>NC_138133.1:16834317-17446817 GCF_964188305.1 Podarcis bocagei
TACGTTGAAAGTATTCGTCCCCTGTAAAATAAGTCTGTTATTTTGCCTCACGCACAGTGCACATTAGAATTTCAGTGGGTACAGAATTGAGCCTGTCTTATCATTCCAAGTTCCTTGTGTAATGGTTGGGTTCACATCTCCAGAATTGTAGGGGAAGCCCAATAAAGTTATGAGCAGCTCGCTTGTGAGGTGCTGGAACATCACCTTGCCAATAAACAATATAAATAAAGCAATATATTCCAAATCATTGGATTTTTGAGACAGTGTTGTACACCACAATTGATTTTCCATGAGGTGCCAGTGAAGAGTGAAGAGGTAAAGATAAACTCATATAAAAAGGAGGTCAGTGTAATTTTTTGAAGGACCATGAATCTTGATTCTTACTAGAATATAAAAGAAATCAATTTAAGTATTGCTATATCCATTCAGCGCTTTGCTCACATGGATGGACCGTGTTCCACTCAAGTACATAAGATGCTATCAGGTTTGGTTTACCTTTTGTAATTAGAGAGGGACAGCGAGAAATAAAAAAAGGGACACATAATCCTAAAATTAATGTTACAGGTGTATTTAAGTATACTAATCATATTTATAGCATAGTACTACCTATCAGGATGTACCAACTTTGTATGCAATTAAGGCCTTTAAATTTTCACCTGGCTTGTCATTTATGAGCAATTCTCAGAAAGGTCTCCAAGCATATACATATTGGACTGCATCTGCAATGTTTAGATAAGTTATCTGAATGAAGTGGTGAATAATGGCAGTAATAAACACAGAAAGTGTGTGAGAGAGAAGGCTGCCTCTCTTGTGTGGGTTTTCTGTAGTTGATTTGGCATTCAGTCAGTGCTATATCTGGTGGCTTGTTCCACTGGTGACATCTTGTATTAATAAAAAGCAAACCCCATTGTCTCCTAGTGCCTTTCAGGGTGAACTAGCAAAAGCTGTAAAATGTCAGATGCTGATATGAAAGATGATATCTCTCTGGCCTATATGCTCTGACAATGACTCAAATATATTAGAAATGGGACTCCAGCAGGCAGCAGTTCTTCTCAAAGGGAAGGACATCCCAAAAACAGTCCACTAAAACTTCACAAAACTGATGTCTTCTTTCAAGATAGTTTCTTCTGTATTTAAAACAGGGATGAAGTAAAAAGTGAGAAATATGTGGGATGTGAAACACAAGAGCAGTCAAGTACAACATTCCTAGAGTGAACATGTTTTCACATGGGGAGGAATGTTTCTCCAGCCAGCAGGTGAACTTCTGTTTCCTTCTGGGCTGGGACAGACTTCCTCTGCATGTGCCTAGAGGTGGGTGTGGCCTCACCTGTGCAGGTTATGACAAAAGCACAGGGCAGGGCAGCCATCTCTCTATCTTTCACCACATGCATCAAAGAAGCAACATCTGTTTAGCCAAAGATGCCCTCTTGGCTTCCAACCAAGAGAGGACAAAGGGACTTTTTTCTTATGGAATAGTTTCCAAGTGTATGTTACTTTTCTAAGCTAAGTTTGCCTTCTGGGATCCAATTTTGAACAGAATGTGAGTAAACTCTTTTTATGCTTTTGTAGAAGACTGTGTTGTGTCTTATCTTTTATGAGGGAATAAGGGGAAAACACCAGAACAGTTATTATAGAGGCTTTAGCGAGGCTGAGCAAACACATCCACTGCAAGCCTAAAAGAAGGGAATGTTACTCTGCTAAAATTGTGGAACTTGTTAACACAAGTTGGATAAGGATATATCCAGACAATGTGTCCTCTCCTGCATCCCTGAACATTCCCACAAGATGGACAATAAGTAAAAGGTCATTCATTAAGAAAGGCCCATAGCACAGTGTTCAGTGAAGGCTCTAGCCTATGGGTGGGTGGGAAGCTCTTAAACCAAAATGGCTCTGACCTCCAGGGGGAGCAGTCTTATATAGGTTTTCCCCTCCCTTTGTAAGGGCTCATGGGGCAGCATTTTCCCATGAGCCCATTGCACAGAGAGGATACTGGGCAAAGCCTTGCCCACTATTTTTGCAACAATCTATGGACCACATCGAGGGATGCGGGTGGCGCTGTGGGTAAAACCTCAGTGCCTAGGACTTGCTGATCGTAAGGTCGGCGGTTCGAATCCCCGCGGCGGGGTGAGCTCCCATCATTCGGTCCTAGCTCCTGCCCACCTAGCAGTTCGAAAGCACACCTAAGTGCAAGTAGATAAATAGGTACTGCTTTATAGCGGGAAGGTAAACGGCATTTCTGTGTGTGGCACTGGTGCTGGCTTGCCAGTTGCAGCTTCGTCACACTGGCCACGTGACCTGGAAGTGTCTTCGGATGGCGCCAGCTCCCGGCCTCTTGAGCGAGATGAGCGTGCAACCCTAGAGTCGGTCACGACTGGCCCATATGGGCAGGGGTACCTTTACCTTATGGGCCACGTCGCCGCTGGGCAAAGGCATTCTGCAGTTATGGGGCACAGAACAGGGCATATAATACAATAAAAATCAAACAAAGCTAATGTCTAAAAAGAGCAAAGTAATAAAAAGGAAAATAATGGAGAGAGAGAGAGAGAGGAAAAACAAAAAAGAAACATACCCACATAAATACAAAATTTTATATTCTATCAACCTTCTTCAATTCACCACCTCTCGCCTAGTATACTGTATACAGTGGTACCTCAGTGTACACATGCTTCATGTTAGACACTTCATGTTACAGACTCCGCTAACCCAGAAACAGTACCTCAGGTTAAGAACTTTGCTTCAGGATATGAACAGAAATTGCGCGGTGGCAGTGCGGTGGCAGCAGGAGGCCCCATTAGCTAAAGTGGTACCTCAGGTTAAGAACAGTTTCAGGTTAAGAACGGGCCTCCAGAACGAATTAAGTTATTAACCTGAGGTACCACTGTAGTTCTGATTGTCTCACCAAACAAAGGCATGCAAGCAAAATGATCAAGGGGCTGGAGCAACTCCTCTGTGGGGAAACGCTGCAGCATTTTGGGGCTTTTAGTTTTGAGTTTAGAGAAAAAGTGAGTAAGAGGTGACATGACAGAATTTTTAAAAATGACGCACGACACAAAGAAAGTAGGCAGATAAAAGTTTTTCTCCCTCATGGACATCCAGTGAAGCTAAATGTTGGAAGATTAAATACAGTTAAAAGATTCCATTAGCTACAGGAGATGACGACGATAAGAGAATGGCAGATAAAGCTGGTCGAATACGCTGAAATGGCTAAATTGACACACGGAATTCGCAATCAGGACGACAAGAAGTACCAAAAAGAATGGGGTAAATTTATGGTTTATATAAGTGAGAACTGTACAAATATGAAAATGTTGGCAGGATTGAAGTAAATCTTACGTCATGGTGTAATTTTTTAATTAAAGAAACTGTGAATTATGGATTGGAATAGGAAAACTTGTGGAAGGGAAGGACGGAAGTCAACGGCTCTATGGAGCATAAAGTAGGATATATGTAATAAGAGTTGATGTTTTTGTTGGTTGGTGTTGGTGTTCTTAAATCGCAATAAAAATCATTAAAAAAAATACAGTTAAAAGAAAGTATTTATTTCACACAGCGCATAGAAAAACGATGAAACTCCCTCCTATGGGAGGCAGTGATGGCCATCAATATGGATGGCTTTAAAAGAGGATTAAAGAAATTCAAGGAGGATGTGGCTACAAAGGGTACTAGGCCTAGTGGCTATGCTGTCTCCTTTGGAGGTAGTGTGCATTTGAAAACCAGTTGCTAGAAACTACAGGAGTTTCTTGTTCTTGAGTCCTGTTTGCCCGTTTCCCATAGGAATCTAGCTGGCTACTATGAGAACAGGACACTGGGCCAGAAGGGTCTACTGGCCTGAAGGTAAAGGTAAAAGACTCCTGGATGCTTAGGTCCAGTCAAAGGTGACTAGGAGATTGTGGCACTCATCTTGCTTTCAGGCCAAGGGAGCCAGCATTTGTCCACAGACAGCTTTCCAGGTCATGTGACCAGCATGACTAAACTACTTATGGCACAATGGGACACCGTGATGGATACCAGAGTGCACGGAAACACCATTTGACTGGACTTGACCGTCCAGGGGTCCTTTACCATTACTTCTACTGACCTGAAGCATCAGGCGCTTTTTATTTTTATTTTATCCAGGTATTAAACAGGCACTTTGAATAATGGATCCAACATACTACCTGACAAGAATTTTATGACTGAAGCTTTAAAAGGAGTTCAAATTCCTTTATGTGGAAACTGAAAGCAGATTCCTAGAATACCCTTATCTCAACTAACCTGCAGTCAAAGGGGCATTGTTAATCCCTGACCTCAACTGGAAACCGATGACTTCAAAAGTATTCTTATATGCATTTCTACAGGGCATGAGACATTGAACTGAAATGGATTTGAGGTTACTCGGTATTTTGCACGAGTGAACCAGAAATGGAATGGGGGGGGGAGAGAGAGATAACAACACTACCAAACCACAATGACAGAATTGCGTGGCAAGGTTATTTGGTGGCATGCAACACCGTCATCATATTTCTCTAGCCTTTTCAAACACTGCCTGAGTTTCCCATCATGCTGAAGTGATTTTTAAATGCGTACGCCTCCATCTCATAATAATTTACACGTCCCTGGCCTTGAACTAAATGTTGTCTCCCTCTGCTTGTAACCTGCGTATTCCTCTTGTGCTGATTTATAACAGCTTCTAAATACAGACTAGAAGTGGCTTGTCATTCCCCCCCCCCCGCCTTTCGCCTGAGGCTGTTGAATTCCCTGCCACTTCGATATCCCTGTTTGAAGACATTCTTGTTCTCTGGAGCGTTTCAGGCAGTCCTATTTAGTTTTGTGATTTATTCTCCTGTACGTGTACCTTCAGATGCTCTCCACGGAAGGTGCTTTATGAATGTGTGTTGCATTATACCGTACAGCTGAGTGGCTTATGGCTGGGGAAGTGGGAATTCTCTGAGATCTGAAACTCAAACAGCAGCAGCTATCCGTCATTCTTCTCGCTAGCTGTGTGAATATCTGATGTGCCCAAGGGGTTAAAAATGTGGTCACAATGGCTCAGTTTTATGACTCAGACATATATCCATGCAAGGGTAGGGATGGGGTTATTTCCATGTGGTACACTTCAAAAACCCATCCAGTGCAGTGAATGAGAATATTCTCACAAACATGTATCTTGCATGAATGCAAAGGCGAATCCATAGATGTTGGGCATTTATTTATTGAAAAGCATTTCTAAACTGCTCAGTATTTTAAAACCTCTCACGTCGTAGACAAAACTATGGCATAAAAACAAGAAAACAGTATCAGGGTGTGAACATTAAAATGGTGTGATAAAAACAGAAACTCAGTTATAAACAAAGTGCAGTCTAAGGGGTTGGGAAAAACCTGGGCAAAAATATAAATTCATAAAAGACATCAGAAACGTCTGATACATACAACAGGTGGAAGGGCATTCCAGACTGCATGGAGGAATAGCAGAAAATGCCTGTTTTCTTTTCTTTTTTAAAAAATAAATTTTATTAGTATTTTCCGCACAACAACAACAACACAAAAGATATCTGAAAATAACAATACACAACACACAAAAATCAACATTCGAAAACTAAAGAAAGCAACAACAACAACAACCAAAAACAAATCCATATCTTACAAGTTAATATTATAAACACTGAAACAACAACAAGAAGACATTGACTTCCACCAACCCCACAGCACCTCCTTTATCTCTCATTGTGTCTTCCTGTTTTCTTTATCATCTCTATCCTAACATCTAGATATAAATCCCTCTTTCATATCCTTTCACTTCACAAGGTTATTCCAGACTCAGCCAGATTTCTGTCCTCGAACCTTGACTTTTGTCTTATTATGTCTGTCAATTTGGCTAATTCTAAGTATTCTGAAAGCTTACATAGCCACTCTCCCCTAGTGGGTAACTGATTCCTTTTCCAGTACTTAGCCACCAGGATTCTTGCTGCAGACGTTGTGTATAAGAAAAAATTAGTTTTCTCTTTTGGAATATCATCATTTAAAATTCCTAAAAGGAATTCCTCTGGCCTTTTACTATATGATATTCTTAATATTTTCTTTATTTCTTCATGGAAAATGCCTGTTTTAAGGTCACCACCCTGTGATATTCTGTAAGGCAAGGTGCCATGAGCAAAATTTCCTGTTGATCTAAGTGGTTGACAGGTCTACTATACAGGTACATGCAGTAGCCTGGTCCTAAGTTGTTATGTTAGAAATAAGACCTTGAACATCATCTAGAAGTTGATTGGCAACCAGTGCAGTTTCTTCAGTAGAGGTGTAGTATGTGTGCACCCAAGTATGTCATGTGTCAGGGAACTGCCATCGGAGGCAGAGGGAGAGGGAGGGCTCCAGAGGGGTTCCGGAGAGTGTCCCGGGAGGGAGAGAAGCAGCACATCTTCTGGGGAAAGAAATCAGCGTAACACCAGTGGAGAAGGGGGGCAGATGGGGGAATCGGCGAGGTGGCTCCAAGACTCTTCGCCGGGAACCAGTGGGGAGAGCTCGGGTCCTCCGATGCCCACACCCTCCCTGCGCAGAAGGCTTCCGCGCAGGGAGGTTAGGCGGAGACTAAGCGTCAAAGAGCTTCTTTGCTGGAAGAAGTTCAAGAAACGCCCACTAACGGATTCTGCCAGTGATTGAGACAGCCACGGGCGCGTGGCTGTCCAGACAGAAAGGGTTCACTCAGGCAACCAGCCAAGGGTGGCGATGGTTTACACACAAGCAACCCCTAGAACCATTACATCATGTCACATATCATATGTGTTTTATTTTAAAACACTGAATTTAGAATATGGATCTGTATTACGATACATGTTTTGTGTTTCAAGCCACCTAGTCGTGACCAGGATTAGCCAATGAACAAAATTAGCAGATGATGATAATGATGCAACCGTGGAATTCTGTCTTTGTGAATTATGATATGAACCAACCTCATCCACCACTTCCAGACTAATGCACAGATGAGAAATTAGAGTTGTGTGCTTCACTAATGTTTGGGTGTAGCTTTTGGCTTAAGGAATGTATAAAATGCATTTAATATAATTACTCTCTGTCATCTTAACCTACCTCATAGACTTGTTGTAAGGATGGAAAATGCCACATTTCCCACCATTAGCTCCATTTGGAATAGGACATAAAATAAATATATCTGCTTACTCATTGCGCATTAAGCCATATATGGTTGGGATTGTGTTGGTTTGGGGCTACTCAAGTGGATTGGGTGTTACTAGAGCTTTTTTCAGTGAAAACTCGCCAGGACTCAGTTTGGGCACCTCTCAGGTGAGCACCATTGCCATTATAAGAGAACAATGGAGAAGTTAATGGTGTGTTCTGGCACCTCTTTTTCTAAAAAAAAATATAAAAAAAAATAGTACTGGGTGTTACCTAATTTATGACCCTATGAATGAAGCAGATTCAGTGACATTGATTAAGAAAACTTCCTGACATGCTTCCTAACTAGCAGAATGTATAGGATTCTGGACAAACCAGAACATTTATTTATTTATGATCAATATTGTTCCATGCATCCAGACACTGTATGTAATTCTGTGTACTGTACTTTTCTGTATATGGGCATATTCATGCTTTGTATTTTGGTTCATTTAACTTAAATGTATTGATAACACATCTATGTTTGTTGTACAGTATTTACTTTTATTTCTCAATAAATCTTACCCCCTGCACAAACTATTTTACGTACTGTACCAAGTTTTCTAAAAATGCATGTAGATTATGTCATAACAAGGGAAATTCAAAGATGGTGTATTAAGATATTATGAAGAACAGTACGTCCCAGTTGTTCCAAGTCACAATTTCCTCACCTTAGACAGACTACACAATACTGAGGTACATGGACTTATGGTCTGACCCTGTTTAAGACAGTTTCCTATTTTCTTGTCAACTTAACTTTACTCTCTAGCTGCAAAATCAAATCCATCTTTTAATTCCTCATTTTACTTGTTTTCTCTTACTCACACATTCTCGAAGATGCCTATGGCATCAATAGTTTTACATTTTCCAGTTTCCAACATTGTTGACTGACAAAAATGGCGGGGGGGGGGGAAATGAGGAAGATGAATAGTCTCAGGGTAAACTGAACCCTTCTTAGTACAGATCCTCTTAAATTTCCTTTGATTTGTTGGGGTGTTGTTTTTCTTGTAAAGTGTGAGAAAACCTCACATTTTCCTGTAGCTGTGGATTGCTGAAGAGATATGTCTCAAGTTTATTTCTTCTTCTTTGCCAGTTCCAATTTAGCTGCCAGTAGTAAATATGATGTGATATGATTTGATACAATATATGAGCTCCTCTTTTCTTATTTTGGTGCAATCTCTCTCCCCAACGCTTTGTGGTTGCCTTCTCTGGGGAGACAACTAATAAAAAAGGAAATAATTGAAGACTACGGCTGCTGGCCTAAGAAAGACTTCCTAGAGAATAGTCAAGCAAGTCTCCCTCAGGCAGAGCAGCAGCCAAGCAATATAATGTATTGGCAAAAGCATTATAATAACTTGAGAGTAGTTTCTTTCTCTCCCCCCCCCCTTTTCAGTTCCTTGGGAAAATCTACAAACAACCTCCTACCCATGAGATTATATGGCAGCTTTCCCCAAGCTGATTACTACCTGGAGTGAACTACAAGTTACTGTGTTTTATAATAGCTCAGTTACCTGAAGTTGCTGCATCATCTATATATCCTCTGTTTGTTTTAGCTATTCTTCACCACAGCTGAGGAGTTTTTAAGGAGCAGTATTTGCCTGCCTTGGCTGTAATCTCTTCTGTTTGTCACTGTATACTCTTTTGTGACTCTTGCACACACAATCTCTCTCTCTCTCTCTCTCTCTCTCTCTCTCTCTCTCTCTGTGTGTGTGTGTGTGTGTGTGTGTGTGTGTGTGTGTTTGATCAGCCACTGTATTTTTAAGAGCATTTTTGGTAGTTACTTCCTTATAACTCACCATAAAGAAAAACATGGTTGGTTTTCAGCTGTGGCTTGAAACAGCATGGATGATACAGCATTGTTCTGTATTGTCTCATCTGACTGCCAGTGGCTCTCAAGTCTCTCAGAACCTGATGGCAAAGCCCTCTTTCTATCTCAGGAAGCAATCCAAGCCCAAGATCCACTGGGATTTTTTTAAGATCCCATGGATCTCTAGCTCAAACAGCCAATACCTGGCATAGCTATGCTAGCATAAGTCTCACATTCCAGCTCAGCTGAAGATATACCGGCATACCTCTCTCATCCCAGCTCAAAATGAAACTGGAGCCTGGCAGTGTCTGCTGTTTATATTGACAGAAGCACCAGCTTCCCAAGTCTACCTACAAAAGAGGCAATAAAATTGCTGAGTGGCTGAGTTTGATGGCACAGAAACCTCCATTTAAAAGGTTTATCTTCCTCTTGGGTCAAAAAGACCTAGGCACAGGAGCTCAGCAGCAGAACGTCTACAAGCTTTAATGGCTAAAAGCTGGAATTCATTTTGATAGAAATCCACTAGGAAAGTTTGAAGTTATAAAAAGTGAGCAAGCAAATCCAGTCTTCCGGGGAGATAAAGCATTTCCCAGAAAACAAAAGCTTGCAGTCAAACTACGCATTGTAATAAACATGTGCCCCAAATGGTGACCATGTGTTTAATTCACCCTTCTTCTCTCAGAATGCCTGAAAGAATTGACCATGTGTTGTGAAACACACATTAGTCTGCATTTCCTCACCCACACTCTGCATCATTGGCTGCAGATGGTGATGGCCGTGGTGGTGGTGGGGAGAACTTCATGATGTCACAACATGAGGTAAGTTCTGCTAGGCATTATGAGTGAAAAGAAGGAATCAGACAGCTGCTATCTCTGGCAACTCCTACACATTTGCTGCAATGTCAAGTTGGCTGACATTTGTGCGTAGAAATTGCATTTTTATTCAGTTGTTTACTTCCCAAGGCCTTTATTTAGGGATACAGAACCCTGTCCAATTAATTTGTCTAATCTTATGAAAGCTTTTTTTTTGGGGGGGGGCTTCTCTAAATTATTCAGGCAATTCATCTGAGGACAGAACTCCACATTTGCTTCAAATTGTCCCTTTAGGATGGGTATTTTCTCAAAATATTTGAATTTGCAGATGTTTTCCCCTTAATCTTTAGATTTCTGCAATGAAGTTGTACATGCTCAAAACCTTGACTGTGAACAGCATTTGAATGTATAATTTTTAATTCCTAATAATTAAAAGGAATCTAAACTACATTTCTCGAGTGACCAATGCCGGCAATGAACATGCTACAAAGTCTTCACTGAACAAATATGGCTGAACTCCATAAACTATGGATTTTTCTTCCCCTTGGTTAGTGGATATAGACCCACTCACCCCTGCCAAAAAAACCCCATCCACTTACCACAATTCATGGTTTCAGGAAAAACGTAGAAATTCTATTTCATATCCATATGGTATTTTATTATTTACTTTAAGCTGCCCAGAGAACTTTATGCTATGGGTAAGGATGGACAATTCTGCCAGTTTTGATTCCTCTTAGTTTCTCATTTTTCCAGTCTTAAGTTCAGTTCTCCATATTTCCACATCAATTTGCTTTAAAAAGGGGGAAAAAAAGGTCATCATGAAAATTTCTCAGCATTTTAGTGTGAATTTCTTCTAACATGCATATTTTTGCAAAGTAATTCTCCCTAACATAATGGATTTTTGTGTGTTATAGTTACTAATATTTGTACTTGACTACAATGCATTTTGTACACATTGCTTGGCTAGAGAAGTGAATTGCAAAATTCAGAGAAGTGCAAATTTCAAAGGATGGCTGCATATTGTTTCAGAAAGTGCAAATTTGGGAGGTTTGTGTTTAAATGTGAACAGCATATTAATGCCTATTGCCATTTCCCCCCATATTTAGCCTTGACTGCTCTTTCCCCTCCTCTTCGGTCCCCCGCACATCTTGATAAATTTGCAAAAGTGTTCAGGGGTGGTGGTGAATGAGAGACTGTGGAAGCTGAGGGGATTGGTACCCAGTCACTAGGAACCAATGCAAAATTCTGAAATGTTTCACCTTTCATGAAAAAATTCCAGATTAAAGATGGCAACCCTAGACTACACTTGCAGCATCACTTGTTAAAGTCTCTTGAGCAGCCAGTCTACCGTCTTTTTGCATGAGATTTGAGAAGATTGCTCTGACTCAATTGACAGTACTCAGCTAAAAGGCCATTCATTTTGCTTACAGCATCTCCTTATACCCCAGTCACTGTAAACATCCCAGATATGATGCCTTTACTTTATATAAGAAATGAAAGTCCAAACTGCTGTTGGGTTCATAGTTCTTATTCCTACAGGCCTCCAGAGATAATTCTGTTTTAAGCTGTTGTAAGTCAACAAGCTTCTGGAAGAGATATTGCTGAAGTCACTTAAGAAATACTGGAGCTAGCTCAGCCTAAGCGACAAGGAGAAAGGTTGATAAAAGTGATTCAGATAGTCCAGGGAATGAATGTTATAACTGAGTACAGTTCCAGTGCACTGTGTTATATTAAAATGTGACTTTGATCCATAAAGAGAGAATCATAGCTCTCCTGGTATATAGCTTTACAGGAACACCAAGACCGAATTGTTGGGTTTACAGCTTAAACAATGCAGAAAATTTCATTTCAAGTAACCCAGGGCAAAGATCGCAGTCTGGAACATGTTCAGATTTGTCACTTCTTCTTCTTACTCCTGTTCTTGAAATTAAAAGCATTGTTTTATGGTTTGAACCATTCACCAGGTACTTGTTTAAATTCCTTGCGTGTCCCTTTCTGAGGGCAAAGGCAAGCACAAAGAAAGAAAGAAAAAGAACAAGACTTCAATGCTACCAACAGAAAATAGAGTAGTAATGTAGGGAGCGATGCTAAGTATGGGAAGCTTGCATAATTTACACTAGTGTAAGTACTCCAGATCCAAACTCTGTTTGGGAGTGGCACTACTGCTGCTGGAGGTTACTTTGGCTATTGTGTGCTACTGTAAAAAGGAAATTAATAACAAACCATTTAAATCGCAGGGCTTTCTGTAATTTTACTGCTAAAACAGCACTTCATTTTTATTAAATTGCAACTTACTTTACATTTCCTTTGATAAGCTGGAAGGAGTGGACAGGAATCTAGTGCTTGTGATTCGAGGACCCGTCCCCCGCTTGGGAATAATAAAGACACGTGGACACAGTATATTAGGTTAATGGGCTAGAAAAGGCCACTTTCATTGATTACAGCATGTGAGAAGGTATTGAAAATCAGCAGCACAATGGCGGAGAGAGCTGGCACGGCAGCATTTGAGCGGCTAGACCACGCCCCCGTGGTGTCACCCGATTGGGTGCCCAACTGGGAGGCGTGGCACGCCAGCGATGATGTCAGGGCAGGGGGCAGAACGCCCCTTGCGTGATGCGGGAATTGGCTCCTGCTTACAATCCCTCCCCTCCGCAAGGAGGAGAGGCTTTCTTCTCATGAGTGTTTTATGTAAAATGCACATGGATGCATTACTGTCACACCTTTATTTTCCGTTCGGACATCCCTGAGGGATTAACTAGCTACTGTTGGGAGATAAAATGCTGGATCTTAGTCTGATCCACTAGGCAAATCTTACATTCTGTCATGGGCCAGGTGTCAGCTTCATCTGCTGGGCAGCAGCCTGAAGGGGAGAAGGCAGAGAGGGTGGAATGACTCCAACTGCAGCTGATTAGTCTACAAGGACAAAGGAAAAGGCGCTGATGAGAACCAGCTGGCTTCAGTCTTCTTAAGCAGAGCTTCCAGCAGCAGCCAGATGTTGGAAACAATGCTTGCAGTTCCTTGCCACTTCCTGCTTGTCTTGACCCCATGATCATCAGATTCCCTGACTCCTGGACCACCTGGCAACATAGATTGCTATTCTCCCTATGGACCTGACATAGTATGCTGACTCTGTTTTTAGGCAAGTACACCTCTGGAGACTCTTCTAGTCTGGTCTTCCACTCCACTGAGCTCTGCACATTGTTGCTCAGCAACAAGACTACGACACATTCTCCTTTTCACAAAGACACATTACATGTTTGACCTTTAAGCCAATGCCTTATTCAGCTGACATTTGCCAAACAGTTGACTGTCATAGAAAACAGCAGTTCCCATATGAATTTCTTCCCTCCCCTAGTGATATCTGCATCGTTATATCATGATGTCCTGGGTTTTCCTGATTCTGCTAGTGCCAGGCTCCAGAACCATTGGCCCTCCGCATGTTGCTTGACTACAACTTCCATTATCACTGGCCATTGGCCATGCAGGCTAGGGCTGATGGGAATTAGAGTCCAACAACTTCTGGAGGGCCACAGTTTGCCCAAGTCTTCGGCTCATGGAATCCCTATGATGTGGAGTGGGGGACATAGACAATTTAATGATGCCAGCAGATTAAATAAGTTGCAATTACAGAAGGACATGTACGTCTACTTACTTTTTATGAGGTGGGTGGGTAAGCAGACTAGTTTCTAACTATTTTAATGAGAAGAATGGTGTGATACATTTTGCCTTGTATCTCAGGATCTGATAATTATGGTTCATCTGGGATGTGTGTCAACTCTCCTCTTGCACCCTGTGGATGCCCAGAGCAGTGGTTTTTCCAACTTGGATCTCCAGCTGTTTTTGGACTACAACTCTCATTATATAGCTAGCAGGACCAGTGGTCAGGGATGATGGGAAATGTAGTCTAAACAGCTGGAGATCCAAGTTGAGGAAACACTTGTCTCAGGCCTCCTGTTACTTATGGCAGCCCCATCTTTCATGTCCTGCTTCATCTTGGCCTCTGTAGGACTTCTTACTTGGAATATACCGTACATCTAGCCAAGTATAATGTGATTTCCTTTCAGATATCCTTTGAGTTGTAGAAATAAACAAGCAAGTGGCAGGTCAAACATTTATGATCATGCTACACCTCAGAGAAAGCCCCTTTTGTAGCTCTGTACATTTTCTTGATGAAAAGCTTATAAAAATTGTGCATTCCCCCCCGAAGATATCATAAAAGATGTATAAGCTACAGCTTTGCCTTCAGCATTATTCTGGACCACACCCCAGGGCAAACTATGCATATGCTTGTCTGGCATATTCTAAAATTGATCCTGCCTACTCTCCTTGACAGCCCTTCTCCTCGTCCCCCCTACACTAGCTTTTTTTGGGTATGGAGAAGTTCAGGTTCTCTTGCCAGCATAAGCTCCTCATTTTGTATGCTTATCCTATAACAGGCTCTCAGGGAATGCACAACCACCATCCAATTCCAGGCAAATTCAAGGGCTTATTTGGTTGACTGATAACATTCATGTGTTGCTTTTCTTCTTGAAGACATCAAGGCAGCATAAAGCTAGATCCACAATGAAGTTCAGTGAGCTGGATCCAGAATGTCCCTCTGCAGGGGGTCCCACAGGTGGAAGGACCAAGAGCTGAAAATCACCTGTCCCACACACCCCAAAAACTTTTCTGAGGGTCCTCAAACCCCATAGATAATCTTCATAGGAGCCTACAAGAGGAAGGAACAGTTGACATAAATCATCTCTGCTCTTTCCTTTCTTCCAATGGGAGCATCACATGAGTGGAGTTCCTTTAATTTCAACCCATAAGTACTTCAAACTGAAACACAACTACATGTGTATTTCAAACTGAAACACAACTACATGTGTAGCTGACCAAATGAATTTGCCTAAAAGGATATTTCAAGGCGAATCTAGGGATTTTGTTCAGGCAAAACATCTGAGAAATATCAGAGGGCACCCAAAGAGATTCATAAGTCTGGCAAAATCTCCCAGGACAAGCCTATACATGCTTAAACTGAACCTATGAAACAGCCTTATGCTTAAGGATCATTGTGGAAGTGCCTGCTTTGAGTTGGAGCAGAATGATGTTATTCTACCTAATGAGTGTAGCTCACCTAAATTCAGCAGTGGACCTTGGAAACCAGAATGGCTTCCACAAATCACTCTGATTCTGTGAGAGTAAAATAATGAGAACATTTTTCACTGTATCTGACATCTTCAGGATGTGAAGAGGATCGAGGGCAGCTTTTGTACTGCACTGCAAACCCCACCTGAACCTCAGTGAAGCTTAGACTGAGCAATAGTAATGCAATCTTACTAGTCTTCTATTTCTGAATTGCAGAGGTTTGGGGCAGGGAGGCAAAGCAACCTCTCAATGTATGTGTTGAACTGTTTGTGTAAAACTATAAACGTCTAAATGTAACATGTAGATGGGGTCTTTTCTGCACCACGAGGTGAATGAGACACCATTCTTGTACAAGAATAATTCATTTTGCTTGCTACCCATTTCTTGGTTATTAGTCTCTGCTAGACAACAAACCTCTCCTTCACTGGGGGGTTTTAAATAGAGGTTGGATGGCTGTCTGCCACAGATATTTTAGTTGATATTCCTGTATTACAGAGAGTTGGATGAGATGACCCTCAGGGTCCCTTCCAACTCTGCAATTCTATGATTCTATGAAATGCTTAAGTTGCCATGGAATTAAGCCGAAAACAGAAATTGGATGAGTATGTAGAGATTTCTGTTCAGGACAAATACCAGAGGGATAAAATGAGGTTGTGTAACCCATGTGGGTGGCGCTGTGGTCTAAACCACTGAGCCTCTTGGGCTTGCTGATCAGAAGGTCGGTGGTTCAAATCCCCGTGACGGGGTGAGCTCTTTTTGCTTGGTCCCAGCTCCTGCCAACCTAGCAGTTTGAAATCACGCCCAAAAGTGCAAGTAGATAAATAGGTACCACTTCGGCGGGAAAGTAAACAGCATTTCTGTGCACTGCTCTGGTTTTGCCAGAAGCAGCTTAGTCATGCCGGCCACATGACCCGGAAACACTGTCTGTGGACAGGCGTCAGCTCCCTCAGTCTGTAAAGCGAGATGAGCGCCACAACCCCAGAGTCATCTGCAACTGGACTTAACTGTCAGGGGTCCTTTACCTTTACCTTTTAACCCTAGCAGTATTTTTTCAAGCATCTGCAAAAGTTCCTAGTTCATAGGAACATAGGAAGCTACCTTATGGTGAGTTAGACAATTGGTTCATCTAGTTCAGTATTGTCAGCAACGGTTGGTAGTGACTTTCCAGGATTTCAGATGAAGGACATTCCCAGCCCTACCTTCCCGGACAATAATTTCCATCACACAATCTCATGCCAGCAGAAAGCATGGGGTTTTTTTGTCAATGGAACCTTTGGCTTCATTAATTGTTTGCAATATAATTAATTGCTATCATTATGTCAATAATTGTTTGAGGGCAACCCTTTGCTGCTCAACTGGGAACAGCTGATATATGATCACCCACCTGTTGAGTCAAGAGCTTCCCTTTGTGTGTGTGGATCAGAAGAGCTACAAACAGAGCATGAAAGGCTACGAGTGCACAGTGAATCGAAAGAGAACTCTATCATTTCCGTCACCCTTCCTCCCCCCCTTTTATTAGTGTATGTTCTCTTAGCCACTGCAGCAACCCAGATATGAAATTATGAGCTCTTGTGGTTGACAGGATGGTCTCTCGTGATTGTAGTGGAGGAGTTACAACATTTTGCTCTGCTTTAGTTTATTTCCCTTTGTATTATATATAATATTTTTTTATATAAAATATAGATTTCCCTACCTTGTCTCCCCACAGCATTCAAGGCAGGTCCCAAATCTGTAGAGCAAAACATAAAATACACAAGGTACAATTCTAAATAATGCCAGTTGCTCACTTGAGCTCCTGTATAGTGTACATTTATTGTACATTTTTGTATCCACTTATATTAATGTTGCTCACTGCTTCAGGAGTCTTTGGGCTAAAAAGCAGAATATAAATAAACCATCCTATAAACAGGTCTCATCAACAGCAGTTTTAAAAGGTAGTCTGTCAAACTGAACATGGGAAAACATTTACACTTGTAATATAGGTGGTGCTGTGGTCTAAACCACTGAGCTTGCCAATTGGAAGGTTGGCGGTTTGAATCTCCACAACGGGGTCAGCTCCCGTTGTTTGGTCCCAGCTCTTACCCACCTAGCAATTTGTAAGCACATCAAAGTGCAAGTAGATAAACAGGTACCACTCCGGCAGGAAGGTAAACAGTGTTTCCGTGCGCTGCTCTGGTGTTGGTGTTTCGTTGTGCCAGAAGCACATGACCCAGAAAAACTGTAGACAAACGTCGGCTCCCTCGGCCAGTAAAGCGAGATGAGCGCCACAATCCCAGAGTCATTCACAACCGGACTTAACTGTTGGGGGTCCTTTAAAGGTAAAGGGACCCCTGACCATTAGTTCCAGTCATGGACGACTCTGGGGTTGCGGCATTCATCTTGTTGTATTGGCCGAGGGAGCCCGCATACAGCTTCCGGGTCATGTGGCCAGTATGACTAAGCCACTTCTGGTGAACTAGAGCAGTGCACAGAAACACCGTTTACCTTCCCGCCGGAGCGGTACCTATTTATCTACTTGCACTTTGATGTGCTTTCGAACTGCTAGGTTGGCAGAAGCAGGGACCGAACAACGGGAGCTCACCCCGTCGCAGGGATTCAAATCGCTGACCTTCTGATCGGCAAGCCCTAGGCTCTGTGGTTTAACCCACAGTGCCACCCATGTCCAGGGGTCCTTTACCTTTACCTTTTTATGCACCAAAGACAGCAAAATGCCCTGTACCACTTTCAAGACTGACACATATAGTGACATGTGACACAAGGTACCAAAGTGTTGTGGCTCACCACCTTTGGAGCGGTGTCTGCTAAAGTTTAGTCTTCTTGGAATAGACATAGCAAGCGGAGGAGAAGCAAACAGACAAGGAGCTTACAGGGATAGATTCATACCTCGTAAGGATTGGGGCTTATTAGCATTCTCAATGAATATAAACGTAAAATGCAGGTCCAAACTAATCATATTTCACCTAGAAATCATTTATGTTAAATAGGAAGAAGCATGAAAAAGCAACAACAGAAATATTGCAAATGCAATGATGATAATGAAAAAGACAATAAAAAGCAACACTGCAGCAGTCTTAGCAGAGTAGATATAAATGCATTTTTAATTCCCAAAATGTTTGAACGTTGGTATTCCTTTCTCAAGGGAAAAATGCTTCACAAAACCTAAAAGCAAAGTAGAAGGTTTTGCTTTTTTCAGTTGGGGACCATATTTCCCCCTTGAGAAAAAAACAACTGGCATTTGAAATGCTTTCGGAATTAAAGATACATTTTTGTTTCTTTCTCGTTTGGCTTCTGTTTGTGTGTGTCCCGCCCCCCTGCTGCCTCCAAGGACTTGATGTAACCCCATGGGATCCTGCCAGAATAGGTTCTCGGGGACATTGATTCATCATTCCGCAAAAGCCTATCTGCAGCCTGCTGTTCCCGCTTGCTCTCTCATTTTTAGATGATAGCATTGATTGGATCAACTGCAAACACAATTCTCTACCTATGAAAATACAGAGCAGTTCTTGCACTTAATTTCAGGCTCAAATAGGCAAATACACTCCAGTGACTGCTGGTGTTTGTTTTTGTTAACACCAGCCCAAATAAAATTTCTATCATTGCATTGTAACAGTTAGACAAGTGCACACACAAACACAGTTCTTTTGCAAACATTTCCGCATGTTACACCAGCAGTGGAATCAATGTATCCAGCAAATGTGTGCACGCGTTGCATTGCTAAGTAATACATGCAGTGTCCACAAAGGAACTGGAAAAAAAGTTCAGTTTTTGAATGAAGAAAGCCAGCCAGTCAGTCAGTCAACAGGATCATTACTTTAAGGGGCTTATGTCTATTAAATAGCCCATTGCGGGCATCACTTTTTATAATCCTTTAAATCATGTTTGAGGCTAGCAACTTTCCCCTAGAGGCCTCGATAAATAGGTTTCTATAGTGTTCTCATTCAGGCAAGATATATAATCCCCAGCTATAGATTTACAGAGGCTACATTTTATTAGCAATCAGAGAACACCAGGGAACAGTGTGGGGTGTGTGTGTGTGTGCATATATATTTCTGCTGATACAGTTATCTTCCAGAAAATTCAAATGCTCTTCCAATAAATGGTACAGAACAGTCTGTACAAAATGCTAACTTGAAAATGTAACGGTGGCATAAAGTAGTACCCCGCTCTTTCTTCCGATATCTTCATCCCCGGTCCCTAGCCTCATCACATGCTCATCTCACTGCTGGTATCATTCTGGAAAATCTGTAACGTGGAAAATTTGGACTATTGTGCAGGTAAAAACCCACTGTGGTGGAAGTGGCTTCAATAGGAAACATCATCTGCCATATCACTTAACTGGATCATGTAGCCAAAGAACAGAAAACTAAAGCGGCCGAGTTTTAATTTGGAATCCTTTCAAGTACCCTCCCACACAACTACAATCAAACAAGGAAAGGGAGGGTTCATCAATACTGTCTTTGGGAGGTGGAAATAGTAATTGACAATCTTACATAATGCAAAAAGAATACTTTTACTTCATCCATGGAAACCGAGATCACACAAACTGCCAAGCTCATAACGAAATCCTTAAAATCAATGGGTGAACATGCTCCCATAGAGGCCAACTCCTAGGAGCCAAGGTCCCTTTACCCTCACAATAAAGTATTTGTAGGGCCTGCCCCCCAAGTTGACGGGCATTGTCATTCAAATGGTGTGTGAGCATTGCATCTTGTGATGGATTATGCTGGGTGGGGCTTACCTGCCCCCTAATGTTTTATTCAATTTACCTGCCCCCCACCATTTATTTTATACTTCCAGTAGCCCTGCAGCATATACATTTTCCAAATAAGTAAATAAAATAGTGGATCCAGGGCTTAGATGAGATTCGAACCTGGAACTTCAAAGTAGGTGTTGACAAATCAGTCTGGTTTTGGTCTGTGTGACTTTCACATGTGTTTACCCATAAGTCCATACTGTCCTATTTTACATTAAATGCCTTTTTGGGAAAACCTGTGCAAAGCATTGAACTTAAATATTACAGTGGTGCCTCGCAAGACGAAATTAATTCGTTCCGCAAGTCTCTTCGTCTTGAGGTTTTTTCGTCTTGCGATGCACGGTTTCCCATAGGAATGCATTGAAAATCAATTAATGCGTTCCTAGGGAAACCGCTTGCCAGGCTGGCGGTGCGGAGAAGGGGTTTTCTCCGCACCGCAAGCCTTCAGGACAGGTACGGGAACAGAGGGGAAGGCGCGCAGCGCTTTCCCTCTGTTCCCGGGGCTTGCGTGGGAGGAGGGTTTTTCCTCCCCGCCGCCAACATTCAGAACAGCATTCTGAATGTTGGCGGTGGGAAGGAAAACCCTCCTCCCACCCCAAGTCTTCAGGAAAGCCATCCGATGCCGCGCGGCGGGAGGAGGCGTTCCCCCCCCCCGCCCGGCATCGGAGCTTCGTTCCGATGCCACGTGAGGGGGAGGAGGCGTTCCCCCCCTGCCCGGCATCGGAGCTTCGTTCCAATGCCGCGCGGGGGGGAGGAGGCGTTCCCCCCCCCGCCCGGCATCGGAGCTTCGTTCCGATGCCGCGCGGGGGGGGAGGAGGCGTTCCCCCCCCGGCATCGGAGCTTCGTTCCGATGCCGTGCGGGGGGGAGGAGGCGGTCCCCCCGGCATCGGAGCTTCGTTCCGATGCCGCGCGGCGGGAGGAGGCGTCCCCCCCGCCCGGCATCGGAGCTTCGTTCCGATGCCGCGCGGCGGGAGGAGGTCCGAGGACAGTGGGGAAGACGCGCTGCGCTTCCCCGCTGTCCCGGAGATTTCCCTATGGGCTGTCGTCTTGCGAGGCAAGCCCATAGGGAAATTCGTTTTGCGAAGAGCCTCCAAAACGGAAAACCCTTTCGTCTAGCGGGTTTTCCGTCTTGCGAGGCATTCATCTTGCGGGGTACCACTGTATTTAATTACATGTTTTATGACTGAAAACCTGCTGGACTAGTCTGGTCTGGAACATCCTTTTATTATGCAAACTACAGGTGATATGTAGAATTAAATAGTTAGCCTATGGGAACTAAATAGCCAACTGAAGATCAGTTTAGTTCATATCAGAATCTGCTAAGATCAAATTTCTCAAGCATTGTTACTTTCTAGCTCATTCTTATAACCACGATGTAAGTACTGTTATGTAGAACACAACTGAATATTTGTGTTCGAACAGCTTGGATCATACAGAAGTAAATATCCCATAGTCACACCATGGTTGTGGCTTTAAAACTGTGACTTTGCTCTGATGTTGGTCTGTGGTATAAAGGTAAAGGGACCCCTGACCATTAGGTCCAGTCACAGACGACTCTGGGGTTGCGGCGCTCATCTCGCTTTACTGGCCAAGGGAGCCAGTGTACAGCTTCCGGGTCATGTGGCCAGCATGACTAAGCTGCTTCTGGCAAACCAGACCAGCGTACGGAAATGCTGTTTACCTTCCCACTGGAGCAGTACCTATTTATCTACTTGCACTTTGACGTGCTTTCGAACTGCTAGGTTGGCAGGAGCAGGGACCGAGCAAAGGGAGCTCACCCCGTCATGGGGATTTGAACCGCTGACCTTCTGATCGGCAAGTCCTACGCTCAGTGGTTTACACCACAGTGCCACCCGTGTCCCAGTCTATGGCATATTCAGGTGCTTTTTCTTCATACTGCCTTTGAGGACCCATATCCCTCCCATAGTATGTAGGCTGCCTCACAGCACTTACCAACTTGGTAGAATTCAGACATGCATGGTGATATAATGTTTTAAGAACTTCACCATTTGACATATATATCTAACAGCAACAAAAAGGATTATTAGAAACTTTGTTCTAAGATCATGTTAAAGTTGCAGAGTTCATTTCTGGCTCCTTACTATGTTTCAGAAACTCCTAACTTTCCTCTTTCACAGCTAATTAAAAGACTGTCAGAAATCTCCTGTTGTTTCCAGTAAGCCTGGAATTAAGTGTAATTCCAAAGTGCAATTAAAAGCATGGTTGGTTTTAATATATATACATATTGCAGATCTTCAGTTCTCTATTAGTAGTGCAGCGCAAATCGGCTTGGTTTGGTGAGGCTGTCACAATTTGTGGACAAAACAATCTTTTCTGCAGATATTGCTTTGTTCCTTATAGACTATTACATTTAAGCTTGGAAATGTTCAACTTTGTAATCAGAAGTTAGCTTGTGACTGCTTAATAATCAAGAATTGAAATAGGGCTGTATTCATTAGAAAGTCATTTATAGGAATAGCAAGGCTATCCACTGTGATAATAGAATGGATTAAATAAAACTGAGGGTATTGAAAAGGATATGAAACATCCACAATAGAGAGGACATGCAGATCTAAGCAGGAATTAGCATTATGCAGAAGGTTTCTCTGGGGGTAGGTTATTGCATAACTATTTGCAGTAGAATTCTTGTAACCTTACCCAGCATCCTACGACATTAACCAGTGTCAGGTATACTTATACATTAAGATGGGGGTTTGGAATCCATGGCCCTATAGATATTATTAGACAAAATAATAATAATCTCCTCTTTGGGAGGAGAAAAGACTAAGGAGTAAATCCTATCCAAAGCCAGAGTGGAGTCCCTAAGACGGTTGGATTGTGCCTTGTACGCCTCCTTCCAGCAACTCCTGCACCCAAGCTGGTGCCAAATATATTATTCTGCTTTCCTTTGAACAATATCAGTTAGGCTGGGAGGACAGTCTTGTCATCTGGGAAGCCCAGGACCTCCATACACACTGTCCTGGCTTGCACCCCAAGGAGATCACTTTGATGCTGCTAATACAGGGGGGGAAAAAACAATGCAGAAGGAGCAGTTATGAGTTACTGGTCTCTACAGCCACAGCAGGCACTGTGATTCTCCTGCAGTTTGACATTACCCCTGGAGGTGCACTCCATTGTCTCTTAAGACAGACAGATGCCAACAAGAACAAATCTCACCATCCCTGGCGCTTAGCCACACTTGCTGGGACCAATGCATACTAAGAATCTTAGTGCTACCATTGATGGGTACTACAAGTTCCTGAAATGTTTAAACCAAACTACTTCCTCCTCCTTTCACATTGGATTCTGGTATCTTGGTCTTGTTCCCCTTGTGTTCCCAAAGGGTTGATTGATTTATTTTACTGGCTTTTCTTCTCTTTGTTAAAGGAATGTTCTTCCATTCTTGGGGGATTATTTGCTTTCTTTTATTACTGTTTACAGAACAGGTCTTCCTTGTAGGATCTTTTCAAATATGTGCACTGTGGTTTCCTTCTAGTTCAAAGTGGTCTTCATGAGGCCTGGAGGCTCCATCTTCCAAACCATTACTCATACAAATAGCCCTACAAACTACAGGCCACCGACTGATATCACTCAGGAACAGGAAAGCAAATGTGCATTAAGTCTATCTGTGTTTGCGGAAGAAATACAGTAACTGATCAAAGTTAACTGAACGTATAGCTCTTACTTTTTATAGAAGATTATTTTATCATTCTGTATCAGGAACAATGTCTCTGTGTTCAGTTCATTGGTGAACCTGTCTGCCCATCCTTCTCCCCCAGAACTGCTTCACCAGTGCAGTCAAAAGCGCCATCAGAAAGCTGAGGCAGATGGCAAGTAATCTGCTATGTTGGAGGGAAGAGTGACCTTTCACATGGAGGAGCAGCAATGTAGTGAAGGCAGAATTCAGGTCTGGGACTTTTATCAGAGCAGCAGTGGTGAAATGGAAAAGAAATGCAATTCTTTCAAGAGGAATATCAAAATTTCATGAAAATTGCTCACTACCTATGCTCCCCAAATAAAGTAATGCTTTTCCTCCTAAGTAAAAGTGTAGCTTTGATTTATAAATAGATTTAGTCTTGTTCGAAACCTGATAATGTTTACCCATATCCATTCTTCCCCAACCTTGTGATATCACGCTCCCAAATGGGATTGTATCTCAAAATGCTGGAAAAAATAGGATTTTGTTGTCAAAACAGTCCAAGATATACAATGATTGTTTAAATGCCTTCTTCGGGGCATTTGTATACTTGCTCAAAAAAAACCCAGCCTGCAGAGATCAAAGTTAGATATATCTCCCTTTCACATTAACTGGTTTGATTCATAAATATACAGTATTTTTCCATGTATAAAACGCCCCCCCCCCCGTATAAGACACCCCGTACTTATGGAGATCCCAAATTTTGAAAATGGGCACATGCACTATCCGTTTATAAGATGCCCCCAAATTTTTAACCTTATTTGAAAGTAAAAAAAACAAAAAAACAACAACAAAACACTAGTCTTATACACGGGAAAGTATGGTATTTAGTCTTGTTTGAATCATGCTCAGTCTCCCCCAAACTTCTGTGTTGAAGTTGTTCCAAAACAGCTCTCATAATGCCTGCCATTGACCACGCTGGCTGTGACTAATGGGAATGATAGTCCAAAACATATGTAGAGTTCAATCTTGAGGAAGGCAGCCTTGCCCTGTAAGAAGTCTTTAAAGATAAGACATCAGGGTGAATCTGGTTTATATCATCCCTACCTTGCTGGCTATGCACTTGGGTTCGAGTCTGTCTCTGTCTCTGTATGTTTCTAGAACAAGCTGTTTTTCCCGTATCATCCAGTGTTCTTCTATTGTCATCTGACAATAGAATATAAATACTAGAATAAGGCTCAGTAAGGATTTTTGGACTCTGAAAACACTCCATGTCTCTATTAATTCCTACAACATTGTATTTGTTGAGAGAAATCCTTTGGTTTAAATTTGTTTTGAAAGATTATAAATGAATTGGACTCTACTGTCAAGCAGCATCCACAAAAGCTTTGAATTGCACTTATGTAAGCTGTGCTTCACGAGGAGTTCATTTGTGGTGTGTGCTGAAAATTCCTCCTACATGTTTTCTTTCTTTCTTAACCATTCTCCATCAGTTAAGAAGGAAATGAATTGCATTTATCAAAGGTAGGAGGAAAGTTAAGTCAAATTCTCATGGGTGGGGTGCATAATTTTTATTGCACTTACCATTAAGGTGGATGAGGGCTGTTTATCCTTTCATCCATTCTACAAATCATTTCTTCCATGATTTATGGCTTCTCAATTGCCCATGCACTAGGGAAAAACACACACACCATAAGGCAGTGGTGGCCCATGTGATGTAGTCCAAAGCATCTAGAAGACAATTCCCATCACACCTGACCAGTATGGCTGAGATTCAGGGATGGTGGGATTGCCTCTGAAAGCCAGCACAGCTCTCTACAAACTCTGCTGCTGCCTTGCCATTCCCAATGCAGAAAGTGGGAAGGATCACTGCAGAAAAAAGAGCAGGTTGCTAAAGCAGGTGCTAGGACACAGGGCAGCCTTCATGAACTTGGTGCCTTCCAACTTTGGGGACAAAGCATCTCAATAGCTCCAGCCAGCATAGTGGAAGCTAACATAGGGAAGGGGATCAGGCTGCCACAGCACATATCTGAGGGAGAAGCACCTCATCCCAGCAATATTGTCTTCTGCTGTTCCTGACAAATGGTGACCCCCCTGGTCATTTGAAAGAAATACACTTTTCACATACAATTTATAACCAAACATAACCTGGAAATTAAAACAAGGATGACATAGGGATGGGGTTAATCGGTTGGTTTTGGTTTCTCATTTTTCAAACCTACATTTTTCCATCAGTTTGCAGAAGAGGTCCTCATGAAAATTCACCAGCATTTTAGTGCAAATTAATCCCAATATTCACACTTTTATGCAATTTTGCCTAACACACACATTTTTATAACTCTCATTTTCTCCAATATTCTGGTTCTTTTTGTAATATAATGCATTGTGTACATTATTTTCACTAATATATACATTGCTATGGAAACTTACCTTAGTATTTGTGTTTTTGTACACACTGCGTGGCTGGAGAACTGCATTAAAAAATTCAGAGAAGTGTGGAGACTTCCGGGTTGGCGCGACCTGGAAATGGCGGATTCCCTCCGAGCTGCGGAGGGAATCGGCTCAACCGAGGACGGGTCTTTGCCGCGCCGGCGACACGGGGACCCTTAAAAACTGCAGGCGCGGAAGCCTGCGGACTGAAGACTCGGCGGGTGCCTTAAGCGCCCCCCGATCCACGAAGAGCCTTTTTAAAGGCTGCGGAGAGGATACGGAGGGTGGCGTGGTACTGAGAGTCGATCGCTACCTCGGTGGAGCGAAGCCGCGAGCCATGACCGGAGAGCGCTGACTTTCTTCCTTGAAATTTGGACTGAAAGAAAAACCCGTGAGTGAGACGGAATTGGATTCTAAAAATACTATCCTGAATTGGAGACGACCGGGGGGTGTGCTAAAAGGAAGTCCGCACCCCCCCCCCCTGCAGACCATCTAAGCAACGACATAAGAGCTAAGCTGGAGAGCCTACCCTTGGAGGGGTGAGTTAAAAAGGACACTAACTTCCAAGATTTAGCTAAAGCAAATTTTGAGCTGGAGAGTGGAGCTTTGGAAGCCTTCTTTTTGTTTTAAACAACCCTCCTCCCGGGCCCGGGAGTGTCCTGTTTCTGTGCCTGTGTAAGAGCTGCGGAGTTTGACAGCTGTCAAAGCTGTCAAACGGGCAGTTTAGAGTGGAAAAGTTGCTATTTAAGATCCCTCTGGACTATGATGAGTTACAATTGAACTAAAATTGTTGGAAACAAAGTAACAATAATAAGTTAAAGGATTGTTGGAGAAAAGGCTAATAAGTAACCAGATTCCCCCTAGGGGGAACTTTGTGAAACTACAATGGCTACAATGGCTGTGGATGGAAAGTTACTAGCGGAAATCGAAAGGATGTTTCAACTGGTGGGAATCCTACAAGAGCAGAGTTTGGCAATGAATAAACAACTTTTGACCTTGACTTCTGGAACAGGCAACTCTGCTGTTTGTATTGAGGACTTGAATGAGAAAGAATCCACAGCTGAATGGGAAATGATATCTAAAGAGGCCCAAGAGACTAAACAAGAAAAAGAGAAAGTAAAGCTGGGAAGTAATAACCAAAAGCCGACATCTGGGGAATACAGACAAGGAGAGTATTGGAACACATTCACCACAAGTCTGCGAAAGATGCAGAAGATGAAGGAGGAGGCCCCGGGAGTTTATGGAATACAGGAATTTAAAACAAAGAAATATGATTGGGGCCTTCATTCTGACTTTGACTCTGAAGATGCAGGATTTGTGGAAATTTTCCAGCAGTTACTTTCAAATCTCCTTGTGGGAAGAGAATTGATGGTGAAAGAACTTTTTCCAGACTTGACGACTGACACAAAGGACTACCAACAAGACCGGCGGAGAGGGACTGAAAGAGACATGAAAGCCTCGGACGTGAGGAACCCAGGCTAAGAACTGTTATTTTGGATTTGTATTGGGAAGGGACAAAAACCGGGGATGGGAGGGAGGGAAGAAGAGAATCTTAAAAACACTCAAGACCTTTAGGTTTGGTTAATATGACTTTTAACTAAGACAAAATGAGAAATCGATGGAAGAGAACTTGAGTCCAACTTAGGAAAATCTATATTTCTTTATAAAAGAGGTAATAAGATGAATAAGATAGTTAAGAGGAGAAATACCAATTTGCTGACACAATTTTGGGAATTGGGATGCACGAGGGGGGGTGGGGGGAAGTCAGGGAACAGGGCTAGGAAATTAAGATTTTCTGAATTTATACATGTTTTTGTCTTCTGTTATTTTTGTGTGTGTTTTGTCTTTATAAAAGTTGAAAAACCAATAAATTTTTTTTAAAAAAAAATAAAAAAATTCAGAGAAGTGTGGATTTTGAAGGACAGCTGTGTTTCAGTTCATGTATTCTCTCAGGTGGGTTTGGCTTTAAATGAAAACTGAATCAAAAGTCTTGCCCATCCTTAGCTGGAACCTAAAATATGTTTGCTTGAATGTTCACTCCATAGAAGCAAATATATATATATATATATATATATATATATATATATATATATATATATTTCAGAGGAAATGTTTAGGATGGGAATATCAGTGTGAAATACACCATTATTTCTTTTGCAAGACTATTAACATGTGGAACTAAGTCCCACATTATCACACTGTCCTTCCTATGGCTCTCCCAGCCTTTCCCCCCAACCTGGTCCTGTCAATGGGAACAGAATATTAGCATGGTTTGGTTATGGAGTGAAGTGGCTGCAGGCAGGGCGAGTGGGGGGTAAGCAAAACAAGAGATATGTGATCATTGCAAGAAAACTTATTTGAAATTTTGGGGCAGCAAACCGTCATTCTGTAGCTCATCCCTCGTGCCACATCAAATAGATGTTCTGCAAGACCTTAAAAGTTTTTCTTTTCTTTTCTGCTACAGCTTGATGATTTATTGTGTTGTTTATTTGTTCATTTCTTTTGTTTTTCCTTTCCAAGGATGGCCTTTAGAAACCTGTGGGGAATGTCATAGAACAACTGGAGAATAATAATAATAAAAAGGATTCTCTTCCATCAAGGCTGTGCTGCGTGGCACTTGACAAAAAGCCTGTTAGTTTTGCTTCCTATTTGTCTGCTCAGAAAGTTTAGCAATAAAGCAAACATATTAAAACTCAACTGAATCCACAGCTGGTTAGTATATATATGTTGAGGAAAGGGCCATCTTTCCATAAAAGTGTGCTGTTTTGCAACTCGGGAATCCTGGCAAAATTTATTGTATCTGTTACACACCAGTATAAGGATAATGTTGCAGTTATTCTGTTCAATCTCAGCAGTTTAATAGGAAAGCATCTGTTCTTAATACAATATTATTTGATAATATTTACACTTTGGGCATACAATATACAGGTAAGTATGGTGGGTACATATGGTTGTTGTATGCATTACTTAACTTTCAGGTAGGGATGGAAAGATCTGTCGATATTGGTCCTCCCAGTTTCTCTCTTCTCCAAGTTGAAATTCAGTCCTGCGCATTCCTCCCCCCCATAAATTTGCATTAAAAAACAACAACCATACAAATTCATCAGCATTTAAGGGCAAATTCATTCTAATTAAATACATTTTATATGCAGTTCTAACTAATGCACATTTTGGCAAGCAATTTCCTCAAATATATACGTTGTTTTCAGCAATATTCATTCTTATGCACACTTTCATGTGATATTGGCTAACAAACTACATAGCAAAATTCCGATACGTGTAGATTTCAAAAGATAGCTGCATTTTGATTTGTTTTATAAAGTGTAAATTTGAATAGGCTTCATAAGAGACCTGAATCAAATTTCTCCCTCCAGCCCTGCTTGCAGATAATTTATTTCTAAATCTTCATATCCTTCAAGAGATGTCACTTCAGCTCCTTCATCCAATCTTGACTTTGCCACCTGCAAAATGCTTGAATCCCTGAAGGACATCCTTTCCAAACGCAGTCTTTATTGACACTTCTGATATCAAACTGAACTGGTTTCCAACTCTGCTTTATGATGCAGGATACACAGAGCTTTCACCTTAGAGATTCCAAGGCCTTAATGCAAAGTCAAACATTGTCCACAGACAAATATGGCCAAAGACAGCTTTCTATTTATGTCCCAGATTTATCCAGGAACTTGTGGGGTAAATTTCAATGTGGCCCTCCAAGTCTCTTTAACTCAGGCTTCCTCAACCTCGGCCTCCAGGTGTTTTTGGCCTACAACTCCCATGATCCCTAGCTAGCAGGACCAGTGGTCAGGGATGATGGGAATTGTAGTCTCAAAAACATCTGGAGGGCTGAGTTTGAGGAAGCCTGCTTTAACTGGATCTTCAAAAGTTCTCCAGGCCACATCCCTCACTAGCTGATCTTAATATCTAAAATGCTTTTGCCTGGCTGCAATGAGTCATTGAGACCTGGTAATACCGCTTGCTTATCTGACATATGTGACTGTGTGTAGAACATACCCTTCTCTGCAAAAGTAAAATTTACATTTGCTTGCCCAGGCCTCCTGGCTGAAAAAGTTTCTATACCCCTTTGATCTCTTTCAGCTGTTGCATCACTTTCCCAAACTCTTGGGTCACTTCATTTAGTTCATTCGCTTGCTTTCTCCTCCAGCTGAAAGAGCTGAAGGACCTGGACTTAAATGTCTACTTGGTCATGAAGCTCCTGATGTAACCTCAGGGAAGCTTAGCCCATCTCACAGGATAGATAAGAATTCAACAGCCTTTTAATATGTAGCATCTAGTTTTACTACTGTCAGTTTTAATGTGCAATATCTTTTAGCCTTGCTGGTGTTAGGCTGATGGTTTTATATGTTCTTTGTTATTGCTTTTAGAAATTGTTAGGTGTATGTTTATGATTATATTGTATCATTTTATGGTTATTCTGTATGCCTCTCTGGGGTTCTTCTCACAGAAGAGTCGGATTCATTTATCGTTGCGGTTGTTGTTTGTTGTTATGTGCACTATTATGTGGGTTCTATTGAGAAAAAACAGAACACAAATGCAATAAATAATTATGAGCACATCTTAAAAGAAAGGGAGAAGGAAACATGAAATAATGTGTCCTGGGTACATATTTAAGCATTTTTATTTTAATGAACTATGTCCATTGTCATTGTCTAAGATTGGATGCAAATATCAGATATGATAGTTTGATCAGGATAAAAATAGTTATTGTGCTCCAGTGAAAATCTTTGGGTTTAAAACCCCACAGGTATAGGGCTACCACAAATTTTGTGCTTGGTTAACTTTCCATCTTGGCCTGTCCTGGTCTTCATAACTGGAAGTTTCTATGCTGCCCCTCATCTGAGGATCACGGGGCAGTTCACAATATAAAAACACAAAAATACATAACATACTAACAAATATGTTCCCAATGGTTGCCTGGTTGTAACACATAGTGGGCTGCAAACTGTCTTAACCTGCTTATGCTCCACTTCTGAAAATAATTCTAAAAAATATCCCAATCTCAAATTCTGGAGTGCAATGAAGGACAGTAATGCCAGCTCAAGATATTTTGTTATCTAACGTGAAAAGGTAAATAGTGCCTCCCACCCACTCACACACACACACACCACAGTGAAGGTATTCCAGGTCAGTCAATTTATTTTGATACCTGAGGCAAAAAATGTCACAAGTGGGAGTGCGTGTAGAATACATTTTACTTAAATGACTACCAATTTGTCCGTCCTTCCATGATGCTAAACAGGTGGCAGCCTCACTCTCCCTAATGGAAGAGCTGGCCTTTCAGGCAGAGAAGAGGGGTAATAAAGTAACAGAGCAGGGCAAAAGGCTTTCGTTTGGAGGAAAGCTAACAGCTGCTTCCAGTCCTTTTAGGGAGTTTGTTAAGTGAGCATCATAGCACCTTGGCTTTCAAAGCCTGCTGCTAAGAATTCCCCAGATCTCCTCCTGTTGGTTTTGTGTCCCCAGCTCCTGGGATTCCACCTCCCCTGCTGGCGACAGAATTTGCTGCTGTACAGAGGGATCCCTTTTGTGATGCAGTTAATGGTCAGAGACGCTACAGACTCCTGCTGTGTGTGATGTTCTCAAATGGAATGGTTAAGCTTTTCATCATGTTTCTTTTCAAAATCAAATTTAAAGGCAGCCCTTCTTCTTAAACTTCTCCTTTAAATCCTGATTTGCAGCTCAGCGCTAGCGATGCCAATGGAGCTGCAATGTTGTTGCTGCAAAAAGGAAATAGCGGGGAGCACAGAGGGGGTTTATAAGAAGAGGGTGAGGGGAGTCTCTTGTATATAATCCTTTATATTTTATGCTACACCTGATGTTCTTAAAGCAGAGCTTTACTAGAGAGAGAGGAAAGAAAATAACGGCATTTTTTTTATCCTTAATCACACTACTTGCAGATAGCCATATGTAAGAAAAATGTCGTGTCAGATAAGCCTAAAACTTATTTAAAAGATTACAATCTTTACTGCTGTAGTGTATGTTAAATGCCAAGCATGGTTGAATGGCTGTTATGAGCAAGAAGTAATACTAAGCTAATGTGATAAGATAAAATAAACAGAAGCATATTTCATTTTTGCATCCAGAGAAATACACAGAACTGGCACCCATATGTACTTGTCACTAGGGTGGGGCAACTGGAGCATGTGCCTTGGATACAACCTGGCCCCAGAGATACCGCAGTGCACTCTAGGTGAGACTGCCCTTAAGACTGATTTGGAAGCTGCAGTTGTGGCAGGTGGACTGTTATGCAGCTTCCAAATCAGTCTTAAGGGCCTAGTGGGGGCATAGGCAACCTCGGCCCTCCAGATGTTTGGGGACTACCATTCCCATCATCCCTGACCACTGGTCCTGTTAGCTAGGGATCATGGGAGTTGTAGTCCCAAAACATCTGGAGGGCCGAGTTTGGGGGTGCCTGGCCTAGTGGGAACATGTAACACCAGACCTGAAAATTGTACACTGGCTGCCAAACCGCTATAGTCAAACTCTGTTGGGGCTCTCTAACCTCTGATTAAGTACTTACCTAATTCATTCCGGAGGTCCGTTCTGAATCTGAAACTGTTCTTAACCTGCAGCACCACTTTATTTTTATTTTTATACCTGTCAGGGGTTCAGGGACAGAGGCACAGGTGAGGGGGGAGACGGAGAGCGATGGGGAAGAATCCCAGGACTGTGAGGAAGAGGAGGACAATGACTTGAGGTCTTCCATGAGTCTCTCAAGTGAATCGGAGGATTCCCAGAAGGGGGCGCCCCTAGTCAGGCCAAGGGGGTTCACAAGGGGGACATGCCAGGGGCAGGGAAGCAGCAGGGAAACCCCGAGTGGGAGTGGGAGATCGGGGCCGGCTTCCCAGCAGGAACGAAGTGAAGAGAGTGGAGTTCCCAGTGTGACACACGGAGCAGAGCAGGAAGGAGACAGGGGAAGGAGATCGGGGCAGAACGTCCTGCCGGAAGAGGTGGAGAGTAGTACAGGGAGTAGTGTAAGTGTCAAGAGGAAGGTCAGGGGTAGCGAACGCACGCCAAGTTCAAATGTGGAGGCGCGCGGAAATGGAGAGAGCCCGGAGGAGGAGCCTGGCCCCAAAGCACGAAGGAGGGGGGGACAGGCATCTGAGGAATCCGCTTCAGGAGAGAGCAGGAGGGAAGGGACCCAGGGGGGCAGAAAGACCCTGCGGAAAAAGAAAGACAGGAAGAGGTGGACTAGCACAAGCCTCTTAAGCTGGTGTAGGGGCGGGACCGATTCAGAGGGGACTTAAAACGTCCAGGCTAAGAGACGCGGGGCTGCACGCCTCGGTTGTGGAACCAATAATGAACTGCAATAAACATCCTTGTATATAAGAAGAACCTGGCGTTGGTCTTTTGTGAGCTGAGACCTGAGGCAGCTCTGACAGTACCTTTAACCAATTGGTCCCTTCTAATCATATTTAGCAAAACCTCCAGGACCGATATAAAAAGCAATGGAGAGATTGGGCAACCTTGTCGTGTTCCTTTCTCAATCTTAAATTCTTCCGTCACTACATTATTCACAATAAATTTAGCCTTCTGTTCTGAATAAATTGCACCTATACCGTTTCCAAAACTTTGACCAACCCCCATCCCCCTGAAGCATCACTTTAGCTAATGGGGCCTCCTGCTGCTGCTGCGCCGCCGGAGCACGATTTCTGTTCTCATCCTGAAGCAAAGTTCTTAACCCGAGGTGCTATTTCTGGGTTAGTGGATGTCTGTAACCTGAAGCCTATGTAACCTGAAGTGTATGTAACCCGAGGTACCACTGTACTTGCCTCAAACCTGAATCTAGGCATCTAGGGAGTTCTTCTTTTATTGTACCATTTATTTCCTTTCACCAAATTAACTAACACAAAGCTTTTCTTATTGGACCGTCTTACTTCTATAGACTGGCTTTTGCTCAGGTCAGTTAGATGCAAGAAACCCAACAAAGTGCCTTCCTCTGTCTTATCTTGCATGTATATTTGACGACTGACATCTGATCATTTGAAACAGTCAACCGATGATTCAGCACGAGTTGTTGTTTTAAACCGTCAGTGGTTTGTTACTCATTGCTGCAATTTTTGTAAGGATAATTTATTTTATTATTATTATTGAATTTATATACCACCCTATACCTGCAGGTCTCAGGTTAGTTCACAGGATAAAACCAAACATACACAAATACTTTCCCAGTCCCTAATCCTCAACACAACCATATATGTTTGTTTTTTGTGCTTTTTATTATTATTTATATCCTGCTCTTCCCATAGGAACCCAGTGCAGTGTGAATTGCAATGCTGCCATTTGTCATGTTGTAAAGATATAATTTCAGGGATGCTTTATCCTAAGTACAGGGTTACATGGACTAGGGCTGGGATGTGCATATATGTATGAAGAATTTGTTAAATCACTGAGACCTCTTGTGTGCATCATTGCCTAGGCACACGGCCCAGAATAACATGATGAGCTAGCCTTTCCTCCTATTCACCTCTCCCCTGCTGTTGAATGATATGCTCCTGGTGACTGGTGATCCTTATCCAGCCTCCTCCTTCTTGGGACAGAAACACTATTAAAGCCACAGTAAGTGAATGGAATCCTGCTCACCTGTGTCTTCTAATCTGGAGGAGTGGGTTTATAGAAAATGAAGTGCTGTCCTTCCGGGTGGAAAGGTGATTCACAATTAATTAGCATCAGATTCAAAGAGGAAAAATGGAATCACCAGCTTGCCAAAGAAGTTAATTGACTGCAAGAAGCAACCAGATAATTGTGTGTACCTGTGGCCAGGAATGCTGACCATTGCATTGCATATTCTTCTATGTGATGTGTGCAATGAAGTTTAGAAAACTGCAATGAGCATAAACAAATGAACAGTATGCTGCACACTGTTGACACTTCATCCTTGCCAGTGTCTCAAACATGTCCGTTCGATGTTCCCTCAGGACCGGAAGGTTGTAGCTTTTGGCCTAGTTCACAGCCTTTGCTGCTTTTGTGGCCCTGGGAAACATGGGGCATTAGAAGGTGTAGGGATGCTAGCCCTGGAACAGGGATAGCTGGATCCACTGGCTCTTCAGTGGAGATCTGAGATCTATAGCAGGGTCCTGCTCCTCTTGTATGTCATCTCAAGAGAGCTCAATCTTGGGCAGGGCTGAATCCCGATACTAACTCTCTACTGAACCTACCTATAGAATTTCCTCATGAAGATAGTGGCCACCAGACAACCACGGTCAGTACAACCTGACTGACACATCCAATCCAAGCTTCTACTTCTCCACAATAGGTGGGAAGAGCATGGTGTTTCCCTTTACAGCCATTTCACTCACCCAAATCCCTAGAAAGCAGGATTAGTGTTTGTGGGCACTATAATCCAATATGTTTTCTCAGTGCATGCACACGCACAGGTTGCACCATCTGAAGACATTGGACTAGATTATCCTCATGGTCCCTTCCAATTCTATGATTTAAAAAGTGAAAAAACCAGATACCTTATATATATATTAGTTGCTGGGCAGCTCCACTTAACACTACAGTGCAAGACCAACTCTCCCATTAGGCAGAATAAAGTGGCTGTCTCAGGCAGCTGATTTGTGAAAAGGCAGCCATTTTTTGTAATTTAATCTATTATTTTTATTTTACTTTTTTTTACAGAGGTACCACTGTTTATTTCCCCCCCCTCCATATTACATCACAATATAAATAAACCAAAACCATCACCACATCCTCCCCACCCCCCATATATCTATATATCCATCAATCAAACAAACCCAATATTCTTTTGTTTCTCCCCCCGCTTCCCTCCACCCCCACTCAATTTCCTCTACATTCTGAGATTACATTTATCTTTGCATTTTACAATCTTCCCAAATCTTCTATATATTCTTATTACCTTTCCTTACTGATTTACCTTCCCTCAGATACTTTACATTTTAATCCAGGCATATTAGCATATCTTTTTTTTTTTTTGAGCAATATTTTACCATATATTCATCAAAACATTCCCACTCCTTTTTTAATTTTTAATTTAATTTAATCTATTATTTTGGTATTGTTACATCCAGGGAAGGGAGAGGCCTTTGTGGCATTTTCTCAGGTGCTGAAATAATTTGATTAGCCTTAGGGACTATACACCTTAAGAGCATAAGAAGAGGCTGCTGGATCAGGTCACGGGGCCATCTATTCCAGTATCCTGTTCCCACAGTGGTCAATTAGGTGCCTCTTGGAAACTCGCAAGCAGAACCTGGGTGCATCAGCACACGTTCCATTTGTGAATCACAGAAACTGGTACACAGAGGCATATTGCCTTGAGCAGTGGAAGCAGAACACAGCCATTATGACTAAAGGCCAGTGATAGGCCTATCCTTCATGAGTTTATCTAATCCTTTAATTTTTAAAGCCGTGCTAGTTGGAGGTCTGAATTTCATAGGGTTGAATTCCATAGTTTTAACTATGTTCTCTGTGAAGAAATACTTCATTTTGTCTGTCCTGAATCTTCTAACATACGGTGCCATTGAATGCCCACAAGTTACATTGCTTTGGCAACTTGGCAGGGGGAATGGGGTGCTATTAGGGATAAAGAAAGTTGCCTTATACAGAGTCAGGCCATAAGTCTATCTAGCTCAGTATTGGCCACACTGACAGGCAAAAGCTCTCTAGGGTGTCAGGTAGGTTTTCTGCCAGCCCTACCTGGAGATGCCAGAGATTAAAGCTTGGACCTTCTGCAAGCACAGCAGATACTCTGTCACTGAGCATTGGTGTTCCTGCTCTGACACCAAATATCACAGGTCATCCCTGATTACAGAAATAGAGTGATTGTGGTACTACTTGCTTATCCACCCTTCAGATCTTTCAATCATGGACTGTGTGTGTGTGTGTGTGTGTGTGTGCGTACGTGTGCTCACACCAGCTACCCATGACCTCATGGGTGCTGCCATTATTGAGTCACTGATGAGGGAGTGGGAAGCCCTTTTCATTGTCCTGCTTTGCTTCATTACATATCAAATGGATGTGGAAAATCATTGCAGAAGACAAACTAGGGTACTTAGGATAATACCACATCAGGACTCTTTCCCCTGACCTGGTATTTTTTGTGTACAGGGATTTTTGTGTGGCAGTTAGGCATTGGTAAACTTGGTTTATTGGAGGGGAGGTCATGGTCTTCACCTGTCCCTCCTCTTTAAAGGTATTCTGTTAAAGGGATCCGGGGGTTTGGATCCTGTCCGAAGCCCAGGTATGGGCTAGGGCCATGCCACAACCCCATCGGGGACCCTGGGGGAGCTCGCAGTTGATGTACATCAACAGGGTTCCCCCTACTGGTGGTTGACCCTGTGACATTAACATATATGAGAGAGTGCTGGAGGGGAAATAGTTAAATAGGTTGCACAGTCAGTACCCAGGGGGGTGGAGTCAGTGGGACTATAAAAGGAGTTCGGGGAGGTGTTGGTTGGGAGTTGTTGGTGGGTAGTTGGTTGGTTTGAGTGGGCTGGCTGGTTGGGAAAGGCAGTTGGTAACAGAGAGACAGGGCAGTGGGTTATTGAGTGTGGGGAGGTAGAAGAGATAGATAGAGGAAATAAGACTAAGAAAGTAAAGAGCAACAAGGTTTAGAATGCTGTAAAAGTTTGTGTCTGAAATAAAATACACTCTTCTTTATTAATTGAGAACTTGACTGAGACTGAAGTGATTTTACCAGGGAGGACCTAGTTGGTGGCAGCGGATTAGTGGTGTACGGGTCAACAGTCCGTGAGACAACCAGGGGCTCTGTATGAACACCACAGACCCTTACTAGACTACCTGGATGGCAGGCAGGAGTCAGATATTGTTGGTTCAGTTCCAGTGCCTAAGCCAATACCACTCACATCTGTAACCAATAAAGTTGTGGTCTTATTTATCCCATTAACCCAAAATATTGGTGTCCATGTGGCTTGGGGCCTTGCCATCCAAATCTTTGTGTGTGTGGTCATTATAAACCTCAATCCCTTAACTTCAGTCCAGTAACATATGTCAGACATTAACTGTAGCTGTTGCACTTTCACCTTGAGAATAAAATCAAAATTTCATCTAATGCATCTATTTCTTGAGGATAAAACTTCCAATGTATCTCATATTTGGTACTTAGTAACTAAAAAAAAAGAGGAGTGAGGGAACTACATATAAAGAAATGTGTCCTATATAATTAAACACTAGTCACCACTGGATTGAAGTGTATCATCTATAGCTGTAGTGGGCTAAAAATATACCATTAGCTTACTCACTGGTAGGGCATTATTATGCCTTTCAATATATGTACCTGCAACTGTAAATTATGTGGCATAATGATACACCTACAAGCTGTGTTAATAAATAGAGATCTACTAAGTAAAATGGCACAAGTTCAGTGCTTTAATAGTTGGGGGACTTATGAGTCAAACTGACAGGATCAAAATATAATTCTGGCAGCTTTTCTGTTCATCTTTCAGAGTGTGTATTTGGTTGCCAGACAACTAACAGGACTGGAAAAGCAACCAGTATTTGCATCTGAAAATACCAGTGAACTTCAGATTCTTCCAGGCTCAGTCTATGGGCCTTTCCCCACTCACCTTTTATATTGGTATAGTTGCTCAGTTTATTAAAAAAAATATTGTTATTCTCATGATTGGCATTCTCACATTTTCATCATAGTCATTATTCAGCTGCTGATCTGCAGCGATATACTCATAAAATTGCTTTTTCTTCTACCACAAAAAAATGTGAAAGATCTGGGGTGAATCCTCAGTATTTCCACTTCTGTGGAATGTATTCAAGGGGTCGGGGGATTGTGGGCATTGTCCCATATTTTTAAAATTATATTTTCTGTTAGGTCCAATATGAGATGAATAAACCATTGTTTCCTTCTCAGTTGTACATACCAATACTGATATTGTGCAAACATATCGTCCATAACAGCAATAATTATCTGCAGATAGAATTTAATCAGAATAACTAGCATATGAGAATTGCACCCAGCATATGCAGCTGCAGCAATGGAGCAAAATTCACTCTGCATCTTCCTGCTTTGCTATTCTTGTGTTCTAATTGAACACCTGAAGAGGGAAAGCATTTGTTTAGGATTGTGACTCCTGAAACAGAAAATCCCACAATTACCTCTCCCTTAGACTAAGAATGCAAAGTGTCAAATTAAATAATTACCAATTTGTTGTTCCCACATGACACCTAATATCAACTGCCCGAGGCAGCTTCCTCCCTCTGTCTAATGGTAGGGCTGGCCTTACATAATCACCTGAAGCATAGATGCTTCATAATACCATTGTATGGTTCTTACTGTTTTGGAGTGAATTAAGTTTATTTGAGCGCTTCTGAGTGCCAACTGCATAGATTCAGCATTTCCTGAGAGGATTTTTTTTATTTTTAATAACAACTCAGCCTACAGTTCTGTGCATACCTGCAGAAGAAGATTTGTTCTGGGAGAGCGAAGACAAAGCTGAGTTGAACAGCATCGAGATGGATAAATTATACTCCGTATATACCCCAACATGTCTTTATTTCTCTTTCTCATCTTCCATAATTTACAGCACATTGCTGTATTGTCCCATTATTGAATTTTCAATTTGCATGATAGTTGCTTTGATATAAAATAAAAGTTGCACTAGTAATCTAAAGGAAAGTGCATTAAGGTTATTTCCAGCAGGACCAGACGGTGCAGATGGCTCATTATTGCCTTAACCTAGAATTTAATGGCAGCTTAAAGAAATATGCACAGAGAGACTCACACATGAACTCACAAATGCCTGCAGATCTGTCACAGCAGTCAGAGAGCTAGTAAAAAAAATACTGGACATTATCACATGCAGGTCTTCTAATAGCCTGCTGGTCTCACCATGTGCCTCATCACAGTGTGTATGAGATAGAAGCTGTGAGTTAATGGGGTAAAAGGCCATGCCTTTTATGTGTTTGTCAGAAAACCTACTTTGTGAGCAAAAATAAGAACATTAGATAGATCAAGGAAATACTGTGGCTGATTAGGAACCTACAGCCAAAGCCTTAGCTGTTTCACTCTGATCAATGGGTTGTATTCAATGTAGTTTTAAGGTAAATGTTCTTTCATTGTTCTCCTTGTGCAATGGAATATTCTCCCCATTTCTGCCTCTGGCTTCGTCCAAATCTGTTCTAGAGAATAATAGGGGAATTCCAAACTGATCCTTCCACTAGTCCAATAATGTAGTTGAATTCCGCTCAATATGTGAAATTCAACCCCTTTCAACCCCCCCCCCCCATTGCTTCCTTAGGGTTGCTAGGTCACCATTGTGTCATGACCATAGAAGCCACAACTCAAGTGACCCTATGTCCCATAAATACCTGACCCAGAGTCCCAAGCCTTCTAAAGCTCATGAGTCCTCCTTTTTTCAACTCTCCTATCTCCATTACCAATGGAAGCTCTTCTGTTTTCCTGTTCCTTGGGTTCTCTATATTCTTGGACCTCTTTTCAGCTATCAGATTGCCCTTCATGACATGTTCATCTCAGCCAAACTGACAGTAGTTCTTTTCCTAAGAGAAGCTAGATGGCAGATACTTGGGACATGCAATCAATAATAGGTTCCTCAATGGCAATGCATGAAGCTTGGGGCTAGGAAAGCATATGGCAAGCTTTAGTACCCCTATGTATCCCTGATTCTGGCATTCTTTGGCAGGTCTAAGGACACCTCCATCTACCACAGTGTTTCCCAAACTTGGGTGTGCAGCTGTTTTTAGACTACAATTCCCATCATCCCTGACCATTGGTCTTGTTAGCTAGGGATGGTGGGAGTTGGAGACCCAAGTTTGGAAAACACTGATCCACCACATGCACTTCATAGACATCCAGCAACTTCAGATGATGCTGTGGTGAAGACTCAATTACTTGTGCCTGCTTGCTGTAGCAACAGCTTCATTCTTTCAAGAGGTAATTACATGGCAGCTAAATTACATTGAAGGTTTTGTTTCTTACCAGAAAGTGACATAATAATTATTGATCAAACCATTGTCTTTGCAGCACAAATTGCTGTTAAAAATACCTATCATAGGAATGCAAGGGAGGAAATGTAATTTGCCTTCCCTAGACTCAGCAATAGACAAGGCATTGTCTGCAGTTGCCATTTATTAGACGGCTATAAAATATGTTGATTTGGTTTTATTTCCCCAAAGGAAATGAACTGCGTCTTTTTCTCTTTTCTTTTGAAGGCACCAAATACAGAATTGTGAGAGGAGCTCTTTGTATGCGTGTCTCTGGGGGTGTGGGAGGAATCCTCCTGAAAAGTTTCATAAGGGTTTCCTTTTACCTATTAGCCAGCCATGAAATTACTTAGGAAATCAGAAAGCTCCAGTGTTAGAGGATTTATCATTCCACCAAGTAATCTGGGGTTGGAAAGCTCATATTTTTGCCGATAAAACCCTGATTTGTACACAGTTGATGCTCTGAAAGTGGAATACACCAAATTCTCAGGTTAGATTTACCTGGAACTGAATGTGGAGAGGGCAGCAAACCACTTAATGAGCTATAGCTATGGGCAGCCTGAGGAAGCTCTACCTTCCTTGGACCTCCCCATAAAATGCAAGCTTAGAGTGAGAGTTTAGGGTGATGACAGCAGCAACCCGTTGTGATACTTTTGTGGGTGAGCTGAGAGTTAGTTTGGACCCTGGGTGAGAGCTGGGGTGGGTGGGTGGAGTCCTAGGTGAGTGCCTGGAGGCTGAGGAAGTGTGGCCAAAGGTGTATGAGTTGACAATAATTTATATTTATTAGTTATTCTATATGAATGCAGCATTTTAATTTTGTAATATTTGTTGTCTAAGTCGTCTGTTGTTGCTTTTAGTTGCTTTTAGTATACCACTAAGAGATATATTTTTTAAAAAAATACTGTTGGCATCGGAAGTCTCAGCTTGGTCCTGTGACCATTGGTACCCAGGCTGATGCTGAAATTTGTGGGTGACAGGCCCCTTCATGGAGAATTCTGTAGGTGCTCAGGCACCCAGGGCCCCGGGGAGTTGGCAGCCACCTTTCTTGAGAGACAATAGAGTGCACCTCCAGGGGTGAAGTCAAACTGCTGCATTAACAGCACAAGCCTAGGCAGTGTGAATGGAGGTCCTGGGCTGCTCAGATGACAAGACCCTCGTCTCGGACTCACTGATTGGTCCAGAGGAAAGCAAAAGCAATACATATGGCATGAACTTGGATGCAGGAGTACACCTCCAGGGTTGAAGTCAAACCTCTGCATTAGCAGCGCCAAAGTGACCTCCCTGGGGCCAAGCCTGGGCAGTGTATGTGGAGGTCCTGGGAAGCCCAGAAGATAAGAACCCTTCTCTCAGCCTCACTGATGGAGTCTAAAGAAATGGAAAGGAATATGTTTGGTGCCAACCTGGGTGCAGGAATTGCTGGAAGGAGGTGTACAAGATGCCATCCAACCATTTTAGGGATTGCACTTATTTGTTCTGGGTTTGCTTCTTAGCTCTTTCTTCTCCTGAAGATACACAAATGGCATAAGTAAGTAAGTAAAATAAATAATTCACCATTGATGAACTGTGCTCACCTTTGTGGGTTACAAGGTGTGCAGCTCTCCTATAAAGACAGGCCACAAGGAAATTAGAATCTTTCCTATACATCAGTGATGGCCGAACTTGGCCCTCCAGCTGTTTTGGCACTACAGTTCCCATTATCCCTGACCACTGGTCCTGTTAGCTAGGGATGGTGGCAGTTGTAGTCCCAAAACAGCTGGAGGGCCAAGTTTGGCCATCACTGCTATACATAGTCCAATAATTTGAGATTACCTCTGAAGAGACAGAGATGTTTTGGTGATCTCCTTTAAGATCTTCTGTAAGATCTCGAACTATTAAGAATGGGTTAACTGCAGTCCTATTAACATTATCTACTATATCTACAGCAAGCTGAAAGAATTCCCTGAGATCTAGCTCATATACGGGGTGTGTGGAGGGTTGGAAGCCTTTCTGATTAAACTGACACTTAGAGAAGAAGAAGAAGAAGAAGAAGAAGAAGAAGAAGAAGAAGAAGAAGAAGAAGAAGAAGAAGGGGAGGATTTTGGATTTGATATCCCGCCTTACACTCCCCTTCAGGAGTCTCAAAGCGGCTAACATTCTCCTTTCCCTTCCTCCCCCACAACAAACACTCTGTGAGGTGAGTGGGGCTGAGAGACTTCAAAGAAGTATGACTGGCCCAAGGTCACCCAGCAGCTGCATGTGGAGGAGCGGAGACGCAAACCCGGTTCCCCAGATTACGAGACTACTGCTCTTACCACTACACCACACTGGCTCTCAGAAAATGTTGGGCATGGCTGTGTGAATATCACAAAGGTTCTTCGCCAGCTCCGGTGCCCTTGTTTCTAAGTATGGAACTAAAATGAGCAGTTCCTGGATTTATCAGCATGACCCCTGCCCTCTGCTTTACATAGCAGGGTGAAGGAGAGAAGGTAGACTATTGGAATTGAAACACAGAAAGATGATCCCATTCTTAAGACAATGGATTTTTTCTTGCTGAGACTTTTTTTAAAAAAAGGCAATGGGGTGAGATGAGCAGTTTAAGATTGAATACTTTGTTTTTTTAAAAAAATGCCAGAAAGTGGATTGTTTATGTTGACAATGCTAAAAGAGGAAGCACTGTGGTCCCATGACATAGACAGTAAACCTAATGTTGGAAACCAGAATTACGGACAGTTTCTGCAACAGCACCTCAGCAGTTGGGTAAGACTACTCTTGGCTGCATATGCATCGTACATATAAAGCACATGAGTTCCCCCCAAAGAATTGGGAATTGTAGTTTGTTAATGCTGCTGGGCATTATAGCTCTCTCTCTGTGCAAGTAAACTACAGATCCCATTATATTCTGGGGGAAGCCATGTGCTTTAATTTCACTTTAAATGTATAGTGTACACAGGCCTAATGGTTATGTTTATGACAGATTCTGGCCTATAGGTGCTGTTTAAAAGGCCAACAAATGATCATCTTTGTGTCTGTGGATCAGGCCAGATGAAAACATTTTGCACTCTAGTCTTTATTTCTCTTTACACAATTCACCTTCAGATCAATTCATCTATACATTTCAGAAATTTCAAGGTGATCAGTCAGGTGATTTCAAATTAGGTAGCTGCTGGCCTGTGTAGAGAAGCAAAGTTGCCTGAAGGGTAGCTTAATATGTGGTTGTAGAATAGTTATGAGCTAGTTTTTTTTTTACACCAAACAGTGCCATCTGCCAAGGAGATTTTTCAATTTAAATGATTTGAGCATAGATTTAAGTTTGCTAAATTGATGTTCTAAAAAATTTATATAATACAAATTAGTACTGGATTTGTTTGTTTGTTTGTTGCGATTTGTATGGCATTGGTCATTGGCTGCAAGAATTAAAAATGCATGCTTCAGTACTCTGGATACTTCTGTACTTCTTAAAGAATTGCACAACTGAGATATGCTGCTGTACAAAAGGAGATGGGATCCCCCCCTTCCTAATTGGATACCAATAAGATTTTTATTACAATATTTCCTTTAAAAATTAATCTGTAAATTAGTTGAGATCAGAAGTGCCTTTGGCAAATCCTAGTTTAATGAGCTAAGAGATTATACAGAACATAGAATTAATATGGTAAACCTTCTATAATTCCCTCTTATGACTGTGCAGTTTATTAAAACAAAGCACTGTGAAACAAAACAAAGATGTGTATATTGCCTGAACAAAAGCCTGTGTGGATGCTCAGCTATTATGGAGAATGTGGAACTGGGGACTGAGTACTCCACACACACACACCCCTTAACTTCTTAGACTAATATGAAGTCTAGAATGCAGATACTGGATTGCACACTTCTTTGATTTTTTGTGATACAGACCTTGGCTCAAAAAACAAAAGGTTCTTTTCTGAATTATATTTAGAAAAGATTGTTTTTCTGGGAGAATTGTTTGAAAATACTATTTAAAGTGGTAAATGACAAAATAATGTAGAAATGGGACACAGACTCACAAATGAACACATGTGAAAGTGTCATGGTCTGAAAACAGATTAGCCCACCCATCCCTAGTAGGCCACCAACATTGCTCTCCTCTCTAGTGACACAAAGTAGATTCAGTGTTCTTTCTGATACTGACACTACAATCAGTGGCAGACCTTGGGGTCTCAAATCTCAGCGGCATCCTATGTGGTGCCAAAATTCAGTGCTTCTTGCCTTACATTCTACATCACAGTTGTAGTGCTCCCTGTGGTGGCCTAGATCAGGTCCATCATCAGTAGCTGGAGTGGCTTGGAATCCCTCTTTGACCCTCCCTGCCCCAGCAATGCCCAGTTTCAGGAGTTTACACTGACTACTATTGGAAGTAATATTGCTAATGATACTTTTGCCCATCCATGCTTTTGGCAGGGGTAGGAGGGACCCCTACAGTGGCAAAGGCCCACCAGCAACAGAACTGAGTGGAGCCAAGCAAAGGCTTGCCTGTGCTGCAGTCAAAGACTTTGAGGAGTTGGATTGTTTTGTAAGTCAGTTTTGAAGCACCTGCAATGACTTGTTATGAAACATGAAGTCTGGATCTCAATATGAAAGGCTTGTTTTAAAGAAGTCTATTCTTTTACTCAGGTTTCTGACTTCATTTCCAACTTTCCAAGGGAGCATACCATTGTAATAATTCAGTAGCAAGACGTGTGCTGTTGCGTATTGATCTACCAGTCTATTGATAGAAGTACACTGAAGATTTTATACATTCCAAGATTTCAATGTTTTAAGCTTGTAAATCTTTCTGCTTTTATGTGAGAGGTTATACCCAATTGCAGTGACCTTGAATTTGATTAACCACCAAAGTGACAAATACTTCTAGAAGACCTGAGAAGGATTACCTGAAGTATCATCCCTAATGCATTCAGGCCATTATCACTGAAGTCTCTTTCATTTGTAGAACTCTGATTAAAATGGATTGCACATTTACAGTTTTATTTGTGATGAATTAATTTACTGGTTAATTTCATTGATGTATTGATTACAGCTTTCAGCCTGGATGAAAATGAATAGCTGTGTCATAGAACACAAAAGAACTTTAGAAATTGAAACATCTGTCTCAGATAAGTTTGTAGGGAGGGGAGAGGTCACTGAGGACAAAAGGAGAAGGCACCAAGTTCATCTTTGCAGCTCTGGTTATCTCCCGCTTGGATTACTGCAATGCGCTCTACGTGGGGCTACCTTTGAAGGTGACCCGGAAACTACAACTAATCCAGAATGCGGCAGCTAGACTGGTGACTGGGAGCGGCCGCAGAGAACACATAACACCGGTCTTGAAAGACCTACATTGGATCCCAGTATGTTTCCGAGCACAATTCAAAGTGTTGGTGCTGACCTTTAAAGCCCTAAACGGCCTTGGTCCAGTATATCTGAAGGAGTGTCTCCACCCCTATCGTTCTACCCGGACACTGAGGTCCAGCACCAAGGGCCTTCTGGCAGTTCCCTCACTGCGAGAAGCCAAGTTACACGGAACCAGGCAGAGGGCCTTCTCGGTAGTGGCACCTTCCCTATGGAACACCCTCCCACCAGATGTCAAAGAGAACAACAACTACCAGGCTTTTAGAAGACATCTGAAGGCAGCCCTGTTTTGGGAAGCTTTTAATGTTTGATGTATTATAGTATTTTAATATTCTTTTGAAAGGTGCCCAGAGTGGCTGGGGAAGCCCAGCCAGATGGGCGGGGAATAAATAATAAATTATTATTATTATTATTATTATTATTATTATTATTATTATTATTATTATTAATGAGGTTTCAAGCTTAGATTGCCTAGCGTCTCATGAACTCACATTATTGGTCTGGGGTGTCATGGTGGCAGGACTGGACTGATCCACATGGATCCATTCTGGTTGTCTTGCATAGATGAATTATGCCATGTGTTTCTCACTTATTTTTCCGCTAAAATAATTTCTCTCATGAGTTTTGTGTAAACACATATTGTGGTGCACATTCATTTCACACATTACAAAAAGCCTGAAATCAGTCATTATTTCTATAATGTGTATTGAATGAGTCCCCCTTTCCACTTCATGCCTCGATTTTGAGCTTTTGCTAGTATTTAGCTGGTCACTGCTTAAAAAGCAGCAATTGGACTAGATCAGTGACGGCCAAACTCAGCCCTCTAGCTGTTTTGGGACTACAGTTCCCATCATCCCTGACCACTGGTTCTGTTAGCTAGGGATGATGGGAGGACTAGATGATCTGATCCAGCAAGAGAGTTCTTATGGCCGTTCTAAACCCTCTGTTTTCAAAATTTTGATTGCGGTGTTGCCTCATCTTGTTTCGCCGATGTTATTCTGTAAAGTGCCAGGTAAATAGATGGTTATCAGGCAGATAAATAAAAGGCTGAATTAATGGCATCTGCCTTAATATCTGTATACCAACGCTGATTATTTCAGACGCAGAATGATTTACTGAGGCCTCACTCCCTGTACAATGGCAGTAAGCTGATTTTTTTTATAAGATATTTATAAAGATTTTTTCATACATTACAATAAAAATGGAAAAAGAAAAAGAAAAATGCAAAATAAAAACAGTTAAAAACACATTAATTTTCCGTTTCTTATTTTCCTTAAGCTTATTTCCCCGGACCTCCTCATACCTCCCTTTTTTGTATTCCACTTAAATTTATTAGTTCAGCAAATCCTTACCATTAAGCTTTTACCCATTTATAGACCTTTGTTTCATATTCTCTTAAAGCATTACAGCTAGAAACCACTTAATTTCTATCCAACATCATTCTAACATTCATTAATTTTACAATATTTCTGTAAGTAATCTTTAAATTTCTTCCAATCTTCTTCCACCGACTCTTCTTCCTGGTCCCGGATTCTGCCAGTCATTTCTGCCAATTCCATATAGTCTATCACGGCAGTAAGCTGATTTTTGCTTTGCAAATGTAGTGGGGTTCACTGTTGAATGCCAGGCAGTTGATCACTGTACAAATGGCATCTGCCAACTTGACAAAGTTTTGGCAGTTGTTGTTGTTGTTCCATCATTTCAACCTTCCCTGCATGTCAAAAGAACACCTAAGAGATTTGTGTGTCCATTTAAACTTGGCTCTCGGTGAAGGGGGTACAAATCAGAGATTTAGAGAACTGTAAAGTCAACGCATTGAAACCATTATTTTGGCCTGCACTTCTCTCCTGACCAATTAATTACCGTGTTATGAAGAGAAACGGAATCTGTGCTTGTTAGCTTAATTGAGAAAAGGTAGGTGAAATAGTCCCCCGCATAAATCTGTTGCATGCTCTGCAATCGCTCAAGGAAAGCACAATCCATTTTTTGTTTTGTTTTGTTTTCAAATTTGCCTCCCCAATATTAATCAGGAACTTTAGCGTTTAGAGAGATGGATTTGCTTGTTAGATGCCCCCAGTGGAGATTAAGCACATTGGCTGCTACTGCCTCCAAATGTATTTCAACTTTAATTGCATGGAGCAATCAATGCTAATGGATGGTGGCAACAATGTAAATACCTCACCGCCTAGGCCTTCTGGAGAAAAAAAAACCTAGGGTGATTTGGGAATGCAGATCTTGCAGTAAGAATTGAGTTTAGGCTCAGCAGTGGTGACAGAACCAGAGCCTGCTTGTGTAAGATTCCCCACAATTCTGCATCCATTTTACACCAAAATTCCAGAGGAAGCAAACTATAAGATCTTATATATATATTTAGCACCGAATATAGTATGCTATTTAAACTAATTTTGTTTATGATGACTCCTCAAATAAAGATGGGAAATATCTGTCAATTTTGGTTCCCTTAGTTTCTCATTTTCCCAATGTTTCATTCAGTTCTCTACATTTCTTCGGCATCTGCTAAACTCTTCTTTAAAAAACACACATGAACATTCTTCTGCATTATTGTGTGAATTTCTCCTTTTAAATAAATTTGTGCACATGCAGTCTTGACTAATGCACACATTTTTGCAAGCAAATTTTCCCTAATGGAATGTATTTTGTATGCTTTTTAAAATTGATTTTAGGCACACTTTCCTCTCATATATGCACTTTTGCAAATGTCCTTTGGTTGGAGAACTTCATTGCAAAATTCGGATACGTGTGAATTTCAATGGACGGCTGTGTTTCAGTTTTCGTATTGTTTTGGAACGTGAAAATTTGATAGATTCTGCTTTGAACTGAATTGCTCACCTACACAATACTATTTATTACCTTCGCACACAGACCAGGTGTGTACATTGTACGTATGTTTGGAAAGGTAATGAGCTTTGGGCACTCTGCACAAGGAGAGGGTATCTTTAAGGGAATCTGCTTAAAATAATAAGACTAATTAGCTCTTATGGATTACCATATATAGGCAGTGGTTTTGCTTAAAATTGAATGGCAAATCCTAAAACACAGTCTAGAGGAGAACATGAAGTACGTTTAAATTTGAATTTTGTTTTCCCCCAGTGTAAACTGGGGCTAAGAATAATATATATGTATACAGATACAGATACATATACATCATATACATATACATATATATAAACACCCCTCTTCAAAGTATGCAGGCCTTCTTGTGGCAAACTAACATTGTATGTTCTATTAGGTGCACAAAGATTGGGGGAGGGGATCCTGTGTCACAAGTATAAGAGGATTGTCACCCAACAACCTCTCCCATGAAAATGAGCAATTCAGAGTAAGTTCTTATATGCCTATCTCTATGCTATTGTAAGTGATTTTATTAATCAAAGGATAATCTTATTTGGGGAATAAAATACCTCAGGGTGAGTTGAGCTTCTTCAGAACAAAGTTGGAATCCAGGAATAATTTGTAATTAACTTTCTAGATAACTTTGTGGACAATAATGGCGTTGGCTGATATATTATGCACACTACATATTTCCCAATTTGCACTTTGACAGATACAATTTATATTAGTTTAGTTATTGCTCCTCCCATTCAAAGCTTCTTTCCCACTGCATTGCATTTATGTGTATTCAGCACATGAACATGAGTATTATAAATAAGGCAACAATAGATTATGTCTATCTTTGTGTGCGTGTGTGTGGGCACGCACGCACACGCACACACACGCATGCAGATATGTGGCTGGTGGGAGGATGGGGAGAAGAAGGTGGGGAGCCCTAGTTCACAGTGGCTTTAACAAGTTGGGGAAAAAAAATAGAAAAAAATAATAATCTAGCTCTCCTGCTTATTAATGGATGCCCAGCAGAATGCCAGCCATCTTCCAATTCTAAGTTCATCTCCATGGCCTGTTTTGAAGTTAAAGTAAGAAATGGCTATGTTGGTATCCATGGAGACAGACAGGCAGGTTGATGGGTCAGAACATGGCTCCAACTTCCAATTGCAATGAAAATCTGTGAATGGATATTCTGCATGTAGATTATGCATTTATGTTAGTGGCAGGGTCAACAGGTTTGATTCCCTTCCTCTCCTCCATGTGTCCATATCCATGGATATGTCACATGAAGTGGGCTAATGAGGTAAGACTAGATAAACCCCTTTGGGAAATTTTTGCCCTGCATGGGTTTTCCGTTTTAAGGTTGGGTGAAACTGAATGGCATTTTGCTTTAGGGTTGGGTGAAATTGTAAACTTATAGACTCTCTCACTGAGGAAATTTTACTTCTCTCGGTATGGAATCCTTCTCAATCCCTCCTGGATTCTTCAAGTGTTTTGCCAGAGCAGAAACCTCCACGTTCACTTCAAGATTTGATATAGACTTCAAGTAGCAAGTGGTGCTTCAATGGTAAGGCCACTTATGAGAATGGTTAAAGAAAATTACACGGGCTTTTAAAGCAATAGCTCCATTATTATTTATAAAATTTCAAAATTACCCTCAGCACACTAAATGACATATTTTGCACTGTGTGGCACCACAGTGTTCACAAATCCAGTCTCCATCAATAATTTTTCAGTGGTATTCAACTAAACTATTGTGCTGGCACAAGAATTGGCTCTAGTTCAATGGTATTTCCCCCCTCTCCTCCCTCCACGTTTTCCCAACTCTCCCAATCTACTCCCCCCTTTCCCCCCTAGAATTCAGAGGAAGTTGAAGTTTGAAACCTGGAACCTGATGGCTTCTCTCAAAATTTCCTCAAAAGGATGAAAATATTCCCCCACTATGTTCAATAGCAAACGGAGGAGTGTGCATTAGAGACTGATGATGCTAGCACATTCTCTTGTGGTGGTTTGCTTGAATAGTTCTTTGTATCAATTTCTGAATATAAATATATAATGAAGTATAAAAATGTGAAAAATAAGCAAGGAGTCAGGCTGGTTCCAAAACAGCCAAGAGCCAATTGCATCATGCTCCTTTTATCCCCTGCCCCCCCTACATTTACCCCACTGTTTCACCAAGGAGCTAGTAAGTGCTGTACATAGAGATTTCCTATTTTATAATCCTCATACCAACAAGGACTGCGTTCCCATGACAAATTATTACATTTTTCTGACATTTCCCTAACTCTTATTTTCTGTATTATATTTGAGCTTTCGCATGACATAAAAACCAATTCTTGAAAACTAATGGAATGGAATGGAATATAGCTCAAGTTTAGTATTCAATTCCTGTTTCCTGTTTCCTTTCTCCTTTCTTCTTTCCCCTTTCCTTGGCAGAGGTAAAGCAAGACATTAAAACAAAGTTTTACTAACATCACCCTTTTGACCAGGAGAGCATCTAGCAGGTTGCTAGGTTACATGACCGGTCTGACCAAAGTTGGGATCTAGTGTAAGTCCCCACCTCTGCACTCCCCCTTCCCATACCCCCAGAATGCCTACTTTTTCAGGGGCTATATTGATGTAAGTTCTTGTAGTCTTGGCTCAGTCTGCTTAGACCTAGCTGAGCTGGGAAGGGGGAGTTACAGTGGCCCATCTCCCTCAACTGAGGCGATTTAGGGTTTGGATTGCACCATGAGTAATAAAATTACCTTCACCTGGTGCCAAAAAGATAACAACATTGCAGAGGCCTTTCTCCTGGGCATTGTCGGCCAATTGGTGCCAAAGAAGGACAGAACTTTTTTTATGTATGCTACAACAGCAGCAAGAATACTCATTGCAAAGTATTGGAAGACACAAGATTTACCCACTCTGGAAGAATGGCAGACGAAGGTGATCGGCTACGTGGAATTGGCGGAAATGACTGGCAGAATCCGAGACCAGGGAGAAGAGTTGGTGAAAGAAGACTGGAAGAAATTTAAAGACTATTTACAGAAATATTGTAAAATTAATGAATGTTAGAAGGATGTTGGATAGAAACTAAGGGGTTTCCAGCTGTAATGCTTTAGGAGATACGAAAAAAAGATTTACAAATGGGTAAAAGCTTAATGGTAAGGATTTGCTGAACTAACAAATTGAAGTGGAATACAAAGAAGGGAGGTATGAGGAGGTCTGGGGAAATAAGCGTAAGGAAGCTATGTTATGGAAAATTATTTGTTTTTTAACTATTTTTATGTTGTATTTTGTATTTTGTTTCTTTTTATTTTTCATTTTCATTGTTATATTTTAAAAACTTTAATAAATATCTTTTGAAAAACAACAACAACAACATTGTGCCAGGCAAGAAGACTCCCTGGGAAGGCCATCACAGAGATTAGGCACCACTACTGAAAATGTCCTAGCATTTGGCCACCACCTGCCCACCACTGACAGCAGGAGAAATAGAAGAAGCTGTAAGAAGATATCTGTATCAAGGCAGGCTTATGAAAGAGCAAAGAACTGTGTTCCTCTTTGCCATCTTCCCCCTTGCATTGCAGGGTTGGAGGAGGAATTCAATTTTGTTTGCATTGTAACGAGAAAGTGCTTAATATGCATTTCCACAACCAATGCACAAACAGAAAAACAGCTATCCTTTGACATTCACAAAAATTGTCATGCATTTCTCTAATGAAACAATATGTGTAATAATAATAATAATAATAATAATAATAATAATAATAATAATAATAATAATAATAATAATAATTTTATTTGTATCCCACCCTCCCCGGCCAAGGCCTGCTGAGAGCGGCTAACATCATAAAAACAACACAATATGCATAAAAACAGACATCAATTAATAAAAATACATCTTAAAATTAATTCAGATAAATTAAAATCTGGGCAGGTGGCAATTATCAGGTTGGAACTGAGAGTGGTTAAATACTTGCCAGGACCAACTATTTCCATTGAGCATACAAGGACCTGTGAGCGGGTTGGGGGCCTCCTTCGGCTTGTTTTATACAAAGGAAAGTAAGTCAGACTGCATCTTGCCCAAAAGCCTGGCCAGACAGCTCTGTCTTGCAGGCCCTGCAGAAAGATGTCCAATCCCGGAAAGATGTCAAATGCACATATTGGGGGAAAATGCACATGAAACCATATATATTAATGAAAACAACATACAAAAATGCCTTATATTAGGAAAAATTGCTTGCAAAAATGCATAGTCAAGCCTGCATACAAAAAATGTGTTTATTAGAAGACATTTGCACTACTATACTGATTAATTTTCATGAGGATTTTTTTTTAATGTGAATATACTGCAGATATGTGAAAAACTAAATTCAAGATTGGGAAAAATGAGCAACTTAGAGAATCAAAATTGACAAATCCATTCCTGTGTGGAAGCTATTTGGGTTGCGGTATCTACTGTTTACTTGAAAATGTTTTGCATTTTGTATCTTCCATCACTACCACTGAACACTCCTCCTCCCCTTTCTTATTTTGCAGGGACCCAATGTACATAATTAATTCAATGACTTTGAGAGAAAGCAGGCTCGTGAATTAGTAGTATGACCCCTGACAAATATATTGTTACAGAATTAGACTCTTTGGGGTCTTCTGGGAAGGTGACCATGAGAAAACGTTGCCACCATCTATCATTCACACTCCTACATGATTAAAGAGGATATACAGTTGCTGAAAAATAGCATATCCACACATTTTGTTATATTGGGATAATTTGTAAGAAAAATTCAATTATCTTCAAAATCCCCTCCTGCCATCACAAATTGGCAGGGTGCAAAATGAAGATTTGAATGCTGTTGATTCACTTTTCCCCCTTGGGGACGAAACAACTCTGTTTGGGAAGAGACTGATTTATAACAGCCTGGAACCGTTCAAATGTAATAATATACACGAAAAAGAAATCATTTCTACAGGGGAAAGGTGTGTGGGTTTTTTGTTTGTTTTTTTTAAAATGATAGGAAACTGTGAATATTAAATAGACAAAGAATTGTCCAAAAAAGGGGGAGGGGACATGTGACACAGTGTTATGCTTTTGCACGTATATTTCAAAAATGATTTAGTGGATAATGTGATATGATTAGGATTACCACTAAAAGGAGGGTTTCTATGGTTGGGGGAGGATCCTAGTACTAGCGATTAATTCTGCAGCCTCAACTTGAAAAGAGCTGGATTGCATCTTTACAGATCCATGATTCTGCTAAGAACATAAGAAAAGATCACACCAGCCCATCTCGTCCAGCTCCCTGTTTTCACAGTGGCCAGCCAATTGCCTACAAATCCATCGCGGTGTGGAAGCTATTGTGAGAGCGGTGTGAGAGCTAGTGTGGTGTAGTGGTTAAGAGGGGTAGACTCCTAATCTGGGGAACCGGGTTCGCGTCCCCGCTCCTCCACATGCAGCTGCTGGGTGACCTTGGGCCAGTCACACTTCTCTGAAGTCTCTCAGCCCCACTCACCTCACAGAGTGTTTGTTGTGGGGGAGGAAGGGAAAGGAGATTGTTAGCCGCTTTGAGACTCCTTCGGGTAGTGATAAAGTGGGATATCAAATCCAAACTCTTCTTCTTCTTCTACAAGGCATATCTGCACACATGCACACATAATCCAGAAATACTCTAGATATAAAGGATTGCTGCTTGATAGCAAGCAAAATAGCCAGCTTATTTCTGGATGGGAGACCAATCCATCCCTAGCTATGCTCCAAGCCTCTGTGGGAGCCCTAATCTACATGAATATTCACTAAAGACTCTTTTAAAATTCCCTCCATGCATTCACTCAACATGCAGAGGTGGAAGGTGGCTGGCACCCACTGCCCTACCCTACAGTGTCAACAAGCCTATCATCCCCTTAGCTCTGCATTTTTTGACAGACGGGCAGAAAGGGGAGTTTGTGCATGTGCACCTGGACATGGTTAGGCTCTCCAGACCTTCTGTAGCACCTTTGGAGGTTACAGAGTGGAGCCAGTGGGATGTTGTCTGGGGTGGGGCAGAGGTTTTAGGGTAGCATGACCTGTTTGGCCACACTGGACACCGCCAATGCTGTAGAACGGAGCATGAGAGGCAGGGGGCACCAGATGTTAGCATTGTACAGGGCACCATTGAGTTTTGAAAGCCCAAAGTCCAACACTGAGTTGGGGGATGGAGGCAGTGGGACAAGTGGACCTATTCTCCCTCTTCCCATTCCATGCACACATGGAGACCACTTGTGGAATGGGCTTTAGTGCCAGGGAAAACAGTGTCCTGGTGATGTGCATGCTGGTGGTCTAGTAACATTATGTGAGTGAGCCAGGACTTGCTAATGTAGAATGCCTTGTGTGAAAATTGTATGAATTAGGTCCAAGTAGCATTTAGGAATCCATACTTTTTAACCCCCAAGATGGCAGGATTTTGTTCACCAATCTCTCGAGGTTTCTGGCTTAACCTTCTCAGGGAACAAAGTGCTTCCTACTGCTTGAACAAATATGTTAACTAGAGTGGTTTTGCAGATTCAGGTGTATTTTCTGCTCACGTTTGTTTCGTCGCTTTTAAACAGACTTCCTTTTAGCAGCAAAATGTAAACCCCGGGGAGGCATTCTAGATTTGTCTTCCATAGTGTAAATCAATAAGCTGATACTAGAATAGCAGATTCAGACTTAATCCTATCACACAAGGGACTCTGGCTAATTTGACGCTGGTATAAAGCAGGGTCTTTTGTTAAATCGTGAAGAAATATTGCCAAGGGGGTATGGATAGCCTGATTAACACTTTGGGCTGTAAGTTCCCCTTGTAAGCCAGGCATAGACAAACTCAGGCCTCCAGATGTTCTGGGGCTACAATTCCCATCATCCCTGACCACTGGTCCTGTTAACTAGGGATGGTGGGAGTTGTAGTCCCAAAACATCTGGAGGGCCGAGTTTGTCTATGCCTCTCTTTAGCTTAGCATCACCCAAGAGTAATAAATGTCATGAATTTATATTTCTACTAGAGTAGGGATGGAGAATCTGTCAATTTCATTTTCCCCAGTCTACCATTTTTTTCAATCTCAAGTTCAGTTCTCTTCATTTCTTCACCAATTTGTGATTTTTTTTTAAAAAAAAATCCTCATGAAATCTCATCAGCATTTTAGTGCAAAGTTTCCCAATAATATTCTATTTTGAAATAATACTAATACAATCCATGTTTGTATGCTACTTCCATTACTATGCATTTTATGTACACTTCACTTTATGCATTTGTGTAAAAAATGCTTCGTTGGAGAAATGTGTCACAAAACTCAAATAAGGGTAAATTTCAAAGGGTGGCTGTGTTTTGGTTCCCTTGTTGCTTTGGGAAGTGCAAATTTGGTATATTTGCCTTTGAAGGTGTGATGAATTTAATTTCTCCCCATCACATAAGACTAATGAAGCAATTATATGGCAAGATCTTTTGAGATGAGCAGCTTCAGATGCATCTGATCTCCATCTCAGCCGACTGAGATGGTTCCACTGGGCTCACCCAGGATTAAATCTCCAATCCAGATCAGCCATAGATCAGCTGGCATAATTTGCTCAAACTGGCTAACCCAAGGCTCACCTAGCTGAAAGGGGCATTATAGGGGTGTTGCAGGGATGGAGCTAAGGCTGGATCCTAAGCCCTTTTTCTGCTCAGTCACATGACCTGACAACCTGACGAAGAACACTACAGGCAATTCCCCACTCATGTGCAACCGCTGGTACATGCACAGTTTTCAGCACTGCAAAGGGATGAGGTAGGGGCAGAATGAGATGGAATGCAGTGGAGCAGACTTCTGTGTGTCCCACTGACATGCACGGTGGCCAGGAACACAACCCCTGCACAAATGGGGAGTTGCTTGTATTTTAAAGGCTTGTTTTCCTTCTGCCAGAACAGCAGCCCCACTACTGAATGGGGTTTGTAATTGATGTAGCCAACATAACTTACTGCTCCATAAATCATATAACATATATTTCTATGGCAGTAAATTAAGTGGGAAGCCTCATTCTCTCGAAGTGTTCTCATATTCACACACAAAGCTAGTCAATAGGCCTTACATGTGTGGGGTTGTGTTGTCCCTCCCAGTTGATACCAGCCTGCCCTGCGAACAGCATCTCAGTGGCCATGATTTAAGAAAGAAGCTACTTTCACTGATTTAACATTTAAAAGACTTTCAAAGAAGAGGGCAAGGTAGTATAACTAATTTGTTCAAATCAGCATTACTAAGTTGTTTTTTAAAAAATGAATTTGCGATATGATTTACTTTTCCGATTAACATTTGGTGCTTCTCATTCTATTTAACTCATAAAAGAGTATTCTGGCAGTTCCTTCCCCACCCCCTCCTCTGGCTCTTTCTGTGCTTTCTTTAAATAGGAAGGCAGCGACTTTTGTATCTTTCCTTATATAGAAGCATTATCCTACTTAAATATTTCAACAAGCTATATCATCCGAAATTGGAAGGGCATTATACCAATGGGACTTGTGACCTGATTCAACAAACCAGGAGGTATTCTGTTCACAGTTAGCGCTGCTCCATTGCTTTTGCCAAGAAAAGCTTTTTAAATGAAATTACATGCAATTTGTCAGAACATTTTGTTCAGCATGTTTCTGTCTAGTCCAGTCAGCTTGGGTTACAGCTTTGCAATTGTAAAAAGTGAAGCAGTGTTTGTTTTATCCTAAGGAACAGTGAAATCATTCTGTGGTCCTATAACAGCCTCCATGGCCCCATCTGCGCTATATATTTAAATCAGTGTGATACAACTTTAAACAGCCCTGGGTTCCCCGAAAGAATCCTGAGAACTCTATTTTGTGAAGGGTGCTGAGAGTTGTTTTTGTTTAGTTGTCTAGTTGTGTCCAACTCTTTGTGACCCCATGGACCAGAGCACGCCAGGCACTCCTGTCTTCCATTGCCTCCCACAGTTTGGTCAAACTCATGCTGGTAGCTTCGAGAACACTGTCCAACCAGCTCATCCTCTCTCATCCCCTTCTCCTTGTGCCCTCCATCTTTCCCAACATCAGGGTCTTTTCCAGGGAGTCTTCTCTTCTCATGAGGTGGCCAAAATATTGGAGTCTCAGCTTCAGGATCTGTCCTTCCAGTGAGCACTCAAGGCTGATTTCCTTAAGAATGGAGAGATTTGATCTTCTTACAGTCCATGGGACTCTCAAGAGTCTCCTCCAGCACCATAATTCAAAAGCATCAATTCTTCGGCGATCAGCCTTCTTTATGGTCCAGCTCTCACTTCCATACATCACTACTGGGAAAACCATGGCTTTTACTATACGGACCTTTGTTGGCAAGGTGATATCTTTGCTTTTTAAGATGCTGTCTAGGTTTGTCATTGCTTTTCTCCCAAGAAGCAGGCATCTTTTAAGGAGTTCCCTATCTCCCCCCCCCCAAAGAGCTACAGTTCCCAGAGTTCCCTTTGAAGAAGCATGATGATGATTACCCAGGCAGGCACATTATGTAACCTATGAGAGCAGCAAATCATCAGACTGTTCAATGGTGATGGGATAAAATCAGGCCAGTAGGCAGGGTAACGGTTGGCATGACATTGGGGTCAGGATCATTTCACCATTCCACAAATCCCACGTTGATGGAACGGGTTTGCTGGGTTATGGCTGGCCCAACCCTGTTCCATGGGAATTGGCCAGTATTGAACCTTGCTGTCTTGAAAGCCAAGCAAGCAAAGTCTCACTCGGCGACCAGGGTGCAGATTCCAACCAGGCAGATACCCTAACCCGAATTTGGGGCATACCATGGTCAGTCCTTCCCTCAGGCACCTTACACCCCCCCCATTACTGTGTTGATCCTGCCCAATGCTATTTCTGCTCCCAACAAACAATGCTCTTCTGCCCAACAAAGAAAGAGCATAATTTCACTGAGGGAAGGTGAAAAAACCCTAACCACTAATCATGGCTGAGGGGGGTGGAAATCATTTCTGGCCCTGTCAATCAGTAACCCAAAATGGCTCAGAGAAGGCTCTAACTTGAGGGTGGGTGGCTGGGAAGCTCTTGAGGCAAAATGGCACTGAGCTCCAGTGGAAGCAGCCTTATATAGGCTTCCCTCTTCCCTTTGCAAGGGCTCATGGGACAGCTTTTCCCATGAGCCCATTGCATTGGCAAGATACTGGACAGAATTTTCTTCAGTATTTTGGTGTAATCTATTGGCCCCAGGGCCACTGGGCAAAGGTGCCCTGCATATATTGGGCGCAGAACAAGGCCTATTATTATTATTATTATGCAAGAGTATTTTTTGTGGTCACCTACCTTTGTTTCTTTCCATTTCCTCTCACCATGTCCTCTCCCCCAGATATGGCAGCATTGGGCTGGGGAGGCAGACAATGGTAGACTTGCCATCTTTCAGTTTTCAAACCAACAATACCCAAGCCATTTGTAACTATTGTGTTTTTTTAAAGTTTGGAATAGACAGAAAGATGATAGCACTAGTAGAAGAAAATGCATTTTCTTATTATTATTTTTAACTTCTTCCGCACTAACGTTAATGAACCTCTTGGAAAATGAGCATGAAATTGTGCACCATGTAGACACATTTATCTTCACAATATTCCTTTTCGCTATCACATCTAAATCCTAGTCAATGAAATCTATCTGCAAATAATTGCATTTTTTATAAAAAAACACCTTGTCTTGCATGCCCTTATCAGAACTCTCAATTTATCTGTATCATTTGAATAAAAGAAGGCAAAAGGGGGGAAAGAAAAAAGAATTGAAGGCAACAATGAAACCCTTTTTGCATGCAATTATTAGCATATTTTTCTACTGAATAGGACAAATTATGTAAAAACCAGAATCCCCTAAGGGTCTGTGAGAATTGGAAGAAGATACTATGACTGGAGGGGGGTTTTCAGTGACACATTCTGTTTGCTAACTTCCTATAACTTGTTCTTTTTTAAAGCAATATTTGGAGTCTAAATGCTAAGATGCTTCTCTTGAAATGAAAGTTGTTACATATAATTGCTTCAGAAGACAATGCCTCAGATGAACAAGTATCTTGCCTGTGAAACCTCAGGCTACAGCAAGAGATTAGAGTAGTGTTTAGCCTGCGGGGCCAGGTGATTCATGAATGTCTAGCTCAAGAGGGAACCCAAGTTCCCTCTCAGATCCAGTACAAGGAGCTGCCCATCTGCTGGTCTTTGCTGCTTGAGCAGGCAGAAGACTTTGCCGCCTGCTCCTCTCCTAGTGCCAGGCACAATGGAGGGGCCTATGCATGAGTGGCAACCAGCTTTGTTAAGTATTTTTATGTCTACCAAGTTCAGTCTTTCGTGGAATGGGCAACGAAAGAAAGGGAATCTCAGAGGAAAGCAACAGAACAGCAATATTCTCCCAGACTTTTGAAATATAGCAAAAGGGCCTCAGAGTTTCTATCTAGTTCAAGAAACAAAGATAATAATAAAGATATAGAGTTGGATCCAAAGAAATGCCAGTCTCAGAAATTAAAGCAGAGGCACCATTCTGCAAGCTGTTGCACAAGAACTTGTGGGAAACTTCACCAAATAGGGACATAGCACATGAGGCTAAATATGAATAAAATATCAAAGTGAAGGCAGGGTAAAAAAAATAAAATTAATGGATGATGGTGATGTTAGCAGACATTGTGTAAAGTGATACGCAAGAAATTGCTGAAATCTAGCTGTTAGCAGATGTCTTGGGAACATAGGAAGTTGTCTTACACCGAAACAGATCATTGGTCTGTGCAGCTCACAAGTGTACAATGACTGGCAACAGCTGTCCATTGTTTCAGACAGGGGACAATCCCAGTCCTACCCGCAGATGTCAGGAACTGATCATGGGACCTCCTGCATGCAAAAATGGATGCTCTACCACTGACTTATGGTACTTCTTAAGACACACTGCAATGCATTGCACTAACAGAAACACATTTCTGCTGAATTTCAGTTCTCTTTTCTAACGAAGGAGAGGAAAACAGAAGCAGCCTTCAGCTTGCAGTGGGACATTTCTTGTTCAAACCTAACATCTCCATATTAAAAGTCTATTGAAATTTAACAGGGTTAGCCCACCAGTGCCTCTTCTTGCAGTAGTGCTTTATGTAAAATATTTTAATAAGGGATATAATATATGAAATGTTAAAGAATGGGAGAAACTATCAATGCTGACCTGAAATAAAGATGTCCTTGCTACTGAGAACATTCTTTCAAAATATGAACACTTGCCACTAGATGAGATAAGTTATAGCCCCCCCCCTTTATTCCTTCAAATAAGGCACTGTGTTTATATTTAGTAGACAGATCAATTTAAGGTCAACCAGGGCTTAAATAAGAGGCTGTGGTTTCTGGTCAATGGTAATACATGGGACAGAGTGAAGAAATGGAGAAAACCAGCTCTGGATTGTACAGACATTAGATCTTATAGATGAGGAAAAGGTGAGCTAGGTGAATAAACATTTTCTCCATTTAGCTTTGCTGAACTCCATGGGCAAGTAGGAATTTGAACCAAGGTCTCTGCATTCCAAGTCCAGCACTCCATCTCTGAAGGAATGGGTTTCCCAAATCTAAAAACCTGACTGTGTAGTCAGTCTGGAATGGGCCCCAAAATCCACATTTTTCCTTCTCCAAGGGAGCATTTCTAAAATGCTTTAACTTGAGTTCTTGAGCCAAAACCCAGCTGTATAAACAAGTGCTCAAAGCGCTCTCCTTTATCAGTCTGTGATGGCAATGGATGACCTTGGCTGTTCCAGTGGAGCAGGGATGGCACGTCTGGGTCTTATCTTACATCCTGACCACACTCTGACGCACAGACCTAGTCTGGGAACAGTGCCAGGAGACCTTCTTACCCCAAGATAAGAGTATAGGAACAAGAACAGGAGCACCCTTTTATGGTCAAAGAGTGCAGGAACAGGAAAACCCTTTTATGGTTAAGAGTACCTGCAGGAACATCTGTGATGTCAACGTGCGTGTATAAGCTGATGTGGTTGGATTCCCGGGGAAGGGGGGAGAGGGTGCCTGGAGGATATATATACTGCATGAAGCTTCTCATTTCTTTGGACTTGCTGTGGACTGACCACGCAAGTGCCTTCTGCTATCCAGAGAGCATAATAAACTCTTTCTCTGAACCAAACCTCAGTGTCATTTGACTTCCTTTCTCCCTCCCGGGAGCAACGCAGACCCCACCAGTCGGTATAGTCTAATAAGGCTACATCTCTTATACAAAGAACAACTCTTTCACTATTATAATTAAAATATATAGAAAGAATAGCATAAGGAGTTAACTAAGTATGATGCTCAAACATAGCCATAGTGCTAGTTTTTGTTTTCCAAGAAAGGGATTTTGGGAGGCAGCAAAGGAGCAGGGGAGCAAGGGGACAGAAGGAAGCAACTGAAGAGTAGTTGGAAAGTTTTGAGCTAGGAAAGATTTATATCCCCAGCAGCAGCAGCTGTATCTTCACCCCAAATCCCCATCTTCCCAAGCTACTTTTCTTTAAAAAGAAAACAGTGGCAGAGCAATGTTAGGTACAGTTGCACATCTAGAGTAGTTAGCGCCTAAGCATGCATTCAAATCCTTAGACATTGTGACTTTATAATGAATGTCCACATTAACCTTCTTAAAAACCTGCTAAATCCTCTACCAATCTGTGCACTATTTTTTTTTTAATTTAAAAAGCTGCTCTCTTGACAGTCTCATTAACATATGGCTCTGTGTAAAAAGAGTCCTGCTGTATATATGCAGCAGCTCAGTATTGGAGGTAGGTCTTTTAATGGAGCAAAAGCAAGGATTTGGAAATACAGTGACACTTGCCCCTCCTCTCTCCATTCGTGTAATCCTTTGTTAATCCATTTTGTACTTCTTGTGGTTTTGGGTTTGAATGTGGAACTCACAAAAGGTTCCAAGAGAGAGAAATGTTTAAAATGAAAGGGAAATGAGAAGGAGTCTCTATTTAAATCCCCCAGAGCTGTATCTATAAAGGATTTTGCAATCTGCAAAACAAAAGATCAGCCCCAGGAGCTAATCTCTCCCTGCTTGGATTTCTCTTATTCTGTCATGACCTTGATTCTCTGGCACATCTTCCCTCTCTCCTCTCCTATGTCTCAAAGCTGCTGTTTTCCTGCCCCACTCCCATATCAGGGCAGGACTCTCCAGCCTCAACTTGCTCTTTTGATAAACCCCACAGAGATCACTCAGGCAAAGAAGGGGATTTAGCTCGATATCAGCAAGGTGTGCCAAGATGACAACTCAATTTTTCTCTGTGTGTATGTATGTGTGTGTGTGTTGTTGGCTTCTAATGTGTTTGGTTGTACTTGGTTTAAAGGAGTAAAAGAAGAATTCCACAAATGCCTAGATTCAGGTTTTGGACAAATACTCTCTTGGGGAGAGAGCCCCAGCAGAGACTATGTGTGCTGGGCTGCTGCAGTCAAAATGATGCACATTTCCCAAGGCCTGCTAAAGATTGTGCATAAGGACCAGAAAACACATACATGCAAATGGTTGAGATATGCATAGTCCCCCAAACCTGCTGGATATTGTGTATACCGACCAGGAAATGTGCACAACCCTTCTTCATCAACACGTGATGTGCACATTATCCATGTTGCATGGTGAATGTGCACAATGGCCAGTCATTATGCACATTAACTGTTCAACTTACATTATCCATAACATATTTATGCAAACAAAGAATGCTCAGCAGTGAGTGAAACCAGAAGCCCCACTTCACTCAGCTAATGAACCCATATGTTTTTAAGATACAGAAAATATAATTTGAACTGGTGTTGCTCAAGGAAAATATATTAGTTTTCTGTTTTGTTTTTTTTTTTGTTTTGTTTAATGAGGATATATATGTGTGTGACTTTTCAAATTGCACCTCCTCATTCTGAAAAACTATTTCCACCAACTTGTTTTAATACGATTGCAGGCTTTGCACTTCTGGAGCTTTTCAGTTTTAGAGTGACATCTGATGGGCCCACTGAACAGTTGGTAGCCATCAGCACAGCCAGATAAAGGTGACTTGACTTTGCGTGGCTTTTGTTCTCCATATCCCTGCACAGTGGGTTTATTAAAACAATGACTTCCCATAAAGGAGAGACAAACAGGCATTTGAACAGATGGGTTTAATAAAGTTTCTGTAATATATCTGCCACAAACAGTTATGCATTGGCACTAAAGCGGCACCAGGATATGACTTAGAATAAAGAACTTCCAAATGGCTTGTGTTCTCAGTGGAGAAGTGCTAGATTAAAAGATAACAGTTAAAATGTTGATCTATATATGCTACATAGATCATAAGAATGCACACCACTGTGGTTTCCTACATACAAGGGAAAATCCACTGTCCTTTCAGGCTAATAAAATTTAAAATATGAACTGTAGCCAGCATAAAGCAGGGCAGACTTTTTGACATATTTATATTCTCAGTAAAATATCTGTTGCTTTTTGTTCCACAATACAATCTGAAAAGTATATGATCCAGATAAAAGTTTGCAAAAAAGAGTTATGGAGGGATTTAATTTTTTTGTCAGTTTCCAAGCCTATTTGTCTGTGTCTGTTAGGGAGGATGGCAACTGTGTCCTCATTCTCCAGTCCTAATATCTTGTCACTGACTATGAGATTGTACAATGGAGTTTAGGGAAGGAATATTCAGCCTATTTCCTATCTACAGAAGTACCATGGTTCCTGAACGCCTCCATTTCGGTTCTCAAACGCCGAAAACCCGGAAGTAAATGCTTCCATTTTTGAACCCTTTTTGGAACCCAAACGTGCAACGCAGCTTCTGCTGAGTGCAAGAAGCTCTTGCAACCAATGGGAAGCCGTGCCTCGGTTATCAAACATTTCGGAAGCCAAACGGGCTTCCGGAACGGATTACGTTCGAGAACCGAGGTACTGTATCCCATTTTCTCACACGCAAACCCATTACACAATTAATGTTTCCACATTAATCTGTGCTTTAAAACACGCACACATGAAAATCTTCATTCTAGGGAGCAATCTTATAGCAAGATCTGCCAAGATGGTCCTGGCACAGCTAAGCTATTCTGGCGTAACTCCCTCAACCTTGCCTCAGCTTCTGTCCAAGCTGGGACCCAGCAGAGATGAAGCCTGCATAAACATTGAAAAGGTAGCCTTCTTGAAGTCTGGTGGCGCAGGATGAGAGGGAGAAATGTAGGCTGGATCCTAAGCCTATTCAGCTCAGTCATGTAAGCTGGCAAGCCAATGAAAAAGGGTGCTGTAGCTCAAGCAATATTTTAAAGGCTTATTTCCCTCTGCTAGGATTAGGCTGCCCACTGCTGAATAGAGTTTGGATCTTTTGCAACTTTACACTGGATTAATTTACACTGATTTGTGTGTTCAGACCTTTAAACCTCCCCTTTAAATAAATTCAGACAGGACTCAAATTTTGGTTTGATTTTTGGAAGAATTTAGGCCACAACTTTATTGATTACAGCAGTGTTTCCCAACCTTTTTTGGGCAAAGGCACACTTGTTTCATGAAAAAAATCTCGAGGCACACCACCATTACAGCCCCGTGACGTCAGCGCACAGCGTCATGCCGGGAGGGATGCACGAAAGTGTAAGTTTCAATTTTTCCCCCTCCCCCTTGCCTTCCTTCTGTGCCAACCACCAAAAAGCCAAGAAAAAAGCCAAGACTTTAGGGCAGCAGGTCGACACGGAAGAAGCTCCTACCTAAGGACAGGTGCGATGGCCATGTCCTCTTCTGCCACACTTGGCAGCCCTGCCTCATGGTCGTGACTCCCACCCTGATTTCTCCCCGCAGGTCGAGCGGCACAGGCAGCCCAATGTGTCCAGCCCAGACACAAGCCCCGCTTCCCCACTCTAGATCCTGAATGCGACCAAGTGCTCTGGACTCCCGAGCAGGGTGGGAAAGAGGACTCGCATCTGGTAGCCTCCGGGCTCCTCGCCTGCTCGAGGGATGGCATTGCAGGCAAGCTGCCGGCCGTCGCCATCGCCGCCCCCTCATGCGAGTGGACCTGCCCGGAGTGGTGGGCCGGGGGAGGCTCGCTCTCTGTGGGGATGTGGCCCGCACGCGCGGCCCCGCTTCCTCCTGCCCAGGGCTGAGCTCCTTACCCGCGATCTCGGTCTCGCGCACGCGGATCCCACTTATTCCGAAGCTCGCGCCACTAGCCGGGGCTCTCACACCGTGCCAGGGCGAGGCGGCGCGGCCCACTGACGTCATCGCGGCTCGCCACCACCCTCGACTTCCCTGTTCCCTCCCCTCCCTCAGGTCGCTGTGGTTACCGAGGACTGCAAGCTGTGGTTACCGAGGACTGCAAGGACTGCAAACTTCGCGCATGCGCAGGCCCAGTAGCGAGTGGCGATGGGATGTAGCGAGCGGCGATGGGGCTAGCCGGAGAAGAGAGGGCGAGCCCCCTCCGCTCCGGCCCTAAATAGGGCAAGCCACGCCCCCTCCAGCCAGCCGATTGGCTGGCCAGGAGGCGTGGCCGGATGGGATTCCCCTGCTCTCGCGGGGGCTGAGACCAGCCCCCGCTCACGTGGGGAAGGGCGTGATGCCCGCAACCCCACCTCCTGGGGCAGGCCCGGAAGTGGCTATGCGCGAAAACTTCGTGCATGCGCAGGCCCAGTAGCGAGCGGCGATGGGATGTGGGAGGGAGCTCGCTCGCCGCCCCGCGTGTGCTCGCCGCCGCCGCCCCGCCTCTCACCGCCCGACTCGCCCGCCTCCCTCTCACGGAACACAAGGCAACGTTCCACGGCACACTAGTGTGCCGCGGAACACCGGTTGGGAAACACTGGCATAGGCTCTGGTTCAACTAGCTCCCTGCACCGTTGTAGGTAGCGCTGACCCAGGGCACCAGCATAGGTCAGCCTAGGATGAACACCTGGATGAGTGGAAAGCCAGGGACAGGCTATCTCTGCCACCCAAATGCCCCCCTGGACTCAGGCACAGGCACAACCCCCTCACAGGGGTTGACCAAACCATTGAGTCCCTGGATTTCTTTAATGGAATACCCTTCACATAGGGATGGCGAGAGCGTTCTCCCATCCCTATCACCTGAACCAGAGCCTATCCGCAACCTTACAAGTTGTGACGATTTGCTATGCAGCAGGCGAAACCCAAATGGCAACAGCCAATCAGCCAAGTGGGGAAAATTCCTGCCGTGCCCGTCCCAACAACAGACAACACATGACGGCATAGCAAGGTCAAGCGCAAAATGCCCTAAAAGTATGGAGAGGTGGGCGGGTGTTCCGATGCACACACTGAAAGAGGAAGCTCTGGGTTACGTATATAGGTCCCTTGATCCGTTTAGCCTGTGTCCCATTGGCCTGAATAAACCCAGTATCAAGGGACCTACCAATTGGGTGTTGTGGCTATCCAATCTTACCCACCCACTACACAGGGTTTGGTTGCCAGGTCTCACTGCAACACATGCCCTCTTTAAGAGAGGACCCGATTTGTCTCTTGTGTAGAGAACTTCTCCTTAAATTGTCATTCTGAAAAATACTTAAACCTAGCAGAACACAAGTAAAGTTGGCTCATCTGTCTTCACACCCACCTTGTTCTCCCTATTTATCCTTGCATCTCATTTGCAGGTGTTTCTTTTCATGCAAATTGCACCAGCTGGCAAGGCTGATAATTAATAGGCTCATTGCAGGCATGGAGGGAGAATTTCACCCTACCCTCTTGCAGTTCTAAGGAAAAGTCCTCCCCTGAATCAGATATATATATGGGAGGGATTCTCCCATTGGTGCCAACAAGGAATTTCCCCTGAAGGCTAACGCTAGCTTCAGAACCACAGTAGTGGGAGTAGGGGAGAAGACAATAATGCCAATATATTTCACCAATGTGCCCCCTTGGTTTCAGATAGTACATGTATATTTTGCTCTAGGAGGTTTAGTTTGGTCAGAACTGAGTACAGTGGTGCCTCGCAAGACGAAATTAATTCGTTCCGCAAGTCTCTTCGTCTTGCGGTTTTTTCGTCTTGCGATGCACGGTTTCCCATAGGAATGCATTGAAAATCAATTAATGCGTTCCTAGGGAAACCGCCTTCAGACCAGGTCCGGGAACAGTCTGTCCCCAGACCTCTTCTGAAGGCTGGGGGGGGGACAAGGGCTTTTCTTCCCACCCCCAGCATTTTAAAAAACCCTGGGACAGCGGAGGACTTCTCCGCTGTCCGGGCGATCTTAAAATGCTGGCGGGCGGCATTTTAAAATCGCCCCGGGACAGCGGAGGACTTCTCCGCTGTCCGGGGCGATTTAAAAGCCCCTGGGAAGGCAGGCAGGGGGGGACAAAGATTTTCGCCCCCCGCCCGCCTTCAGAAGGTGTTCCCGCCCCCCCCCCCGCTTCGGAGCAGCGTTCCGAAGCGGGGTGGCTGGGGCAGGTGTTCCCGCCCCCCGCCCGGCTTCGCAGCAGCGCTACGAAGCCCGGAGGCTGGGGCAGGTGTTCCCGCCCCCCGCCCCCACTTCGGAACAGCGTTCCGAAGTGGGGCGGCTGGGGCAGGTGTTCCCGCCCCCCCGCCCCGCTTCGGAACAGCGTTCCGAAGTGGGGTGGCTGGGGCAGGTGTTCCCGCCCCCCTTCGGAACAGCGTTCCGAAGGGGGGGTGGGGCAGGTGTTCCCGCCCCCCCCCGCTTCGGAACAGCGTTTTAAAATGCTGGGGGTCGGGAGCGAAGCATTTTAAAATCTCCCTGGGACAGGGGGAGATTTTAAAATGCTTCGCTCCCGACCCCCAGCATTTTAAAACGCTGTTCCGAAGCGGGGGGGGGGGCGGGAACACCTGCCCCAGCCGCCCCACTTCGGAACGCTGATAGCGATCTCCCTGCAGCCCCTTGCTGCAAAAGACGTCCGGGGGAAGCGGGGAAGCAGCGCGTCGCTTCCCGCTGCCCCCGGACCTCTTTTGAAGCAAGGGGCTGCGGGGAGATAGCGATCTCCCTGCAGCCCCTTGCTGCAAAAGACGTCCGGGGGAAGCGGGGAAGAAGCGCGTCGCTTCCCGCTGCCCCCGGACCTCTTTTGAAGCAAGGGGCTGCGGGGAGATAGCGATCTCCCTGCAGCCCCTTGCTGCAAAAGACGTCCGGGGGAAGCGGGGAAGAAGCGCTTCGCTTTCCGCTGCCCCCGGACCGCTTTTGAAGCAAGGGGCTGCGGGGAGATAGCGATCTCCCCCGCAGCCCCTTGCTGCAAAAGACGTCCGGGGGCAGCGGGGAAGAAGCGCTTCGCTTCCCGCTGCCCCCGGACCTCTTTTGAAGCAAGGGGCGGTGGGGAGAAGCGATCTCCCCGCAGCCCCTTGCTTCAAAAGAGAAGACCCGCTGTCCCCGGGGCAAGCTTCGTTTTGCGAAGCAAGCCCATAGGGAAATTCGTCTTGCGAGGCAACTCGAAAACGAAAAAACCTTTCGTTTTGCGAGTTTTTCGTCTCGCGAGGCGTTCGGCTTGCGGGGTACCACTGTATACACTTCCAGAGTTAATGCTAAACACATTACATCAGGTAGGCAAGCCACCATAGCTGCTAGAATTTGTCCCTCAGACTTGTCTACCCATACGCTATCTGAAACCTAATGTGGCACATTGGTTGCCAAATGTGAAATCTTTTTTAGTTCTCCTACCTCACTAAAACAGCAGCCACGAAATTAAAAGACACCTGCTTCTTGGGAGAAAAGCAATGACAAACCTAGACAACATCTTAAAAAGCAGAGACATCACCTTGCCAACAAAGGTCCGTATAGTTAAAGCTATGGTTTTCCCAGTAGTGATGTATGGAAGTGAGAGCTGGACCATAAAGAAGGCTGATCGCTGAAGAATTGATGCTTTTGAATTATGGTGCTGGAGGAGACTCTTGAGAGTCCCATGGACTGCAAGAAGATCAAACTTATCCATTCTGAAGGAAATCAGCCCTGAGTGCTCACTGGAAGGACAATTCCTGAAGCTGAGGCTCCAATACTTTGGCCACCTCATAAGAAGAGAAGACTCCCTGGAAAAGACCCTGATATTGGGAAAGATAGAGGGCACAAGGAGAAGGGGACGGCAGAAGACGAGATGGTTGGATAGTGTTCTTGAAGCTACCAGCATGAGTTTGACCAAACTGCGGGAGGCAGTGGAAGACAGGAGTGCCTGGCGTGCTCTGATCCATGGGGTCACGAAGAGTTGGACACGACTAAATGACTAAACAACAACACCTCACTAATGTGTTAGAATCCCACACATGCACACACCTGAGCTAATCATATTAATGATCAGCTCCACTTCCATGCACTGATATATTTTAAATACATGCGCATTAAATGATAACATAGATGCATTAATGTTCATGTGCAGTTTTGCTCAAAGCATTTTGGCTAAACTGATTTGAAGACTGAAGTATCTGTCTGCTTACTAATGAATTCACATTCCAAAAGGACTTATCCTTTTTGGCACAGCAGGGAACAAAACTTGTCTCAGTGGAGTAGGCCTAAAGCTTTTGGGTTTTCCATAGCCCCTTAAGGGATTTATTATGTAGCCTTTTATGCATTATTCAGGTTTGTGGCTTCCACTCATCGTGTTCTGCCTAGCAGCATAAACCAACAGTGATCAGGGGATTTTGCAACTGGAAAAATAAAATTATTAGCTGGTCCTAACTGAAATCACCAATACCCATCCTTGAAATACCAGCTGTTTCACCTTTAGAGTGATGTGTTTGATTACAAAGACGAGGGACCTCTGTAGCACCAGGGCAGGATGCAGATGGGAATACAGTTTGGCAAACATAAATGAAGAGTGCAAGGAATTAATCCGAGCCCACCTGATGGCTTCCAACTTCCCAGAGCAGCTTTATTGTAATGTGGCGAAGAGCCAAGGTGCTCTGTTAAAGGAGTGGAGATGCAGCATGCTAAACTTGACAAATGCACATTAGGAATTCAACAGCCCATCTGGTTCTGCCATGGTTCTCCTTGGAGGATTATTTTTCTTTATCTGAACCACTGTACAAGAAACAATGCAATTAAAGATGCAATTTTTTTTTTGTATTCTTGGTTTGTTTAATATTCCACAGCAGTGGCGATACAGCATGCTACTTTAAAGGAAGCAATGAGAAAAAAGTATGACAGCATCCCAGGTGTGATGGTATTATAGGGATGTAGGAGAAATTCAGCTCCGTTCTCATTTAAAGGTGAATTTACCCAATTATTTTTTTCCATGGTCCTCCTTTGAATCCAGAAGTGCAGAGCAAATTTCTAATTTCCTAAGCTCCTGCAATGGGGGAGCATATCACTTTCTGTTTGTTATGCATCTTGGTCCTTTTATATTGATCATTGGCTGAAGGGTAACATAGAAATTTAATATCGGTAGTAATAATAATAACCTGCACTTTCTGAAACAATATATGAATCAAAATTTGCACTTACCCAGATTTTGCAATGCAGTTCTCCAGCCAAGTACTGTGTGCAAAAATGAAAATGAATATATGCAAAATGCATTATATACATGGGGAAATTGCTTTGCAAAAATGTGTAAATTAAACAAAATTGTATATTCAAGTCAGGAGATGTTTTCGTTAAAATACTAATTAACTTTCATGAGAACTTTTAAAAATAATAAAATTAATTCAGAAACTGATGTGGAGACAAGGAGCACTCAAACACAGCCAGCCATTGACATTTGCACTTTTCCAATTTTTGCAATATAGTTCTTCAGTCTAGTACAGTGGTACCACGGGTTACAGACGCTTCAGGTTACAGACACTTCAGGTTACAAACTCCACTAACCCAGAAATAGTACCTTAGGTTAAGAACTTTGCTTCAGGATGAGAACAGTAATCGCGCAGCAGCAGCGGGAGGCCCCATTAGCTAAAGTGGCACCTCAGGTTAAGAACAGTTTCAGGTTAAGAACGGACCTCTGGAACAAATTAAGTTCTTAACCAGAGGTACCACTGTAATAGGTATAAAAATGCATATTCTGAGGCAAATATGTATAAAAATGCATGCATTAGTGAAAACAACATAAAAACTGCATTATACCTGTATTAAGGAAACTAGCTGTACAAAAATGCACACGATAGTGAAAATATAACTATTGGGGAAATAGCTTCATAAAAATGTTCATATTAGGCAAAATTGCATAGAAACTTGAGTATATAAGGTAAATTCACACTAAGATGTAGATGAATTTTCATGAGGAGATTTTTTTTGTAAAGAAATGAACCACAAACTGATGTGGAAACATGATAAACTGGATTTTTAAGCTGAAATAATCAGAAAGTGAGAAAAACCAATACATTTCTGTGTCCCTCTCACACATTTAATAATGGGGGAATGGCCACAGGTATAAGCCCCAGCTTTTCCAGAAATGCCAGGGAGATGCTTGTCTGTAATCTTGGGAGAATGCTGTCAGTCATTGTAGACAATATTGCTCCAAATGGACCAACATTCAGACTCAGGGTAAGGCAGCTCCTTATGTTCCTATGATTAATCCACTAAGGTCTCTTTGATTGGGTCCCACATATCCTTCATTTGTACACTGTAGGCAGCTGTCTGTATGACACAGAGACTTCACCTTTTAGTGGGTGCTACTGTAATTGTTTTAATAGATTAACACATTAGCTAGACAATGGTGTGTCACATCCTCTTGGGCCCTCGCAAGCAGTGTTTACTTTGTCTCGCTAGCTTTTAGAAACAAGATATGAATCCTCTTCGTTGGCCTCCAAGACCTTGAGTTTCATTATCTAAAACAAGTAGAGCACAATGGCATTAAGCTAATGAAGTATTTATTGACCTCGCCACCATTAATCTCTACCACCTTGTGTGAAAGGACTGCAGCACGTGCAGCCTAAGTAGGGCATTTACTAGACTATTGATTGCTGCGGAGAGCTTACTCTGCTGTGCCAGACCTGAAGACGTTCATTTTGAAGGCAGCGTAAAAAGTCCTTCACCTTGTTTAAGGAGGTGGATGCACAAATGAACATTGGAGCATTCACACTCTTTGAAAAGTACAGAATATTGTTACTCTTTTTTGGCTGAAAGATGTAAAGAGACATTTTCATTGAATTTATGATGGTTGCAACAGAGTCTGTCTGCTTGCAAGCTTTTCAACGCCTTGATGTTTCAGTGAGATGTGGTCACCAAGAATCAAGCACCCCACTTTCATTTTTACAAGAAACCTTAGATCACCATTCAGATATTATTTGTATGTAACCTTTTGAGATGGGGATGCATACATATGCAATGGGCACAAAAAAGAGTTAGCAACAGATCTCACTAACTGATGTTGCTTACTGAAGCTTGCAAAGGTTTGTGTTTAATACTTACTCAAATACAAGTGGAAGGGAAACAAAAGAAAAGAGCCAAGATACAGAACCTGGAGATGAAAGGCTTTTTAGAGTTCCTCTGAAAGTTATTAAAGCAGGCATTTCAGGACGGCACTTGAAGCTATAAAGACTACAGTGAACAAATATGATGGGAGAAAGTATATGAACAATACAATGTGACAATGCATAGCTTCCCTATGTGGTTGATTAAAAATTACAGAATTTTAGTCTGGCGGTTTATCAAACCTTATGGAACTTATTTTATTTTAAACCATTTCTAAACCACTTAATATTTAAAAATCTATAAGCAATATCCAAAAAATACAACACAATCTTTTTTTGTCTAAATTCAGGTTTAGTGGATGGGGGAGGTTAGGAAAACAATTCTAGAAGCATAGTGATAATGATTGTAGTAAATTGCTCCCTTCTACCTCTAACTTAGATATGAAGGGCAACTTCACAGGGGTGATTGACTTCCATGCCATACATTGATGAAAGTGCTTGCTTGAAGGGTTACTCAAATTTCCTCTAAAACAAAATCCAAAGCAAATTTGAGGGGTCCTCCTTCCTTCTTAGCATAACCTTCAGGGAGTCGAGATCAGGGAACTGATGGAAGCCAAAATAGTTTAATAAGAATGGTGGAAATTATCGAGTGAACATCCTTAGGCTCTCACTGAACTAGGCTTAAATTGATTTTAGAAGCAAATTTTGTGGTGGGCTCTTGGAGTGAGAAACCTGAGCAATTTTGAGGGAGCCCGAACACCTTTTTCACAGGACTGGCGCATTTCTCTGAAGAGCTATGAGCATTGCAACAATTTCTAGGCTGCAACTGCTGTAATATTTACTCCAGGGAAAATTAGTTACAACTTTCAGACTTACTGGGAACTGTTACCAGTTTATCAATAGGTTTATTAGAAATTACTGAAGTCCATTTTCATGATATTTTCTTTGATTTCTGTATGATGACCAAAATCTGTTGGTAGCATAAGTGTCAAGAATGATACTTATCAATGACACTCTGTGTGATCCTGGGAGCTGAATCTGTTTAGGAAGGCTATAGTTTTGAACTTTGTGAAGTTTTGTAGCACTTCCAGATTGAATTCATGACAGTGGCTTTCTTATGATTATTGGGCATTTGCCAAAGCTAAAAGGGCACAGTCAGTGAAATTATCTTTCAATGAATACAATATCCTTCCCTCTTTTCTTTTCTTTTCTACATTATACTCTTTTGTCTTTTTTCTTTACAATCTCTCTCAGTGATGTAAATCAGATGTCTGATCAACAGCACAAAGTCACTGTAGTACCGCACAACCCCAAATGTTCCCATACTCCCCAATTGGCTCTGCATAAAAATGATTATGAGATAAATGGAAGTATTCACAAATAGGTAGATTCTAGGAAATGGGCATGTGTTCAGAATAACTTGGTTCTCTGCCCATGGAGAGTTGGCAGGGCACATAATACCTGCAGAAGTAGCTGGAAATAATGGATTAATAATTGAGCTTCCTCTGTTGTGGGCTCTGGGTACATAGGAAAGAGGTGCCAAAGGATTTTGTGCCTGCCAGAGAACAGTAGAGATTGCAGCTGGACAAAAATCAAGAGCAACAAAGAGACAGGTATGAGGAACTGTAAAGGTAACTGGCCATCTATTCATGGCCAAGGCCAGATATGAAGATTAGCTTCCTGGGCTGCATTCCAGGGCAGAGGGGAATCTGACAGCCAAATGGCATTTGCTAAATCAAAGGGGAAATTAAAGAAGAGAGGAGCACGAGCAGTAGACTGGAAGAGTAGTAAAGTACACAGCCGGGAATTTATGTACTTGACATCTGTTGAGCACAAGCCAATCAAACCAATTAGATGAAGGTGATGGTAAGAAGTGGTGCTCCCAAAATTTAACCATCAGATTTAAATGCATTTCAAGGTACTATGACATTTTTACTTTTTAAGTAATCAGTCCCACTCCTCTCTCCACTCGTTGGACAGCAGAATCCAATTCCCTCTTTGGGCATTCAAGGTTCATGAGATGAGAATGAGTCCATTGTCTCTACCCACTCAGTTTCATCCCTGGCTTTGTTGGCTTCCAAAAGTTGAGAAGAGATCTTCTGCTGTGGATGAACCTTCTCAACTCATGTAGAACTCTGGAAGATCAGAGTTCTAAATTGTGCAGGGTGTCCACATGATTGCTGAGGCTTCTGCCCCAAGTTGCCCCAAGTGTCATGAAGTGGTGGATCTTGAAGCTCCCCCATGTACCCTTCTATCGGGAAAGGCTAGGATATGTGAGTGGATTTGTGTGAGAGGGAGACTGTGAGACTGGGAGCATGTGTGCATGTGCATGAATGAGTGACAAATAATTAAAATGATCACCACCCATACTCTTTCTCTTAACAGAGATTCTTAACAGAGAAAGAGGGAGGAAGAGTATGGGGTGGCTCTGAGCCTACCTGTCACCAAAATACAACCCCTAAAACATTACCCCTGAAGGAATGAGACCCTTGGTAGGGAAAAAAGTCACTTGTCCTCATTTTAGTAAGATGATCACCATCATTTGCAAACTACAAGGTTAAATAAAGAGCAGGTGTTCTTTCCCTTCCAGAATTTCCAGTAACTAAGAAAAGTCAGGATAGAGAATTCCTTTGCATGGTGTGACAGAAGCAAAGCAGAGATGCTTTAGACCTAAAACACCACTTGTAATGTTAGTGGCAGTATACTTCTTTAATACACAATGCTCAGGGTCTAGCAGGAAAGAGCTGTTGCCTTCCTGCCCTGTTGGAAACAGGATAGTGAACTAGATGGAGCCTCAGTCTGATCCAGCAGGGGCAGCAGGATTCATCCAACACAGCTGTCAATCGTCCATCTCCATTCTTTATATTAACAAGAATTTTGGCAAGGAAACTGCAGAACTCTACATGGAAAGGACCTCAGGAGGAAGGTGCATTTTGATACAGATAATGAGATAGCAATAGAATTTTTTTGGCAAAAATAAATCAGTGAAATTGAAGATGACTGAATATGGCAAAGGCTCTGATTGACAATAATTCAACTTGACAGTGACCTTGGCAGAATGCTAAGGTAATGTTTAAACAATGATACAGTGATCCTGAATATAACAGATATTGTAGCCGTTTCAGACATTACACTCTTTCTGATATAGGAGTCACTTCCTACCTTGATCTATGGCAGTGATCCATCTAGGAAAGCAGGGTTTCTGCACACAGATCTCCTTCTGGATCAGGATTCTGTGACAGAGAGTGAAACAGAGAAGGAGTGAGATGGATGGAAGGAAGGAAGGAAGGAAGGAAGGAAGGAAGGAAGGAAGGAGAAACTCATTTTCCATCAAAATAGCCACAAATTTTTATCTTTAGAAAGACAGATCCAACAAACAAACATGAGGAATGAATAACAGAACCACAACAGTTTAGCAGCACTTTCAAAAACTTGCTTTCAACATGTGGCAATGTCCATATGTTCCATCCATCTATTCTTCCTAGGACCCAAAGTCAGCAGTAATTAATGCCAATGATTGGCTATGATGGGAGAAGATCTTAAACACTCCTTAGGGTGGGGTGTACAAAAATGGACACTAGCAGTAACATACCTAGGATAAAGAAGTAGATCTGAGTCTTGAAGAATACTATGGGACATATCCAGTAAATAAATGAAAAATATACATGTCCTTTTTCTTGAGAAGCATGCTACTTTGAAGCACTTGCTTGTTCCTCTTTCAAAAACTTCATTGATTTGAATGATGATTATGAAGATTTTTAACAAAGCTAATTTCAAAGGTTTGGCTATCATAAGTCTGTTGTGAATTCAATTACAATGAGAGTAATTTGAACAAGTTTACTTCTATATAAACATGGGATTGTCTTCCTTTTTAAAATAAAAAAGTGTAAAACTACCAACGTGATTTTGCTGCAAATATCCATGCATATATTTATGTTCTTATTTGGAAATTATTCCGTTAAAAGTTGTCAGTGCAAAACCAAACCCCAAACCTCACACCTGACCTCATTGAGTTTCTTCACATCTCCCCAACATTTTCTTATGCTACTAATAGTCCCTCCATTAGTCCCTTGTGGAAATATTATTCATGTGTATTATTCGTGGGGTGGTGAATGCTTCCCTCCGTGAGGGAGCCTTCCCAGACCCGCTGAAAGAGGCGGTTATTAAACCGCTTCTTAAAAAACCATCTTTAGATGCGGCCACGATGGCCAACTATCGCCCAGTCTCAAATCTTCCATTCCTGGGCAAGGTGATTGAGCGAGCGGTTGCCGAACAACTCCAGGCACGCCTGGAAGAAGCGGACCATTTGGATCCCTTCCAGTCGGGATTCAGGCCTCATCATGGGACTGAAACTGCCTTGGTCGCACTGGTTGATGATCTCCGGCGGGCTAGGGACAAAGGTGAGAGCTGTTTCCTAGTTCTGCTGGATCTCTCTGCGGCGTTTGATACCATCGACCATAGCATCCTTCTGGACCGTCTTGAGGGGCTGGGAGCTGGGGGCACTGTTATACAGTGGTTCCGCTCCTTCCTCCTGGGCCGTGTTCAGAAAGTGGTGGTGGGGGATGAGTGTTCAGACCCTTGGGCCCTCACTTGTGGGGTGCCTCAGGGTTCTGTCCTCTCCCCCATGCTTTTTAACATCTATATGAAGCCGCTGGGAGAGATCATCAGGAGGTTTGGGCTGGGTGTTCATCAGTATGCGGATGACACCCAGCTCTACCTCTCTTTTAAATCAGAACCAGTGAAGGCGGTGAAGGTCCTGTGTGAGTGTCTGGAGGCGGTTGGAGGATGGATGGCGGCTAACAGATTGAGGTTGAATCCTGACAAGACAGAAGTACTGTTTTTGGGGGACAGGAGGCGGGCAGGTGTGGAGGATTCCCTGGTCCTGAATGGGGTAACTGTGCCCCTGAAGGACCAGGTGCGCAGCCTGGGAGTCATTTTGGACTCACAGCTGTCCATGGAGGCACAGGTCAAATCTGTGTCCAGGGCAGCTGTTTACCAGCTCCATCTGGTACGTAGGCTGAGACCCTATCTGCCTGTGGACTGTCTCGCCAGAGTGGTGCATGCTCTGGTTATCTCCCGCTTGGACTACTGCAATGCGCTCTACGTGGGGCTACCTTTGAAGGTGACGCGGAAACTACAACTAATCCAGAATGCGGCAGCTAGACTGGTGACTGGGAGCGGCCGCCGAGACCATATAACACCGGTCTTGAAAGACCTGCATTGGCTCCCAGTACGTTTCCGAGCACAATTCAAAGTGTTGGTGCTGACCTTTAAAGCCCTAAACGGCCTCGGTCCAGTATACCTGAAGGAGCGTCTCCACCCCCATCAGTCTGCCCGGACGCTGAGGTCCAGCGCCGAGGGCCTTCTGGCGGTTCCCTCACTGCGAGAAGCAAAGCTACAGGGAACCAGGCAGAGGGCCTTCTCGGTAGTGGCGCCCGCCCTGTGGAACGCCCTTCCAGCAGATGTCAAAGCGATAAACAACTACCTGACATTCAGGAGACATCTTAAGGCAGCCCTGTTCAGGGAAGTTTTTAACGTGTGATATTTTACTGTATTTTTGGTTTTTATGGAAGCCGCCCAGAGTGGCTGGGGAGGCCCAGCCAGATGGGCGGGGTATAAATAATAAATTATTATTATTATTATTATTATTATGTGAAAGCTGAGCACAAATTTGTGTATACTACAAGGTCAAGGCTAAGCTGTGCATATGGATTATTCTTCCAATTATCTACTTGTTGGGTACTTAGAGGGACCTGTGGTTACTGAGCTCATTCAGAAGATTAAAATCATTGAAGGCAGATATAGGAATCAGTATTTATTGGCAACGTATAATGGATAAGAACACTTAGTTCAGCAGAACTAAACTTGCAGGCTTTCTGGTTCTATATGGATTTATGTACATGTAGCCTTAAATCCACGATATCCATCATTTGATGGGCTCGATTAAGTTGGTGTACAAACTTTTCATTTGCAAACACTGTCACAGCAGATGACAAGCCTAATTTAGCTCATCAGATTGCAGAAGACACCGTGGAGAAAAGGCCAGCTTTCTCGAGAACTATTATTTAACCTACACCCAAGGCTCCATCTTCTTAAGCAGAAGAAAATATTAATCACATAATCTGAACCATTTAAAAGGCATTTACTTGGTGCATATCCTTGGGATTAATAGATGCTGACTTGAATCTGTGAAATGAGTTCAATGAGGATCGAGGGCACTGCCATCTTAGAATGAACAAGGTTTCAATCCTGCACACAGAGAGGATTCACACACTCTTTGACTTCTGTGGGATCTAAGCTAGAAACCCATTGTCCAATTCCTCAAATGACTTCTTTCCCTCCAAAGAATACTATTTTTTTCTCCCTTATTATCAGGGCACTTTTAAATTTGTTCAGAATTTTGGTGGGTGCAAGATTGAATGTTCCAAGATCATTGTGGGCAGTGTGGGGATTTTTATTTCCATGAAACTTCCTCATCACTCTGCAGTCTCCCTGGTTGCCTGAGCTACCTGGTCTGAAAAAAAGCCCCATGGGAAAAGTCAACAACTTCCCCTTAGCCTGGTAAGTAAGGTAGGCGGGCTGTCAAATGTCTGAGATTGTTGCACTTGGTGATTTTTATTTTAAAGAGAAGACCTTCAAAAAATCCACACTGATTTCTTTAACAAGAAAGGGACCAAAATGACCCAATTGTCTGTGATTTCATGTCAACTGGACATGCCTAAAATGGTAATCACCTGTACAATCATGCTGAATGTTTTTGTGCTTGGATTCTACACTGTAATCTCCCTCTTGGCTGAATTTCCTGTTGAACCTCTGGCACTTGATGGGAACTTTTTTATTTTATATCAGCAGGGGAACTAAGTGGGTTTTCTGGTCATATGGTTAATTCTAACTGATGTTATGATACATGCTGTATCCTTATTGTACACTACTTAGAAGCTATTGCATTAAGCAGCATATAAATTCTTTATATATATATATATATATAAATAAGTAACCTACCTAACCAGCACTCTGCTTAGAGTGGAATAAAAATCCAGTGTGGATTGCTTCTGTGATGTACCTACATTATTTATTTATAAAAATATTCATATACCGCTATTCATTTTAAAAAAATCAGAGCAGTTTAACAACAATTATACATACAACCCTACAAATAAAACCATATGAATAGATAAAATCAGAAATCTGCCAACCATTCTGGAAATAAGTACTCTCAATTGCCCACATAAACTTGACAGAATACAGAAGTTTTCAGTAGGCTTTTAAAAGTTGGAACAGAAGGTGCCTGCTGAATCTCTATTGGCAGATTATTCCACAATACTGGGCCAATGACACTAACAGAATGAACACTGTAAAATAGTTAATTAACACAGTTATTTATATAACAGAAGCCCTAGGTATTCAGTATAATTGCACCCACAGCCAAAAACAAACAAAAAACAAAAAAACAAAAAGAAGAGATGCCTGATATTGGCAAACAGTAATATTACAAGGAAGGAGCTCTGCAATGAATTGAACTATGTGGACATTTGTTAATGCACAAAGTAATGCTGGCTCTTCCAGATGACCAAATGCCTGGCTCAGCCCCAAGTCTAGAGATTTCTTGTCTCTGTGCCCTTCGGCCACCCATTTTTGGTGATGAAGGAGGTTCTCCCTTGAGGTGCACCCACCTGGGACTCAAGACTCTGAGTTTGTGACCCAGTCACATTCCAAAGGGATTGCGTTCCCTGCCCCAAGCCCCATGCCATGGGAAATGGCAGGACTTCTTGGAACCTACACATATTTACCAATCATTATTTCCTGTCATTGTCCTATTCTGGCTCTCAGCTCTACAAGAGAGGAAAAGCCTACTTGCTTGCTTCTTCAAACTCTCTCTTGGGTGGCTGCTATTAAGCAATCCTCAATGGCTGTTTCACCACAAGGCGAGTGGTATTGCACTATAGCCAGAGGGGGGAAATGTTGGCATGCCATGCAGGTCTACCCCCCTCGCCACACCGACCGCTACTGCCTCAAAGGATGCAAACAATGAGCCCACTTGGACAACCGCTTTCTGGTTTCTTCAGAAGTTCTTGACTCCTTTCTTGATGTCCATCCTTGATGCCAAGTTAAAATTGAGATGGAGAGGGCAAGGACTGCTTTAACTAGGCCCTGTTAAGTTCTGTCCCCATGCTGTCCGCATGAGGATACAAATATGGACTCCCATATTAATGTTCCACCTTCCTCTGGCTTCAGAGTCGCCACTGTCCTTGCTAAGAGGCTTATATGGAAGGAACAGGATTATGACAGCATGCAGCTGCAAAAGCCTCAGGTTACACAATGAGAATGATTTGGGGCTGAGGAAACAAGGGCGAATGAATATGAGAAACATTATGAAAATAGTATTGTTGGGGCTGCTGAGTAATTTGTGTCTTTCATGCATTAAAAAAGCCATCATAAAGTAATGTTGTCTTCTCCACCTTCATACTTTGTTTAATATAACCCAAAACTGTAAAATAAAACCACAGGAGCTATGATTTAATTAAACAGTAAAACACAACAGACCATGCAATGATACTGATTAAAGTTACCTTAGACACATGCAAGACTGAGCGGAGACCATGAATTTAAGCACTTAAAGAGTGCATTAATCAGCTTCATCATGCACTAAACTGCCCCTTAGTTGCAGTTACAAAATGACTCCTTATAAAAGAACACTATAGCATGCTTATGTTGTAACTTTCTTGTGCCAGCAAATGTTGTTTAGCACACAGACAACACAGCTATATTTATTTGTATCAGAATTTGTAAAGCACTTTACATGCTCCTGCGACAGTGGATGATACAGAGGTTCCAACCAGATTGATCAATATATGGCATTTGATGCCACAATTCATATTGCCAAGAGGCTTCCATCTTGCTGTATTTAAAGTCTATTCATTCAAAAGGGTCAGGGCCAGTCAGTAGATTAAAACAGGTAGAAAAAAGACCATCTTAAAACTGTTCATCAAAAGACAGCTAAATAATAGCTTTATATTATTTATTTATTTATTTATTTATTTATTTATTTATTTATTTATAAAAAGAGAGTGTTTTGTGCCATTTCCAAAACTTGCTCCAGTTTTAGACCTTGCCTTTCTGGAAGGTGATATATTTCAAAGCTGAATAGCCACTGCAATACCTTTTCAGCTTGCTAAATTCAGGAAATGACCCTGTCATGCAGTAGGTGGACAGAACATATATTAGCCAAGACATCCTTGCAAACAAGCTGACTCCAGTTGTAGCAGCAGCAGCAGCAGCAGCAGCAGCAGCAGCAGCTCTTTCTCTGGATTAGGTCTGTGACAGAAAATCATACGCTGGTGAAATATGAATGTGTACATCACTTGCTCTGGTTTTGACTACAGACGATGGGGAGGACATACACTTTCACCCGCAAGAATATCTTGTTTCCCATAATCTTATGGAGAGATGGATTGCTGCCAATGGATTATATATACAAACAACATTTTGAGTATATTCAAATAGGAGGCTTAATAAAAAAAACCTATGAGTAGGTATTGGAAATGGTTGGTTTTTGCAGATCTGCACACTCAACCAGAATCTAGCCAGGACCTAAGTTAAAAAGAATACATTTTAATAACCTGCTCGGGGGGCAGGGGCAAGATTTCTTGCTGCCTACATTTGATGACATAGGTGGGGAGCAGAGTGATTTCAGGATTGCATTTCATTACCTTTTATTTTATGCACCAAACATTTAAAACGTTCATGCAAATGACAGCATAATACATTTTAATGAATGTCAAATGCGACCTTTTCCACTGTGGTTAATAATTTAGACAGTAGCACTAGAGGATAGGAGTCTATTGAAATATGATGATTATTGAAGATGTAGCTTAGAGATTTGCATTTAGATTTGCTGTGGTGGTAATATAGCTGGGTTTGTTCCATACTTGAGCACACTGATCTCATCTCATCTTCTGAACTTTTCCCATTTATGAGGATCCTCCACAAGAAAAGGTCCCAGGAGATTTTATTCTTTCACATAAGATCCAGGATCTTAACCTCAGGCTGTGCAATGGCGAGTTAGCTACAGGATTATAACACCATGGCTTCCAATTTCTCAATGAAAATGGTTTGGATCTGCGACGGAAAAATCCTAATTTTCCCCCACTTTTAGCATGTGTAAGCTGTTCAGAAGCAACAACATAAGTAACTATTTGGGAAGATCTTATGAAAACACATATATACTCTCATATGTATAAAATACCCTTTCTCTCTTTCTTTAATTTATTAGCAACAAAATGAACTTCAGAGATGCAGTGTCAAAAAGCAATAATAATTGAATAGCTCCACCTTCCCTTCCCTTTGGGTTTGTGGTACTTAATAAGAGATTTCTCCAAATGGGCACTTAGAAATTACTCCTGCAACGTTTTGAATACTGATGCTTGTGAAACTGTTAATTATTAAACTGAATGTTGAAAAATGAAAGTAATTGAATCCCACAAATATGTCTACAACAAGTCTGAAGTCAGTATTCAATTGACTATAATTGCTTTTTCCTAATAAAGAGGATTTATCAGAGCAGAAAGAAAATATTTATGCTCTATTATGTAAATCCCTTCTGCCATTTATGACTTTTCCTGTTGGAAAAAAGGCACAATCAAATGCAATATCAAATATTGTATTTTAATTAACGGATAAGTGCCTATTGTAAAGCACAGAGTTGGTCCACCAATTACATTGAATATTTCCTCCAGCTTCTGCCGAACTCTTTTTTCCATCAGGTGGGGTGCTACTACTTTAGCTTGGTTTGGGCTGTTTTCCATTCCAAGGTAAACAGTAAGGGCCTTATGTTTTAAAGCAAATGCAAGGATCACTACCCTGGGTTGCTTGGTGCAAAGTTGTCCCATTTTTCTGGGAGGGAGCAAAGCAACTAAGGTAAAGGTAAAGCGACTCCTGACTATTAGGTCCAGTCTTGGCCGACTCTGGGGTTGTGGCGCTCATCTCGCTTTATTGGCCGAGGGAGCCGGCGTACAGCTTCCGGGTCATGTGGCCAGCATGACTAAGCCGTTTCTGGCGACTCAGAGCAGCACACGGAAACACCGTTTACCTTCCCGCTGGAGCGGTACCTATTTATCTACTTGCGCTTTGACGTGCTTTCAAACTGCTAGGTTGGCAGGAGCAGGGACCAAGCAACGGGAGCTCACGCCGTCGCGGGGATTCGAACTGCTGACCTTCTGATTGGCAAGTCCAAGGCTCTGTGGTTTAACCCACAGCGCCACCCGCGTCCCTGCAAAGCAGCTAGTCAGTATAATTTCTCTAGGCCATGTACACACTTGTGACAAGGATACTTCCCTCTCCCTCCAGTTCTGGAGTAAGCATATCACAAGAAGATGCACACTTCTCTTTGTCTCTCAAAAACAACAGGTCCTCGATTCTCCTCTCTCACCATTGGAAATGTCACTTGTCTTATTCTAACAGTGCTTCTAATTGGCTCTTCCAAGTTTTAAGAAAACCAGATGTTCCATTTAGATACCAGGAAGTAAGCCAGCACTTCCATCATCAAGCATGATCCACAATGCATTGCCATTTACATTTCAGTATAGATGAGAGAAACCAAACTTGGTTCTAGGCAAGTCTTACCAAGATGAGGCACCTCAGCTGAAAATATCTCTTTTTCTCTGTTCATTCCCTGTTTGTTTGTTTGTTTGTTTGTTTGTTTAATGAACTGTTTCATACAATGCATCTTTTCTGTCTTTAAATTTTTATTTTATTTTGAGCTTAAAAGTTACATTTCGTCACTCAACAGTTATATCCAATCCTACAATACTAATGACTTCCTGCTCACCCACTACCGATGTTAACAATAAAGATTAAATTGCATTTTTATAGTTCCACCACATCCAGTTTAATCCACTTTAACAGGTTTCTTAATATGTTCTGCTATTCTTTTCTTAATCTCCCTATGTCTTGAAGCAACTTAACAATAAAAACAATGGAAGCCACTTCATATATAAAAACAATTTCAATTCCAGCACAGATACAGACTCTTCTGGTCCTTCACTTATGGTGACAATAGAACACCACCTTATCTCCTCCTGTCCCCTCCCAATCCTCTTATCTATACCATTATAGTTTCATATTGATATAGAAATTATGGGTCTCTCCAAAAATAAAATAATCCATGCCTATTCAGTATAGGAACACTGCCAGATTCCTTTCTAGTCCTAGATAGCAGAAACTTTTCTGGACTGATCTCTCTGAGCTCACATTGGAATAATTGATTGCTCAGTGGTTCTGATCAATTAAGGCACAAAGAGATATTTTAAAGCCTCCTCCAGGAGCTTTCAAATTAAAATTGATTATCATACTAGAAGGTGCTCTTACAGACATTATTAGCCAGTCATTAGTAGTGACCGCCACACCCCATGTTATCCTTATAGGTTAATAGTCAAGAGATGGCAGTGCTCTTGACTTGTCATTTTGACATTATTCTGCTTTACAGGAACCGAGAGTATAATAAAAATAAAACAAGAGGTAATCATGCATGGAGTGTGCATTAACTGTGAACAGAATTGCTTCTTTTGCATCCAATTCAAAAAGCTTTGCTTTATTTATTTATGTATTAAAATTGGCTGGGTTAATGTGGAAGGATCTGTGTATTGTTACAAAGGTCAGTAATTTTAGCATGGTTAGTCCCTAGCAATCAACCTGCATTGATGAAAAACAAGCCTTTCAACTCCATCTCTGGTACTTTGGGGCTATTTTGAGCCACCTGGAGAGGAAGAGTTCAAGCCAGACAGCTCAAGGGCAAGGCATTGTGGAAGGTTAGCCTGGATAAACAGAATTTTAAAGGAATGAACCAAGCAGTGCTGGTTAGCAGAAAATAGTGTTGTTTATGTTGACAGGAACTGTTGAGACTTTATTCCTCACATATAGAGTACATTATTTATCCAGACATAGGAAAACAGATTGAGGGCCACACAAAAGTATACACCCTTTCCATATACTTTCAAAAATACTTCCATATATACTTTCAAATTCTATATCTGAAGTCCAGCGGATATACAGTCATCTTTCTCAATGTATGTTAACAAAATAAAAAAAAATGGGTGTATTGTGCCAAAGCATATGGCTCTGTGGGTTAAACCACAGAGCCTAGGACTTGCCGATCAGAAGGTCGGCAGTCCAAATCCCCGCGACGGGGTGAGCTCCCATTGCTCGGTCCCTGCTCCTGCCCACCTAGCAGTTCGAAAGCACATCAAAGTGCAAGTAGATAAATAGATACTGCTCTGGCGGGAAGGTAAACGGCGTTTCCGTGTGCTGCTCTGGTTCGCCAGAAGCAGCTTAGTCATGCTGGCCACATGACCCGGAAGCTGTACGCCAGCTCCCTCAGCCAATAAAGCGAGATGAGCGCCGCAACCCCAGAGTCAGCCACGACTGGACCTAATGGTCAGGGGTCTCTTTACCTTTACCTTATATGTGGTTCAATGTTTTATTTAAATAAGAGAAGTTGGATAGAGGCCTAAAAATTATGGCAGAAGTTTATGAAGGGATTTCCTCCCATAATGTTGGAACGTGCAATTACCTGGCAAAATGGATTGACAGTAGATTCAGGTTGCATAAAAATATGTGTTTCTTCAGTTTATGGACTTAATTATGATACACTGGGAGAAGAAGGGGAAGGTCAAAGTCTGGAAATTTAAACTAAAACCAATGTTGCATCTAGCTTGGGCTTGTAATCTTTGCAACTGAGGTGTGATTTGAACTGGAGGATCTCAACTCACACCCATAGTTGTTATGCTTGGCCAGTTTGAATGTCTCTGCTTAAAAAGAAGGGGGAAAAAGGCACCACTGCTGTTTCCAACTCCTGAAACATCTGCTGGACCCACTTTAACATCATGCTGTTGTTTTTAGAACTGTTTTCCAAGAATTGACTTTTTGGCATATTTCACCCTGTTTCTCAACACTGCTTTTGCTCTCTGAATAATTCAAGGCTTTGTACCTTTATCTTTAAAAAGAAATAAAAAATGTTTGGAACTTTCGAAATTGGGGCCATTCTGTCTCCTTGAATATAAAATATGTGCATGGAATTCAGAAAATGATTAAGTGATCAGAACCTGAGAGCTGGTATGCCCGGCATTTTGTAGCATCATTGAGAAGACTGGCTGTAAAATATTTTACTGCTTGTTAATCTAAAGACTGGATCCTATGACTTGTTTGTTTTCTACTATGCAGTATTATTTTCCAGTTAATTTCCAATCTTTATATTGGCCTTTTCTATTGATCCTCAAATTAGCATCAGAACAGTACAATTGGCATTTAGAAAAGCTTGCAAGTTTATGTTATTATGGGATTGGTCCAGGCTGAATACCATCTTGGAGTCCTTTCCTGTGCTACAATCTGGAAAGGAAAAGGACTGCTAAAATGGTCAAAAAAGGGTGGTATTAAGTAAATATGCCTGGCCAGGTATGTTCAGAAGGCCCTTTGTAATGTAAGCTGGGGCAATATGTTGCCAAAGAAATAAAATAGCTAAAGACAGCTCAAGAAGGTGACAGCTTTCTAAAGTAAGCTTGTCTTCTTCCCTGGTCTCTTGGCTGGAGGTGATGTCATTTAGGTGTCTATGCATGTAGAAGTTTGGATATACACATAATCAGAAATAAAGACTAATTCTGGAAGCTAACAGCATTTGGAGAGCAGGCTATGTCCACCTAGAAATCTAATGGGGAGGAGAGAATTTGGGGCATCAGTTGGAGTTAAACTGCATCTTTCCCTATCTTCAACCTGAAAATTTGTGTGTATGTATATATATATTTGTGTGTAAGGATATGCCACAATGCACTAGTAGGACTCCTGCATTTAGATGCACACTGACATAATGCATACTAAAATAACAAAAGGGGAGATTTTTCAGCGCTCCCTGATGCTCCCGTACCATATATGAAGCATTTGTGTTGGGTTGCTAGAGTTTCATTCCAGCTGTGTACAGACAAAAAGCACAACAACCATGGTCGATTGGCTTCGTAGATCAAAAACAGTTATTAGAAGATAACAAAACAAAATTACTTTGTTCTGGCTGGCTCCTAGGTCAATTGTTTATTGATATGTACTTTTATTTGCCCAGGCAACTGAAACTTAGATGTCATGCAATCCAGAAACTGAGATGATGGACTGCTATATTATTTTTGATTGAGTTTGATATGAGACATTTAAAACATTCATGTACACATTTTCTGATGTGTGTTTTAAGATTGTTGTGTTCTACTCTGGGCTCCACCAAGAGGAAGATTATCATCATCATCAAACTTTTTTTTTTTAAAGAAACCCAACACCAACAACCAGGATCCAATTCAAGTTTGCCTCGGGAATCCACAACCCCCTGAGGGAGACCATTCCACTACTGAACAGCTCTTACTGTCAGAAAGTTTTTCTGTATGTTTAGTCGGAATCTCCTTTCTTGTACTTGAAGCCATTCGTTTGAGACCTACCCTCGAGAGCAGGAGAAAACAAGCTTGTTCCCTCTTCTATGTGACAGCCCTTGAGATATTTGAAGATAGCTATCATAACTCCCCCCAGTCTCCTCTTTTCCAGGTTAAACATACCCAGCTCCTTCAACAGTTCCTGTTTCCAGACCCCTGATCATCCTGGTTGTTTTCCTCTGCACACGTTCTGGCTTGTCAACACCCTTCTTAAATTGTCATAGTATATTATGTTCATTTAGAAAAGTTGTCAGTTTGCTGCTGAGGAAACGGGCATACAGTTTCCCAATTATTGAGAGCAGGCTAATAGGCCTATAATTGGAAGGTACATTTGGGTGGCCTCTCTTAAAGATTGGAACTACTATAGCATGTTTCCAGGTATGTGGTACCTTACCCAAGTTATTTACTACCGTAAAGAGTGCTGCCAGAAGCGGAGCCCACCAGTGCTGGTTTGATGTAATCAACTCAGCTGGGATAAAGTCTTTCCCCGGAGCCTTTCCACTCTTCAGATTCCCAATTAATGTATGGACTTCCTCCACAGTAACCAGCCTCCAATTAGGGAGCAGTGACAATTCTGCCCTGTCATCCTCCTGTAAGCTGGAAGGGAGGTTTGGATTTTCCATAAATATATTTCTGAAGTGGTTCTCCCCAACCTGACCTGGAATGACACAGCTGGGGACTGAGGAACTATTTTTCATTGAGTCGGAGACCAGTTGCCAAAAGAGTTTAGTTTCATTGTTTAGTGAGGCATTCAATAGTAGGGACCAGGAATTTTGTTCGGACTGCCTTTTTTTTGAGGCCAAAAGGGCTTTATACTCTTTTTTAATTTTGAAATAAGATTGAGGTAAGTAGCTTAATCCAGCGTTTCTATAGGCCAAATAGGTGTTCCTTAAGGCTTCCTTCTTTGTGCGGCAGTCTTGGTCAAACCAACTGTGCCCTTTAGCAGTGCGTGGCTTGCCGGCTGAGTTTATGTTAACCGAGACCACATCCTGCAAGGACTCAATGAGATTTTCGTAAGCTGTCAGGGAGGAGTCTATTGATAAATTGTTTATTATAATTGATCTTAACTTAATTGCAGTTTGTGAATTCAATCTATTCTCAACTGCAATTGCTATCTCAGGTGTCCATTTTTTCCTACGCAATGCTGGATCATTTGCTTTGTCTGTATCCTCATGTTCTATGTGAGAGCGCTGAATTGAATTTTGGCCAGTAGTGGAGATGATAAGAGGTAAGTGGTCACTTTCAGTCCTATTATCTATGGTGAATTTTTTAATTGATTCGAAGGCCTCTCTGTTAGTGAGACAGTAGTCTACTGTGCTGGCTCCATTTGTATTTATGAATGTGTACTTGCCTTCTCTGTCCCCAGGGAATGCCCCATTAGCAATGATCAGGTCAAGACTTATTTGTAAAAAAGCCAGGCAGAATCCAGCATAGTTGATTTGGCAATCTTTCGAATGTCTACGTGGGGGTGGGTTTAGAAAGAGGGCGCTATTTTCCTTTAGATCTCTTAATATTGGGAATTTTATTTCCAGGCTATCATCATTTGAGCCTATTCTGGCATTCATATCTCCCATTAGGTAAAATGGCGATCCAGGGTACCTAATTTGTAGGGAGTAAAGGAAACTATGGAATTTACGCCACGTGCTCTCTATCTGTGTTTGCACTGTATATGGTGGAATGTAAGCTGAAACAAGAATAATACTCTTGGATTCCATATGCAAGGTGACCCCAGTGCCAGCTGCTCGAAAACTGAGCACTCAATAACTTGTGACACCAATTGAGTGGAAACCAGAGTTACTATCCCCCCCCCTCGGTCGTCCCCTTCCAAGCGGTTTAGAGGCCTTGATTTCATAGACGTCGAAACCGTCGAGAGCTATGTTATCAGTTGCCCAAGTTTCCTGCAGCATTATTATGTCAAAACCTGTTATATATTCATGAAAGGGCTCTTCCCCAAGTTTGTTAGCCCAACCCGCTATGTTCCATGAGATAATGTTAAGGCTGCTCGTTCCATAACTGGCTTGGCTTCATTGTGGTGGGGAAATTGTTATCAGCTCTCCCACTGGTTCGGTAATGATGCAACCATTCTTAGGATATGCACGGTGCTGTTGTTCTCGGGGTTGATTTGCAGCATTTTCCCGATTTCCTGGCATCGACGGTGTTATCTGAATTTCATATATATATATATATATATATGAAAGCATATATATATATATATATATATATATATATATATATATATATAATTTTATTGGTTTTTACAAAGTTTTTATAAACACAAACAAACAAACATGTATAATTTCATACCCTTTTTTTCTTAAACCTTACTTCGTCGACTTCCCCATACCTCCCCTTTCTACATCCCAATTTCCAAAACTATTTCAGCAAATCCTAACAAAACTTAATTATTTCAAATTTTTCCCTTATTCTTTTCTTTTACTTAATCTTTTACAGCTGTAACCCCCATATTTCCTAGAACCTCGACATTTTAACATTCATTAATTTTGCAATGTTTCTTAAGATAAATTTTGAATTTCTTCCAATCTTCTTCCGCCGTCTCTTTCCCCTGTCAGTCATTTCAGCCAGTCCCATATAGTCTATCACCTCCATCTGCCATTCTTCCAGAGTGGGTAGATCTTGAGTCTTCCAATACTTTGCAATAAGTACTCTTGCTGCTGTGGTAGCATACATAAAAAAAATTCTATCCTTCTTTGGCACCAATTGGCCGACAGTGCCCAAGAGAAAGGCCTCTGGTTTCTTAGGGAAAGTACATTTAAGTACCTTTTTCATTTCATTATATATCATTTCCCAGAAAGCCTTAATCTTCGGGCACGTCCACCAAAGGTGATAAAAGGTACCTTCAGTTTCTTTACATTTCCAACACTTATTATCAGGCAAATGGTAAATTTTTGCTAGCTTGACTGGGGTCATGTACCACCTATAAATTATTTTCATAATATTTTCCTTTAAGGCATTACATGCCGTAAATTTCAAACCGGTGGTCCACAACTGTTCCCAGTCAGCAAACATAATGTTATGACCAATGTCCTGTGCCCACTTAATCATAGCTGATTTAACTGTTTCGTCTTCTGTATTCCATTTCAGCAACAAGTTATACATTCTAGACAAGTTCTTAGCATTGGGTTCTAACAATTCTGTTTCTAATTTTGATTTCTCCACCTGGAAGCCAATTTTCCTGTCTTGTTTATAAACCTCCATTATTTGATAATAATGGAGCCAATCTCGTACTTTGGTCTTCAATTTCTCATGACTGTAATTTCAATTTATCACCCTCTTGTTCCAAAATTTCCCAATATTTTGGCCATTTAGCCTCCATATTGAGTTTTTTCACAGCTTTAGCCTCCATTGGCGACAGCCATCTAGGAGTTTTATTTTCCAACAAATCTTTATATCTGGTCCAGACATTATATAATGCTTTCCTAACAATGTGGTTTTTAAAGGCTTTATGCGCTTTAACCTTATCATACCATAGATATGCATGTCATCCAAATACGTTATTAAAACCTTCCAAGTCCAAGATGGTGTTATCTGAATTTCTGGTACCATCGGGGGGTCTTCGTCAAAGATAATTAAATCTGTCTCTGGCTTTCTATGTGTCCCATTTCCCTTGGGAGGGTCGTCACTTGGCATTGGCTGATCAGATTCCAGTTGGGATAGAGGGTGGTGAAATTCTGGATCTGCCAAAGGCGTAATAGAGTGTCCTATCTTTGAATTATCTAGATTGGGCTGGCGTTTTTTGTGTGTTTGACCTTTTTGGTCTGATGTTTTCCTCTCCAAGTGAGTGTTGCAGCTGGGTTCACCGCACATATTCATCTTTGACGGCCCTTCCAAATGAATCATGGCCCTATGGCGAAAGCCCTTTGGCAGAGAGGGTCTGATTGCTTGGGGTCGGTCTGGCTATACGACAAGTTTGGCAGTAGTTGTTTTCGCTCTGTGTCTTTAAAAACATGCCTCAAAACAATATTATAGTCCTGTAAAATTGCCCCATATTTCAGTAGCATTTTAGGGGTAGCTGAGTCAGAAAATGTCAGCATGAGTCTAGTATGCTGGGGGTCCATGCAAAGCAAGTTTATCATGATCAGAGTGTTGCAATGGATATTTAGTAAAAGCTTAAAGTTTCTCTTCACACTGTCGATTGATTTCCAGTAAGGCAGCATACCATTAAAAGGATATATATCCAGAGCTACTTGAGTACTTTGTAGGATCAGGTCCCTACTTTCGCTTTTGTTGTTTTTAGTATTTGTAGTCTCTCGGTTATCAAGTCCAGACCGGTTGCACCCCTGTACATGATGGTCTAGAGGGAGGGCAACGCTATGGTCGGTCTCTTTAGTACTGAGTGGGCTATTTTTGGCTGCCAGGAGCACCAACTCCGTCAGGAGAGACGTTACCTTTTCTAATTTGATGTTAAATTCCTCCACTGTTCTTGCAGTCAGCAGACAGTGGTCCGCGAGTATTTCTGCATAGAGCGGTGCCCCCTCAGATGGTAGTTCATGGGATAATTCATGAGCGCTCATCTCAGCATTCTCCCCTGGGTGATCTCCACCCATTAAAGCATCCCCACCTACCTGGGAATGAATTCTGTTTGGTGTGGTAGGTTCTGAGTTCTTTGCTTTTACAAAATCTTCCATTTTGCTCTGCTTGCTCTTCTGTGGGCTCCCTTCTGGAGATGAGGCCGGTCATTTCTTTTTCCTAGGCATTTTCCAGGGATAGAGCCGCTGTAAATCAGAGCAGCTTCTGCTGTAAATCAGGAAGCTCGGCGTCTACCCACGATAGGGCGTCTAATCTCCACTCCTGCTGAGCCGGAGCTAATTAGGGCCTTCTCCGGAGCTTTCCAGACTTTCTGTAACTCAGTCCCCTGACCTAAGCTTTGTAAATTAATAGCTGCCAACTAACAAAGATAAAGTACTGAGGCTGATAAAAGCTAATAAAAACTGATAAAAAGCTAATAAAAACTGATAAAAATAATAAAAACAGCATCAACTGATGCGGAGCTCAAGTCGACGCTACTACTAACAATGACGCCATCTTGGAAACATTGATCTAGAAACTATACTTCTATTGCTTCAGCCTAGAATAGCATTAGCTTTTTCTTTTCTTTTCTTTTTGCTGCTGCATCACCCTGTTGACTCATGTTAAGCTCCACCAAGACCCGTAGATCCTTTTCATATGTACTGCCAGATGTCTCCCATCTTATATTTGTGCATCTGGTTCTTCCTGCCTAAGTGTACACAAAAGTTGAGCATACACTCCTACATGCCATGCCTTAAGAGATGGAGGGTGTCTTTTATGGGACATTTCTATGACAACATATATGGACACTGACATGGAGTGTTAGCATTGCATTCAGAGACTTAGCATTTCATTCACTTCTTCTTCTGTAAAGAAAATTCCATGAGTTCCCCAGCTGTGCCACCTTTATTCATGTGTGTGTCTAACAGTCCTGTGACAAAGGAAGACGAGCAAATTTTGCACTCAGCTGATATTGCTTTGGAAAAATGATTTACAAGCTCTTTAAACTGAAGTGAGGCATGCAAAAGTTAAGCACAGGCACACCATGTTTCTATCATATTTACTGTGATAAAGCCTTAACTAATTTTTCTTTACACTTCTTCACCTGAAGGCCTTCCCGATGACATCCTTTCCTTCACAAATATAATTCATTTCCCAAAGCCAAAGCTTTCTCTTCATCTCTTTCCTGTGCAATTTGCCTCCATCTTCTCAATTCCATCACTTAAGGATTGCCTACAGAAGTGGAAATGTCTATGGAACCAATATAAAACCTGATGTGTTTCAAGAATAATTCTGATTGCTTTTTGCAATAATTCAATCAGAAGATTCTTCAGAGTAATTTTCCTTCAAATCCAAGGGTGGAGTGGAAGGAGACAAAAAGGAGCAAAAAATGTGGACAAACTGGGATGGGACAAAAGTATTAACATTTTGGAGGGAACATGAGAGCTTACTTGAAAATAATTGGTGGATAGTATCCAACTAACTTGTTCCATATGGGTTTCCACTTGCACAACAGATTTTTCAGAACTTTCCCTCTCTATTTGTGCCCCCTTTCCTCCCCAAATCTGCTCCAGAGGTTTGGGGAAAACCTCTGCACAGATTTAGGGGGCATGTGAGGGAGGAGATGAGGAAAAGTTTATACTGAACTTTCTTTACATTGGAAGAACAAAACCTCCCTATTTAAGCAAATATTCAAGGGAAAAATAAGGCTCATCCTTTCTATGACAGATTGTAAAGCCTCCTACTCCTTTTTCTTTTTCTTCTTTTACAATGTCTCTACCCCCCATTGCACTGACTAAGCAATGTCTCCTGATTTCTCCTCCCCTGATTTCTCCTCCTCCACATTTGCTCTTCTAAGTACTGTTCAGATTGGTGAAGGATGAGTCAAGACATAATGGGAGGAGACCTTTTGAAATTTCTAAAAGAAGAGGGAAACAAAGGAAAATTCTAAAGAAAGAAACAGAAAATGAAAGGGTATGGGTAGTGTACATGAGGAACAGTATTAGGAGGAATGAACTCTCGGTGTAAAATGATTAATTTTTCTGATTTACCCCTCATTAGTCTGTATGCATGGAAATAAATTATTATTAAGCCAACACTGTGAGCTTCGGGAAGTCTTTGGGAATACTTTGCCACATTCAGATGCATCAAAACTTTAAGAACAGCTTCAGAATGTTTTCAGTAAAGTGACATAACCTTTTCTTGCTCCACATGTTCTAAATGTTCACCCTAGATAATTATAGAACCATGTGAGGCAAGCATTTGCTTCTATCATTATGAAGTTTGAAAATTCTATTAATCATACATTCAAGATAATTTATCCTGTCAGCATAAAATTTGGCAACTTCTGTTCTAGCGTCTCAGCCTTCAAGGAACTGTGTTGTTTTATCCTTTCTCCTGCCTCTCTTGAGAATGGGTTGTGGAGGAACACTCAAGCTGGGTTCCATCCTTGAAGCGCAGGAGGTACAATTTTAATTCCAACTCCCCCAATAGCTGCTGTGTGTGTGTGTGTGTGTGTGTGTGTGTGTGTGTGTGATGGTTTGTCTCTGCTGGCAGAGAGAAGCATTACTGGGGGTTGGGAGCCTCCACCATGATGGAGGCCCTGAGCTTTGCTGAGTTGGGTAGTAAGCTCCCACTACCGGTTCTTCCACTGACAGTAGAACACAGGAAGGTCCAAAGTAGGGCAGTGTACTGATGCCTTGGATCCACTGGATCCAAGCCCTGTAGATTCCTCCACCCAAGAGTCCCCATTCTTGGTCCCCTTGGCCTCACATGTTCCAAAGCAATCCTGCTGCTCCAACGCACCCCTCTTAAGAGAGGGAAAATGGGCTGGCTCTAAAGTTATTTTCCCACCAACCGCATCCTTCTACCATTTCCTGCCATGGCTGGAATGGGGCCAGCAGGCTTTAGGTGGTGGCAAGTCGACTTCTCCATACCCTCCAAGTGTCCTTATTTTCCAGGGACAGTCCCAGATATACAGAAACCACCCAAAAAGTTCAGCTTTTCCTTAATATGTCCTTATTTTCATTGAAGAAATGTTGGAGGTATGGAATTATCCAACCCCCAGGCCATGTAGCCCTGTATCAGGAAGATTTTTTAAATGTTTTATTGTGTGTGTTTTTTAATATATATGTTGGTAGCTGTCCAGAGTGGCTGGGGCAACCCAGTCAGATGGACGGGGTATAACTATTATCATTGAATAGGACATCCCTATTTTCATTGAAGAAATGTTGAAGGGTGGGCTTCTCTCCCCCTTTCTCCTGCAGGACAAACCAATGTGAGAAGAAAGAGGAATGTTTCAAAACTTCTGCATCTCTGCAGTTTATGTCCCTTACTCCTGAGATTTTACTATAGCCTACTTTGTTTTTTAGACAACACATGTACATACTAACGTGCACAGCCATACAAGCTCCTGTCTAGACGCTGGAGTTCATCTGGGGAGAAACAGATTTTTAAGCATGTACCTGTCAATGTGATGCTGAAAGATAAAACCATGGGGATCCCCGGAGGCTTCTCGTGCAAAAGCTTCACAGTTCTAACTAAAAGTATTTTGTTTACCTCTTCTCGAAACCCATCTCTATAGTTTTGAAGATGCCAGGCTGACAGTATGACATGGTGCATTAATTTAAACTTCTGTTCGCTACTGAGAAGAGCATCGTGCTTGCCTAATTCTAAAAGAAACAGAAAAAGCCAACACATATCAACTTATCCCCATGATAAATAATTATAAAATAAGCAAATATTTCTTCCGTTCTTTTGAAGCCTAGAGAAACCACACATTTTAATGGAATAAAATATTGAAAAACGAGACTGTGGACTTAGCTGTCTGGTGCTGTGTGCTGCCAAGAAATACATAGAACTCACAGAAATGGAACAGAGGAATAGCCCTCAGACTAGCCCATTACTTTTGAAGATAGGTCTAACTGTGCCCCTGAAGGACCAGGTGCGTAGCCTGGGAATCATTCTGGACTCATAGCTGTCCATGGAGGCACAGGTCAATTCTGTGTCCAGGGCAGCTGTTTATCAGCTCCATCTGGTACGCAGGCTGAGACCCTACTTGCCCACAGACTGTCTCACCAGAGTGGTGCATGCTCTGGTTAACTCTTGCTTGGACTACTGCAATGCACTCTATGTGGGGCTACCTTTGAAGGTGACCCAGAAACTACAATTAATCCAGAATGCGGCAGCTAGACCGGTGATTGGGAGTGGCTGCCAAGACCATATAAAACCGGTCTTGAAAGACCTACACTGGCTCCCAGTACGTTCCCGAGCACAATTCAAAGTGTTGGTGCTGACCTTTAAACCCCTAAACGGCCTCGGTCCAGTATACCTGAAGGAGCGTCTTCACCTCCATTGTTCTGCCCGGACACCGAGGTCCAGCGCCGAGGGCCTTCTGGCGGTTCCCTCGCTGTGAGAAGCCAAGTTACAGGGAACCAGGCAGATAGCCTTCTCGGTAGTGGCGCCCGCCCTGTGGAACGCCCTCCCACCAGAAGTCAAAGAGAAAAATAACTACCAAACTTTTAGAAGACATCTAAAGGCAGCCCTGTTTAGGGAAGCTTTTAATGTTTAATAGGTTATTGTATTTTAGTGTTTTGTTGGAAGCCGCCCAGAGTGGCTGGGGGGACCCAGCCAGATGGGCAGGGTATAAATAAATAAATAAATAAATAAATAAATAAATAAATAAATAATAAATATTACAAATTGAAATCTATCTGAAAACATGCATACTTACTATTGCTCTCAACAAGGGACCTTGGGAGATTGGTATGCACTCTGACAGGGGTCAGCAAACTTTCTCAGCAGGGGGCTGCTCAGACTTTGTGGGGGGCCAGACTATATTTTGAAAAGAAGAAAAAGAAGAACGAATTCCTATGCCCCACAAATAACCCAGAGATGCATTTTAAAGAAAAGGACACATTCTACTCTTGTAAAAACACGCTGATTCCTGGACCAGCCGCAGTCCGGATTTAGAAGGCGATTGGACCGGATCCAGCCCCCGGGCCTTAGTTTGCCTACCCATGCTATAGAATCTCTAGCCCAGCAGCAGCCAATGTGGTGCCATCCAGATGTTGTTGGACTGCAACTTGCAGCTACCCCAGCCAACAGGCCCAGTCACAAGGGACAATGGGATTTGTAGTCCAACAACTATGTTGGCTGCCTCCTCTGCCTCCACTTTACTGCATCTGGCATAGAACAAGGAAATCCTCAGCTGCAGCCAGGCTATGGATCCTTCCTCCAGCTTATGGGATCATGAACACCATCGTCCCTTACTCTTCCTCTCCATAATCCCGGGACTAATGCTCTCTCCTTCTCCTGTATACACAATAAGGCAGCTCATGAATATCACTGGCATTTGCTGGATAAATTGGCAGAGGATTTGAAGGAGAGCTGAAGCATGACAGCAGTCAGCAGTGGAGCAAATTGAAGCAGCAGGTGTGCCTATGAAGAGATGGCTTATTGCTCAGAATCAGCTAACCATTGCCATCATCATCCTCAACTGCCAGCCCCCCAGAAACGCACATTTTAGTGAGATGCGTACAACCCCCAACTTAAAATGGCATAAACCCGCAATTTCTTGCTATTGCCCTAGGGTGGGGTGGGCATACAGGATATTCGAAGAAGCATTTTCTCCATATCAACATGCCCACCCACTATAGCTGACCTATGGGGTCTGCTGAGTCACCCCTCTGTTGCTAGGTAGGGTGATAAAATATCACCCTGGCATTTAATTGGCTGGCTGTGTTGCTGGGGGAATTTACTTGTTGCAAATTTGGTGGGAGGGACCGAATGGTTTAAATTCTCAAAACACAGCTTGGTGCTTTCTCTTTCGCTGCATGAGCCGGATCACCGCCCACCCGCCCTCAGCAAGGACATTTTGCTTGACCTTGCTATGCTTGTCATGGGGTCGTCTGCCTTGGGGCAGGGGCCTGGTAGGAATTTTGTCCATCTGGCCGATTGGCTGGGCCATTTGGTTTTTGCCTATTGCGTAGCAAATCGTCACAACTTGTAAGGTTGGCAGTTAGGCATTGGTTATCAGTTGGCTGGAAGAAAGGTAAGGATTGGCTGTGCCTGCCCCTCCAATGCTGCTGGGGAAGGGAATTCCGTTAAAGGAATCCAGGGGCTTGCCACAATTTCGTCCGAATCCCTGGAGAGGGGCTAGGGCCGGCAAGCCCTAGGAAGCATGTGGGTGAGCCCTGAAGGCCTGTGACTCAGCTCCTTTGCTCTCCAATATTGTTGTCCCTTACTGGCATTCGACGGAGTTTGGATGTCAGTTCTGTCCCCAGGTGGTGGTTGGGGGGGGACGGGACGACGGCAACAGATAGTCTTAACCAATGCCCAAGCAACCATTCAGAGATATGTATTTTAATAAAGTTGTGGCCAAAATTATGCCAAAAACCTTAAATAAAAATTATGTGTGAGTTGTGAGTTATTTGAGGGGTGGCTTGAGGACCTCGACACGCAATTCCCTCTTCAGTGAGACCTGATTGAAAAGTGCAGCAAATACTTTTTAAAAATAATAATAATAATGTATTGGGTTTGATGCTATTTTGATCCTGTTGCGTGATGGTGGTGGTATTGATGGTTCTCTTTTAATCTGCGCATTTGCTACAACTTTCCATGTTTTTAATACCATAGTGCAAATATTCTTTACTGAAATTTTATAATTGGGAGTGTCACCTTATTTATTTATTTGCCTTATAATCAATAAATTCTCCCTTGATTCATCTGCTATTATAACATAGCAACTCATAATCCGGTTGATTCAAAGCAGAGGAGCTATACTAAGGAGAAAGTTCTTCCATTTCCTTAAAGTAGCAGGTGGGTGTTTCCAATATTTCTAATCTCTGCATTAAATGGAAGCTATCTCCACATTTAACAAGAAATGCCTGTTATTTCTTTCATTTGGGCAATGTTGGTGTATCTTTTATTTCAGCTTTCGCTTGCTAGGCTCAATTTGAAAACAACATCAGTGAGCTATTTATTTTTCTTTCCTTTGAAACCAATTACCAACTCTTCTTCTATCCAGCTCTCCTCCTGCTTCCCTCTTCAATATGGCACACTTAAATAACCAGTATCTCGTTTTCAAGTGTCTTTCCTTCGGTATTTTAGTCTAATCAAAATAAATCTCAGGCAATAATTGAACCACCTTGGTACTTACTGCAACCCTTCCACCCACAATCTGAAATTGCTAATCATTAAAAACTTCCCACTTGTTTAAACTCCCCCATGCCTCAAAATGAACACTGGGGGTGGGAGCTTATGAAACTGTTACTGAAAAGCAAACTGAAGATGACAAAGAGTGTATGTGTGTGTGTTTGTGTATGTATATGTATGTGTGTGTGTGTTTATCCCCTGCTATCAAAAAGTACCCATAGCAAAATACATTGAGTTAAGAAGAAACATCATTTGTATGAGCTCACAAAGGAACTGGATGAATATAAGCAATCATTTCCTAAGTGGTTACTAAGTGGTCACTTTGGTACCGCTAACCCAGCAGTTTGACTTGACCCCTGGAGGCACACTCCATTGTCTCTAGAGACAGACAGATGCCAACAAAAAACAACTACTTAGGCTGGTTGTCTGTAAGGCCAGAAGAGCAGTATCAGTCTCCTGATCACCCTACAGAGCCCTACATGTTTTGGGAAATGTCTTCTCCTTGGTGGAACATCCTGTCCTTTGAGATGGGCTGATGTGTCCCATTTCTGTGTTCCCTCTTTTCTGTTCTTTATTCATTCTGGAATTCATTCTGGAATGAATAAAGGCTTGCCTACTTATGATTCATTTCATTCTGCTTTTTAATAACAAGAAGAAAAGTTTCATTGCTCAAATTGCATTGCTTTAATAATGTGGATGTTAATGTTGTAAGTCTTTTGTAAAGATCTGAAAGGCAGTCGTATAAATTGTATCAAAATGAATAAATGAGAAGGAACGTTTGGTACTGTATACCTGAAAGTGGTGGTACAGAGCCTGTTCACATGTTATGGTATGGCTATTATTTTGTAGAGCCAATCTATACACTTTCCTGACCTCTTGGTCTAGAGGATTAGGTTTGCCACACCAATCCATTTTGCTCCAAAGATAACACTGGGCAACAATTTTTTACTTTTTGAATGTTGTCTAGATTTCTACAACTGATTTAGGGTATTTTTGCACTGCTGAATCAGGAAATGGCATCCGTTTCTCTCCATCAGGTCAGGTTTACTGTAAACCGAATGGTGGGCATTGATAAAGGTAAGTACACGTAAATTGCATGTTGCTTCACCATTTTTAAAACTTCAGGACTTGAACTTCCGTTTCTTGGAACTCCTGGAATGCTCAGCGGCAGGGAGGCCTCTCTTCAGAGACCAGCAGTAGTCAGCCATCATGACTGTGTCCCAGCGACCCTGATACCTGGTCTGCATCTCTTTCATGTCCTGATGGACTCTCTCCCCCCTGCTCATCACTCATTGAACCCACGTTCTCAGGAAACCGGTCCATATGTGAAAATAGGTAGTGCATCTTGATGCTCATGTTGCAGCCCAGGTTTCTGAAAACAGTCAGCATGATGTTGACAAGTTCTGCATAGTTTGTGGTCTTATTGTTGCCAAGAAAGTTCTTCACTACCAGAACAAATGCCTTTCACGCTTCCAGTTCCACTTCATTCACTGAGTTTCCGAACTCTGGATCTCTGATGAGCTGACAGATCTGAGGACCGTCAAAGATGCCAGCTTTCAACTTCTCCATGGTCAATCCTGGAAAAGCCTGGCACAAGTAAGTGAAGCAGTCACCATCCTTGTCCAGAGCCTTGGTGAACTGCTTGATTAAGCCGAGCTTGATGTGCAGCGGTGGGAAGAGTATTCTGTCTCTGTCCACCAGAGGGTCATTGATGATGTTCCTTTTTTTGCAAGGCACCAATTCCTCCTGCACAGGCCAGTCCTTCGTGTAATGCTAAGCACGGTCCCTACTATCCCACATGCACAGAAAACATGGGTACTTGGTGAAGCCAGACTATTGTCCCAACAAAAAGTTCACCATCTTCAGGTCAACACAAATAAACCACTTATGCTGATCATAACCAATTTTCTCCAGCACATACTTCACCGCTTCATAGTGCTCCTTTAGTGTAGTCGAGTGAGCCAGGGGTATAGAGGCAAACTGGTTGCCGTTGTGTAGCAGAACACATTTCAGTGATCACTTGCTGCTGTCAATGAACAGTCTCCAATCTTTGGGTTCGTACTGTGGCACTCCAAGCTTGAGCAGAAGCTGTGCAATATCTGCACAGTACACCAAGTCCTTCTCTTCCGAGAAAAAACGGAGGTACTCTTGATGCCTGTTGTGGAAGAAGCTGATGCGAGCACTGTCAGAGAGGAGGTTTTTTCCCTTCAATCTGGATGCCAACAGTTCGGCAGAGTCCTTTGACAAGCTGAGGTCGCGAACTAGATCATTCAATTGCTTTTGGGAAAATGGATGTGGAGCATCATCTTCAAGAACCACTTCTTCTTCATGTCCTTCAACACTGGAGGCATCTTCATCACTAATGTCAGGAAGTTCTCCGAAGATAGGCACTGGAATTTCATCACAATGAGCTACAGGACGACGTGCTGATTGAAGATCAGGATACTTGAGGCTGCTTCGGTTCTTTCTGTTGATCCCAGTCACATCAACAGCGCAGAAGTAGCAGTCAGTGACATGGTTTGTTGGCTCCCTCCAAACCATGGGAATTCCAAAGTTTAGACTCCTCTTGCCATTGGTCCACCCACGTAGAATCTCGGTGCATGCCTTGCACACCATGTGTGGCGCCCAAGCTTTATCCTGGTCACCAGGTTTAATACCAAAATAACTTTATGCTTTGCCGCACCAATTTATGGAAGATTTCGAGGTTTTATGACTTCAAACTGATCCCTTTTCGACATAATCACCCAGAACTATCGGACCTGAATACTTCCTGTCATTAAAATAATCATTTCCAATCAAAACAATTATTTGACATGGCATTTTACCCCCACCAACTTCTTCTAAAATGCTCCACACAAGCGTACATGTGAACAAAAATGGGAAAAAAACAACATGTGGCCATAGCTCAAAAACTTGACCTGACTGAGCAAAACCAATGTGATTTTTGGATTCAGCGCATCAGATTCATCCTAAATCAACTGAAAAAAAATGCAGACAACAAATTTGTTGTTTACCAGTGTAATGTATGTAGTAAAGGCTTTTATCATGGAAGATAAGGCTATCAATGGCTACTAACCTTGATCCTCCTGTGATTTTCCACCCACCCACCCAGTCTTTCGGGGCCCACCCAGGAGAGAAGCAAGCATGTTGCCTATGGACCTTGCTGTGGTTTGTTTGGTCACCATATTCAGGGCCAGGGAGTAATTTTCTCTTGCAAGCAAATTAGCCAGCTTGCAGATTTTTGCCTACCTCATAGCTACTGTCACAACTTTGGTGGATAAGGCATTGGGCTAGATGCGTAGTCACAAGGGTACCCCATTAGAAGGGTCCAGGAGAGGTGACTATGTCTGGGAGTCTACTGGGGACCAATGGACAAATACACCTCTCTCAATGGAGGCCTGTGTGGGGTTGTGGCATCCAATCCATGTTGGGGGCGACTTCCCAGCACAAGTTCAACCCCCACCAGGTTCCTATCAGGTAGCAGGTGGGCTGTGTGATGTGGAACACATGCCCAGTGCCTTAGCCAAACCTACTCTTTCTTGTAATCAATAAAGCTGTGGCCTAATTCAACCTAACACCAGTCTCCTGTGTCATTCTTGTGGTCCTTCCTTCACCTGCCATAGCCTTTAGGTACCTGTGCCGGGAATGCTACTTATTACTCCTATAGTGGGTTTCTGTCTGTGCACATTTATACCTAAACCACTGAGCCTCTTGGGCTTGCTGATCAGAAGGTCGGCGGTTCAAATCCCTGCGATGGGGTGAGCTCCCGTTGCTCTGTCTGTCCTGGCTCCTGCCAACTTAGCAGTTTGAAAGCACACTAGTGAAAGTAGATAAAAAGGTGGCGGGAAGGTAAACAGTGTTTCTATGGGCTCTGGTTTCCATCACGGTGTCCCATTGCACCAGAAGTGGTTTAGTCATGCTGGCTACATGACCTGGAAAGCTGTCTGTGGACAAACACCGACTCCCATGGCCTGAAAGCGAGATGAGCCTTTGACTGGACTTAACCGTCCAGGGGTCCTTTACCTTCACCTTTACTTTTACATGATTTGTGCAGCTAAGAACATAAGAACAGCCTGCTGTACCAAGGCAGGGGCCTATCTAGTCTAGCATCCTGTTCTCACAGTGCTAACCAGGTGCCCATGGTAAACCAGTCAGCAGAACATGAGTACAAAAACACCCTCCCCTCCTCCTCCACTGGTATTTGGAAGCATTGCTGCACTGTACTAGAATCCTGCTAAATCCAAAGTGCGCATCATGTGCCCAGGTATATACATAGTCGAATGAACACACAGTTTTTGATAACCCTGTAACATGCAGCCTCCTGCAGGGTGCCTGGAAGGCAACATTTTGGGGCAATACTGAAGAACTGCTGTGGAAGTTTTTAATTAGGTGGTTCAGAGGGAAACTTGGAAGATTTGCAAGGAAAGGGGGGAAAGGGGCTGTGCCCTTCTTCACCTCACACAAAGTTTCATTTAGGAGCATCTCTCTAGCCAGTGAGTGACATACTGAGGCCTAGAGCTGCATTCCAGCCCAGGGCTGTGTAAGCAGCAAGCTAAGCCCCAGAGACCCTAATCCCTTAGTAATGGATAACTGATTTATTGGACTCCATCCTCCTAACATTGTTTTATTTAAAGACTTACCTTAAATTCTATATTTATCTCTATTATTTGTCCCACTTCATACGCCTTCTGAATGTCACTCTTCTGAGTAAGACACAAATGGTGTGCTAATTTTAATGGGATATATCCTTTTGTAAGATAGGTACAGGAGAGTGTTAGTGTAACCAGAAATACTTCTGGAGACTCCCTTAATAGTCAGTGGCAGTTACCTAGCAAATCTTTTTTAAAAGAGAAAACTATAGACCAGGTAGGCTGAGAGATGGTTGGAGAAGACTTATTTTTATTTCCCCCTCAAGCCAGTGAGAGAGAGAGCAAGCTAGTTGTGAGTGGAAAACAAACCTTTTATTGGAGGGCAGACTGTGGTTTTTGGGATAGAGAACACTAAGCTTTGAGGGCTCCGCAATGAGCTTTTATTTTGGGGCGTACCTCTCTCTGGAAATCTGACGTGAAGTCATGGATTTGGCTGTCTGTTATAGCATTTGAGCCATCTCCAAACTATGCTTAACCTGTAGATTAATAAATAAGCTCAAATGTTACAAAACAACATACAATACGTCTCCAGTGGCATCCTTCCAAACCCATATATGTGCTATGCTGCATGGAAAAGTGAAGAAGACCGTAATAATATATTCTGCTCTTTTGATTCAAAATGCAATGGGCTTTTAAAAAATGACTTGTCCCTGTGCACCTTTCAAATATGCAGCTTCTTATTTCCTGAACTGTTACCAGGGGCAGACTTTGGTAATCTTTTAATAGGGCACGCACCCTGTTTGAGACCAAAATTTAGCACCCAAAAATGGATCTTTGCAGTTATGGACCTTCGCAATTTTGTACCCCCTTGGCTTGGTGACCTGACCAGCTGCACTGACCTAAATACAGCACTGCTGTTACCTTTCTCCCTACTATGCACTGCCATGCTTGCCAAAAAGAGGGAAGGAGAAAATGGTGTCCTCCTCCCAGAGAGTTGCGGTGAGATCATCAAGGCTGACCTCACTGCTGTTGTGGGTGGGAGCAATTGGATAGCCACAACAACCTGATTGGTGGTCCCTCAGTTGCTGGGGTAAATCTGGCCAATGGGATCGTTTCATGCATTAACCAAGGGACCCATATATACTGCTGTATGTTGCGTCAAGCTTCCTCTTTTTCGCCTTGTGCACCAGATCACCCACCAACCCTCCCTATATTTAGGGTTCATTATGACCTTGCTATGCCACCATGGGTTGTCTGTCATTGGGACAGGGGCCGGGTAGGAATTTTCCCATTGGGCTGATTGGCTGGTGCCACTTGGGTTTCGCCTGCTGCGTAGCAAATTGTCACAACTTTGTAAGGTTTGACGGTTAGACATTGGTTCAGAGGTGGTGGAGGGGTTCTGGATAGACTATGCCTGCCCCTCCAATGCTAGGGTATTCCATTAAAGGAATCCAGGGACTCACTGTGCTTTTGTCTAATCCCCTTCCAGGGCTTAGGGCCACGCCAGAGCCCCTGGGAGCATTTGAGCATTTGAGTCTGAGCCTGTCCAATGCTTCTCCAGGATGTTTTCCCTTACTGACATCTGCCAGGTGTCAGTGCTGCCCTGCTGAGGTCAGATGCAGCTAGTCAGGAACCAATGCCTAAGCAAACCACTCATGATCTGTAATCAATAAAGTTGTGGCCAACATGATGCCAATAACCTTAAACTAAATTCAGTGTCAATTGTGTCTTTATTTATTGGGGGAGGTCTTGGGATCTTAACACGCAAAAAGATTCATTGGGCCTCATGGCATTACCATGGCGATTTTTCTGCACATCTGCACTTGTAGCACAGCTTTTGTTGCTGACCCTTTTACTTGCAGATATATAAGAGGGGGGAGGCGAGGAAGCATCCTGGCTGTATTTCACTCCATTGTTTAGCAAGAAGTTTGTCTGCTCCAAATGAAATCACTATAGATATATGAGACTCCTTGTGTTTAGGTTTTGGTCATCTCCTATTGATTAACTGTGGCCGTGTCAGACTGCCCTTAGAAACCAGCACAACATTTCTAAGTCCTTGGCAATCCTGTTGATTTATATGCTAGAATTTAGAGAATATGATGTTGCACAGCAGGATTATAATGTTCCATTTCAAATGATGAACTGTGCAGATGAAAGGTTTTCTTTTTTCATCATTTCATTAAAGTTTGGGTACAATGATGCACCATATATCTGTTCCTCTTGAGACTCTAGCATTGTTTTAATTTCCTAATCATACTCTACTGTTATGGAAGTTATAGTTGGTAATTTAAATTTGAATTGTATATAATAACTCTGTCCACTGTCAGAGCATAAGGCAAGCTCGCTTCATCCTTATACATATTTAAGAATGCCTTAAATCTTCCTAATGATACTCCTTTCTTAATTGAAACCAGGACCCTATATGCAAGAAACAATCCCCATTTTGCAGTGTTTACTTCTCTGATGCTTTGGTAGACATTATGTAGCAATGGATTTTTGCCTTCACAGCCAACAGTTTTTATTGGTAGTGCAGATGGCAATTTGAGTAAGTCAGAGGCATAGCTAATTTCATTTTTTATGGGTGCAGTCCAAATCCCATTGAAATCAATATAGCATCCCCCATTGGTTTTAATGGATCATGTTTCTGCCCTATCTGACCAGCTTTTTGAAATTAGAAATAGGAAACCTGAAACATTAAATTCATGCAATTGCTAATGTGTGAATTAAAGAAGGATTTGGGTAGCTGATTAAATTCATCCAAATGCAAATAATTAATGCTAAGTGATCACAGTATTCTTCATCATTGAACAATTAAGCATTCTTCCATATTCTATTAACCATGAGAACTTTGTGTATGTCCCCTCCCCAGCCCCAAAATTCTATTACAAACCGTAGAGAGAGAGAGAGAGAGAGAGAGAGAGAGAGAGAGAAGAGGAGAAAATGGCTGAACAAAGTTACAGGGTTGCCTGATTTGCACAACATCATAAACCATGGTTTATAAACAGTCATCTGGATTCAACTAGTTTCGCCACCCAAAGCCTGCACAAGGGCTTCCACTATCACAGTGGGCCTTTTCCCTCTCCTTCCCTGACAATTCCCCCCAAATTGCCTCAAGGGGTGGGAGCACCCTCAGAACAGGGGGGGTAGGAGGGGTCAGATTGCTCCATAAAGCAAGCAAAAATGCTTGTGCTGATGAAGCGATCAGCTTAGTGCTACACTGAATTTCTCTCTATGGTTTTGCAGGTATATTCTGCAAAGCGTGTTCTCCTTCATGGAGAGCACGTGTTGCGGTGGGGGCCACCAGGACACTCCAAAGTTGTGGGGCGGGCTAATTGATCGTTGGCCACTGAAGCAATTGGGCTTCCCTTGTTGCTGGGAGGAAGTTAATGTTGCCATTTGTTGATTGACAGCCAGAAATGCTAAAACTCTTTGCATGAGGCTAGGGCTTCCTCTTTTCGCCCGTGCATCGGATTGTCCGCCCCCCCTCCCTATATTTAGGGTTGTTCACTTTGACCTTACTATGCCTGTCATGGGGTCGTCTGCTCTTGAGGCAGGGGCCCGGTAGGAATTTTGTCCATCTGGCTGATTGGCTAGGGCCATTTGGTTTTTGCCTACTGCGTAGCAAATTGTCACAACTTGTAAGGTTGCGGTCAGGCATTGGTTTATTGTTTGGTTGGTTGAGGGGCATGGATTGGCCTGCCCCTCTAATGCTGCTGCTGCAAGGGATTCCGTTAAAGGAATCAGGGGCTAACTATTGCTTGTCCACCCTGTCAAGGGGGCTCGGGCCATTGCAAGAGCTCCTGGCTGCATTTGGGGTGGGCAGATAGTCACAACCAATGCCTAAGCAACCACCCACATTTTTGTATTTTAATAAAGTTGTGGCCAAAATTATGCCAAAAACCTTAAACAATTTTTTGTGTGTGATGTATTGGGGTGGCCCTGGGGTGGCCCTGGGGACCTTGACACGCAATGCATAATTGATGCATTAGTTGTGGATTTGTACTGGGCTGTTCATACATCAGTCCACTATATGTATGTATGTATGTATGTATGTATGTATGTATGTATTTTTACAAAAATGTATACCACCCTATACCTGCAGGTCTCAGGACAGTTCACAGGATAAAATCAGAATATAAAACCACAAAGTTGTTTTGTAATGCTTCCTCAATGTTACCACATTATTGCTGCTTGGAAGGGCAATAAGTGCAGCGAAAGCTGGAGAAAAATACCCACCCAGAACGTTTGTGGCATGAAAAGTTAGAGGATTTCATCACGAACAGGCAGTGATTAGAAATGAAGCAGTATTTCTGCCCTGGAAGATATCCAGGGGCAACCCATACTGAAAACAGGATCACACATAACCATCCCAATACCACCATGAACATAAATCGCCATGAATGCACAATAAAAAGGATATCTGGTGGGCTGCTGTGATACTCCTCTTAGCCACTGACTGGAAGGAGTAAGTAGTAGACCAATTAATGAGTCATCTGCAGGCCAGATTTACCTTCCCAGGATACTAGATGCACATTAAAGTAAAATTAGCAATGCCTGCTCACATTTCTCCCTGCACAACTAGATATTGCAAGAACTCTGAAGTACATTTGTTTATCTCAGTTCATTTCCTCTGCTTACATCTTTTATCTGAGGATGCTGCTAAAGAGTTATAGTGGCAAAGCCAGCAAAATTTAAATTGAGTTAGATGTGATCTCGGGAAGATATTCATATTGGAAATGTAATTATCCTGTTGGGAAATAAAAATAGATCATGTGAGTTATGCTTGTAATCAAAGGCAATGAGCAGCTTGGACTTTGAATATCAACTTGTAATGAGAAATGGCCGGAATCACATATTTTAACAAATGAACACATATATTGAAGGTAGAGGGAATAAAAAAGTGAAGCTTGTCATTCAGAAAGTTGACTTTACAGAGCTGCCCAAATGTGTTGCTCCTGAAATGTAATGCTGAAATATGTGACAAGGTATTGTTGAAGTACATTATCCCTAAACCTAGACAGAATCTTAAAAAGTAGAGACATCACCTTGCCAACAAAGGTCCGTATAGTAAAAGCTATGGTTTTCCCAGTAGTGATGTATGGAAGTGAGAGCTGGACCATAAAGAAGGCTGATCGCCGGAGAATTGATGCTTTTGAATTATGGTGCTGGAGGAGACTCTTGAGAGTCCCATGGACTGCAAGAAGATCAAATCTATCCATTCTTAAGGAAATCAGCCCTGAGTGCTCACTGGAAGGACAGATCATGAAGCTGATGCTCCAATACTTTGGCCACCTCATGAGAAGAGAAGACGCCCTGGAAAAGACCCTGATGTTGGGAAAGATGGAGGGCACAAGGAGAAGGGGACGACAGAGGACGAGAGTGTTCTCGAAGCTACCAGCATGAGTTTGACCAAACTGCGGGAGGCAGTGTATGCAACCACAGCAGCTAGGATTCTTATCGCAAAGTTCTGGAAGACACCAGATTTACCCACACTGGAGGACTGGCAGACGCAGCTGATGGACTACATGGAGTTGGCAGAAATGACCGGCAGAATTCGAGATCTGAGCGAAGAAACAATGGAGGAGGACTGGAAAAAATTTAAGGACTATTTGCAAAAACATTATAAGTTGTTTGAGTGCTAAGAATGTGCACGATTAAGAAACGTTATGCTTCTGCAATTTATTTTAAGTAAATGATAAAGTAAGTATTGATGGGAAAAAATGAGACAAATTAGAAACAAAATATTATGTTTATTTAAGAGTGTTAAAATTAAACTACAAATTTTTGAAACTGGTAACATAATAAATACAAAGGTATAATAAGTCGGGAAATAAGATAATAAATTGCTGAATTGGTTAGAATGATGAACGCAATGCTGAGAGGATGCGAGGAGGTCCAAAAAGTTGTCGAAGAAATTTTGTGATGATCTTTTCTTTTTTTCTATGTTCTTTTTTTATATATATGGAAAATGTTTCTTGTATATTGTTGTCCAAACAAATTTGTTTACCTATGGAAAGAAACGCAATAAAAAATTTTATAAAAAAAAAAAAAACAAACTGCGGGAGGCAGTGGAAGACAGAAGTGCCTGGCGTGCTCTGGTCCATGGGGTCACGAAGAGTCGGACATGACTAAACGACTAAACAACAACAACAACAACAACATCCCTAAAACCAATGAAGTTGTGTAGGGTGAGGAAAACTTAGTAAGCAGTGATGATACATCTTGCATTTTATAATAATACTAGAGGCTGCCCTCTTACTGCTCATCAACCTGTTGCTATTCCCTCCATATTACCTCCTAGAGCTTCCCTTTCCCATCCTATCCAGCTACTAAGTTCACTATGCACCTTCTCAAACCACATTTCTGTTCTGCATCTAAGCTTTGCATCTCTATTTTCACCTTCACACCATTCTCTCTCCTCCTTTGAGGTCAGAGATCAGCACTGTCTGAGCCCAACAACTCTTTTATTCTTTTTTAAAAACAAAAACAAAAAACAAAAACCCAAATTAACAGGGAAATTTTGGTTGCAGAAACAATATTTTATGTAAGTCTTTAACTTGATTTTGCCCATGACTGTTTTTATGTCATATTTCAACAATATGCCGACAATTATTTCCCAAGGCTTACATATTTGTAAACAAGCTAGATGTGTATTTTTTCACTATATTAATAGGTAATGAAAAATAACTTGAACATATGCTCATGTCGAAAGAGGTCCATATATTTGACACTGAACCTTGTACACCATTTATTTACATTTTATTTTGCTTGCATTGCAGAATCTTCATGGATGTCTACAAATATGTGTCACCCATGGCATTGAGGGGCTCATACAGATAAAGAATTCCAAAGTTTTCCAAGAAACGCGGAGGGCTCACTATACTGTAAGTGCATAGTCATTATAAAACTTGGTTGTCCCATTATGTGAAGTTGTTTCCTAAGTGTCTGAAGCTGAAATGTTCATTTCAAATTGTGACTCAGTTAATGTGAAATGTCAAGGTAGTAAAATTTCACATTTGCAGATCTTCAGAGGAGATCAATTTCCAGGGATAGCCTCCATAAATAACCTTTATTTTTTAATTTATTGTAAACAGTTTTGTTTATTTTGAATATACCTAAACTTTTCAACCACAATGATCATCAAAGCAAATCACAATAGCAAAATTAGTATATCATTGGATGATATTGTCACATGGACTGTATCTGAGCATTGTAGAAGATACCTTTTTAAAAGAGTGTATTTGTTTTGGAATGAATGAAAGGGTTTAACTGAATGAGGCCCATTTGGTTCAATGTTCGTTCGTATAATTTTTGGGACGTGTGTGTGTGTGTGTTACCTGACTCATACCAACATAAGTCTACTTGTTGACTGCTTTCTAGAGGCCAGAATTTTATTTACCTTCAAAGTCATGGATGTCTGTTTATTCTGGGTAAAGGTAAAAGGTAAAGGACCCCTGAAGAGTTAACTCCAGTCAAAGGTTTACCATGGGCATCTGGTTAGCACTGTGAGAACAGGATGCTAGACTAGATTGGCCCTTGCCCTTCTCCAGGAGGCTGTTCCTATGTTCTTAGGTGCACAACTCATGTAAAAGTAAAGGTAAAGGACCCCTGGATGGTTAAGTCCAGTCAAAGGCAACTTTGGTGTTGAGGCACTCATCTCGCTTTCAGGCCAAGGGAGCTGGCGTTTGTCCACAGACAGCTTTCCAGGTCATGTGGCCAGCATGACTAAACTGCTTCTGGCGCAATGGGACACGGTGATGGAAACCAGAGCGCACAGAAACACTGTTTACCTTCTCGCCATAGCGGTACATATTTATCTACTGGTGTGCTTTTGAATTGCTAAGTTGGCAGGAACTGGGAAAGAGCCACAGGAGCTTACTCCATTGTGGGGATTCGAACCACCGACCTTCTGATCGGCAAGCCCAAGAAGCCCAGTGGCAATGGCAGTGGCTCTACATCAGGGGCTGCCATATCCTGCCCCACGCTCTGAAACAACATATAGGACATTGCGTGGCTATTCCCTCCCCCCCCACAGGTGGAATAAATAAAGACAACGGACACAGAAATTTAGGTTAATGGGCGTAAATGGCCACAACTTTATTGATTACAGGTAAGAAGGGTATTGGCTTTAGGCATTGGCCCCTAACCGACTATCCGGTCTAACCGGGAAGGGTTAAACACCAACAGGGGGAGCCACCCGAGATGCGTATCCCTAGGCGCTCCCCGAGGGGTTACCGCTCGGGGGCGCGCTTTAGGCCCTAGCCTCCGTAGGTTTCGGACGAGGCGTCGCCCCTCGGAGTCCTTTAACGAACTACCCTTCAAGCATTGGGGGAGGTGATGGCGTTCCTCCCCCCCAACCTCATTTGCATAACAATACCCCGGCCAATGCCTACCGCCAAAACCGAGGGAGTTGTGATGAATTGCTACGAGGTAGGCGAAAAAACCAAGTGGCTCCGAAAACCAGCCAATTAGCCAAATGGAAAAACTCCTACCAGGCCCCTTGCGGCGACCAGCCGAAGCCCATAGCAAGGTCAGTGGCAAAACCTAAAGGGCGGGTGGGTGGGAAACCGCGTCAGCAGCTAGGAAGAAAAGGGGCAAGCAGAGGGCTGCCCCGACCTTATGTGGCCTCTGGAAGGCCCGCCCCTGCCGCCAGCTGATTGGCTGGCGCTGCAGGGGATGCAAATAAGGGAATCCCTTATGTGTGGGCGGGGTCGTGAGCCCGCAACCCCCCCTCCTCCTGAAGTTCGGAATGGGCATTATCAGGAAATAAAATGGCACTCTGGCATTTTAGCTCCATGGCTGAATATAGCACAGTTCTATGGAAGCGAAGGCACAGAAAAAAACTCAATATGGAGGCCAAATGGCCGAAATATTGGGAAATTTTGGAACAAGATGGAGACAGAATAAAATGCAGAGCTTTGAAAAATTGAAAAACAAAGTGCGAGATTGGCTCCATTATTACCAAATAATGGAGACATACAATTTGGACAAAAAAGTTGGTTTCCAGGTGGAAAAATCAAAATTGGAAACAGAATTGTTAGATCCAAAAATCAAGAATTTGTCAAGAATGTATAACTTGCTGTTGAAATGGAACACTCAGGATGAAATGGTGAAATCAGCTATGATTAAATGGGCACAAGATGTTGGACATAACATAATGATGGGTGACTGGGAACAGTTATGGACCACAGGTATGAAATTCACAGCATGTAATGCCCTAAGAGAAAATTTAATGAAGATGATTTATAGGTGGTACATGACACCAGTCAAGCTTGCAAAAATTTACCATTTGCCCGATAATAAATGTTGGAAATGCAATGAGACTGAAGGTACATTCTTTCACCTTTGGTGGACATGCCCAAGGATTAAGACATTCTGGGAGATGATTTATAATGAAATGAAAAAGGTATTCAAATATACCTTCCTGAAGAAACCAGAGGCCTTTCTCCTGGGCATGGTTGGCCAATTGGTGCCAAAGAAGGATAGAACTTTTTTTATGTATGCAACAACAGCAGCAAGAATACTTATCGTGAAGTATTGGAAGACACAAGATTTACCCACCCGGGAAGAATGGCAGATGAAGTTGATGGACTATATGGAACTGGCAGAAATGACTGGCAGAATCCGAGACCAGGGAGAAGAGTCGGTGGAAGAAGACTGGAAAAAGTTTAAAGACTATTTACAGAAATACTGTAAAATTAATGAATGTTTGAATAATGTTGGAATGAAGGTATATGGCTTTAGCTGAAATGTTATAAGGAATTAAGTATAAATAGATTAATAGAGTGTTAAAGGAAAAAATAAGGTTAGAATGTGTTAAGATAATTATAGGATAGAAAACAGAGGAAGATTGAAAGGAATTGCTGAAAATTAACAGAAGTGGAATGGAGGTGTGAGGAGGTCATTGAAATAAGTGAATGAAAGATAAGATATTGAAATTATTTGATGTGTTTTAAACTGTTTTTGTTTTGCTTTGCTAGTTCAATGTGTTAGTGTTATGTGTTAGTGTTAGTGTTATGTAGTGTTATTGTATTGTATTGTCCATTCCCCCCCCTTTTGTAGTGTTTAAATTGTTGGAAAAGCAATAAATATTATTATTATTATTATTTTAAAAGAATATAGCACAGTTCTGAGAGAATGCTGATTTTTTTTAAAAAAGCACACATAAAAAAAATAGCAACAAAAAACACCAAACTTGTACACCTGTTCCTCAAAATGAGCGCATCCTTTCAATGAATTTCAGAGAATTGCTTCAGGTTAATGAAAAAGTCCTTGAAATGCTCCATTATCACAAGACCTGTTGTTTAGCTGAGTTTCATAAATCCATGTATCTCTCTGCTGCTTTTGTCTAGATTTGGTCAAGCAAAGTTATCATTTTGATTACAATGGCAATTCAAAAGACTGTAAGTCATTGATCCAACAGTCAAAGCTATAAACTCTATGAAACAACAAAGCTAATGCCCTGTTACAGAAAGAAACATGTGCTTGTTTGCAATGACATTTCACTGGTCTATTAGGAGCCATCTGGTTGCAATGTCAAAAACTTGGTTGTCATGTAAACAGGAGCATTTGCAGAGCTTTGGCCCAATCTGACTTATTAAATGGCCTGGTTCTGTATGCCTCCTTAGAGGTACATAAAATCACACACTTATCAGACCCCTGGGCAAAGTATTTATTCTCTTGCATTAATTTAGTGTGCAGAGACAAAGGACTCAAGGTCTTTCATGTAAAGTGCTCTGAGTACCCACTTTACTGCTCATTCATATTTAACCTTTTTTTGGGCTTAGTGTTACACATGAAATGGGCCTATGTATGTGCCCTCATAGATAGAAAGAATAAGAAAAATGAACCTTGGGTATAGAGGGTGCATTGTTGACTACACATACTTGGAGAATGGGTTTGGTATTATTAGTAGTCCCATACTATATGACATAGGAGCCAACTCCTAGGGGCTGAGGAGTCTTTTGCCCCCAATAAAATATTTGAGGGGGCCAGGAGGCCCCAAAGATGATGGGCATTGTCATTCAAATTGTTTGCGTGCACTGTGTCATGTGATCAGTTATGCAACGTGGGGCTTACTTGGCCTCCTGATATTTGATTCAAGTTGGCATCCCACAGTATGACATTTACAATATCTTTTTGAGTATTGCATGATGCTACAGACAAAAAAAATTACGATAAATAAACATAACTTCTTTGTTTTGTGCTTCCCATGTGCATTTGGATGGCCACAGTTACAGACAAAGAACTTGGCTAAATGAATCAGTTGTCTGATTTTCCATAGCATTTCTTACGTTTCCAAGTTACTTTAATAGGTAGGATGTAGCTAAATGCATAGGAGAACATCTTTCAACATCATTAGCAAAATACAAAGCCTGGTGTGTCATCTTTTTCTGCATAAAACTTCCCATGCCAGACAAGTATTTTCCCACCCCACATGCATTTTTCTTTGTGTTTTTTGGTTCATATATTAACTTTCTGTTGCTGCATAGATTGCCACCTCCCAAGAAGAAATGAACAAATTATTCCCTTTAATATTCCAATTTTCTTCCTGGCAAGTTTTTTCATAACAATATATTCTAGCAATGCCATATAATGTATCAAAGGACAGTGCAATTAAAATGTAAAGATCTTCTGGTGCATTCATTATTTCTACTCTGCATTTGCATTGACTACTGTTCAGCTTAATGTTTTATAAAGCAATTCTTTGCTTAATGGAAGAACAGAATACAACATCAATTTTACTCTCCTTTTGCCATAAATGCTTCTAAAAAGAGTATCCACAATACTGGTGTGGTTTATAGATCAGAGGAGGTGAAACATTGAGGCGAACTAATTATAAAAAACAAAACGGAAAAACCTTCAGCTCTCATGAGTTCATTGCTCAGACATCAAGTAATGTCTTCTAAAATTCAGGCTCAGTGTTCAAGTATCTCATAGCCAGTGATTTGTTTGCCTAGCTTAGTAGCTGTCTCCCTACACAGATCTTGGGTCACAATTTTTTAAAAGGACATTAAACAGAGTCTGGGCCAATCAAAGGTTTTTGGCTGTTGTGGCTCAATCAGATAGTTGTGCAACTATCAATCAGATATCAGTTGTGCAACAATCAATCAGATAGTTGTGCAACTCAGGTGACATTCTTTGTTAAGCAATAGCCATGGGATTCTGGACATTTGCCACCAAAAAGCTTCACATTCTCTTCTCTTCTTTCTATCATTTCCTTCTTGCAGTGCTGCAACTCTGCATGAGTGTTGACTATCCCAGTGACCCAGTTGAATTCCATCCAAGAAACCATTGGTGACCTTATTTCCTTAGGGCCCTTGCCTTCCTCAAAGGTCCACAGTGAGCCAATTTTATGACATGTAGGGTGTATAAAAGTCACAATTGCAGGAGTTGTGGACAACACAAATTAAATCTGAATGCAAATAGCTGCTAGGTTTTCTTATGAGCAGTACATAAGCACTGCAGAATTGGCAGAAATCATGGATCGTATAGTGAGTCAGACTGTGGTTGTCTCCGGAACCATACAATATTACCAATAAGTTGGACGTTGCAATGAATTTCCACTCAAACCTTGTCAGTAAAGAGGTTAACTGTAAGACCCCTGAATAGTTGTCCCTCCCAAACCAATATTCAGGTTCTGAAAGTACTCCCTCCCCCCAAGGTATTGGGAGTCAGAAGGGGGATGCCCAGGTATTTACTATTTCTTCAAATCCCTTTCCATTTCAGGCCCAGTTAATAATGGATATGAAGATATTGGGCTGGGTAACCTGTGGCAACAAGTCGTTTCATAATTCACTCAGAGCAACAATTTTAGTTAGAAGTCAGAGTTATTGGCCTGGCTTTTCTTGCTTTGATGTGTGCTGTCAAGGGAAACCATTTTGGTTTGAACAGATAATGCTAAGGCCAAAGTTTGTATAAAAAGACAAAGATCCAGATTTCTTTTTCAGGAAAACTGTTCTTATGCTGGGTAGTATGTCCCTAGTGCTCCTAATAGTGCTTTCTGTAAGGGGATTTTGTAGCACCAGAGGATAGCGACTGGGTCACCAGGTTTTGAATGAGGACTGGAACCCAAACACTTTAGTATTCTCTCTCTAGCCTGCATTTGACCTTTCCATGGGAGACTTACTTGGCTCTCAATGAAGCAACGTTTAGATATAGGAAACTGTGGAAGTTTTAGATGCACTAAGCACAATCATCATATCACAACAGCTCCTTGAAATCTTTAGCACAGACTAAGCAAATGAATTTGTGGTAGCCCATTACTGGCCAAGAAGAAAATGAATTTCAACTCGTGTGGCTGGAGTGTCCACGACTGGTTCCTTATTCTTCATGGACTTCTGTTGTAGAGCCTCCTGATAAGGCAAAGCCCAGATGTAAGACTAAGTGGAAAGAACCCTGGTTAAACCAGGGTTCAGTAAAGTCAGAACCAGCTACTCTGTCACCAGGGAGGGAGTTCTGCATGATCTAGCTACACTCTGGATTACAACAGGGGGAAACCTGCAACCTGCAGCCTACGTATGTGGCCTGAGGCCTCATTCCACCACATTCCATCTACCCACAGGGATCTCCAGTCTTCTCTGGGTCTCCCTGGATGCTGTTGGACCACACTTGGCTTGATGGGTAGGATGTGGATAGGCTATACCAAAATAAAGGTTATGCTTCTGCTTCATTTGAGGGGAAGTTAAAAATCTCTCTCTCTGTGTGTGGCAGAGATACTAAGTGTTGCGGCCAACATTACTAGAAGGTGAGGAATGGCATGGTTGCTGCGGGGTCTAGACCTAGTCTTCAGTGGTCTCTTGGAAGACACATGGTAAGGAGCCCAGAAAGAGAAACAGAGAGGTTGGTAATTACTAAGCAGGGTCAAGGCAGGAGAAAGCATCATGGGAGAGAGTTCTTGGGAGAGGAATCCCCAACAAGGAGGCACATATGAGTTTATCTAACTCCCCAGTGCATCCTAAGCTGCCCATCCTAATGGATCTTGCCATAGGATTTTCCATTAGAAATATTTTTTCTTACACTAAGCCTGTCCATCCCGTGGCCCACCACACAGAACCCAACTCACCTCCTATGTGTGGTGACCCATGATGAGCCCAAATAATCTCCTGAATTGGCTGCCTACCTGGGACTTAAACATAGTGAGGTTGACATGCATATAGGTTAACGTGATGTGTCACACAATGACACAGGCCTGCTTTAGGGCTCTTTCTGCAGGGTACAAAGGTATTTAGGAGAGGCCCTTTTGTACCTTCACAATTAGTTTTACCTGGATGCTGCAGAAACATCCCGATAGCCCCATGGAAGCACTTTCCAGGAGCAATTATTATAAAGCAAGGACAGCAGCTCTCCACCATGGTTCCTTTGATGTCTTCAAGAAACTTACAAACCAAAGTACAGTGTCCAGCCTCAAGTTGCTTTATTGTCCTTGGTGTCACAGATTTCAAGTTACCAAAGCAGCAGTGACAAATCTCTTAACACATCACTGGGGTTCATGACATCTAAGATAAATGAACATATATTGTTTCAATAGACCCCTTAAATGTATTTTTGACACATGACATGATGAAATGGGGGGGGGGAGAAATCCTGCCAGAAGATTAAGACTTAAGTTCTAGAAAAGAAAGAAAGAAAGAGGGAACAGAAAGGAAATGGTACCTAAGGCAAACATCAACATAGACATTGTAGGTTTTGGCACAATGCTAAATGCGAAAATCCAAAGGCATTCCCTTAACAAGACCTAGTGTCATCATTTAATACTGCCACTCCTCATCGGGCTATTAACCAGAAGAGAAATTTCATATTAGATCATCCATGGCAAATTGTTGGGGAGAAGGGTGGGTGGCTTACAAGGAGCTAAGTCATACAGATTCATATATGTGTTTTGCTGCAGTTTTGTTATTTCACGGTGAGCACAATTATATCAAATATTTCAGCTTTGTAGCTCAAGGGAATAGTTGACTGCCGTGTGAAAGAGATTGAATTAATGGTTCAGTTACCATGATATATTTGATCATTCATAGTGCTACTCAACAGAAAATAATAAGCTTGTCTTGCAGTACAAAGTCAAATTCATATGGTCAAAGGGTTATAAGCAGGTTTTATGGCCTCAGAGTCCCAGCAACATTCTAAAAAATCTCACTCTATTATCTTATTTTTAACATTTCAAGTAATTTTACAAACACGGGAAGGCAAAGAACACAGAGATCAGGCCAGAAATTGTGTTCCTTCTGGTTACCCTCCCAGCTCTCCCAATATTTCCCACACCTGAGAAAAAGCAGTCCAACGTTTGCCTCAGATTCCATTTTGCAACAACTCTACTTGTCAAAAAGACGACTTGCTATTACATAGGAAATGTACCAATCTTGAAGGCAATTAAGAGCTTCTTTATTCCATCACAGTTATTGGGACCTAAAGTGCTTCTTTGATTCAAATAGATGCCATTTTCTTTTAAATCAGTGCTTGATATTACAAATCCCCCTTTCTTAATTACTCACTCAGCTAATTGTCTACAAAATCATCCCCATAGTCCAATAAAAATACTAAACAGGGAAAAGGGGATTCTTGCTGTCACGCTTCACAAACTATTATAGTTTTATCCTTTTAACCCCTTGGAATTCTGGAAACTGAGCCAGTTCAGAATGGCCCATGCCAATCAGGTTGGAGCCAGAATGATTCCTTGCAAACGAAAAGGACATTCTAGTACGACTGGTGGAATGCAAAGATATGTAAGGGTAAGAGAAAAGAAAAGAAAGACACCTCTGCCAGAAGTGGGCAAATTCTTCCTCCAAATTTAAAAGAATCATACTGCACTCAGTTACTGTCACATTGTTTTCCTGTTACGACATCCACAACAGCTCATGGCTGCCTATGTCTTACGCATTAAGGAAGAAGGGAGCAGAAGGAAGCCATCAGATGAGGGGAAATGGAAGCAAGAAGGAAATCAAAGTATGGTGAAGGAGAAAGCCAAGGAGAAGAGGAGAGAGCAGAAGCAGAGGTGGAGGGTGTGTGTGTGTGGCAGGATGAGTGACAGGAAGAAAGGAGAAATGAGCCAAAGAGGAAGAAAAAAAAATAGCAGGGAGGCAGGAAATGAATGAACAGGTGGTGGTGGTAGTGAAACAAGAGACAGATAAAGGAGTTTTCTCTTGTATTTTAAAGACTCTCCTCCTGCAAGAGGGGAGGGGTTGTGGGCAGGATCCGATCTCCACCTCAAGCAGGGGCGTTAGCCCCCTGCCACCCACTCACCTGGCTGGCGCACCATGCCCACGGGCAAGTGCCCAACTAGGTGGCTTGGAGGGGGCGTGGACAGCAGCTTAACTTGCTGCTGTGCCAGCCATGCAGCCTCACTTTTCGCCATCCCGTCGTGAGTCACCCACCCTCCACTCCCTCAGAGCTCAGGGACTCAGTTTTCTTTTGGCCTTGCTATGGACCTTAGGTTGGTCGCCCGGTTATCCAGGGGGCCTGGTAGGAATTCTTCCATTTGGCATTAGGCTTTGTAGTTTTTTCGCCTACCTCGTAGCAACCGTCAAAACTTTCGTGGTATTGGTGGGTAGGTTAGGCATTGGAAGGTGTTTGTGGTGTGTGGAACGGCTAGGTGTGGCCATCGCCTATGCCTTCAATTTTTGGGTATTCCGTTAAAGGAATCCGGCAGTCTTGGATCTTGTCCAATGCCTGTGTGGCGGGGGGGCCATGGCACGACCCTCGGTTACATCAGGAGAGAGCTTATAGTTGTATTAGCATCAACGGGCTCCACCTACTGGTGAATAAACCCCCTTTTTGACTCACCCCTCTCCGAGTGGGTGGAGTCAAGTCACGTGATCAAATGCCTAAGCCAATACCTTTTCACTTGCTGTAATCAATAAAGTTGTGGCCTTTTCTTGTCCATTAACCTTATATTACTTGTCCTTGTGTCTTCATTCCACTAAGCGGGGATCGGGTCCTCGAACCACAAACTGCTATTACAACACAAAGGCTAGCCAACTAGAGCATTAGTGAGGAACCAATGGACCTTCAAATGCTGTTGGACTACAACTCCCATCATTCCCGATTAGTGGTCATATTAGCTGCGAGTGAAGGGAGCTTGAGTCCAGCAACATCTGGAGGGCTGCAGGTTCCCCATCCCTGCTCTAGAGGAAGGAGACATAACCAAGGCTAGTAAGTGACATGCATGACAATTTGAGCATAGGTATTTCTAAACACAATACTTTCCATGTCTCTCTCATTGTACCACATATATTTCAGATGAATAGCACGATGCGAAAACATACATTACATTTTTAATACATAACAATTTAGTTCCACGCTGTCGTTCCTGGGTTGTTTAAACAAGAGCTCTTTCATCAGTAGCTTCTGTTTCTATAAGGTTCAAAATGATGCTAAATCATTATTTTCTCATGTTCCTGCCCTCTCTGATCTGACCTTGAAATGTCAAACCAGTTTCTATTTGATCATGCACACACCATGTATCTTCACTTGCTCATCCAGAGCTAAAACAGTCACAGGTCCCTTTATGGTTCAAGTCATGAGTTTACTAATTATGTTATATCCTTTATTTAGCTTTTTTCTCACACCAAAAAAGAAACTTTAGCCGGTGTTAGCACATTTTCTTTCTGATGTCAAATAAAAGTGACAGGTATTGGGGAGAGGGGATGAAACAGAGAGGAGATGGCCTTGAGCGCAAAACCAAAAGTAATGCACACAACTGCACTGATGTCTCAGCAGAACCAAACTGTATTTAAAAGACTAAAGAATAGTGCACAACCATCTTTAGGCAATAGTGAAGCTGACATGTTGCAATGAAATCCAAGCATGTTCGAAATTAATACCTAGCTTGTGAAAAGTTGTCCAGATATCAGTGTCCTTTCTATCTGTGTACGACATTAAGTTGTCTTGACATAGAAGGCAACACACTCAGACTTCAGTATATGAGACAGGGCCAGGGAAGTGAGAGTTATTTATTTATTTTAAAGTATTTACAGAGTGTTTAATATTTCAGAAATCTCTACACTTTGCCACCGCTCCTATTCACCAACAATGACAAGATCTTTTCTGAGAAGATTCCATAGCATGCATATCTGGAATTCTCCAAAAGACTAGGAGGCCATTTTGTTCTCTGATGGCAGGGGGAAAAGACTTGCATTGCTGTGTGTGTGATCTCGAAAGAAAGAAGATTAATTCTTTGAGTGACAGGGACAGCATGAAATGTATATGGAGAACAATTTTCTCAAACACCATTTTGGTTCAGTAATTTCCTCTGTAATTCGATCAGCCAAATGGTTTAGGAAGCACCTCAAAAGCAGCCTGCTTAGGTTGAGATTTCTAAAGAGAAATGACACAATGTCAATTTAATTTCTCTTCTCAGTGGCGTGCTGTGTTTCTGCAGTACGTCAGCAAATGGATGAAATCAAATTTAATTTATTGCAACATCTTGATAGGAGCTGGGGAGTCCATTTGTTATGTCGACTGCAATTAATTAGCATGCCATATAGTTTTCAAACATTTTCATCTCCTTGGTTTTGCTTCCTTCTCTATTCCTACTTCCCTACAGGTCTTTTTTGCATGTTAATTTATTGCAATGTCTTGATAGCAGCCTGGGAGTCCATTTGTTGTGTCGATTGCAATTAACTAGCACGCCATACAGCTTTCAAAGGTTTTCATCTCCTTGGCACTGCATTCTCCTCTATTTCCTTCTCTCCTATGGGTCTTTGCATATGAATTTCTATTGTTTTTCCTTTTATTTACCTTAGGGTTTCAATGCAGGTGCTGGCATTTAACTTTAAAGACCTGTGCATGAACCTCAACACTTACTCACAGCATTTAACAAAGCCCTGCTTGATATTCCTTCATCAAGGGTGGAGCTTTCTTGTTTGTGATACTTGTGCTGTGAAGCTCTCTCACCAAGCAGGTCTGCCAAGTGATTTCCCTGGAGACATTTAGAAGAACAGTCAATGCCATTTTGTCTTTCAGGAGAAGGCTACTGGATGTTTTCTTTTATTCACTGCTGTTTTGTTGTGTTTATTCTATTGCATTTCACCTATTTTTCTTTTTAAACAAGTAACAGTTGCTGGTAGTTTAGTGATCTTTTGGTTATATTGTTTCTATGTTATCATTTATTGTCAGTTGCATAGGGCGCTCTGCTCATCTGTAATATCTAACAGAATTTTCCTCTCCATACCCTAGAATGTCCCTATATTCCAAGGATAGTCCAAGATTTACAGGAGCCATCCCAGTTTCTGATTTGATCCTTGAATGTCCCACTTTTCCTTAGGACTTCCCTGTTTTCACTGGAGGAATGTTGGAGGGTATGGGGTTATGCAACCCTTGAGCCAAGAAGATAAGTAACTATACAACCTTTAGAAGACATCTGAAGGCAGCCCTGTATAGGGAAGTTTTAAAAAATGTTTAATGTTTTATTATGTTTCTATATATGTTGGAAGCTGCCCAGAGTGGCTGGAGCAACCCAGTCACATGGGCAGGTTGTTGTTGTTGTTGTTATGAAATAGGACGTCCTTATTTTCATTGGAGAAAATTGGAGGATATGCTCTCCCAACCATATAGTATGACACAAAACAGGTTAAAAGGGACGCGGTGGCACTGTGTGTTAAACCACAGAGCCTAGGGCTTGCCAATCAGAAGGTTGGCAGTTTGAATCCCCGTGACGGGGTGAGCTCCCGTTGCTCGGTCCCTGCTCCTGCCAACCTAGCAGTTCGAAAGCACGTCAAAGTGCAAGTAGATAAATAGGTACCACTCCGGCGGGAAGGTAAATGGTGTTTCCGTGCGCTGCTCTGGTTGGCCAGAAGCAGCTTAGTCATGCTGGCCACATGACCTGGAAGCTTTACGCCATCTCCCTTGGCCTATAAAGCAAGATGAGTGCCGCAACCCCAGAGTTGCCCACGACTGGACCTAATGGTCAGGGGTCCCTTTACCTTTACCTAAATAGGTTAACACAGTACTACCATTTTCACTTGCCACTAGAAAATCATCAGATTGGATTTATTGATAGGGACACTGTCTTTGAGAGGAAGGTACCCAAAAGCTGCAGAAATACCCCAGAGAAACTTTGATCCTCAGTCAATACTTACATAATCTCACTAGTAATGCAAAGGAGACTACTCCTTGATGACCTCCAAAAACTTGTCTCATTCCAGTCTTAGGGCTAACATTGTGATCTAAAAATCCATTTAGATTTGAGATCATTTTGTCCATGTTTGTGGAACTTACAAGGAAAAGCATTTAGAATAACATCCTTTGTCTGTTAGAAACATGGTAAAAATTTTGGGAGCAGCAAATACAATGTTCAGCCTAGGAAGTTGTAAGTGCAGCAAATTTGTGTATGAAAAAGCTGCATTGATTTTGTTGCTTGTTCCGTTAATGGAAAGTGGAGATGAAACGGTGATGATATTTCCCCCCCTCTCCCTCCCCTGCTCATCTATAATACTGAAACTTACACTGGGCACTTCAAATAATTGCAAAATAATGACAGAGCAAAGCTGGAGCCAATTTTATCAGCTCCTACATGCGCTGAAAATGTGAGGACAAAAAGAAACAAACTGAGAAATGAAAAGGATAACAAAAGCAAACAAGGAGAGCAAAATAATAATAGTAATAACACCATATGGGCAGAAAAGCACTTTGGATTAAAAGTTCACATTGCAATGTGCCCTCCCCCGATTGTGGCTCTGGTATTTCACTGTTTATTTAACAACTTCACCCCCCCATCAATTTGCTTCTCTCTTTTGACGATGCATTTAACAGAAAGCCATTTGGATTTGAATATACTTCTGCTAGCATGCTTTCAAGGATAGGGATGTTTTATGTAACCTGTAAAAAAAGAGAGATAGAGAGAGACCAGAAACAACCAACAAGAATTTCTGGTTGATAGCCTTTTGATTGGAGTTCCAGAATGCAAGCAAAAGCTAAATGCATAGAGATATACACAACAGAGGTAGGCTTCACATTGCAGACATCCACATCTAATGCATGTACATCAGTGGAGGGGGACGCGTGTGGTGCTGTGGTCTGAACTATGGAGCCTCTTGGGCTTGCCGATCAAAAGGTCAGCGGTTCAAATCCCCACAACGGGGTGAGCTCCCGTTGCTCTGTCCCAGCTCCTGCCAACCTAGCAGTTTGAAAGCACTGGAATTGATTCAATAATTTGGACAGGTAGCAGGTTTTAAGTTGAACAAGATGAAAACTAAGGTTTTAGAGAAAAACTTAACTGTGAATGAGAGAGAGAAATTTCAGGAGGAGACAGGACTAACGTTGGTTAAGAAAGTGAAATACTTAGGGGTTAACATGACTGCAAAAAATGTGAATTTATTTAAAGATAATTATGAAAAATGTTGGACTGAAGTGAAAAAGGATCTAGAAATATGGACAAATTTGAAGTTATCATTGTTAGGCCGAATTGCTGTGATAAAAATGAACGTGCTGCCAATGATGTTGTTTTTGTTTCAAACATTGCAAATCTTAGATAAGATGGATTGTTTCAAGAAGTGGCAGAAAGATATTTCCAGATTTGTTTGGCAGGGCAAGAAGCCTCGAATAAAATTTAAGATATTAACAGATGCTAAAGAAAGAGGTGGATTTGCCCTGCCAGACCTTAAACTTTATTATGAATCAGCTGCTTTTTGCTGGCTGAGAGAATGGCTGCTTCTTGAAAACACAGACGTGTTGAATTTAGAAGGTTTTAATAATGCATTTGGCTGGCATGCATATCTGTGGTATGATAAGGTAAAAGTACATAAAGCGTTTAAAAATCATATTGTTAGAAAAGCATTGTTTAATGTTTGGATAAGATATAAGGATCTGTTAGAAAAGAGAACTCCAAGATGGTTGTCACCAATGGAAGCGAAGGCACAGAAAAAACTCAATATGGAGGCCAAATGGCCGAAATATTGGGAAAATGTGGAGCATGACGGTGATAGAATAAAATTGTAGAGCTTTGAAAAATTGAAAAACAAAGTGAGAGAGATTGGCTCCATTATTACCAAATAATGGAGGCTTACAATTTGGACAAAAAAGTTAGTTTCCAGGTGGAAAAACCAAAATTGGAAACAGAATTGTTGGATCCAAAAATTAAGAATTTGTGAAGAATGTATAACTTGCTGTTGAAATGGAACACTCAGGATGAAATGGTGAAATCAGCTATGATTAAATGGGCACAAGATGTTGGGCATAACATAATGATGGCTGACTGGGAACAGTTATGCACCACGGGTGTCAGGGGTTCAGGAGCAGAGGCGAGGGCAAGGGAGGAAACAGAGAGCGAGGGGGAGGAGTCCGAAGGAAAGATGAGCGATGACGACGACCCGAGATCTCTGAGTCTTTCCAGTGAATCGGAAGATTCACAGAAAGGAGCGCCAGTGGCCAGAGCGAGGGGGGAGATCAAGGGGACACCCCAGGAAAAAGGGACAAAAGGGGGTTCAGAGAGCAGCAGTTGGAAATCGGGGCCAACGTCCCCAACAGAGCGCAGTGAGGAGGAAGGGCGCCAGGTATCGGGATCCGGCAACTCGCCGCAGGGGGGAGGGCATGAGTCAGGAGTGGCCACACCCCCATCGGGGAGCGAAGGAACGGTCAAGCGGAAAGTGGGAGGTTGGGCGCGCGCGCCAAGTTCAAATGCACAGGAAGGCGGCAGAGTAAGCAGCCCAGAAAGGGAGCCAGGTCCTAAAGCCCGCCGCAAGGAGACAGAAGGGTCCGGGGGGTCAGCGTCAGAAGAATCCAGGAAGGAAGACACCACGGGGGGCAGAGGGACCCAGAGAAGGAGGGGAAGGCGGAAAAGGTGGAGTAAGGCGAGGTTATTAAGTTGGTGTACAGGAGGCGGGGACTCAGACGGAGCTTCGCCGGTCTAGCTGATAAGACGTAGGGCTGCCTGCGGCAGTTTGAAATTGGAAACTGTAACTCAATAAAGACTTTTATAAAGTGAACGCTGGCTAACGTGATCCTCTGTGAGCTAGGATCTGGAAACAGCCCTGACAGCGGGTATGAAATTCACGGCATGTAATGCCTTAAGAGAAAACTTAATGAAAATGATTTATAGGTGGTACATGACACCAGTCAAGCTTGCAAAAATATACCTGTCAGGGAACTGCCATCGGAAGGACAGGAGGTGGAAGGGCTCACACAGGTTGGGAGAGACTCAGCAGCTGAAGAGGGAACCAGCAGGGGGAGAGGAGGGGCTCCGAGGGAAAGTGAGCAGGAGGGATGGCTCTGAGACACTTCCAGCGAAGACAGTGGGGAGGTTTCAGGACCTCCTATAGGGACACCCACTCCTCGCCGGAAACTGTCACACCGAGAGTCCAGAAGACGCGTTTCCGTTAAGGAGCTTTTATGTTGGAAACGATTCCGAAAGCAACCACTGTCGGAATCTGCCAGCGACTGACGGAGCCATGCTTAAGGCGCTCCGTCACAGACAGAGGTTTGCGGACTTGACCAAACTCTGAGGGACTAGAATTTTACACACAAGCAGCTCATCATCCCATCACAATACCATTTGCCTGACAATAAATGTTGGAAATGTAATGAGACTGAAGGTACATTCTTTCACCTTTGGTGGACATGCCCAAGGATTAAGACATTCTGGGAGATGATTTATAACAAAATGAAAAAGATATTTAAATATACTTTTTTGAAGAAACCAGAGGCCTTTCTCCTGGGCATGGTCAGCCAATTGGTGTTAAAGAAAAATAGAACTTTTTTATGTATGCAACAACAGCAGCAAGAATACTTATCGTGAAGTATTGGAAGACACAAGATTTACCCACACAGGAAGAATGGCGGATGAAGTTGATGGACTACATGGAATTGGCGGAAATGACTGGCAGAATCCGAGACCAGGGAGAAGAATCGGTGGAAGAAGACTGGAAAAAGACTACTTACAGAAATACTGTAAAATTAATGAATGTTAGAAAAATGTTGGAATGAAGTTATATGGCTTTAGTAGAAATGTTATAAGGAATTAGGTATAGATAGATTAATAGGGTATTAAAGGGAAAAATAAGGTTAGAATGTGTTAAGATAATTATAGGATAGAAAATAGAGGAAGATGGAGAGGAATTGCTGAAACAATTAATAGAAGTGGAAGACAAAAAGGGAGGTGTGAGGAGATCATGGAAACATGTGAATGAAAGATAAGATCTTGAAATTGGATTGTGTTTTGAATGGTTTTTGTTTTGTTTTGTTAATTGTTTGTGTTAGTGTTGTGTAGTGTTTTTCGTACGATATTGTATTGTTGTATTGTTTTTCTTTGGTTTTTTGTAGTGTTGTGTTTAAATTGTTGAAAATTAATAAATTTTTTTTTTTAAAAAAATGAAAGCACGCCAGCGCTAGATAAATAGTTACCGCTGTGGCGGGAAGGTAAATGGTGTTTCTGTGTGCTCTGGTTTCCATCCTGGTGTCCCATTGCACCAGAAGTGGTTTAGTCATGCTGGCCACATGACCCGGAAAGCTGTCTGTGGACAAACACCAGCTCCCTTGGCTTGAAAGCAAGATGAGCGCCACAACTCCATGGTCACCTTTGACTGGACTTGACCACCCAAGGGTCCTTTACCTTTTACCTTTTATCAGTGGAGGATTGGTAGTGTTGAGTGACCACAGGAGGAAGCCTAGAGGTGTGGCCTTGTGACTTCGTTCTGCCTGTGAGTACCTTTCACATGAAGCTTACATGCAGAAGGCCAAAGTGGGGAGATAATATCATTTTCTTTGTGGAAGGCTTTTCTAGTCCCATCTTAATTATACATTTAAAACAGTATTCTGTCACCTGAAACTGAGAGCCAATGTGGTGTAGTGGTTAAGAGCAGTAGACTTGTAATCTGGTGAACCGAGTTCGCTTCCCCGCTGCTCCACATGCAGCTGCTGGGTGACCTTGGGCTAGTCACACTTCGCTGAAGTCTCTCAGCCTCACTCACCTCACAGAGTGTTTGTTGTGGGGGAGGAGGGGAAAGGAGATTGTTAGCCACTTTGAGACTTCTTAGGGTAGTGATAAAGCAAGATATCAAATCCAAACTTCTCCTCCTCCTCCTCCTCCTCCTCCTCCTCCTCCTCCTCCTCCTCCTCCTCTTCTTCTTCTTCTTCTTCTTCTTCCAATCCTCAAAAAATTCCTCAAAGAATACTGGGAACTGTGTTTCTTAAGAGTGCTGAGAGTTATTAAGAAATCCTTTCCCCCTCACACAGCTACAATTCCCAGGACTGTTTAACAATCAGTCCTTCTCCCCAATGTCTTAAATGAATAGAGCAAATGGGGACATAGTAACATGTTAAGATATTTGTTTGGTATTTTAATCATTAGTCTAACCACCACACTGGTTATTTCTTTGTTAGCAGAAATGCTATAAACCAAGGAGCATTTTACAGCAATTGTTAAAAATATTTGTCCTCTGAAGTAAAGAGATCCTTCACTCAGTAGAATAAAGTGCATTTTTTATATATAAAAAAAAGTTGATTCCAGATAAGTAGCTGTTTGCTTTAAGAATGGTGAAATTTTAATGCTTATGCCATGAACCCTCTTCATAATGAATGCAATTTGAATTCCATTTTGGGCCTGTCAAATGCAATATTAAAAAATAATGAGTCGCGCGCACACAATATTTTTCATGCATTCTTAGTTGCAGGAAGACTGATAAACAATGTGAACCACAGATAGAGAAGCATGACTAACTTTAGAATAATGAGGCAGATTATTGTTATTCTTTTTGCTAGCAAATTTTGCGCCTACAGTGTTAGGGTTTTGTTACAGTCTGGCCACCTATTAGAATGATAAGGATTTGTTCAGGAAGTCACAGTAGAATTTGTCCTTCAGGCATGTACTGATAAAAATGATGCTGTGTATTAATTTGGGGAGGGGACACCCAATCTTGTGAACCAATTAAACATTCTGGTACTGGCATATCCTAGATCTTTCAAAGCAAAACAAAACAACCCAAGACCTTATGCCATGATGCTGTAGAAAACAGGTTATATGCTTTTGTTGTCTCACACACAATGCATTCAAAGCACATTTATGCCACTTTGCCAGTCATGGCTTCCCCCAAAGAATTCTGAGAAATGGGATTGAAAATATCCAATAAAGACCAGGTTATAAATACAACAGGATGAGGGTGGCTCTGTGGGTTAAACTACAGAGCCTAGGACTCTCCGATCAGAAGGTCGGCGGTTCGAATCCCTGCGACGGGGTGAGCTCCCGTTGCTCGGTCCCTGCTCCTGCCAACCTAGCAGTTCGAAAGCATGTCAAAGTGCAAGTAGATAAATAGGGAAGGTACTCGGCGTTTCTGTGTGCCGCTCTGGTTCGCCAGAAGCGACTTAGTCATGCTGGCCACATGACCCAGAAGCTGTACACCGGCTCCCTCGGCTAATAAAGCAAGACGAGCGCTACAACCCCAGAGTCAGCCACGACTGGACCTAATGGTCAGGAGTCCCTTTACCTTTACCTTTATAAATACAACAGTGTGTGAGTAGTTTACTCTGACCCCCCAAGTGTCCCTATTTTCCTGGGACAGCCCCAGATTTACAGAAGCTATCCCGGTTTTTTATTTGATCCTGGAATGTCCTGCTTTTCCTTAGGATGTCCCTATTTTCATCAGAGAAATGTTGGAGAGTATGGTAGAATGTCCCTGTTTTCATTGGTCATGGAATTATGTGACCCCAAGCCAAGGAGATAAGTAACTATACAACCTTTAGAAGACATCTGAAGGCAGCCCTGTATAGGGAAGTTTTTAAAATGTTTAATATATTATTATGCTTTCATATTTTATAGTTCAAATCTGGAAAAATAAATACAGTAAATGGACAAAAGTACAAAGATTTACAAAATGTTTAGGGGTATGCGTACCCCTGCATCTCCCCAGAAAAAACCCCACTGATAATAAGAATAAGAATAATTTCTGTTCTAATGGTTTTTCTCTCTCTTTGATTCACTAAGAACAATAAACTGAAACCTCCCACACTTAATTAAATACAATATTGCTAGAATCAGCCATTTTAACTTTTTCTTGTACTTTATAGCTCCTTTCATCATTTTTTTAAATTTTTGTAATGTTCATGTATGGATTTGCATGTATTAATTAGAGGACCATTAAGGAATGACAGGCTGACAGTTGTAGCTGGTATGATTGATGATGAACAGTTTGGTACATTCTTAGAAAGTAAGGCTACACTATTAATACTGAAGAAATGGGGACTCTGTCCCAAACTATGGTTGCACCCCTGACCCGTAAAGACTTTCTTTCCCTGCCACCATAATTTCTACAAAAAGAAGGCCGCCACAAATAGTTTCCCTAAATCGAGATTGAAATTAATCTTTGAATAACTCCTGATAAAGATATTTATCTGAGCAATACTGAGGTCTGCTTAAAAAGAAGAAGAAAAATCTAGACAGAGGAATCTGCACTGTCCTAAATTACAAATGAATTCTGCCTAAGGTAAAATGTGAAACCCATTTGGAGGGGGTTTTTTGGTTTTTAAAAAAGAGTAGAATTTCAAAGAATTTCAAGACAAGGCAAACAAACTTTGATAATATAGTAAAATTCCTCGGGAGGCTTTAAAGAGTGGTGTGTGAAGGTATAATTCTGAACTATTGTCTCACATATTTCACAATGTTATAAGACCGTTGCCCCATAGTTCCATAGTTCCATGACTACCACTGATTTTGTACATCATTGCATACAGTGCTGCCTTGTACACCCACACCCTTCTCTATATTGACTTTATCCTGGCTACAGAATTTCCACAACCTAACACCTGGCATCACCGTAGTTTTGATCTGTGCTGATGTGTCTCTAAGGTTTCTAGAGGGCAGATAGCTTCAGAAGTTTGATAGCCTTGCCAGTCAGACAGACAGAACTGATGAATCAATCCAAGACACTATTTTATGTAAGCAGGTTTGTGGATTATCCAAGACTATGCTGAGTTATGCACCATAGGGGGGAAAGGGTCTTCTTCTTCTTCTTCTTTTAATCTCTCCAGCCAGCAGGCAGCTCAGCCAATGCCATCTGTGGCTTGAGCAATGGGATTTCAGAACTCAGCTGTGCCTGCTGGGGAGAGCTCTCTAATCTGCTGACCATCTGTTACAGGTACTGGAACCACAACACATATTATTAATTCTGTAGATTACAAACTTCCTTCACACTGGCACGCTGGCTCCTTTCTAGGGCACTGAGCTCTGCGTTCTTTGAACATTGCTGTGATTCTCTGAGCCAGCTTTTTGTACCCAACCTCCAAGAAGGAGTTCTTAGATCTCAGCGGTATCTCTCTGAAGAAGGGAAATGTTTCATTAGGTTTGCATTGATTTATAAGACAGATAATTTTGATGAAGTCATGAACACCTTGTTTGTTGAGCTTGGCAACAAAGTCACCTCTACAAATAGATTTTTTTTATTGCCGAAAGACGCTGATGCCCCCTGGCCAATCCTGGGGCAAGAATGTGGAACTGCCCTTTAGAATGACCTCCTTTCCTGCTCATCAAATAATAATAATAATAATAATAATAATAATAATAATAATAATAATAATTTATACCCCGCCCATCTGGCTAGGCTTCCCCAGCCACTCTGGGAGGCTTACAAAAAAATATTAAAATACTGTAATACATCAAACATTAAAAGCTTCCCTAAACAGGGCTGCCTTCAGATGTCTTCTAAAAGTCTGGTAGTTGTTGTTTTCTTTGACACCTGGTGGGAGGGTGTTCCACAGGGAGGGCGCCACAACCAAGAAGGCCCTCTGCCTGGTTCCCTGTAACTTAGTTTCTCGAGGTGAGGGAACCGCCAGAAGGCCCTCAGTGCTGGACCTCAGTGTCCGGGTAGAACAATGGGGGTGGAGACGCTCCTTCAGATATACTGGACTGAGGCCGTTTAGGGCTTTAAAGGTCAGCACCAACACTTTGAATTGGGCTCGGAAACGTACTGGGAGCCAATGTAGGTCTTTCAAGACCGGTGTTATGTGGTCTTGGCGGCCGCTCCCTGTCACCAGTCTAGCTGCCGTGATCTGGATTAGTTGTAGTTTCTGGGTCACCTTCAAAGGTAGCTCCACGTAGAGCGCATTGCAATAGTCCAAGCGGGAGATAACTCACCCCCTGTACAGCTGATTTTACAAAGCTGGGTGACACTCTGTGCATTGAATGGAACCACTTCACTGGCCACACCCACTAGATTCCTCAGTACAGTACTAGATCAATGAAGGGAGAGGGCATAAAGGCATGAGATGCCTTTAGTAAAAGTACTTAAATTGCATTTGCAAGATCTGCACAGTCTTAGCTCTCTCTGGATTGTATCCTGCAATATTGTGCTGGAGAAATTGCCTTGGAAGAGATTGAGAAGGAAATGAGAGTAGTTTGTTTCATTTTAACTAATATTTTTGAGGAATGAACAACAAACATACACAATGGAAGCTTATTCCTCTTAAGGGTTGAATATTTTTTTGAGATTACCATCTGCTTGGTAATAAGTGTTGGGGAAAATGGAAGTGTTTGGTGCATATGCTCTCAATACTGAAGTGAATGAACACAATGAAACTTCATTAACAGTGAATAATCCCAGTTGCTTCCAAATGATTTGTGCCACTGAGGAGACCTTTTATGCGATTTAGCCTTTTTTGTTTTTCTCTCAATGACTTTGCTTTGAATTGTTAATAACTGCATAACAGAGTGGCTTTAAACATTAAGTTATGGCTTGTGCAAGTCAGTCTGGGAGCCTCCAGTTATGGGACACTGTGGTAGGTTTTAGAAGAATAGAATTTGGGGGTTAACTTTGAAGTCGAACCCCAGATCTACTATGCTGGATGAGGTTTGAATGCAGTGAATATGTTCCTTCACCAAGACTACTGGTGGGGATTTCCTGCCATACTGCAGAGGTCCCCACTGCATCCGCCAAAAGTACAGTATCTGAAAGGGAAAGGGTTAATTGGTTCCTGATCTCAGGATGGGAATTCAAGTTTGAGATTGCTTCATTGTTATGCCCTGAAGAAAAGAAAACCACCATCCTTGACTTGGCAACTAAATTCAACGCTCACTGAAAACCCAAAATGCTGTTGCTGACACTTTTGGATTTATGGGCAGGGGACTATGGTTGTTGTTTTCAAAGTGCCAACAGGTTTTTTAAAAATAATAATAAAAATCCCTTCTTCTTCTCTTCTTCTTCTTTGGTGATCACTCTTAGCCAAGTAAGATTGTCTTCTGTAAACACAGTTTTAACAGTGAGTCTGTAAATGACTATGGAGGCCAATTCTGGATCCACATGTCCTTCCACAGGAGGGGCATAGGTTTCCAGGTGGGAGTTGATCGCAGTGAGGGTTTGCCAAGCATGCCTTTCCCCTTTTGTCCTGAGTTCAAGCATCTTTAAAACCCATGGCACCTTCGGTAAAGGCTGTTCTCCAATGGGAGCACTCACAGACCAGTGTTTCCCAGTTGTTGGTGTTTATTCTACTTTTTTTAGTTTGCCTTTAGGCAGTCTTTAAACCTCTTTTGTTGACCACCAGCATTATGCTTTCCATTTTTAAGTTTGGAATAGAGTAGTTGCTTTGGAAGACGATAATCAGGCATCCACACAACATGACTTGGCTAATTGCACACTAGTGAATAAATTAATATGTGTTCTTAGCCTCTCAACCACCATGCGGTTGAGGTTTTGAATTGCTGGGCCTGATACATGTCTGCATCATAAGCATGTGACATATTGAAATTGCAATGCAGCCAGCATTGTATGCCATACTTCATAGGTTCGAGTGGCATATACTACTTCATTGGATATTTTCTCCAGTGCAATTGTTCATCAGTTGCATCACTCTCATACAATATTAATCATTGCAGGAAAATGTTGGCAAGCATATCCCACAGATTGTATACATGGCCAAGTATGTCTCTCACATTGGTAGCTTGGCATTGAAGCCAACCATGAAATCTGAAGACTTGTTTGATAAAGGAGGCCAGGAACATTCTGCTCCAGAAACATTGAAGGCAATGCTTTACAACACATTTCTGTGAACAGAGAAAAATACTTATATAAAGATAATTGAGAACAATCATTAATGTTATGTACTGAGTTTGGATCCTAGAACAATAGGCAGGTAGGATCCTTAGAAGGCAACAATCTGATTGGTCTGCAGGAGCCGCCCAATCTGGCTCCAGGAGGGGAGTTGAATCAGCCAATTGTGTGGGACCCATTCTGTAAATAAAGTATATATAGCCAGAGGTGGGTTTTTTTTGGGGGGGGGGATCACACTCACTCACTGTTTCCCATGAGCTGAAATAAAGAGCATGAAATCAACACTCAACTCCAAGTATATTACCCTTAAGTCTGAAATACAAAGACTGTTTGACCTTGTTATCTGATACCCTGCTGAGCTCAACCATTAAAGGATCAGAGGACCCAGCAACAGTGGGAAAGGGAGGCTCCAACATTGCATCTCCTTCAGTGTTGAAATGCACTGCTTTTGAAGGAGTTGCTCCAATCTATCCTATGACCTCTGGGTGCTCTCCCAGGACCCATGGCATTGCATTCATATAAATGCATATTTTAACAGAAATTACAGATTTATTTACATATTCAAATACAAATTTCCATACGGATATTATTATTATTTTTAATGGAACTTAATGGGCTTAGGAGTGAATGTACGTGAAAGTGACATGGGCCAGAACTACATTAATCCATCCGTCTCTACCATGACAACAATAATGAATTTGGCTTGTATCCAATGCAGTGCTAAGGAAGCAACCCATAAACACAAGGATTCCCACTTGTGCAACAGGACTACCCCTCCATTATCCCATTTTTCATGCCTCACACCCCCGCCCCAAACCTGCTCTGGAGGGTTGGGTGAAGCTCTAAAACAGGTTTAAGGGGCAGGTGGGGGAATAAAAGGGGTAAATCCCATTGCACAAGGATGAATCCTTGCAATGATGGAACATTGACTTAGCATTGCATTGGATACAAGCCTCTATTTATCAGCTCTATCTACCACTCCAGATTTATATCTTCAGCTGTAATGAGCAAGGTGGTACATTGCAACTCACATGCAGTTTGCAGTCAAATGCTCTTTGCAGTTTGCAAAGGTGATGACCATTCCCTGCCGTGTGTCCCCAACATTTAGTGCTTGGAGAGATTCTGTCTCCTTCTCAACTGGCCTCTGCTTAAAACAAACAAACAAACAAACAAACAAACAAACAAACAAACAAACAAACAAACAAACAGAAAAACCTTCCACTATCAAGCTGGTGGCCACCACCAAAACTTGTGGCTAATTATTTGTTTGTCCCACAAATATACCACAACTTGGAGGAAATATATATTTTGGAACTTTTTTTATTAAAGAAAAATATTAAAGAAAAATCTTAACGGGACTCATATAAATAATTTGCTCATGTAACTTAGTTGGCTCAACTGATTCAGGCTACCTCTTCTTCTTCTTCTTCTCTCTCTCTCTCTTTTATCAAATGCAATGCATATTTGCATAATCAAACACTTGTGCCAGCACCATAGATTGCCAAAAAGCAGGTTGCCTTTTAGATGCTGTAAAGAGATTTAATGAAGGGTAGGATCTTCATTCCTCTCTCTCCCCCCCATCTCCTAGTACCTCTTGCCAAATCTAGTTAAACCATTCCAGACCATGGATCCAAGTTGTATAATTAAGGCTAGCACTAGACTTAATTCTACACTCTGGCAAAGGTCCTTCTTCTATCCCCTAGAGACAAGCAAGCATGCTCATTTGAAAGCTCTTCTGACATTGTGTGGAATTAGTCTATTTTGCAACAGGTCAATCAACCATTTCTTAAGGACATCATTTCCTCTCAGGTAAGTAGTAGCAAATTACTGCAAGAAGCACCTACACACTTAAATCAAATTAGTAGTGGGTTTTTTGAGGGGAGGGGGGTAAAGATGTTGATGCTTCTAATTAAAGATAGAGTTAAACCTCTTCAAACAAGAAATCCACAGACACATTCTCTCTCACACACACACAGCTCACACTGATAGAAAATGTGATATACGCTCTGTAAATCAAACTGTATATTGAAGCGAGGAGCATTAAGAATTCCCCTCGTATTGCTTTCCTGCACTTCTTGCTCTTAGAAATAGCAATCATTCTGCACAAAGCACTTGTTACACTGATAAATCTCCCTACACTTTCCTGATTAAAAGGTTCTTCTGCTATTTAATGTTCTCCACTGTCCAATAATGTCCAGAGTGTTGGGGGGGCAGTTTGGGTGGGGTGAGAGAGAAAGAAAGAGTAAGAGAACGTTGTTGGAACAGGTGCAACAAAATCAGTCATCAAAGGCTGATGGGAACAAAATTGGGAACAAAATACTTTTCTCATACTGACCCCAGTAAAGCATGGAACACAAGGCTTTGTCTCTCTGAAAGAGTCTTTATACTGGTTTTGGCCATTGAAGAGTCACAGTTTCGTGTCATGCAACTTTCTGGGAATGGTAACTATTTTGCGGTCCAAATCCAGTCTTTATTTCTCTCACCTCTTCTCCTACCCAGGAGTTCCCATAAGCATCGTCAGAAATAATATCTAGAGAACCGAAATCCTTTCATCAATTGATTTACCTGTGATTCCAATCAGTGCTATTTTTCTAGAAAAATGCCTCCCTTGTTATAATGGCAATTGTTGTTATTATTTTTTTATGTGTGTACTGGTTATTTGCTAAAACAGAATAACTGAATTGTATGCTGTATAATGGCAATGGCGTAACCCTGAGAAGTGCCAGAACTGAGTTCCGGTGAGTTCCAGCTGGAAAAAGCCCTGATTCCAATGGTGATTGACTTCATGTTCCTGTTGAGCAAAATAGATTCAGTTACTGAGTAACAGGAGTAGAATTGTATGTGGATATGGTAGTTGGGCAACTTCTTACTTTTCCCATAGTTACAGTGGCGTAGCATGGGGGGTGCAGGGGGGGCCAGCCGCACCGGGCGCAACATCTGGGGGTTAGGGTTAGGGGGCGCAAATCCACGGGTTAGGGGGCGCAAATCCATGGGTTAGGGGGCGCAAATTACTTGCCTTGCCCCGGGTGCTGACAACCCACGCTACGCCACTGCATAGTTAGAAGCCACATCACTGCAGTCAGGAAATGAACATTATGTTAATAGCTTAGGACAGGAGGCAGAGGATCGGGAGCAGCAGGTCCCTCAGACTTGAAGCACCTGAGCATCTAAATAGCAAATAAATAATCTAGGTAGGCAAGCTCTCTTGTCATCATTTGCTGCCACCTTTTGCTTTCCCTGGGAATTCTTTTATTAATTAATGACTGCATAATTTATGCTAATAGAATGAAGGTGATGCACAGGAAACAGTGCCTATGGCTACCACACAGATTGACTGGAAGCCTATCAAGTTGCATTTTAATTACTGGAGTGGGGGAGGGAAAAAAGCAAGGGTGTTTAAAGACTTGCCTCAGGACAAGTAATAAGTAGTCGTGTTGACTGCTCCAGTTATGGACTCTCACAGGATACTCCATTCCTTTCCTCCTCTCCTTGGTTTTCCATGCATGTGCAGCCCTCATTGGACTGTTTTGGCTGTCCCTGCTCCCTTTACTCCCCCTCCCCCCAGCAAATATTTTTGTACTTCTGCAAATCTTGAAGTTCTCCCAAGTCTGCTGCTATGTTGTGGATGGTGCCATTTGGCTACATAAAGGATCCACGCTCAGAGACTGAGTTTGCTATTAGTGTATAGACCACCACATACGAGACACCTTAAACAAGCAATCAGAATATGCAGTGTGAATTGTAATTTTAGGGAAACAATGGAGGGAGGGGAGGGAAGTTGATTCATTGAATGTTGAATTTGGAATGTTGTTGGAATATTGTTTATTTTTCAAACAGAGAGGGAGACCTCAAACATTTCTCTGCTTTAGCACATGCACACATGCACGCATACACCCCCCCCCAAAAAAAAATTGCTTAAAATTTCACATTAGGTGAAATCTGGTTAAAAAAATAGGCATTTGCAGGATACACAATAATTTTTGCTTGTCTCACTGAAAGCCTTTTTCGACATTAAATTTTGAAATCTGTGTCAAAACACAGACAAGAAAAGAGAAAAAAACAACACCACAAAAGAACAATATAAGGAATTAAGGAGGATGGAAAGGAAACACACTGATTACAGTCCATAATTTGTAATCTGCAAGTTTATGACACAATTAGAGTACAGCGGGCTAAGGAGAAGCTAACTAACTATTGAGACAGTATGGATGCATATGTCAAGTGGGGAGATAGATACTTGTATTTGACTCTAGTGTATTCAAAAGTCCTTTGGTTCCATAGAAAAATCTCAGGGCCAAGCAACACATTACAATAATTACATAGTTTGCCTTTAAGTGCAGGATTCTTTTCTTTCATGAATAACCAGGGCAGGCCCCTGATTCAGTTCAGAACCTGATGGACAGGGGACAGGGCCAAGGGCTTTTATCATTGCCTTCTGCTGTGATCCCAGGCCAGAGCATGCCCCAAGCACCTGCTATTTGCACGAGGAGAGGGGTTTCTATGGAAAAATGGAGGTGCAGGGGCCCCAGCCTGGATCATAGCCACTATGAAACTAGGTCCCAGCTAGGTCCAAATCTGGGGAGGGCAACTGCTATGTGAGAAAGAAAAATCCCACACTTAAGGCCAAACTACATATTAAATATAATGTGCAGTGTGCAGCTGTGCTTCTGCTTGTTCTTTTCTTTAATTAATTGCAGGCACACAACTCCAGTGCAAGGGACACTCGATAGAGCAAAGTGTTTTAAAGCTAAGATTGTATAATCTTTCCGTTTCCACCTTGAGCCTATTCAATCTTATTTAATGGCAACAGTGCAAACAGTGAGCTGCCAAATGCTCTCTTTCCCTGTACTTCTAAATGATCCATCACAGGGTTGCTGTTTGAATATTAAGTGAGCAGGCTCTGGTCCAGGATGGATGGGTGGAGGACAAAGTGACTGTTTTCACACGGGCTCACCTTCTCTCCCCCACCCCATATCTATCTGATCAGCATTGTTTCTCCCACCAGAGTTGCATAATGACTCTATGTGTCTTCAGTATACCAATCAGAGTAAGGAAGGAGGTAGCACTGTTGCCGCAGAATGGGCAATTATACTGTTCCAGGAGTCAGTCTTGGATCTGATCCTGACACCAGGGCAACACATCAATTGGAGAATCATGCTGATGTTGAGATGGTGAAGTTGCAATCTAAGCACTTGGGTGATTTCTAGGTTCTGATGTGAATAAATGCTTTTATTTCATTTTTTGAAGACCAGGGCCTCGGTATATGCAGCACTTTTGAAAAGGTTATCAGTCTTTTCGACTGAATGAACAAATTTATCCACTACAGAGTGAAAGTTGAGTACATGTTCCCTAGAAACCCCACAAAGTCCTCCAGGTTCTGAGTTTCAGACATACCATTCATCCATGGCCCACAATAGTTATTACACTGTGTTTCCCAATGGTGAATATGATACAGCTTTAAGCCTGTTTCAGATCATAGCATGCATCCTTGGCTCCCATAGAGAGATTTGTTTTGTTTTAGCACCTCTGCATCTCGGTGGGAAATGGAAAGTGGCTTTAAGGTAATTTCAGATCATAATACACATCTGTCATGTTCTCCAATGGAGCTTGTAAAGTTTAAAGATGTGCACCCCAGTGTTGCATATGATGTAGCTTTAAACCAATTGGTACCCGTGAATGTGTCTGCACATTTAGATAGATGATAGATAGATAGATAGATGATAGATAGATAGATAGATAGATGATAGATAGATAGATAGATAGATGATAGATAGATAGATAGATAGATAGATGATAGATAGATAGATAGATAGATAGATAGATAGATAGATAGATAGATATAGATAGATGATAGATAGATAAAATATCTCACAATGCACTGTGATGTTTTGCAGCTTCTTGGGGATTAAGACTATTGCAAGGACCAGCAAGCAGACACCTGGAGCTTTTCACATACTAACTGAGCCTCTTAGGGTACAGTCAGAAATGCAGTCGAAATAATATAGTTGCTTGTAAATGGCATTGTTCACAATGAAGTGCACAGTGCAAGTATTCCAGGTAGACTGGGCTGCCATAACATTATCCTGGAGGAACTGTTCACCATTGACTTCAATGGGACTTGCCCCAGTAGAATTCTTTGAAAATTAGGCTCTTAGCATTTCAGGTAATTAAATGGACACCCATGCGAGAGAAAACAGCAGATAAATAAAATATAATCACATCAAAAAGAATATTATCCATTTCAGCTTGTTGCTATAATTAAGTGGTTTTTAGATAATAAAAGAGTGCAGTCAAAACATCACTGAGACATGAGTGGATTTTGAAAGGGACCCATCGTATAGAAAGCAAGACATCTGAAGTTCTTATAGCCTAGGCAGTGTACCGTTTTGAACAGCAAGCAAATTGCAATGAAAATAGTTCTTACACCATAATGCTCAGGAAGATGTGATCCATTGGCAGGATATCTGGAAAACAACAACAACTCTGGATTATGTCAAATGATGAAATCATTGCAATGTGCCATGTCTTGGAAGCCTGGAAGCCTCTGGAGCTTTGATGCCACAAATGAAACCTTTCTCTGGACACCACCCACTTCACAGCATTACGGTCTCAGGTTTCTCTGCCGCACTTTGAAAATGTTGGGCAGTTGCCGAGAAGTGGCCTGGGCAATGTACCTTCCTTGAGCACCCCCTCATGCTTCCTCAGGTTTATTGAGCAATGGTGGGGTGGTGGTGATGGAGGAGCACCGCAATCTGTGCTTCTCAGTGTCCTGAGGCACCTTTAAATCTTTCCACCTCCCAATTTGGGAAGAAGAAGAAGAATCCAAAGTACAACAGGCAGTGGTGATTCTCCTCCATTGCTGGCTGCCCTTTGGATGTGCTACTCTAGGTGGATTGTGATTGCAGAAGTGGCAATGGCCAGCCAAGTGGTAGAGGAGAAGCATTCCCTCTGAGCTACTCTGGGCTTACCAGCTTGCTTCCTCTGTTGCCACTCCCCAAATTAGCACAGACAGAGACACTTTCTTCCATCACTAGCCAATAATAAGGACTGAGCTCTCCTTATCATTGTGAGGTTGCTGTGGGTTACTCTTTAAATTCAGAAGAAAAACACGGTGATGATCAGCTGTCTGGCACAGAATAGGCAGCCTCTCCACCTTTTAAGGAAACCCAGATGAGGACAGGGTGGTGCTTACATGCTATTCCTCCAGAAGGTTTCCAAGTGCAGATCACTTGAATGAATGAACACTCAGAAATACACTTTGGCCAGCTCAAAACTTGTCAGGGACTGGACTGAGGAGGAATGGTGGGGACCACCCTTCCTTCTCCTGAACTTCTATAGAAGAGGAGGACTGTATAGATTTACAACAGTGGTTTGCAGGAGGTAATAGTTCACAGGCTGCAGAGGGAAGAAGCTGGGAAATATTGGGAGAGGAGCAGCAGGAAGAAAAAGCACCAGGGGAGAGACAGCTGACAGACTCAGTGTCTTTAGAAAGCATTCCTGACCCGCCCCTCCAAGGATCAGATGGGCATTGAGAGTAGTAGAACAGAAAGCTCAGAGGCAGAAAGCGCAGATCAGCCAGCGCAGGGATGATGTACAATAGAAGAGATGGAGGGGTTGGGACTTTACTTGGAATAACGCCATTATCCTGGAGACTGCATCCTGTGTCTCTCTCTGTGAATAGTGAATAAAATAGCTTGGTAAGAGCTTCTTGCCTTTTCCATTTACTGGCAGCCTGTCGTGAGGGAGCGGGGTTGGATTCCCTGAAGCCTGATAAAAATAAAATGAGAATGGTCAAAACGAAAGAAAAGATCACCCCCAATCATAGCTGTCAACTTTTCCCTTTTCTTGCAAGGAATCCTATTCGGAATAAGGGAATTTTCCTTAAAAAAGGGAAAACATTTACAGATATGCCGCCAATTCATGAGAATTTCACCAAGAGTTTCCGTCCCTTTGATAATTTTGGGGTGTGATTTGTTTTCTCATTATTGCTGGAAGAGAGTAGAAAAATGCAGGAGAAATTTGTGGCATGGGTATATACTTTACAATGCTGAGCAATTAAAAGTGTAAACCACTGGAGGAGAAGGGCAAAGATGAGGAGCTGTGGTGGTCCTTCATGGTCTGTGGGCCCAGAAATTTGCCGTGATCACTCCAGGTGCTGATATTAGACCTCAATAGCCCAATCTGCATTCATGTCTGGATATTTTCCAGATGGGTCTGGAGCCAAAGTGCAAAACACATCCATGTCTAGGAGACTCCCAAAGCCCAACCCCAAGTCCTGATTCATCTCTAGAGAAATCTCTCTGATTTGTAAAATCAGAGCTGTCACTGTGTTCGATCCCATCTAATGACACTGTTTCAAGGATGTAGCAAAAGTCAAGCTAGCTGAATGTGTGGCAGTGGGGGGGAAGCTGAAAGAATAATGCCTCAGACAGGCATAATATCATTACAGGAAAAAGTCGGCTCTGTCATCCATGTCGAACCTGCAAAACTAGAGACAGAAAGGTAGACCATCAGCAGGTGGAAAATTGCATAATTTCATGGATTTTGCTGTCGCTCTTCTTGTCTATTCTGCATATCTGGCCACAGATGTCTCTCTCATGGGATGAAAATATAAAATAAAGGGATCAATCTTGCCTTTCGGGAGAGCAAAATGGGTAGTAGAAGGAAATGACAAGGTAAGAAAAATGAATAGCTATCCCTCATTATGATTATTTGTCCCCAAGGCTATTTTCCCCTGCCCCTTGGATAAAATGTGAAACTTCCAATTGCATGTGCTAAGCAAAATTTTAAATACAGTGGTACCTCGGGATACATACGCTTCAGGTTACATACGCTTCAGGTTACGGATTCCGCTAATCCAGAAATATTACCTTGGGTTAAGAACTTTGCTTCAGGATGAGAACAGAAATCGTGCTCCAGCGGCGCGGTGGCAGTGGGAGGCCTCATTAGCTAAAGTGGTGCTTCAGGTTAAGAACAGTTTCAGGTTAAGAACGGACCTCCAGAACGAATTAAGTACTTAACCCGAGGTACCACTGTAATTCAAAATACAGCACAATATTGTACTCACTTTGATAATTTTTTTATTTATACCCCGCCCTCCCCAGCCAAGGCCGGGCTCAGGGCCGCTAACAAGCAATAATAGAAACAAGTTGAATGAATACAACTTAAAAATGAGATTAAAATACAACATTAAAATATTGAAACATCAAAATATTAAAATGCAGCCTCATCACAGTAGGGGAAAGGAAAAAGAAAAAAGAAAGAGGGGGAGGGAATCAAATTGGCTCCAAGCCAAAGGCCAGGCGGAACAACTCTGTTTTATGGGCCCTGCGGAAAGAAATCAGATCCTGCAGGGCCCTGGTCTCATGAGGCAGAGCGTTCCACCGGAGCCAGTGTTGAGAAGGCCCTGGCTCTGGTTGAAGCTAATCTAACTTCCTTAGGGCCCGGAACCACTAGGGTGTTGCTATCTATGGACCTTGAGGCTCTCCGTGGGGCATACCGGGAGAGGCGGTCCCGTAGGTACGAGGGTCGTAGGCTGTCCTGCTCCTGTGCCTGCCCTTGCGAGCAGTAGAGGCTGTTGGCAGTGGCAGAGGAGGAATGAGCAGCCTGCAAGCATCCCTTTCAGGCTTCTCGTTCTTCCTCCACCACCTCTGCCACTGTCGTCAGTGGAGGAGGAGGAACAAGCAGCCCGCAAGCAGCCTTTTTGGGCTGCTCGTTCCTCCTCCTCCGCTGCCACCGCCGCCAGCCTCTGCCTCTTGGCAGCACCCTAGGTAGGCAGGGGGGCGGGAGGGGCTGGGGGGAGAGGGGGGGAGAAAGAAGCCCTCTCTGCCGTGTGTGCATGCGCACACACTCCGGCACACCAAGAGGTTTGTGGTGTGGTGGACCAGCCCCCCCCCCCAAATCTTGCCAACCCCTGATCTAAAGTGACCCATAAACTCTCTTTTGTAAAAGAAAAAACTCAACTCTTTCTCTCATACTCCCTGCCCAGCTCCAAAAGGTTATTAGAACATATCACAAAAATCCGTTTTACAATAAAGCACCTTGTTAATTGGTTTTAGCCAATGGACTTCATATCGACACTGTCATGTTGATATTTTCATCATCCTGAGCCATTGAAGTTTTGTGTTTGAATCAGGTTTGCTATTAAGTTGGGGAATTAAGAAACACAAAGGGAAGGGAAAGTTTCTTCTCAAATATGTATATGGTCAGAGGATTTTAAAAGAGGATTAAAGGGGAAGAGGAATTAAAACAGGTAATTTATAAAGAGCTATAAAGGAAGTGATCCTGATTAGAAATTCCTATTCTGAAGTGGAGGTTTTGAGTTATTAGGTCTAAACCCATATCTTTATATAACAGGGTGGTGATGAAGTGTTTTGCAACACTTACTAATTTGTGCTTCACCTGTTTGAGTTAATGGGAAATTAATAGGGCTCTTCTGTTTGTTGCCAACTGAATATTTTGGTGCAAATGAGGGCAAATTTCTCCAAATTTTCCCTCAATTACTTAATTTATGAGGGATGCGGGTGGCGCTGTGGCTTAAACCACAGAGCCTAGGGCTTAATTTATACGTCTTTTCGTCAGCCATTGCAGTTCCACCATTTCTTCCTAGGACCAGTAAGAATAGGGATGTTAATCTGAGTAGGGATGTTACTCTGAACAGCCCTCAAATATTAAAGAATGGTGTGGCGTTGTGGCCAGTGACCAATGCCCCCTTCTTTTACTGTAAGTACCAGCCACAAACTTAGCGGGCTATTCATTCAGCATGTGTGAGAAAAGGCCCATAGCAGTTGCAAACATATGCACGTTGAATTTATCAGGAACACCTGCCACACAATACATAGTTCTATGTGCATACAGTTCATGCTGGGTCTTTGAAGCTTGAAATTGATTTGTGCAGCTGTGAAACTACATTGGGATACAGTGGTATGTTCACGGACCTCCATTTCATGCATGCTGAATGTGTGGTTGACTGGGGGCATGGCCATCCAGTGTGTAGGCGGTAGAAGAGCTAGTCTTGTGGCCCCCTCGCACACTCTTTGAACAGGGGAAGAAGTTTCCTCTGACCTCCCCTCCCCAATTTTCAAATACCCCATTAAATGAAATGCTGTCATTTGCTTAGTCCTCAGCAATGGACACAGGTGGCACTGTGGGTTAAACCACAGAGCCTAGGACTTGCCTATCAGAAGGTTGGCGGTTTGAATCTCCGCGACGCGGTGAGCACCCGTTGCTCAGTCCCAGCTCCTGCCAACCTAGCAGTTCGAAAGCACGTCAAAGTGCAAGTAGATAAATAGATTCTGCTCTGGCGGGAAGGTAAACGGCATTTCCGTGCGCTGCTCTGGTTTGCCAGAAGCGGCTTAGTCATGCTGGCCACATGACCCAGAAGCTGTACGCCAGCTCCCTCGGCCAATAAAGCGAGGTGAGCGCTGCAACCCCAGAGTCGGCCACTACTGGACCTAATGGTCAGGGGTCCCTTTACCTTTACAGAAATTGTGGGATGTAAACACAGGAGCAGTCAATGACAACATTCCTAGAGTGTACATGTTAGAACATGGGAGGGATGTCTGTCCAGCAAGCAGGTAAACTTCCTGGGGACGGACTTCCTCCGCATGTGACCAGAGGTGGGTGTGGACTCACCTGTGCAGGTAATGACAAAAGCACAGGGCAGGCAGCCATCTCTCTCTCTGCCATCACCTTTCGAAGAAGCAGGATGCCCTCTTGGCTCTCAGCCAAGAGAGGAGAGGCCTATCTTCCTATAGGATAGATTCTAAGTGTATTTTACCTTTTTAAGCCTGTCTGCCGTCTGGGATCATATTGTGAACAGATCGTGAGTAAACTCTTTTATACTTTTATAAAGACTGTGTTGTGTCTTGTATTTTAAGAGGGAACAAAGGGGAAATTACCAGAGTAATTATTATAGAGGTTCTAGCGAACCTGTGCACACGTTACCGTTGCGAACTTAAAGGGGAATGTCTATAAACTCTGCTGATATTTTGGGAACTTGTTAGCACAAGTTGGACAAGGATATAATTAGTCAATATATCCTCTCCTGCACCCCAGAACATTCCCACAGAAATGGCATCACATTTTGAAATGCTGTTGGAGACGCAGACAAATGGAAGGCAAATGGTAAACATACCTGCCAAAATGCTGGTGAGTTTTCTTTAAAAAAACAAAATGAATTTGCAGCAGAAGTGCAGAGTACTGAATAAGATTGGGAAAGTGAGACACTGGAAGAACCAAAATGGACAGCTCCATCTACACTTAGATCTAGGACATCCTCCTGATAGCTATTTCTTGTTCTTAAATTGGTTATCCTCTTCATAACTTTTCACTCACAGGCAGTGCCGGATTTGGGTTTGATGAGGCCCTAACCTACTGAAGGTAATGAGGCCCTTTATATGTCCAGCTGTCTTTTGTCAACAACAAATTGTCACTGTTTTTTTTTCCTTCTCTTTTTTTGTCCTGAATATATGATATATAGTAATTTATGGACCTAATAGGTAACTAAAGCCATTTGCACGTAACAAAATATGTATTTTTTTCAAAGTAATTGTTGAACTGAAATCTGGAACGGATTAAGTTTGAGAACCAAGGTACCACTGTATATAGAAATGAGCAAACCAGTGATATTTTAGGGAGCAGGGTAGCAGACATGGCCCATTACTTACATCATAGGATCCCACAGAACACAAAACACTGTTGCTGTATGTAGGTTTTATTTTATTTTATTTTTATCTTATATTTTGGAAATGTACATCCAGTGTTTTGTTTTTTCTTTGAATTTTTTTGGGCCCCCCGAAAGAGTGCGGCCCTAAGCTATAGTTTATTTAGCTTATACGTAAATCCGGCACTGCTCACAGGTCTGTTTTGGATGCACTGTCAGAAAGGTGAAGTTGCAGCAATGGCCATGCATACCATTTAACCAGTAAGTCTCTTGAGTTCAGCATCTTGTGACTGTCATTCACGGCTCTGTAACCTTGAGATTTGATCACTCTAATGTATTTCCTACGAGGCCACCCTTGAGAGCCATTAAGAGGCTGGTACAGAGCACAGCTTCTGGTGGGGCTGTACCACCCAGGGCCTTGTTCTTGCCTGGTTCTCTGTCACTCTAAGAGTACAAATCACTGTAGTGGTCCTTTACAAACCATAACTGACTGAGACTTAACAGGTGGAACAACCCTCCACCCCTGTACCCAATAAAGAGAGCCAGTGTGGTGTAGTGGTTAAGAGTGGTGGACTCCTAATCTGGTGAACTGGGTTCGATTCCCCGCTCCTCCACATGCAGCTGCTGGGTGACCTTGCCCTAGTCACACTTCTCTGAAGTCTCTCAGCCCCACTCACCTCACAGAGTGTTTGTTGTGGGGGAGGAAGGGAAAAGAGATTGTGAGCCGCTTTGAGACTCCTTCGGGTAGTGATAAAGCGGGATATCAAATCCGAAGTCTTCTTCAGTAAGGTGAGAGTGGTCTTTTAAATGTGCCATGCATGAATGGTGAATGTATGTAAAAAAGGCATTAACTAATGGCTACAACTAAGGAACATTTTGCTCACACATTCCAAGGGGGCATGTAAACAGGCAAGTGATAGCAAGGAAGAGGGCTGCTCATCTAATCACTGCTGCAGGCATCATTCCTTCACTTTCCTAAACTAACAGGAACATCCCTTTCCATATCATTTTTTAAATACATACTGCATGCATAAGGATGTTTATATATAGTATCACCTGATTCTTAAGGATGTTATGAGCAAGACTTTTAATTTATTTAAGTCACTTAAAAACAGAATAACTAAGGTTTTTGTGGCCAATGGGAACTAGTTAGGGTTTTTTATTTTTATTTTTTCAATAATAAATGTTTTTGGCTCAATTATTTGGTTGCAATTATTGCCAGTGATCCTGAAAGAAGCACCCTTTTGTATAAATAGGTCAATTACTTGTGTCTTTGCTGAAATAGAATGTCCATTTCAGGAGGACTGAATGTGTCAGAAAAATAGGTCAAAACACAACCCAAATATAAAGTTACGTTTTTGGTTTTTTAATGGACTAAGATGAAATGTTCTGGAAGGAGAAAATGTTCATTCCCCCCCCCCCAAGCACTCTGACAGTTTGAGTTCTGAAAGGAAATTGGAGCACTTTTTTAATTTTAACTTTGGAAAGGGCTTATTTCAGTGAGTGGAGATTTTGATGTTTGCTTGTTCTTTCTTTTGGCAGGAAAGTTCTGGTATTTTCCTAGTGGTTTCCCTTGTAGCATCATGCAACTTTTATAACTAAAAGCTTCATTTTCCACCTCTTTCTCAGAAGCCTTTTCATGTACCTGCACCTAATCATACTGTGTTGCCCTCCTACATATCAGAAGCAGTTTCTGCTGCTTATTGGCCCTTTAAACACTGTGAGATGTTTCAAAGTTTCTCGCTATGCGAAGTAACTCACTTGTCTCCAGTTGTTTTTACTAGGGGAGTGCATTAGCTCTGTAAACAGGTCAAATAACAAAGCACATCAGGATGATTCGGGGGCCTTCTTCCCCACTCTTGAGTGCATGTACAATGTCACATTTTCCCTGGGTGATATCAGGGCCCCCACAAAGTCTTGTGTCTATTTGTTTCTGTACCATATATAATTGTTCTGTATCTCTGTTTCTCTAGGTTCATGGGTGAGACTGTCAAAAATGCTGTCCACAAATCACTTAGGAGCTCTGGATTATTTGTTTGTAATTAAACCATAGCAGCAGAAGGGATTTTTTAAAAAAGGGGAAAAAGTTAACAGCATCATTTATGTCTTTTTAAAAAATCCTACATTGCTCTGCTTTAACAACAGGAAAGCAACCTAGGGCTCTTAAGAACTCTGCAGGCAGTATTCTAGCCAGCCTTATGTTGTAAGGCCCATCAGGGGCCTATTGGAGGACACAGCAAACTTAAAAATTCTGATGTGAAGTTGCATTATTTTCTTTAAAAAGTATAGGCCAAGAATACACACAAACCACTTGCCTTTAGAGAAAACAAGAGGAAGATATAGATCCCTGCCTCCTCTTAAGAGATTATGGAAGACAGTGAATCTCTTCCACATTAAAAAAAAAAAAAACACCTGAACCCGTTTGTCTGCAATTTGGCAGGCTTAATCCAATCTGGAGTGGCTCCTGTGCCTGTAAATTTTATCCACTTTGACCAAAAGAGTAAAAGCTATAGCAGTTTTTAAGTGCCTCATTATAGTGAATGAGGGATGAGGGCCAGAGATTAGACTGAAGCAGAGAGAGCACACAGCCATTCAGAAACAGATTTGAATTATAAATAAATAAATAAAAACAGAGGCAATGTGAATCTTGGGGCCCTGTGACCAGGAACCTCTTATCACCAGGGTTCCTGATTTCAGAAAGGTTTCTGAATGTTTTTAACAGAATGCACATGGGAATTTTCTTCAAACCTCTATGCTAAATGTGTGAAGGTCTGAAGTGTCGTTCATATGGTGAGGTGTCAGAGACTGGATAGACGAGGAGGAATGGTAGGAGTCTATAGTCATCATCATCAAACCTTTTATTGGCATCACATACAACATCCAAAACAAATCAATACAGAATTACCACTTCCCCAGTGGCAGAAAACATTTGCTAAAAGAAAGGAGGCAGAGCAGTCTATCATATCTCTTGGTCTCCAGGGAGATCAGACGTTTGCAATGTATTTCGACGACAAAAAACAAAAAAAACAAATAGAGATATTTAGCCACTAACTTGCTGAGCTCCTGATCATTCCCCAGTAATAGAAAATGTATGACCTCTGATTCTGGTTTCCATTTGGGGATACAGAGCTGATCTAGAAATTGCTAGCGGAAATCAGCATATACAGTGGTACCTCGCAAGACGAATGCCTCGCAAGACGAATGCCTCGCAAGACGAAAGAGTTTTCCGTTTTTTGAGTCGTTCCGCAATACAAATTTCCCTATGGGCTTGCTTTGCAAGATGAAACGTCTTGCGAGTTCTTGCGAGTTTGTTTCCTTTTTCTTAAAGCCGCTAAGCCGCTAATAGCCGCTAAGCCGCTAATAGCCCTGCTTCGCAAGACGAAAAAACCGCAAGACGAAGAGACTCGTGGAACGGATTAATTTCGTCTTGCAAGGCACCACTGTAGTTTACAATTGAGAACCATATGTGTAAGGGTTTCCACCAGGTGGTCTTCACATGGGCAAGTTCTTTCTCTTTCTACCCTGCCTGAGAACCGTCCCCAAAGGAGGTTTGATGGATTTGAATTAAACCTGGCCAGTGAATATGCCCTTCTTTCTTGAGGGTTAAGCAGAAATTCAAGGTAATTATGGTTGGTTTCAAGAAAGGTGAAAATAAAGAGGAGAACATGTTTTCTCTGCTGCTACTGTTAGTTCTTGGCATTCAATATCCCACAACCTAGTTTTTATTATAGCCTTGGCAGATGATAGGGACGTCAATTGCAAAAGTTCCACTGACAGGCCAAGTTGCTGTAGATTCTTGTTAAACTGTTGTAGCCCTGGGGAAAGAAAGGGGTCTAACAAAACTTTGCTGAGGAGAGCATCTTTATCTGATGTAAGGGAGTCTATAGTCAGGGAACCTCCCCCCAGGGAAGCATCAGATGGGGAAGGCAAGAGAATGATGGTGGGATGCAGGAGACACGTCAGAAGAAGAATGGATGGAAGATGGGTTGGAGACTGAGCAAGCACCTGTTTTAAGGCAGCTTAGGAGGAGGAGGCAGCTGAGACTGCGACAGGCCCCGAGCCACCTGCCAGTTCCACTGTTTCCTTTTCCCCTCCTCCACTGTCCCCAAGAACAAGGAGGGTGTTACATGTAGCAGAACAAAAAGCACAGAGAGCCCCTCCTCAAATGAGTTTGCAACTGTTGGGAAGGCAGCTGGCTGGGGAGGAGCCTTAGGAGGAAATGGGATGCTCAGATCCTCAGTCCAGGCAACTGCCTCAACGGGGCTAGTTCTGCCTGTGGAGTTCTCTGTTGGGGATTTGTCTCTCTGAACAAAGAATTAACCTTACGCTCATATCTGAGTTTCTGTGCTGAACCAGCCCTGACATCAGGGACATTGAGATGGGGGTGTCTATGTAAAAAGAACTAGATGGCAGCACACCTAACGCTGCATTTATTTCCCACTGTATCTCTCCCTTGGGAGAAAAGCAATGACAAACCTAGATAGCATCTTAAAAAGCAGAGACATCACCTTGCCAACAAAGGTCCGTATAGTAAAAGCCATGGTTTTCCCAGTAGTGATGTATGGAAGTGAGAGCTGGACCATAAAGAAGGCTGATTGCTGAAGAATTGATGCTTTGGAATTATGGTGCTGGAGGAGACTCTTGAGAGTCCCATGAAGGAAATCAGCCCTGAGTGCTCACTGGAAGGACAGATCGTGAAGCTGAGGCTCCAATACTTTGGCCACCTCATGAGAAGAGAAGAATCCCTGGAAAAGACCCTGATGTTGGGAAAGATTGAGGGCACAAGGAAAAGGGGATGTCAGAGGACGAGATGGTTGGACAGTGTTCTCAAAGCTACAAACATGAGTCTGACCAAACTGCGGGAGGCAGTGGAAGACAGGAGTGCCTGGCGTGCTCTGGTCCATGGGGTCACGAAGAGTCGGACACGACTAAACGACTAAACAACAACAATGTATCTCACCCTGATTACATTGGATAGGTTTTTATTTGTGTATGATATGAACGATAGAAAAGATCTTCTGAATAATAATAATAATAATAATAATAATAATAATAATAATAATAATAATAATATCAATTACTTCTTAACTTTCACATGTTTGAATATAGTAGATCAGAGTTGGGCAACCTGTGGCCATCCAGAAGTTGTTGGTCTCCAGCTCCCATATAATCTCTTATATAAACATATGTTGCTTTCATCTTTTAGTTCCTTTTCATATATACACATATGTTAAATATGAAATAGCATATGCAAGCAACAACAACAAAATCCCCTGATGGTTTAGGCAGAGGTTCTGTTTTTTATATAGATTTTATATACCGAGGTTCTATTTCTATATATTTTTTTCTATAAAGAGATATAGATTTATAGACATTTCTTTTTTGGATAGTGTCTATATGGTCTGTATAGTGTCATATCCTTTGGCTAGTGCAGTAAAGCTTATCTACATCCACCCCCAACCCCTAGCATATGTATTATTCCTGCAAAACACTCCCCAAGCAGCTGATTGGCCAACGCTCCCAGGGAAGTGTCATGCTGGTCATGTGTGAAGCAGCCCTTAAATGACTGGAGACTGAAAAGAGTCAAGCATCTGAGCTTGCTCCATTGCCAAATTGGATTCTGAGCCAACTTCATTCTGTTTATTATTTAATTTACTATGAGTATTATAAACTGCAGTTTATTGAATATTTAAACCCCATAATGAAATAAAACAATAAAACTAGGCGGAAAAGAGACAGCAATATACAAAAATTACCGAATCCATAAACACATGTCCAATAAATCCAGGCCAACACAAACAGATCAACACATCTATAATTCAACAAGCAAAACTAAACAGCAATGAGGACAATGACGAGAATTTCCAATTTAACCAGACAGGACAACCGGCTAAAGCAACCAAATAGCTTTACTGACTTTTCCCACCCCATCTCTCATGTGAGGCAGTGTACTTCCCCACTCTCTCTCACCCAAAGAAACAGGGCCAGATGAAGACCTTTAGAAGCCCTAAGGACCTAAAATATTTTGGTACCCCCATATATTTCTAATTCAAAATATAAATCATAACAAACCATATATCATCAATCTCTATTATTACTATCATATTATTACTATTTCATTATCATTGTAAAAGGTAAAGGGTAAAGGGACCCCTGACCATTAGGTCCAGTCATGACCAACTCTGGAGTTACGGTGCTCATCTCGCTTTACTGGCCGAGGGAGCCGGCGTACAGCTTCCGGGTCATGTGGCCAGCATGACTAAGCCACTTCTGGTGAACCAGAGCAGCGCACAGAAATGCCGTTTACCTTCCTGCTGGAGTGGTACCTATTTATCTACTTGCACTTTGACATGCTTTTGAACTGCTAGGTTGGCAGGAGCAGGGACCGAATAATGGGAGTGCCCTCCGTCGTGGGGATTCAAACCTCTGACCTTCTGATCAGCAAGTCCTAGGCTCTGTGGTTTAACCCACAGCACCACACACATCCCTATTATTATTGTACATGTATGTAACTCTTTCATTTATTGTGGGAGCCATTTTATGGAACCTGCTTCAACTGCACCATGGTAAATCCGGTAATGAAAAAAATACCTTCCCTTGATGCCCTAAACACATGCTTATTTTGCTTCAAATAGTGGCATATGGACTGGAAGTCAATGAGCCACCACTGGTGTTTTTATCCTCCTCCTCCCAGTCTGCCAAGGTTCTCAAATGGCTTAGTTGTCGAACAAATCGACAACCGAATGCCACAAACCCAGAAGTAAGTGTTCCTGTATGCGAACGTTTTTGGGAAGCTGAAAGTCCGACACGGCTTCTGCTTGAGTGAAGGAAGCTCCTGCAGCCAATCAGAAGCCATGCCTTGGTTTTCGACTGGACTCCCGGAATGGATAAAGTTCGAGAACCAAGGTATCAGGTCAGTAGGGCTGCTAGGGAGGGGTACAAAGGTGGGTATGTAGGCCTCTCTCATGCCTGTGCTCTTTAATATCTGAAAGAAACAGAAGTCAGCATTTCCATTGCATCCCACTGCAAACTTTCCAAAAACCAGGGATGGAAGTAGTGTATTAGGTTCACATTGTTGGTATGTTTAAACCATGCTACTTTATTATATACAAGTTTTACAGAACAAAGGAACATGGCTCCTCTCTCCTCCTTCTTCAAGAGAGAACAAACTAAAAGCAATAGTAAAACATAATGGAGCAGTGTAACTGAACTTCAGTTCTCATGACTCCAACAGTATGGAATGTCAACACAGACATGTCATGAAAACAATCATACATCCAGCAACAGAGGAATGAAATCCCAACACACATATGTATGTGCACCACTTGATTGAACCTTCAATTGATTATTTTCATGGAAAAATAACAATTTTTCTTCCCCCCCCCCTTGCTGGAGTATATGAAACTGTCTGCCGCCAGAATGTCACTAATCCTACCTAACTTCATTAAGCTTCTATCTCAGTTAAACATATATGCTTTCTGAGTTGGAATTCTTTGAGATGAAATTTGGTGGCATTTCATTATTTGCAAACAAAGCATTTCACTGCCACTATCATGTGAAAATCAGGGCATAAGACATTTTTCAAAGGCTATGATAAAATCAGGTATCATGAGTTATTCTCTTGAGAGGACCTAGCACCCCCCTCGTCCCCCAATCTTTTCTTTGTTTAACATATCAGTTTTACAAATGCATGATGAAAAGTTTTTCTCAATATCCTTTAGTACCCTATCTGAAACAGAACATTCCAAACAAATGTATCCTGTCTTGACATAAATGCAAACGTAACCTGTCTCAGTAGCAGAATATCTTCTAAGTGTTTCTATGCCATCTACAGGCCATTTATAAAACTGAGTGGACTTACGACTTGCATATTATTTAATCAATCTGGCAACCAAATAACATTAGACGTCGTTAGATGTCTCCATGCAAACATGGAGACTGTTTTTAACATCAATATCACTGTTTAAAGTATTCCTTCCCAATCCTAATAAGGATTAGCAGGTTTAGCATCAGAATCAATCCCTATACAGGATTGCTTTCAAACTGCCTCCAACATTTATCCAATTAAAATAACAACATCCTAAGGAAAAGTGGAAAGTTTCGGAATCAAATCAGAAACCGGGATGGCTTCTCTAAATCAGGGACTTCCCTAGAAAATAGGGAGACTTGGAGGGTCTGTTATTGCTTTGTCATTGAACCTAATTTTAGACTTGCTAGTAACACTGCAGCTTGAGTCTGACAAAGTACATCCAAATAACCCAGGACTTCATGTTCTTCCTCCCTCCCTCTCTCCCAACACACATGTTGGAGAAATTTAAAAGGGGTTCCTAGACTGGATGTATCCCTCCCAGAAACTCTCCAAAAAAGGATGCAGGCTCCAAGGGCAAGGAAAAGCCTTTATTGAAATACAAATGTTCATAGGGAAAGCCTCAAAAATAAAGAGGAGGCTGCAAAGAAGAACATCAAAAGAAATGTGTTTTTTTTTATTACACATGTGATTTCTATTCACCAGTAAAGGATTGCAGCAATCTTATTCAGGATGAAATCCAATGATTTCATCTTGAACCAATCAAAATCATTTGGCTTTTCAGATCAGCCTTCATCATAGTATCATGTGATTACATATATCATTTTTCAATGTCTTTCTTTATTAAGACTTTGACTAATTTTCCTATTCATTAAATGTCTTCCAATATCCTCTTTCATCTGTCTACAAAACAAGATTAATCACAATTGTCATGCCTAGCCAATTCTCTTCTCATGCATACAATGGCCATCACAGATTCTAACAGTTTATTCTTTTCAGTTTTCTGAATGGGCATGTGCTACATACAGTACCTGAAAACAACTAGCTCTGTACTGTAAAAGGCAGGCAGCCACAGACCTTTTCAGTTCAACCAGGCCATAGGCTCAAAAGAAAACGGAATCATCAAAATGATACAGTTTTATGAAATGATTGGTTTTTTTCCATCACACACATATGGAGGGAAGCTAAAAGTCTACCAATTAGCTGTTTGGCCAGGAATGGAGAGTGGGATGGGTGGGGTGGAGACTGAATCTAACTCACACTCCAGAACAGCCAGTTCCTGGGATTTCAGCCTTTGGGGAAAGCCCTGAGGTTTAAATTGGATGTGTTTGCATCATGTGGCCACCTTTCTCACTCCATTAGCACTTTCTTGCATACAGTGGTACCTCAGGTTACAGACGCTTCAGGTTACAGACTCCAGAAATAGTACCTCGGGTTAAGAACAGAAATAGTACCTCGGGTTAAGAACTTTGCTTCAGGATGAGAACAGAAGTCGTGCAGCCACAGCGCGGCAGCAGTGGGAGGCCCCATTAGCTAAAGTGGTGCTTCAGGTTAAGAACAATTTCAGGTTAAGAATGGACCTCCAGAACGAATTAAGTTCTTAACCCGAGGTACCACTGTATATCCAGTTTGACTAGTTTCTGTTCTTCCTGTTGTTGGTGGATTGAACTCCCATAAGCCCCCAGTCCACTACAATAAAAAATGTAACCAAAGGGCTCAGACAAATGTTTGCTGAAATGTTAACACTCAGATTTGGCAGGCTGTATTGATGCCAGATTTCCTTCATGTATAGAAGCTGACAAGCTTCCTCACCCATCTACATTCTATCCCTATATCACATTGCAATTGTACTTTCACCATGCAAACTCTGTCCCCATTGCATGGACGGGCAATCATTAGCCTTAGCATCAGAAGCAAAAAAACCCTGGCAAGGTATAAGTTCAGAGCTCTGACAGGAGTGATTTGTCCATCCACCCACAGACTGCTGGGTAGGGAAGAAGGGGGAGAGGGGTAAAAGAATGAGGAAAGGGGGCCAGGAGAAAGAGAGAAATGGGGATGCCCCACCAAATTTTGACTTTGACCCCACCTACTGCTGACATCCAACTCCCAACAGATAACAGAACACAGAATTTGATAGGACAAGATTGCCTGCCTTTGCCTTCTTGGAGTATTATCAAAATAACTTGATTATGTCTTGTTAGCCAGTGGTGCAGGAATGGGAATATTTGGGAATATGGGAATCTTTTTCCAGTGCTGGACTAAATTCAGCTGCCCCTCTTCTCAAAGGAGTTGTGTGTCCATGTCATAGCTTATTGCATGGACCACAATGTCTAGACTGGGGCTTGGATTTATTTTTTAAAAAATCATAGGAAGTGTCAAAAACGCAGGAGGGGGTGGAAATGACAATTTCAAGTAATGAGGAACAAATGCACATGTTTAATTAAAAACGAACAAGCAAATAAGCCCTCAGCTATCCTAAGGAGATGTACGGTCTTATTCCTAAAGATATTCATTCATCAACTTCAACAAGACTCCTGGCACTGCACATGCTTTAAGTATCTGCATTGAATTATCAATGAGAATTTCCGCAAGTGAGCTTGCATGGAGAGAATGAAGCAACAGGGTGTAAAATGTAAGAAGCCAGCTAATTATGTCCTCCAATATGCCCTAGATAAATGGGAGCAGTGTTGTATTGACAATATAGTTACAAATTTTCCTAAAATAAAGCAAGGGCACTGAAGAAGAATGTGTCTGGTGTATCAACTATTAAAATCATGGAAACTGGACATATTCTAATAAGAAGCCCACATGACATCCAAGTACTATTGGGAAACACTTTCTGGCCTAGATCCGAATGGACAGAGCACACACATACAGTAGACCCAATGCTGAGTTTGTGGGCAGATAGGATTAAGTGAGGTTGTCTGCCCACCACTGTTAATTGACCTCCTACTAACCAATGTCAGCACCAGAAGTAGCTGGCATAGAGGGCATTCTGGAGGTAGGGAGGGTCTGAGCCAGTCCAGGAGCTATTGGATCCTGAGCCAATCTCACTGGATCCTGAGGTGCCCTCATTTGATGGCATTAGATCTTATCAAAGTGTCCTGCTTCTCCCACCTTCCACCATGGGTTCAATGAGTGGCAGCGCTGCAGCTGTGGCAGCGGCCCTGCCACTCTGCCAATCCCTGCTTCTGGGGGAGTGATTTGGATTGGGGCCATCATCCAAAGCAGCATGGGAGGCCGGGGAGCCAACTTGAATAAAATATGGGGAGGGCAAGAGAACAGGTAAGCCCCGCCCTGAATAATCGATCATAAGATGTGGGGCACACACACCATCTGAATGGCAGTGTCCATCAGCTTTGTGGGGGCCTGGACCCTCAAATATTTTATTGAGGGGGTTGAAGGGACCTTGGCTCCTGAGACTTGGCTCCTATGATGAAAGGCAATGCAGGGTGAAGGAGAAACTGATAGAAAATGCTATTCTAGCACAAGCAAAGGGGAGTGCCAGCTGGCAGGTTTAATAAGGCCTGGAACAATTCCCAGTGTGACCCATGAGGCCATTTCCTACAAACCACATTGACCTGATCTAAACATGATATAATATATTATTTTGCAAGCAGGGCTTCCTAACGGTCTTCAAAGGGGCTTGCTGTAGAAGATCAGCTGATCATCAGGCACCTTTGAACTCTGATAGCTGTCAGTCACTTGGTATCATTCTGGCACCAGGTGATTGACAGGTGGGTAGTCCTGTTCCATTGTCAAAATTGGCCCACAAGGGGTGTGCGAAGTAAGGATCTGGCCTGCTGAATAGATCCAGTTCCCTACTCCTGTTTTAGCAGAATCCATTCCTGGATCCCAGCTCCCTTGGTGAATGAAAGATCCTCTTCCATTCATGGATGGCTAGCCAGGAGCTAAGCCTCTGTTCTTTGATAATATTGCATGTAGTAAAAGCAAAAGTAGAGCATTGAATTTGAAATTTCACCTATAAGTGAAATTCAAGGTATAAAATCTGGCAACATATTTGGAGAGTTTCAAGGGAAGCCAATAATTTTGATAAATCTCTTGGGAATAGCTGCACATCCAAAGCTTATTTGTGTAGCAGCTGATCAGACTTCAAAAAAGAATAGATTATTGGGGTGTGGAGACAGGCTCACACAACATTCTAAATATATGTTCTGTTTGTCATAGCCTGACAGTTTTCCAAACACAGTCAATTCCTATGTAATCATACATTAGTCACTTTCTGCCATTTTTCTGTTGTGGTTCGTTTGGAGTTTGTCATCAACTTTAATAAAGTTTTATTGCAATGAAATTTTGCTGATCATTCTTTTTTAGATTCCCAACTGAGCATATGGATTGAAATCTTACATTCCATGCATAGTATGCAATAAACTACCATTGACAACTTTACCTCCTGCTTATACAGAGTAGTTTTAATCATGATGGTATTGAACCTGCAAAAAGCAATTAAGAGTTCTTTGCCTTTTTAGAATATCATTCAAATGGTAATAACATTATATCTGCCACAGGGACATCGTTGAAAATCACCCACCCACTCCATAGCAAAGGAACCAGATTCTGGCCATGACATGTAGAAGAATTCAGCCATACACATTGTGAGTTTAATGTCTCTTTGAGTGGAAGCCACAAACATGGAATGAGAGTGTTGAGAGTGATTCTATTGTGAAAATAAAGCACAATACACACTTGGGGAGATTATTCACATCACAGTGAGGTCATTTGGGGTTGCATCACAGTAGCAAATATAATATAATGTTAATATATCTTGCATAAGTGCCTATTAGCATGCTTTGGCACAAAAACGTTGAGTAAATAAGAATGTGACAGAATGGGTATATTCTGGGATAGCTCAGTTAGTAGAGCATGAGGCTCTTAATATCAGGGTTGTGGCTTAAAGGCCTATTTTGGGCAAAAGATTCTTCCATTGCAGGTGGTTGAGCTCAATGATCCAACTTTGCAATTCTATTATTTTATGATTCTGAACAATGAAGTTGAGCCCAAGGACTAAACATCATAGGGCAACTCAATGGTGGTAAAAAATGTAGTGATCTTCCAATGGGAAAGCTGCAATTTTGAGGTTGCCAAGTTGAAGCCGATTGTCAATAGTGAAGCACCAGAGGCAGTGATAGGTCTTCATGTCCTTGGAGTTCTTCAGTGCAAAATCGAGAGGTGTCTGGTGAAAAAAAGAGGGGAAAGAGTTTTTGTTTTTATTTTCTGGTGGTGTTTATGTTGTTGGTTCCCCCCAAAGAGCTTTCATCCATATTAAATATGAAGGTTTTTAAAAATAAACAAATAAATGAAAAAGAAGAAGGCGATGACTATCTTTTTGCTTGCTTGCCCTCCCTCCCACCCTTTGTTAAAAAGGGGGAGATTGATGGGATGAGAGCTGGGGGGGCCTTCGGGGGGATGGAGTGGAGAATATTTAGCTGGCTGCCTTCTGCGAGGTTGGGTACTGTGTGAGAAAGATGGAGAGTGGTGTTGTTGTTTTGGTACGAAATGCAATCGAATGCATGTCAACTCACAAACAAGCCCTACTGAATTCAATGAGGCTTGCTCCCGGAAAGTAAAAGTAAGTTTAGTTGAACTCAATGGGGCTTATGCATGCAGAGATTCCACTTAGACCTCCGAGTGGGGAAGCAGATACAACTTGGCTAGTCTTAAATTAGTTGAAAATATATAAAATTTATTATATGGAAATTTATATTATATATATATATTATTAAATCTACTGCTTCCTTACATATTAAGGACCTCCACTGCTGCAGGGAGGCCCAGCAAAGCCCTCTACTTCTGTGATGAAGTTCAGCGCACCCTCTTCTGCCACTGGGAGGTATGGTGGGACCCTCTGCGGCCATGGGGACACCCAGCAAGGCCCTCTGCTGCGGTGGGGAAGTGTGGTACACTCTCTGCCGCTGCAGAGAGGTACAGAGGGACCCTCTGCCACCCAACAAAGCCCTCTGCCATTGCATATATATGCCATGATATATTGAGATATTGTCATGTTTAGCTAGTAATATATCATGATGTTGAAAACCAGATATTGCCCAGCCCTAGAGAGCAGGACCTCTAATGGGCTTGGAACTGATTATGGAAGCAGTCTTCATTTAAAATCATCATATTAAAGGAGTTTGGTTGGAAGTGATTATTTCAAATGACTTGTTTTACTCATGCAAGTTATCACATGATGTTGCGGTGATAAAGTGAATAATGTAGGCATGTGAATTTCAACTAAGTCACATTGGTAGAAGGCAAAACACAAATGTCTGAGAAAACAGAGCGAGAAGATCCTTATTGTTTAGGCAATAATAATAATAATAATAATGATGATGATGATGATGATGATGTCTAGGACCAAGCAAGCATTGTGTGGTTATCAGATTCAAAGATGGATTTCTATATGTTTCTGTATATCAGCAAACATTGGTGATGCCATCTATAATGAACCATATTACAAATCTTTTTGAATGGATTACCACATTTTAGAAGCATTACATTCTGAATAATCTTTCTATGAAATCACATCATTGTTCTTCACAGTAGTTCACCAAAATGTTAAGAAGCAAAGAAAATAGGAAATGTAAAATGTATGTCTGGAAAGCTTTTAAATTAGATTCCTTTGAAAAGTAATGGAGACCTTTGTGTTACCAAACTCAATGCACCTCTGAACAGGGGAAAAAACCAATCAGATATGCCAGAAGATAAACAGAAATGTCTTAATAACTTAAAAGGTTCCCAAAGGGTTTTTATTCTGGAGAGATATATAGGGTCTTATGTTTAGACTAGTTTGTAAAACACGGCAGGTTTTCACACAACTTTTTCAACAAAACTCAACTTAGCTGCAAGTGGATGTTTTGAAGTGTAATTGAAACTAATTAGTATGCTCTTTTGTTTAGCAAAGACATGAATTGCAAATTCGGGGACATTATTTAAATCAGTCCCCTCTATTCAGCTGAGAGAAACCATGGGCAGGTCTGGAGATTCAGTAGCGATGTTGTATACCTTGGAGACCACATGTCCCATCATGCTCAGCAGTACTTTAAGCAGAAAGCACTTGGGGACATATGATTCCCAGTGTGCGTGATGTCTCTACTGAGTACTTGAAAACTATAGGTCTCAAGGCTAGAAAGGGTACCGTTGAAACATTTAAGACATCAGGGATGAATAGAAGCCTTGATAAGAGACTTGTAAGATTTTTGGCAAGGGAATTGAGGCAGGAGGTTCGTGAGGATGTAGGAGCTATTGAGTTTGGGGAGATGGCAGGGTGAGCGTTTTAGGCCTCACCTCACCATATTTATGAGCACAATGAAGTTTCTGAATTTAAAATTTGGCTTAGAAATATAATATATTTTTCTGATTTTTATTTTATTTTTTGAAATAACCAAACCAAATTCCAGATAGAGCTGAGCGAAATCAATCTTCCACTGCACAGGAATAGGCATTGCTGCCGAATGAAACAGTTGGTCCACATAATGCATTAGTATCAGTATATGACATGAAGGAAAACAGTTGTTACATCTGCTAAACCCCTTGGGTCTCATTAGGCAGAGAAATGTGTTCCAAGCCGGTGAATATATTACTTTTCTCTCTCCTCTCCCGCCCAGCCAATTCAAATGATACATTTACATTATTAACTCTTCTTCCAATGATGATTTCCTTGTTTCATATAACTGCTATAAGGTCTTGATTTTCTTTTTGTATTAAGACAAAATGTCCAAGCCTGACTTTCTAGTTCAACAGAAGTTGCACTCTTCAGTTTCAAGATTTCATTGTCTATCTGATTCAATGACATTTTCGACAGTCCTGTTTCTATCACATGAATCATATAATATTGAACTGGAAGGGTCCCTGAATGTCATCTGGTCCAACCACCTTCAATGCAGGAATCTCAACTAAAGCATCCTTGGCAGATGGCCATCAAACCTATGCATCCTTATCTGTGTAATAAGCTTGAGAACAACATTGCCTCAATATTTTGCTTTCCAACTTTCTTTATAGATGTCTGATTGTCTTTTCTAAACAAACAAGCAAACAAAGAAACAAAACTCAAGAGTCTGATCTTCCTGCTCAGTAATGGGGTGGAGGGAGGGAATGAGCTTGAAAATGAACTGGGAATCATTCAAAGGTTTACCCCAAAATGAAATTAATTTACCCTTAGTTCACTTATTAATTATGGGAAGTGAAAGTAATTACTTTAATTATTTTTATTGAACTTCGTTCAGCCAAACTAGTTCATTCCAAGTACCCAGATAGATGGATGAAAAAACATTTTAAATCTGCTACCTTTTTTGGGGGGTGGGGGTGGGGTGGACACACTGATGCCCAATTTCAGGTTCAGGTCCAGAACATGTTTGATGATGATCGCACTATACAGTGGTACCTCGGTTTACGAACTTAATCCGTTCTGGAAGTCCGTTCTTAAACAGAAACCATTCTTAAACCGAGCCGCGCTTCCCCTAATGAGGCCTTCCGCCGCCGGTGCTCTTCCACCGTTCAGATTCCATTCTTAGAAAGAGGTAAAGTTCTCAAACCAAGACACTATTTCCGGTTCTGCAGAGCTTGTAAACCAAATCGTTCTTAAACCAGACTGTTCTTAAACCGACATACCACCGTATGAATTTTCTGTAATAGGGAAAGGAGAAGAATGATTAAAGGCTGCTTTTCTTCCTAAGACTGAGTGTTTCATTTATGTAGCTTATCTAAGACTTCATTCAATAATCTCAGAATAACAGTTATACTGTTGTCCTTGTAAAAAATGCAATCCATTTAACAGTCCCTCACATGTCTATACACGTAAACCCCATTGAATTCAATATATCTTATTCCCAGAAGAATAAGTATGTGATTGCTGCCTACATATAATTGACTGAATAATCTGTTAAAAGGCATATGATTCATCAATTACGTTTATTTAATCAACTGCACTCTCTTTCTATCTCTCTCTCTCATGTGTATGTGATTTGCATTCAATTTCATCAGCATATTTTTTTTTTTAGCATTTTGATTTAACAGCAAAATTTACCCTCTAAGCACCTATGTATAAATACACAAACAGCAAGCGTCATGCTTGATTGCTAGCCATATGGCTGCCAGCTTTTTAATGCAGAGGCATCTGCATTCTTAGACAAATGGGAGCGTCTTGCAAACATAATTTGCCAAGTTTATTTCTCTTCATCCTCTCCCCCCCCCCTTTCTGGCAATCATCATGGTTTTTGTGTTTGCGAGTTTCAGAACAATGTTTCTTAGACAAAAAGAGGCATATGGGAATAAATCTTTTGTTTTTTCAGAATTAACTTTTTTATTCAATTTCTTCAAGTATAAGAGAAGAACAAACTGCCGCTGTGATCAAAGGATTCAGAAATAGCAAACTTAAACAAAAAAAAATTACTACTCAACAAATATTGACTTGATTAGTTCTTCTAAGTCCTTAGCTTAGCCAAGCAACAAAGTTTGTAAAAAAAAAAAGGCATTCTGTCTTGAATTTTTACCTAGATTGGGTAAAAGCACCCAAATCTGTATAATCATATTTGCCTCAATCCAGCAAGAGCAATCAATGTGTAGAAACAGAGTTTTATCTACTGATAACTTTTTAGCATTATCAAATCCTACTAAAATTACTCCCCCTCCCCGAGAAAAATTATGAGATTTGTCTTTTTTTTCTCACTCTTCCCCCTAGAAAAAGAAGCGCAATCTGCAGACTTTTCTCCTAAGATGCAGTAGTGAAATGAATGAGGGGGTCAACAGACTGAAGATGAATCCTGCTACAATGGAGACAATACAGTCATTTGCAGGACTGAGGACTGGAGAGTCTGATTCTTCTAGATGGGGTTCTGCTGCCTCTGATAGAACAGGTACACAGTTTAGGGGTGCTCTTGGAACCATCTCAGCCCATGAAGGTCTACTTAGCCTCTGTGGCAAAGGCGTTATAAAAAATTAATCAATCAATCAATAAAAAATAATATATGATCACCTTTTGCTAACAGGGATAGCATGGACAATGTGATACATGTGTTGGTAACCTCAGCTCTGAACTATTGTCCAGGGTGGCTGTCTACCAGCTCCATCTGGTACACAGGCTGAGACCCTACCTGTCTGTGCACTGTCTTACCAGAGTGGTACGTGTTCTGGTTATCTCCTGTTGTTGGGACTACTGCAATGTGCTCTATGTGGAACTACCCCTGAAGGTGGCTCAGAAACTACAACTAATTCAGAATGTGGTAGCCAGTCTGGGGAGCAGCGACTGGGACCATATAACACTGGTTTGCATTACTATGTGTGTGCATTACTATGTGGTTTGTCCTGTTATCACTAGTGAAGTTGCCAAAGTTCATAATCCTTTGTTTGGATTTGAAAACAAGCATTGACCCACAACACGGGTGGCGCTGTGGGTTAAACCACAGAGCCTAGGGCTTGCTGATTAGAAGGTCGGCGTTTTGAATCCCCATGATGGAGTGAGCTCCCGTTGCTCGGTCCCTGCTCCTGCCAACCTAGCACACAGTGCAAGTAGATAAATAGGTACCTAAGGTAAAGGTAAAGGGACACCTGACCATTAGGTCCAGTCATGGCCGACTCTGGGGTTGCAGAGCTCATCTCACTTTATTGGTTGAGGGAGCCGGCATACAGCTTCCGGGTCATGTGGCCAGCATGACTAAGCTACTTCCGGCGAACCAGAGCAGCACACGGAAATGCTGTTTATCTTCCCACCAGAGTGGTTATTTATCTACTTGCACTTTGACGTGCTTTCGAACTGCTAGGTTGGCAGGAGCAGGGACCAAGCAACAGGAGCTCACCCCGTCGCAGGGATTTGAACCGCCAACCATCCCATTGGCAAGCCCTAGGCTCTGTGCTTTAGAACACAGTGCCACCCACGTCCCCACCTTTACCTAGCTGCCTTAAATATGAAGCAAGCATTACAAATGCCCAAATGGCTTTCCTGGTTCCTGTATTAATCTACCTCTTTCCCCATAAAGAACTGGGACAGCAGCAGGGTACATGGCTGAGATGGATGTTTTTCTATATGACTATTACATTTTATTATAGGGGCTTTGTATTGTCTGTTGCCCTACACTATGGTTTTTAAGTTGGCTTTAAGTTAATTCAGCTCTGCATTTACAGCGGAGTGTAAACAATTTCATCTGCATGGATATAGTTGAAAAATATGTTTCTCTCAAAAGGGGGACTTCTGCTTGCTTGAAATGAAACTTCACCGCCCATCTGTCCACTTGTGCGCCATCATAAATTTGTGACTATAAAATAATGCAATAATCTCAAATTATAAACACTGCAAGAGACAGATCCCAAGAATCAATCCCCATATGCTCTGTTTGTTCATGTTGACTAATGATACAATTAATTGGATAACTGCTTTGAATCTTCATAATTCAGCAACCTCTCTCTTTGGGCTCAATCTAAATGTTTCATCAATACATAGATCAATTCAGCATTTTTGTAACCCTGTCTTCCCATCTGAACTGCAATGAAAGTAATAGCAAGGATTTAACTCAGAAGCACTTTCCTGGAACAAACAACCAAAAGTTTTGATTTGTCCATAAAAAGACAAAGCGCCAAATCGTTAAACTGTTGTGTAACCTTGAACCAAAGTTACACTTCCTGTGTTATTTATTTAATTGCATATTTGTGGTGCATTGATCTGTCAAACGTGTTATATCCTTGCTGAATTTTCGGCGGCTGCTCCCCCTTCTTATTGTCCCTTGCCAGGATCTATTTCTATTTTGTTAAGTGGGAACAAACTACATAGGGAGCAGCCTTTCCTGGGCTGCACCATTTCAAGTTGGAAGTAGGAAATTATATACTTGCATGCTCTTCCGTACAATGGACTCCCTGCACATACAAAACTGGCATGATGGGAGAAAGCCTGGATAGAACTCTGACATGATGCTACTCTTTCATGTGCCTAGTATAGTGTGTTGCTCTTGTTTTTAACATGGAGGAAATATTCGATTCATCATGAAATTTTCCAAGAACACTTTTCAGGGCAGCCATATCTCTACAGATATCTCTAAAAATCTGTTTAGTGAAGTTTTTAATGTTTGATTTTTTATTGTTTTTAATATTCTGTTGGGAGCCATCCAGAGTGGCTGGGGAAACCCAGCCAGATGGGTGGGGTATAAATAATAATAATAATAATAATAATAATAATAATAATAATTATTATTATTATTATTATTATTATTATTATTATTATTATTATTATTATGTGCTGGGTTCTTTGTTTCACCCTGACACTGCAACAAGGATGTAGAGACTGTGGAAGAGAACAGGATGTCTGCAAGAAGGACAGATCTGTATTCACTTTTTCTAAGAAACACCAGGCTGGAAACTGGAGTTCCTGGAGTAATATGCTCTCAGTGAGAGGATTCTGGAAGAAGTGATTAAGCATTTCGATGTTTGGCTTTGGGTGTTCAGATTCACCCACACTTTTATTGTAGTTCTGTGGACATATTAAATGCAGATTAGCTGGTATGTGATAACAGGATATTTGGGAGGAGAGAAGCAACATTGCACAATATATTTCTTAAAACTGCAAAATATATTGTGGACATTTAATTTTAGTGAGGTGTGTAAGCATGTGGGTGTTGAAGTGATAACATCACACATTGTCAGAATAGGAAAGGTGACCTAGAAAACCAAAGCGTAGGAGTTGAATTAAACAGTCGAGAATAAACAATGGGAACAAGTGTCAAAGATTAAGTTAATCTTCCAAAGCGTTCGTGGGTGTTAAATTTAGTAGGTTTTGTAATTAGCTTTAAGCTCTCATGATGTAATAAATATTGGTGCTAAAATTAATGAGAGTGCTGAACATATAAGTGATGTAATTAATAGACTGTTTCCTCCCTGTCTGACCTGCAATTCTTCTTTTTATTTGTTGTATGCCATCCGATACGTATAACATGTGGACATGTGTGGTGTTAGAAATGGCAAGATGGAAACAGTTTCAGCAACAATTAAGATGTGTGCTCTATGTAGTGGGATCAAATTACACAGTTTGTGGGCACTGCATACTGGGCCAGGGAAGCCATATGATGTCAGGAGTGGGAGCACAGCTATATCCCTTCTACTTGTTTCAAAATAATACAGAAAGTCCGAGTGGTGTAATGGTTAGATTGTTGGGCTAGGACCTCAGAGACCATGGTCTCTGATTCCCCACTCAGCCGTGCATCTCACTGGGTCACCTTGAACTCTTATCCCCTTATTTGAAGGAGGTTCCACATGAGTAAAGACACCTAAATAATAAATAAAAGTATGTCTAGAATCAGGCTCTAAATGGTTGGCACTATAACTCTTGGATGGATTATTGCACCGATTTTTTGTTTTGTCGTAGAGGTTTTCTGTAGAGTAGCATGTTTTTGAAATCACCTCAGAAGGAATCTATGCAGTCCTTCAGGCCAAGGTATCAGTTGCAGAAATTTTCAGGAGTGACAGCGACATGAGAAATTGTAGCTGGCAGGTGTTCTTTGTAACCAAAGACCAACAGTTGGTCTTTAAGGTGCTACAGGAAGGATTTTTTTTATTTTGACTATGGCAGACCAACACAGCTACCTATCTGTAACTGGAATGATTTAATATATTTAGTTGTTTCTAATTGTTTAATTGTTTCTTAACACTGTTTTTTATACAATTATAAATGCAATTTCAGACAATGTATTTATATATCGCCCAGCCCTACTGGTCACTGGTCACTGGCCACGCCACCAGAGCACCAGAACAAATTTTTATTTGTTTGTTCTGTTTTAAATCAAAACTGGGCTAGCTCCTTTTTGCAATTGGGGAGGGGACCCCAAACGTTGTGGGCAGGGACTGAGAAATTTGAAGGCTGGTTTTCCTTTCTTTAGACCTTAGCTGTTGTTCTCATGGTTATTCCAGGAAATGTGTGGCTAGGAGGTCACACCACTGCTATGAGTACCCCATATAATTGTGGCAACCTAGGGGGGGGCGAGATGGATCCTCCTAACAGAGGGTCCATGTTGTGCTCGGCCCTGAAACTCTTCCCTAACAGGCTTGGGGGCGGGGCTTGCCCCACTCCAAGCCAATGGCCTTTAGCCAATCAGCAGCGTGGCAAGGTTGGGGGTATCTATTTGGCAGCACGACGTAGGGACCTCCTTTTGCTTCGCGCTGCCGAACACCCGCCAATTAGGTCGTGTTTGGCCTTGCTTTGGACTTCGGTTGGTCGCCTGTTTTTGGAATTGGGGCCAGGTAGGAATTTTTTCCAATGTGGCAGATTGGCTGTGGCCACTTGGTTTTTGCCTACCTCTTAGCAATCGTCACAACTTTGTAAGGTTTGGCAGTTAGGCATTGGTTTACGGGAATGTGGGAAGGGGAGGTGCGGCCATCACCTGCCCCTCCAATGAATAAGTTATTCCATTAAAGGAATCTGGGGGTCTGGATCTCGTCCAAAGACCAGAGAGGGGCTAGGGCCATGCCAGGACCCCTAGGAACCCCAGGGGTGAGCACCAGTCAATATACACTGACCGAGATCCCCCTGTTGGTTGTTTACCCTTCCAGACTTCCTGCAGGGTGGGGCAGGAGCCAGATATAGTTTGATACCAATGCCTAAGCCAATACCCGTCACATTTGTGTATTTTAATAAAGTTGTGGCCAAAATTTGCCCATTAACATTTAAACTAAATTCTGTCTCGACTGTGTCTTTATTTCCATTCGGGATGGGTTTTGGGGCTCGAAGCACAAATCCACCTCATTTAAACGAAGGTAATCCACTCCACTCAATATGTTTCTCAGAATTTGCCCTATGAAATCACCACATATTCCACCCCTCGCTTTTGCTGGGATGTGTACTTCCATGAAGAATGGGGTGGTGGAGTGCTGTGGACTTTCAGCTCACTTCAATTTTAAGTCATTTTAGTGGACATTTATTCTAAAATACACATTTTGCATGCAATTCAGCCTAATGCACACACCACCTCCCTTAACATATGCATATTGGTACACTTTTTTTTTTTCCTCGAGAACAGCATTGAAAAATTCAGAACTGTGTGAATTTTGTGTGAAGATAGCTGTGTTTTAGCTCATGCATTGTTTCCAGAACTGCCCATTAGGTAAGGTAAAGGTAAAGGAGGGACCCCTGACCATTAGGTGCAGTCACAGACGATTCTGGGGTTGTGGCGCTCATCTCACTTTATTGGCCAAGGGTGCTGGCGTACAGCTTCCGGGTCATGTGGCCAGCATGACTAAGCCACTTCTGGTGAACTAGAGCAGTGCACGGAAATGCCGTTTACTTTCCTGCTGGTACCTACTTATCTACTTGCACTTTGCACTTTCAAACTGCTAGGTTGGCAGGAGTAGGGACCAAGCAACCGGAGCTCACCCCACCACAGGGATTCAAACCACTGACCTTCTGATCAGCAAGCCCTAGGCTCTGTGGTTTAACCCACAGCGCCACCCACGTCCTTTGCCCATTAGGTAGGTTCCCATTAAATGCAAACCAATCTTAGTCACAAGCTGTGCAAGCCCACTGTAAATTTTAAATTAGTCCGTTCAAAGGACTAGCTTTTAAATTAGGACTATTTCTGCCCAATTCATTGCATACGTTTCAGAAACAGACTATGAAAAAAAAAAAGTCTGGGTGACAGTTCTTGTGCTGCACATTAGGTTACAATCACCCTTCATGGCCTGAATCTGCAAAGCTTTCAATAACATTGTACATCAAGTGGTGCTGTCAACCCACCAAAATCTCAAAGCGCATTGCATAGTATTAGGAACAGAGTCTACAGCAGGCAACAAAAAGGAAGTTTCTGCACTATCCATTCAGCAGGATGACAAAGTTAAAGCTCTAAAAGCATGTGAAGGAACTAAATAGACAGATCAGTGACCTCACACTAGGAGAGATAAAGCGATAAAGAGATGAAGCAGAGTGCCAGGAGCTAAAGGAACAAGGCACACCAGGTATAAAACCTTTTTCTGAGAATAAAGTAATGTAAGAATACAAAAACAGCACTATGAAAACAAACCTGACCTTCCTTCTAACAGATATTAATAGCCCCTTGCACAATAAGAGAACTAATCGGACAATATTTGAGATAACTCAAGAAACAAACAAATTGTGTGAGGAGGAAAGCAGCATGATTCTTGTGGCTTCTTTGTCAGATTTGGGACAATATTATAGCCTTGATTTTGATTTGTTCTGCCACCCGCAGCTTAATATGGAAATGGCTACAACTAGATCATCTTGTACTATACTTTGAAAGGCTATAGTTGGGACGTTGAATAGGAAATGTGCACAAACTCTAATCATTGTGTATTTTCACAAGATATTGTCAAGCATGTGCACAAATGAACATGTAAATGGAATTTTGCATATTGTGCTAGGAAACACCCTCAACCTCTCAATGCGAACAATGCATTTTATGTATGTCAATCATATGCATATTCTCCATTTGGGCACAATGCACATCCATGGCTAATGCATTTAATAATCAAGTCTTCAAACATCTCTTGATGGGCATGTACATTGACCAGACAAAGCACACCGAATCACCTTTTCATTGTGATCATGCCTGCACATTTTCCAATTTGTGTTTATGTGCACAATAGCTGAAACCTCTTCCTATTTGCCAATAAACTTGCCAATAAACTCACTCCCAAAAATATAACTCCAGTAGTTGAAAGAACAGGCAATATAAAGAGTCCCCAACTTGCATGGGATGTGAGTGCTGTGGAAAGATAAAACACGTACAAAAATAGAGAAGCATTCCTGCAACTTTATAGTTACTTGTTTTTACATTTTATATACAATTTAGCACTGCTGCTTCTGAACGATCTGCAATAAAGTTACAAAGACGATGCAACAGAGATAAAATCAGTACAATTAACAACAACATCACAGAAAGTGCATTTTAGCTTACCCACAACCCAGTTCAGGGGCCCAGATTGCCTATGAGGTCGACTCAGGCCGGCCCAAGCCCAAATGAATTCAGGGAGTGGGGATAATGTTGAATTAGAGGGGTTTTAACAGAAATAAACATGCAATCTGGAAGCGGAGGTGAGGTGTTGACTTCCCCCTGCACACACACACACCTGACCCCATTGCAGAGAGCAGGAGGGCCAATCCTGCTGGGTGCTGTTACTTTAATATTTATTTATTGTATGTGTGTGTGTATCACCTTTCATCCAAGCAGCTAAAGGCTGCACACATGGTTCTGTTCCTCATCTTCTCCTCACAATGGCCCTAAGAGAGTTAGGGTAGAATGAGAGGAAGTTGGCCTTCTGGGTCCTAGTTCACACTCTAACCACAACACCACACTGGCTCAGGGAACACACTGGCGCAGCAGAGCCTTACAGCCAGCAGATGTGAATCCTCTGATCACCAGCTGCAGAGTGACGGATGCAATCCGGATGGGATCTGCTTCCCCAGTATGTTCCCTATGGGGAACACACTAGCAAAGCAGAACCTTGCAGGACTGAATCGTCTGCTCATCTCCTGCACACTGCTTTACATGTGGGAGTCTCTGGTCCCCAAACCTCTTACATACTCAGCAGCCTCCGCACATATGGAGAGCAGTAGCCTGGGGACAACTGGACAGCTGGACAGGGGACAGATCTGTATGCCTAAGGAAAGAGTTATAGCTTTGTGAAGGAGTCACCAAGAATTCCTGGGCTGGATCTAGACTTAGTCATATTCCAAGCAGATAAATCAATGGGTCTTAGATTAGCTATGACTAGTTTAAAGCCCACTGATTTCAACTGGCCTCCTCTAGACATAGTTTTGGGTGTTTTGGGTGCCTTTGTCTCAGAAACATGCTACATCCGATGTTATTTTAAAGAGGGCTGGTCTCAGAATTGCTGAGCGCTCATAATTTTACCAAAAAAATATCAAAACTACTGCCCTGCTCTGCTGGGAACGACAGCCATTTCATTTTTCCTCTACAGTGTGCACTTAGAATTAACTTCATCCACAAGCAGGATTATGGGCTTATAAATAAAATATTAAATACTGTCAAATCAATAACCGGATCGCTGCAAAATGTGACTTTTTAAAACAGATACATTCATTAAACAGCTATTAATTTCAGAGGGCCCCAGGGTTTTTATGAAACATGCTCTGACAGCCTGGATACATAGAAAGAAGGTTCTGTAGCTTTCCTCACTCTCTTTTAGGCATAAGAAATTATTCTTTTAACAAGTCTATTCCTTTGTCAGTTTATGAGGACTTCAGTGCCACTATTGACTTCAAGAAGAGTTGTAGCTCAGTAGCAGAATACATTCTTCATACAGTGGTACCTCGGGTTACATACGCTTCAGGTTACATACGCTTCAGGTTACATACGCTTCAGGTTACAGACTCCGCTAACCCAGAAATAGTACCTCGGGTTAAGAACTTTGCTTCAGGATGAGAACAGAAATCGTACTCTGGCGGTGTGACAGCAGCAGGAGGCCCCATTAGCTACAGTGGTGCTTCAGGTTAAGAACAGTTTCAGGTTAAGTACGGACCTCCGGAACAAATTAAGTACTTAACCCGAGGTACCACTGTATTCCAGAAGTACAATCACTGGTCCCTCTAGGTAGGGTAGAAAAATACTTCTGTTGTTAGAAGATCCCCATTCCCCTCCCACGGCACACCACCTTGCCCCCACAACAGAGGGGGGCCAGTGTTGCATGACATCAGCACGCCCCACGGCATGCAAGCATGGCATTGGCACGCCCCACAGAATTCACATATGACGTCAGCATACCCCACTTCCTCATAGAACTTGGGGGGCAGCCCCTTCATTGAATTTCTTTTGGAGGGGGGAGCTGGGCCCCCACAGCCTTACGCAGAGGTGCCTATGCCTCTCCCAGTGTTATATTTCCAGAGTGGTTCAACAATCAATCCCTCTTAATAGGGATGTCTGGGGTATGTAGGTCTGAGAGGGGAATAAGGGTCACCTAACAACTTTTGGTACCTCTGACACACTACAGTTCCCAGAATTCTTTTTTTTTGGGGGGGGGGGAGAAACCATGACTGTCTAAAGTGGTATAGTGTGTATGTGGCCCTGCTGTATAGTGTGAGTGTGGCCCTGCTTAGCTTCAGTAACCTTTACACTACATGTGCCTTCGAGCCATACCCTGGGATGAGTAACATTATTACCTGACTTCTTTATCCTCCCCTTCCCCTATTCCTGTTCTCTCTCCTATGTGATAAGCCATAAACTTACCTGTTTCCACATACATTGTGAATTCTTGGAAGTGAGTCCCCACAACAAAATATCAGGTGATTGTGTCAGATCCTAGGGCAGGAGCCCCATAGAATGACAGCAAACAGGCTCAGATGCAGAATGTTGAAGTCAGGTAGGCTAGAGGTCAAAGTTAAATTGGAAGAAGCTTAGGTTGGAAGAAACTGATGACCACTTTCAGTGTGATTGCTCGGGCTGAGGGAAGATAGCAGCCAATGCTGTCCACTGACTTTCTAGGTTAGGAACTACAGTACTACCTGAAATTCCTTCCTCTAGCCAGCAATTCCAGTAGTGCAAGACCCCCATGAGGGCTAGATGCTGCTGCTTCTTTTCCACTGAAAAGCAGTTTTTAAAATTAAGATCCTGAGTACATGCTAGAAAACCTTTTCCTTTCACCTTTTATTGCAGGAACCCATTAACTAGAAATCCTACCAAAGTGAAAACTAGACATATGTAATCCTATCATCAGTTCCTTCCAGCAATTTCCCAAATACTAATGTTTAACTAGGATGCTATAGGTTAAGCTGATTGCATTGGCTGAAAGAACAGCTAAAAGAAAGACTATTATTAGATAATAATAAGGGGGAAATACTTCCTGCCCTTAAGGAACCAATTCATTTTTCCCCCTCCTTCTTATCTTACTGGCATTTTACACAGTCCCAATGCCAGGTGGAATCAAACGTGAATGTTTCATCTGAAGTAATTTAACTCCTGTGGCGAAGGTTGACAAACAAAATTAAAGCTGCATTATAAAAAATTCTTGGCATAGGTGTGAGCCACTTGAGTAAAAATCCAGAAGGGTGGAGAAACATATTAATTGAATTACGGGAAGGAGGAGGAGGAGGAGGAAGAGGAGGAGGAGGAGGAGGAGGAGGAGGAGGAATTCCCATTTGAGGAATTAATTCTTTTGTCATGATCACATATGATCTGTCTGCATTTTTTAAAGCTTTTAACTATTTTCTTCCTATTGGCTATTGAAGAAGAACCAAATTTCAGTGGTACAGCATCTTCCTTGCATGCAGAAGACACCAGGTCCAACCACTGGTGTTTCCAGATGGAGCTGGGAAAATTTCCTGCCTGAAATTCTGGAAAGCCACTGCCCATCAGAGTAGTCCATATTGAGCTAGGTTGAACCAATGGTTACTCTTTGGACCGTGTGTGTGTGTGTGTGTGTGTGTGTGTGTGCGCGCGTGTGTGCGTGCTTGTATGGAATCCTACCCACAGCCATCCCTGGATGGGCTTTTGGTCAACAGCCAGATGCATTGACCCATTGCATCCTGCTTCCACACAATTCCTTTTAGGAGTGTATGTTGGGTCTATACACATGGTGGTCATGTATATGGTCTCAGATACAGACCGTATAACAGGATAAGGTAACAATGAGACCATCAAAAGTCTCCAGTGCCTCCTGAATTTGGGGACCAGGGTTCTTTTACCCCATGCAGTTCCTAGGAGAACATGTGTGAATGCCTTTTCCGGGTGAAAGACTGGAGATTTCTCCAAAACACTCTATTCTCATTCTCTCTCTCTCTCTCTCTCTCTCTCTCTCTCTCTCTCTCTCTCTCTCTTTCAGCTTTTAACCAATCTACCCTCCCACTAACACAGGGAACATTGCTCAGAACAGAGAGTGTAATATGATTATTGCAGAAGTTACTAGAGGTTAATGATGTAATAATCTTCCTTTTTGACTAGTTTGGTGGAGAGCTTTTCTGAGGGCAAGCAGTCAGGCCAACTGACATTTACCAATTTACAGTTTACAATTTACACCCGATCTCAGTGATCACAGGCAGGAGGAGGAGTTATGCTAAGACCAGACCATGTCATTACCAAGGAGGCAGGTTTAGTCATTGTTTGAGGACTATCCCTGCCTCCAGGTCTGGTCCTGACCGGAAGGATACAGTAATCAGCAAGGGAAACCCACATGACCTGAAAGTGTTGCTGTGCAATGCCAGGTCAATGATGAATAAAACCACTGCCATCCACGACCTGATTGTGGATGGAGGATTTGACCTGGCATGTGTGACAGAGACCTGGTTGGATGAAGCAGATGGGCCTGTCCTTGCCACTGCTTGCCCACCAGGTTTCCCTTACGCGCAGCAACCCAGGTCATGTGGGCGGGGAGGGGGGGGTTGCAGTGATTTTTAGGAAGTCATTAGTCTGCACCAGGCATCCTATTGGGAAGACCCAGTTTTCTGAGTGCATGTTCTGGAAGTTGGGCAATAGGGGCAGTACAGGATTCCTACTGGTGTACCGACCTCCCCGCTGCACCAAGGATTCCCTGCCCGAGATGCTTCAGGTCGTGGCGGATATGCTCCTGGAGACACCTAGCTTGGTTGTCCTCGGGGATTTTAACATCCATGCCAACACGACCTTACAAGGGGCCGCTTGGGACTTCATGGAAAGCATGGCCTCCATGGGGCTGTCCCTGAATAAGTTTGGCCCAACTCATAGCCGTGGACATGCCTTAGACTTGGTGTTCACCTCTGTGGATGTTGGTGATCTGACACTAACTAAAAGCGAAACAAAAGAAGTGCCATGGTCAGATCACTTCCTGGTGCAACTGGACTTCTCCGCAACCCTTCCCCTCTGCAGGGAGGTGGGACCGATTCGGATGGTCTGCCCCCGCCACTTAATGGATCCAATTGGCTTCCAGAGAGTGGTAGGGGATGCTTTATCCCAAGTTGATGGCCTTTCAGCTGATTCCCTGGTGGCACGCTGGAATGCGGAGTTAACCAGGGCTATTGACTGTCTGGCTCCGAAGCGCCCTCTCCGATTGCATGGCGCCCGGACAGCCCCGTGGTTTTCCCCGGAGCTGAGGGTGATGAAACGATCGTTGAGACGGCTAGAGCGTCAGTGGTGGAAAACTCATTCTGAATCAGACCGGACACGGGTTAGAGCTCAACGTCGAGCCTACCAAGTGGCACTGGCGACGGCGAAGAGGGCCTTCTTCGCCGCCTCCATTGCATCTGCAGAAAACAGCAGCAGGAGACTTTTTCAGGTGGTTCACAATTTAGCGGAACCACCTGTACCACCGGGGCCTGGTAGGGACCCCAAGATCTCCTGCAATGCTTTTGCAAAGTTTTTTGCAGATAAAATCGCTCAGATTCAGAAGGAGGTAGACTCCACCGTGGGAGCAGGGCCAGGGCGGGAGAGTGCTAGAGTTCTGTCTGGTCCTGTTACATGGGATCAATTCCAATCTGTTTCCTCTGAGGATGTGGACAGGCTGCTTGGACAAGTGAAACCGACCACCTGTCTCCTTGCCCATCCTGGCTGATAAAAGTGAGCCGGGAAGGGCTGGGCGATGGGCTCTGCGGGGTGGTGAATGCTTCCCTCTGTGAGGGAGCCTTCCCAGACCAGCTGAAAGAGGTGGTCATTAAACCGCTTCTTAAAAAAAACATCTTTAGACCCGGCCAATTTGGCCAACTATCGCCCAGTCTCAAATCTGCCATTCTTGGGCAAGGTGATTGAGCGGGTGGTTGCTGAACAACTCCAAGCACGCTTGGAGGAAACGGACCATTTGGATCCCTTCCAATCGGGATTCAGGCCTCACCATGGGACTGAAACTGCCTTGGTCGCACTGGTTGATGATCTCTGGCGGGCTAGGGACAAAGGTGAGAGCTGTATCCTAGTTCTGCTGGATCTCTCAGCGGCCTTTGACACCATCGACCATAACATCCTTCTGGACTGTCTAGAGGGGCTGGGAGCTGGGGGCACTGTCATACAGTGGTTCCGCTCCTTCCTCCTGGGCCGTGTCCAGAAAGTAGTGGTGGGGGATGAGTGTTCAGACCCCTGGGCTCTCACTTGTGGGGTGCCTCAAGGTTCTGTTCTCTCCCCCATGCTTTTTAATATCTATATGAAGCTGCTGGGAGAGATCATCAGGGGGTTTGGACTGGGTGTTCATCAGTATGCAGATGACACCCAGCTCTACCTCTCCTTTAAATCAGAACCAGTGAAGGCGGTGAAGGTCCTGTGTGAGTGCCTGGAGGCGGTTGGAGGATGGATGGCGGCTAACAGATTGAGGTTGAATCCTGACAAGACAGAAGTACTGTTTTTGGGGGACAGGGAGCGGGTTGGTGTGGGGGATTCCCTGGTCTTGAATGGGGTAACTGTGCCCCTGAAGGACCAGGTGCGCAGCCTGGGAGTCATTTTGGACTCACAGCTGTCCATGGAGGCGCAGGTTAACTCTGTGTCCAGGGCAGCTGTCTACCAGCTCCACCTGGTACGAAGGCTAAGACCCTACCTGCCCGCGAACTGTCTCGCCAGAGTGGTGCATGCTCTAGTTATCACGCTTGGACTACTGCAATGTGCTCTATGTGGGACTACCTTTGAAGGTGACCCGGAAACTGCAATTAATCCAGAATGCAGCAGCTAGACTGGTGACTGGGAGTGGCCGCCGGGACCACATAACACCGGTTCTGAGAGATCTGCATTGGCTCCCAGTACGTTTCCGAGCACGATTCAAAGTGTTGGTGCTGACCTTTAAAGCCCTAAACGGCCTCGGTCCTGTATACCTGAAGGAGCATCTCCACCCCCATCATTCAGCCCGGACACTGAGATCCAGCGCTGAGGGCCTTCTGGCGGTTCCCTCATTGCGAGAAGTGAGGCTACAGGGAACCAGACAGAGGGCCTTCTCGGTAGTGGCGCCCGCCCTGTGGAACGCCCTCCCATCAGATGTCAAAGAGATAAATAATTACCTGACATTCAGAAGACATCTTAAGGCAGCCCTGTTCAGGGAAGTTTTTAAATATGTAACGCTGTACTGTTTTTAACACTGATTGGGAGCTGCCCAGAGTGGCTGGGGAAACTCAGCCAGATGGGCGGGGTATAAATAAATAAATAAATAAATAAATAATAATAATAATAACTACAGGGATAACTAGAATTCCCATATATTTTAAGTACACAATTAGCATCTTGTTATGCTTCAAAACATTTTCCTGGTAAGAGTCGCAATATTCTTTCTCTCTTCATAAAAGCATGAAAATGACCCCTTAGTGTGATGCTAGATTTGCAGGCAAACATCCATGTATAAGACTGATTTTTGATCCAAAAGTTTCACTTTCCCAGCAAAGTCACCTGACATAATTACTTCCCTGTAAAACCCAGTATCACAACCAGCAATATATTTCAAATCAGTTTGTGCTCAAAGCACTGGTGTCCTTTCATATCCTTCTCTTTTTTGGAGTAGTAGAGTTTCTTTCCCAGAGTTTCTCTGATGGCTTTGCATTTTTATGTTCAAAGGATGTCAGGAGTGGACTAGTTAGATACGTGTGTGCACAGGCTTCAGGCTTCCTCTGTCAGGCTAATGTCAACTTCTGGTTATGAGTTTCTGCAGCTATTCCCATGTGGCCATTTAATCAAACTGGCACATAACCAGTGTTGTACAGAAGTTCAACAAGTCACTTTTGAAGGTCAAAACTCAGTAACAGTTACTTGGAGACCATTGTGTTAAAAATAAAAATGTTCATGGAACCTTATGATATTCAAAAAATATATGGTATGCACTTGACTGTAACCTGCAATTCAAAAAAATGCTTTACATAAGTGTGTGTGTGTGTGTTTCTACTTATTTATGCATTTCACAAAATACTTGTATTGTATGTAAGTTTAAACCCATAATTTGATCGCCTTTTAGAAGCAAAATAGCTTTGCATTAAGTGAAATATGTCCTGCATCTTAAGAAGTAAAGAAAAGTTAATTTAAAGAAGGCAAGATCTGGAGACTAGAGGGAACTTGACACTAAGGATCCAGCCAAAGTCCTTTCTCTGGTCCCAACCTTGCCACCCCACCCACATTTTTAGGGCTTATACGCGCTGGGGTGGCGCTGTGGGTTAAGCCACAGAGCCTAGGACTTGCTGATCAGAAGGTCGGCGGTCCGAATCCCTGCAATGGGGTGAGCTCCCATTGCTCGGTCCCTTCTCCTGCCAACCTAGCAGTTCGAAAGCATGTCAACGTACAAGTAGATAAATAGGTACCACTCCGGCGGGAAGGTAAATGGTGTTTCCGTTTGCTGCTCTGGTTCACCAGAGGCGGCTTAGTCATGCTGGCCACATGACCCGGAAAATGTACGCCGGCTCCCTCAGCCAGTAAAGCGAGATGAGCGCCGCAACCCCAGAGTCGGCCACGACTGGACCTAATCGTCAGGGGTTCCTTTACCTTTACCTTTAACCCAGCTGTGCTGGGAACCCCTAGCTCAGTCAGTGGTGGAGCTAAGGTTTATGTCCTTAGCTGCTTCCAGCCTGAAGTCTGTTCTGTCTCATTTCTGTATCATTCTACATTTAAAAAATAAAGAATGAAAGTGTACATTTTTGGTTTAGAAACTGTACCTTAAAATATTCATTTTTGTGTGCTTTTTTTTGGGGGGGGGGACAGAAGAGGAGACTGTGTTGGAATGACCTGTGACAACTAAAAACAACTTTGTTCCAATCCATACCTTTGTTTATGACATTTGTACACCACCCCATTGCATAAAGATATCTGGGCAGATTACAAAAAGTAAAAATCAAATGAAATACAAAATAAAACACAAAACCACTCAAGATGGGGGAACCAAGAGAGGTTTTAGGGTAGCGGGGGTGGGAGGGTGTTGTCAAATTTTAGCATTTATAGGGCGCCACTGAAATTTGAGATACCAAAGTCCACCACTGGGGGAACCCTAGATATGTAGAACAAAACAAAACTTGCTGCACCACAACCTTCATTTTATAAAAATAAAACAAAAGAGGCTCTAATTCAGGCATCCCCAAACTCGGCCCTCCAGTCCCTGACCACTGGTCCTGCTAGCTAGGGATGATGGGAGTTCTAGTCCCAAAACATCTGGACGACTGAGTTTGGGAATGCCTGCTCTAATTCATTGTGTAATTATAACCTTTTGGATGACTAGAAAGGTTAGCATTCTGCAAAGATGACACCAAACAAGTCTTTAGCATAACTGTGTTGTCACTGTGTTGTCAACTGTGTGCCACCCTCATGTCATTCTATGGGGTACCCAAGAAAGGGAAATATAGGTAATATTTTGGGTCCTCTGTTCTGAAGGCATTTAGGGCTTTGGCGGTTAAGACACGCACTTTCAGCTGGGTCTGGGAATGGACTGTGAACTACTGCAGCTGATGAAGCACAGGAATTATGTGGTCAAACTGCCCAGCCATGGATAACAATCTTGCAGGTATGTTCTGGATCAACTGCAGCTTCTGGGATATTTTTAAAAGCAGTCCACTGGCTTTCTTAGATGGGGAAGTGGAAACCATGCTGGCTGGTTTGAAAATGGAGACTGAATGAAATCCCTAAGAATCTCTAAAATTTCTTGCTGAAATAGGTAGCACTGATATTATCTGGAGTCTTTGAAATAACCCAAGGCAGTCACCCTTGGGCTTGCTTGTTGTTCTCCTTTTGCACTGGGAACGACTAAGCATAGAAATTGTTGGTTCAATGACAGCAAGAGGGAATGGGTTTTCAATAAATTCTATTGATTTTTCTACAAATCTTAATAATTGCAAAGCAGTAAAATGTTGTTGTTGTTGTTTAGTCGTTTAGTCGTGTCCGACTCTTTGTGAGCCCATGGACCAGAGCACGCCAGGCACTTCTGTCTTCCACTGCCTCCCGCAGTTTGGTCAGACTCATGCTGGTAGCTTCAAGAACACTATACAACCATCTCGTCCTCTGTCGTCCCCTTCTCCTTGTGCCCTCCATCTTTCCCAACATCAGGGTCTTTTCCAGGGAGTCTTCTCTTCTTATGAGGTGGCCAAAGTATTGGAGCCTCAGCTTCACGATCTGTCCTTTCAGAGAGCACTCAGGGCTGATTTCCTTAAGAATGGATAGATTTGATCTTCTTGCAGTCCATGGGACTCTCAAGAGTCTCCTCCAGCACCATAATTCAAAAGTACCAATTCTTTGGCGATCGGCCTTCTTTATGGTCCAGCTTTCACTTCCATACATCACTGCTGGGAAAACCATAGCTTTTACTATATGGACCTTTGTTGGCAAGGTGATGTCTCTACTTTTGGACAAAGACAACAGGCATATAAAAGCAGTAAAATATGAGACTTCTAATCACTATAGTTTGTGCATCCCCCCCTTTATTTCTGTTATCATAAAATAAGCATGGCTGCTCCAACTCTGCAAACTGATGGAATGCAGTTCAAATAAAGACTTTGCGCCTATGCTTGCTTTGTGTATGTGTTTTGCACCTTATCAGGAAATAACCTTTTGAGTGGTTTGATCGGAAGCGGTCACTGCACAGCTGCAACATTGTCCTTTGTGCACGGGCCAGATAACTAAATTAATTTACCTACATAATGAACATGTGCATCCGTCCTGAGGTTTGCTAAGTATTATCTGTGTAGTGTTATGCCCTTGTTTTACCAGCAAAATAAGAAGCAGATGTTGAACTAGGGTATAATTACCCTATTTACAAAATAGCTGATCTCCTTGAAAAGAAGTCATGTTGTGTCAAATTAATGATTGCTTTTGCCACAACTTGCCCTGCGTAGTTCATTACGCTCTCAGCATTTTCTCCATAATTCCACCAAATATTTACAGGACACAAAATAATAATGTAGAAAGAAAAGGATTTAATTTTGCCTGACTATATGTATCTATGTATTCAGGGTCTACTACTTTGCCACTTGCGACCCCTCCAAATGGTCCTTAAGCTGACTTTTATAACATTGACTTTTATATAAACCATACCATAATAACAACAACAATAAAAAATACCAAAGGGGTAAAGACCATTTAATATGCCATTACAACCAATTATACTGCAATAATGACAAAAAAGAGTCAGAACAAGAATGGGTAATAAAAAAGAGGGGTAGAATGCATAATCTAGCTAGCTTTCTCAAGAGACTCTCTGAAACAAAATGTGGTTAGCCATCTCAGCTGGGTTGGGATGGTGCTAGTTCTGCTCATTTCAGCTATATATGTTGGCGCTGAATTGTGGTCCAAAGTCCTGCTGTGATTGCAATACAGTGTTTGAACCCAGAGCACCTACCTACAGATGCTGTATCTCTGCATGATTTGCTGTTCTGCCCTTACTTCCTTCCCGTCAGTCTCTGCTACAGGTAATTCTGCCATGTCTCTGCATCAGATAGAGATTAATGGAATGTTCCTGATACACAGGGATGCAGCACAATGACCCCTTCTCAGAATCAACTATTTTCAGAGTTGTGTCTCTGCAGGAGTCAGCACCTCTTTCTGGTCAGGAGAAATGGTCAGAACAGTGACAGATGGAGACACATTGGGCTAAGCCAGGTGTGGGAGCCTTTGCTCCCCCAGATGTTTCTGATCTACAGCACCCATCAGCCCCAGCAAATCTGCCTGATGTTCAAGGAGGATGGGAGTTTAACAACACCTGGAGAGCAAAAGGTTCTCCATACCTGGGCTAGACTTTTCTGAAAGCAGTTAACTCCTACCATGGTATTAAAGAGTAATAAAAGCTAGGAACCATCTTACCTGTGCCCCAGTGCTCGTCTTAGTTTGCAACAGAAAGAAGTTTGACCAAATTCCCTTGGATAGGCAAATCGTGCAATACATATTTGTATTTTGAGGAATGAGGAAAGACCCTCCAATAGAGCAAGTTCCCACATGAATTTATTGGCTGCAGGATTAAGAGACAATGAGGTATCACAGAATAATGTGATCATTTGATTATTCAATGGTTCGTGACTCTCATAAGAATTTGAGAACTAACGTGACTGAAAAGCATTGCTGGTATTCAGACAAAAGGCCAAACTTGTAGATTGGTTGTAAGAGCAGTTCAGCAATGGAAACAGTTATATAAATGGTGATCTCTCCTGTATTGGAGGTCTTCTAACAGAAGCTGGGGAGCCCTCAGCTGGGGCGCTCTTGCTCAACTGAACAAGAGGTTGGGTTGCATGGCCTACAAGGCTCTATGATTCAAACCATGATTTGCCATTACTCACAGGAGAAAATGCCAAGGAAAGCTGAGACTCAGGCTTGCACACACTCTATCCCCTTTCCCTCCCTCCTGCCCTGACATGCAAAGATTTCTATACTCGAGTTCCTGTCTTTTGGGAAGTTGCATTCACTGTGGTTTGCTCAAATCATCATTTGCTTTTAGATCAAGTTTCCAAAACAGAATCAAACCATGTGTGTGAGGGAGAAGTTGTGTTTATCCTAAGAAGTTGATGGTTTTGCTTGCCTGTTATGTGTGTGTATACACACAGACAAACACCTCTACATATGGTTATTCTAATTTTAGAAAACTACAAAGCTATCTCCTTGAACTCTGTTCCTTGCTTAAAGGATCTCACCCCTGGATCAAAAGGTAGGATATAATTAATTTTATATTGTTGAACATACCTGGAGATGGGGGGTCAAGGGATATTTCTCAAGCTTCTTCAGAGGAGATATTTCCCAACAGGTAAAACAGCCAAAAGTATCCCTTCTTTTTAGTTCATATAACAGCTAGACCCTTAATTCAAATAATATTCTTTCATCTCTTCCTGGCTATTCATAGGAAAGGGTAATGTTGGGTTTATAATAATCCTCCACTACACACATACAACTTTTCCACAACTGTTTCAATGTAACACTCCCCAGGTCTCAATCTTTGAAGCTGACAGATATACCTGCTATCCAGATATTATAAATCATTTTTTAAAAATCCTCCCTGATCAAAAAGCCTTTTAAATCTTTTAACATTTCCGTAATAAGCATGTCCTGGCTTCCTGTGATGACCTCCAGAGCTACTTCCTTTCCACTAATGGTTCTCTCTTTATTTTCAACAGCTTCCAAGGGTTTGTTTTATTTTATTTTTTGCTTTCTGTAATGAGTCAAAATGGGCTTTTAATCATCTTGGGTCCTTTTTGTTGTTGTTGTCAAGTTGCTTTCCCCTGTGGATGTGAGATAGGGAAGGTATAAAGGTAAGGTGACTCCACAAGGATGTCTTAGAATGGATATGTTCACTTTACCCTATTAAAAAATGACAGAGAAATGACAACACAGCTCCTTTTTCCATCCTGTTTCAAAGATGACTAAAGTGCAGCTTGTAGATTCAGCTTCCTTTCTTTACATGTCCTACTAGAAATTCAAAAGGCTACTTATTTGCTTGATATTTACTCTAGACCATGCGTGAGGAACCTCAAGCCTGGGACCTGAATGCAGCTGAATGTCCTTGAATTGTGATAAATACTTCATGCTTGCCTGGATGAAGGATGCAGAGATCTGTGTGGAATTTGGGTATATGGGCATTCAACCTTTATTGAATAAAGGTTAGAGACACAGCTATTGCTCTGCCCACTTTTTCCTCTGGCCCTGCCCACCCAGAAGATTGCTCATGGGGGAAGCATAACCCTTGGGCTCAAAAACGTTCCCCCACCCATGATCCCAGCCAAGGGTGACAAAGCTGTAGTCCTCCAGATTTCAGTGGACTCCAGCTCCCATCAGTTCCAGCCAGCATGGCCAATTGTCAGGGATGGCAGGAGTTGGAGGATGACAACATATGGAGGACCACAAGTTAGTCAACTTAATAAAGATTTGAAATTGAGTTCTGGTCTAAACATGACTGGTTCCAACCCATCCTTTCCTAGAGACTCAATTTGAGTTCAGACATCTTTCAAAACTAAATAATTAATCATATTTGTATCCCACCCATATCCCAAAGCACCAAACATCACTAACCCTTGAACTGGCATGTTGCGGCACTCAGACGGTGAGATTTCAAACTTGATTCACCAAGCCAGACTATACAAGCAAGCCAACTTGTTACTCTTTCTTCAGCTGCAGAATTGCTGTCCGTGGTCCTGAACCTCTGTTTTCTGTGCAGGGCCTGACCTCACTCCAGAGCTAAGCTGGTTTATTCAGTCCTGATCTGCATCTGCTGTCTTTTTTTGAGCTATCACCTCTTCCTGGTGACAGAGATCACTCCAGTTCAGGTTACAAGTGGGAAGCAGGTGCATCACTGACTCCCTCCACATGACCTAGGGCTCCTGACAGTACTATAATGTACAAAGTGTTGTTCAAGCTAGTGGCCTAAAACAAAATATTGGAAGGCTCATTTATCTATACACTGTAGAGGACAAAATCTGCATTAACTACACTCTAGACACTACACAGAGGACAAAATCTAATGCTATACAAATTTTGATTTTTAAAAAATAACTTCTAGGGCACTGCAATATTCTGGGACGTGGGTGGTGCTGTGGGTTAAACCACAGAGCCTAGGACAGTTCAAATCCCTGTGATGGGGTGAGCTCCCGTTGCTCGGTCCCTGCTCCTGCCAACCTAGCAGTTTGAAAGCACATCAAAGTGCAAGTAGATAAAAAGGTACCGCTCCTGGAGGAAGGTAAACGGCATTTCCGTGTGCTGCTCTGGTTCGCCAGAAGCAGCTTAGTCATGCTAGCCACATGACCTGGAAGCTGTACGCCGGCTCCCTCAGCCAATAAAGTGAGATGAACACTGCAACCCCAGAGTCGGTCACCACTGGACCTAATGGTCAGGGGTCCCTTTACCTTTAGGGCACTGCAATAACTTTGGCAAAGACAACAAATGCTGACTCAAGAAAAAACTACTTGACTGTAAGGCAGGGATGAACCCTGCCTTACAGTCATGTAACAACACACATGAAAGGTGGTCCATGAAGTGGGATACAAGGAGAGGACTTACAGCACAGTGACATCACATCATCCATTTTGTAGCAGTTCGGCATTATCAGAGGAAAGAGGAAGCGACCCAGGGTTGCTGCTTTTTGCAGCAGCTGCATCTCACATAATTACATCTCATTCCACCATTGGCTAAATCCCTGTACAGTGGTGCCTCGCAAGACCAAAAGAATCCGTTCTGTGATTCTCTTCGTCTAGCGGTTTTTTCGTCTTGCGAAGCAAGCCCATTGAAGGATTAGCGGATTAGCGCTATTAGCGGCTTTTAGCAGCTTATCTGCTGATCGGATCAGCTGATAAGCGGCTTAGCGGCTTAGAAAAGGGGGGGAGGGGAAAAAAACCAGCAGGAACTCGCAAGACATTGTCATCTTGTGAAGCAAGCCCATAGGAAATTCGTTTTGCGAAGCACCTCCAAAATGGAAAACTCTTTCGTCTAGCGAGTTTTCCGTCTTGCGAGGCATTAGTTTGCGGGGCACCACTGTATTTCCAAAATTGAGAGATGAGTGCTGGTTCTGATGCAGCCAAAATGACACCATGCAGGCACACGAAGGAGAGAGCAGCAAGTGTGGGAGAATGCTGAGGCCGCAGAAGTACCAAAAAAGGAAGGAAGGAAGGAAGGAAGGAAGGAAGGGAAAAAAGACATGACTTTCTGGCTGGAACCTAGAGCAGGAATACTCCACACTGTCAAGTTCAAGGTTTTTACACTGATCTACAAAGCCCTGAACAACTTCACAATATTTAAGAACCACTTGAGCTCTCATATCCCAGCCCAATCACTGATAACATTTGGAGGAACACTTTTGGTTTCCCCTGTGCTACAGAGGACTTACAGGCTTCGACCAGAAGTAGAGCATTTTGTGTTGCTGGACCAAAGCTATGGATTACTCTTCCATCAGAGATTTGGAAGGCCACCTCATTTTCAACTATCAGGTGTCCCTTCAACACTTTTTTTTTAAATCCTGACAGGTCTATGAAGTTGCTTTAAAGTTCTTTCTTCAGCAGCCAATAATTTTAATGACTGCTTTATATTGCTTTTAACATTCCCTCCCCCATGTTTTTATATTGTTGTATATAGTGGTACCTATGGATACGAATGGGATCCATTCCGGAGCCCCGTTCGCATCCTGAAGCAAACGTAAGACGCGACCGCGTCTGCGATTGCCACGTTTCGCTGCTTCAGCACATGTGCATGACGTCATTTTGAGCGTCTGCGCATGTGCGAGCAGCAAAACCCAAAAGTAACGTGCTCCGTTACTTCTAGGTCGCCGTGGAGTGCAACCTGAAAATATTCACCCTGAAGCTACTTCAACCCAAGGTATGACTGTACCTGAAACTTATGAGAGGGTTCTATATAAAGAAATACTGTAAATACAATTCTGTGGCAGATCACTCTTTAGTTTAGTTAGTTTCTTATAAACGAATGATAGCTCCCATCTTCTAGAGTATTATCAGGCCTTTACTGTGTCAGTGAAGGGACGTAATCTGTTTTTATGCTACTCTGGGGTATCGTCCCCCCCTCTTCTCAACTTTACAGATTTGGTATGGGAAGATTGCAAGTTACAGCTTCTGATCAGCAATGGATAAAAGGGAAAACATTCATCTGCTAGGGACCTATTATTTCTGAAAGATTACAGCAGAAGAATAACAAGTTGGCTGATTGTAATTCACCTTCTTCTGAGATTCAAATTAGCAAATACATGCTGAATGTGATTTATTCTCTGTTTCTTCCTTGACTAACTGCATTTCATAATTAAGGCACATTTCATAATTAAAGCCAAAGAAGGCAAGGCATGATCATGCAAAGAATGTATAGCAGGGTAGTCATCTTCTCCGAAATCATCCTAAAACTGAATAAAGGTGGTTTTCTACCATCCCAAATATTGGGCTATGCATTCTAACAGTTCATCTCTCCATCTCTATATAATGCTACTGTATTTGGTGTCTACTGACTTTTTAAACGAAGTATACAACATAAAATTATTCTTTTTGCTGACAGGATTGCTACCCAATGCATGCTTACCTGAGAGCAAGCTGAACATGATGGGACTAATTTAAGTAAACAATGAAAAGGTTGCACAATCAGCGTGCCTCTAGACTGCTTTGTGAGAGGGATTCAAGTTCATATTGTAGGTTTCTGTAATTAAAGTGCTCTGCTACCCTAGCACAACAAACCCACTACTGTGGTTTGGAAGCCAACTGGAAATCATCATCATCATCATCATTTTTAATTTGTATACTGCCTTTCTATCTTACAATACTCAAGGCGGTTTACAAGCTGAAGAAACAAAAAATGTACATCTTATAACAATCTAATGCAATACAAAAATGTGATAATAAGACATAACTTTAAAATAGGCAACCTCCATCAAATAAGTAACATTCAACAATCACTAGAATAGTATAAAATAATATCAACATATAAAAGTTAAACAGAAATCCACTCAACAGTTACAGTAATATCTAAACTATAATCAATAAAACAATGGCAAGCCACAGTACATAAAACAATACAATACACAATGAGAAGCAGAGAGTAGAACAAGGCAGGTGGAAAGAGGCCTTGCCTAATGGAGTCTCTCCCCTCACAGTTCTTCCTCCAAGAACAGCTCCTTTATGAGGACTCCTAGGGCTGGAGGGTGGGGCAAGGCAGGTGGAAAGAGGCCTTGCCTGATGGAGTCTCTCCCCTCACAGTTCTTCCTCCAAGAACAGCTCCCTTATGAGGACTCCTAGGGCTGGAGGGTGGGGCAAGGCAGGTGGAAAGAGGCCTTGTCTGATGGAGTCTCTCCCCTCAAAAAGCATGGAATGAATGACTGACTGATAGGAATAAATGCAAAGACCTACAAGCAAATCTGGGCGAATGCAGAACAAATACTCATTGTTGTATAACCGCCCTGTAAATGAATCAGAATGAATGCTCAGTAAAGACTGGATATAAGCTAACTTTCATGTAAGTTTTGTGCAAGCAAATCAAGATGGATGCTGAATAAGCAGGTTATATATAGGACCCCTAAGATCTTAATGTCTGACTGCTTTATGAGACTGAGGACCAGGGCAGTTAGAGCTTGGGGTTTTTCAGTGGTGGCTTTGTTCCTCTGGAACTCTGTTCCCAGGAAGGCACACGTGGATAACTTACTCATTGTTTTAGAAGTTGTGAAGTCCTGATCTTTGGGCTATTGAGGGCAGAGTAACTGTGTTGTGTTTTTTATAATGACATTATTCATTGGAATAATGTTGTATTGGTTTTATTGACTACCGTCATTCATGTCTTGGTGACAACTAGCAGAAATTATTGTCAAACTCTCTAAGGAGGACTGCTCATGATGAAGACAGTTCAGGAATTCCAATTAGCACAAAATGTGAGTCCTTATGTGGTGCATTTATTACTAAGGATGGGCAAAAATGGCACACTATTCCTTCAGTTTCACACTATATATTTATATACCGTATTTTTCACCCTATAGGACGCACTGGCCCATAGGACGCACCTTTTTTGGGGGGGGGGGGAAATCAAGGGGAAAAAATTGATTTCCCCCCAGGTTTGCGCAGCCATCCCCAAGCTAGAAGAGGGAGACGGAGCACTTCGTCTCCCTCTTCTGCCTTCAGAGACAGCCTCCCAAGCCTCTGTGGGGCAGCGCACTGCGCTGCCCCGCAGAGGCTTTGCGCAACCATCCCAAGCTAGAAGAGGGAGATGGAGTGCTCCGTCTCCCTCTTCTGCCTTCAGGGACAGCTTGGCCCGCTATCCCGCGAGCTTGTGGGGCTGGCGGGGGGAGAAGCAGGCTTGCTTCTCCCCCCGCCAGCCTCCAGATCAGGTCAGGGAATAGCGGGATGGCGGCGCTCCGCCATCCCCCTATCCCCCGAGCTTGTGGGGCTGGCGGGGGGGGGGGAGAAGCAGGCTTGCTTCTCCCACCCCCAGCCTCCAGATCAGGTCGGGGAATAGCGGGATGGCGGCGCTTCGCCATCCCCCTATCCCCCGAGCTTGTGGGGCTGGCGGGGGGGGGAGAAGCAGGCTTGCTTCTCCCACCCCCAGCCTCCAGACCAGGTCGGGGAATAGCGGGATGGCGGCGCTTCGCCATCCCCCTATCCCCCGAGCTTGTGGGGCTGGCGGGGGGGAGAAGCAGGCTTGCTTCTCCCATCGCCAGCCTCCAGATCAGGTCGGGGAATAGCGGGATGGCGGCGCTTCGCCATCCCCCTATCCCCCGAGCTTGTGGGGCTGGCGGGGGGGAGAAGCAGGCTTGCTTCTCCCACCCCCAGCCTCCAGATCAGGTCGGGGAATAGCGGGATGGCGGCGCTTCGCCATCCCCCTATCCCCCGAGCTTGTGGGGCTTGCGGGGGGGAGAAGCAGGCTTGCTTCTCCCACCCCAGCCTCCAGATCAGGTCGGGGAATAGCGGGATGGCGGCGCTTCGCCACCCCCCTATCCCCCGAGCTTGTCGGGCTGGTGGGGGGGAGAAGCAGCCTTGCTTCTCCCCCCACCAGCCTCCAGATCAGGTCGCGGAATAGCGGGATGGCGGCGCTTCGCCATCCCCCTATCCCCCGAGCTTGTGGGGCTGGCGGGGGGGAGAAGCAGGCTTGCTTCTCCCACCCCCAGCCTCCAGATCAGGTCGGGGAATAGCGGGATGGCGGCGCTTCGCCATCCCCCTATCCCCCGAGCTTGTGGGGCTGGCGGGGGGGAGAAGCAGGCTTGCTTCTCCCCCCCCCGCCAGCCGCCCGATCAGGTCGGGGAATAGCGGGATGGCGCTCCGCCATCCCCCTATCCCCCGAGCTTGTGGGGCTGGCGGGGGGGGGGGGGAGAAGCAAGCTTGCTTCTCCCCCCCGCCAGCCTCCAGATCAGGTCGGGGAATAGCGGGGTGGCAGCGCTGCGCCTCCCCGCTGTCCCCAGCTTTTGGGTGCAGGCTGCTGCCCGCAAGCCTTGCGAGCCCGCGGGACATCCCGCCGGGCTTGCAAGACTTGGGATAGCTTCCTGAAGCCTGGAGAGCGAGAGGGGTCGGTGCGCACGGACCCCTCTCGCTCTCCAGGCTTCAGCGAAAGCCTGCATTCGCCCCATAGGACGCACCCAGATTTCCCCTTCATTTTTGGAGGGGAAAAAGTGCGTCCTATAGGGCGAAAAATACGGTATATATATCTTGGGGTAGAGGGAAAGAAACTGCTTAGGATGTAGTTGCTGTTTCCTTTAATGGGTCTTTCCAGGAAGTGATGAGGAGTGGTGGAGAGACCATTGTGCCACTTCCTGCTGACCACACTTCCCAGAATGCCTTGGAAAAGATTTGACAGAGATTCATGGCATTCTAGGAGGTGCACCTAGGAAGAAACTGTGGGGAAAGGCTTCTGCCATTGTGAACAGAGTGGGTCTTAAAAAAGAAAGTTAAGGAAGTTAACGGGAAAATGGAAAGCCCCTGGCCACCTCATGATGTGTAAACCACAACTACCTCTCAAAAAAAAATAATAAAAAAATTCAGGAGGATTTTGTTTTGCCTGCAAACAACCAACCACAGGCCATTAAGAAAAGCTGGGTTTTGTACAGCTCAGTGCATTGTGCAATATGCTTTATACTGAATAGTATACAGTAATTACCAGTTTATTTCTGAAGTCAAATCAATGTAGTGGATTTGACCTTCAGAGCCCTAAACAGTCTAGCTCCTGGATTTCTCAGGCAAGTTATGAAGTGATGTGTTACATGATAAGCTCTTAGATTTGCAGACCACTGCATCTTCATCTTTTTGGCATACAGAAAAGATGTACAAGCCTGTTTTTGTCTCAAACTGGGTTATTATGTTATGCATAATTCATTCAGTCTTCCCGTGAACTCTCCGTTTTTTTAAAATAAAGAATTTCTTCCATTTTCTTGTATGACATAAGTACAACATTGCTATCTACTGTTCTACAATCTAACCTAGAAAAGTGCATGCAATTTATAAAATATTAGTACTGGTATCCTACCCTTCTTTCAAGTGCCTCAATGTGATGTATATGGTGTAGTTCATTTTAGGCTAGGCTGAAAAGCAGTGATTAGCCCAATATCACTCAGCCAATTTCATGGCTGAATTTTGATTCCTCCCCAATTTAAATCCAAGATGCTAACTGGTCCATCTAGCTCAGTACTGTTGATATTGGCAGTGCTTCTCCAAGGTTTCAGGAAGAGGACATTCCCAGTCCTATGTGGAGATTTGTTCTCTGCTGTCCCAGAAGGCTGAATGGGTTTAAGTTACAGATGGGTAGACTTCAGATGACTGTTATGAAAAGCACTTTCAAGGTAAGAGCACTTCAACAATGGAATTGTTTAGAAGAGTGGTGGGCTGTCCTCACTGGAGGTGAATGGAAATGTTCTAGCTCTGGATTTCCTTCACTGAACAAGAGGCTAGACTAGATGATGGCCTACAAGGCTCCCTCTAAGCCTCCTTCGAGGCCAATTTTGCTCACACATGACACAGTGGGAGATAATCAAAATAAGAAAGTGGGAAGAAAGCTGTGCTGAAGTAACCCCAAGAAGCATTTTATATGTCAAGGTTCTATCCAGAATTAGGAACACAGACTCATGAAATTCTCCCAATGTGACATCCATAACTGGTTAGCTGGAACTATTTCTCTCTCACACTCACCCTTTGCCTTGAAAGACTCCCTGCTAGTTTCTGAAGAGGGGCTGTGCCAGCTGGTTTGGTATGTGTAGAATTCTCTGAAGGCTAGGTCTCTAAAGTTTCACTGATAATGAAGGATTTTTAGGAAGCAATTCAGAAATCCCCTGCAATGCCAGAAAGGGGACATACTTCTGCTTTAAACCACTGGCTAACTTGAAATCAGAAATATCTGTCTTGGGGCCTAGATCCATTTGTCAATAGAAATGTGGCTCGCAATGCTGGAATTCTCTTGGGGCAGAAGACCACTTCCACACTTTTTTCTGAGTACTCACTAGTAGGATACTATTGTCTCTGTAGCAAGTACATTTGCATTACTTTTCCTTGGGACTTTGGCTACCTGTTGCATATTTTGCTTTCTGTCTAGACCTGCCATTTCACCCCACTTATCTGGATCATGCTTATCTGGATCATGCTGCCCTCATGGCTACAAATTTTTCCTGGAAACTAATCTCTGAAAAATTGTCCCAACCTTTCATTTTCTAGCAAACCCAATCTCAAGACTGGATATGGGAAGCACACCTTCCTTATCAGCCAGAATTCATCGGCATGCACCTCTCTCTGCTAGATGCCTCCTACAAAAAAAAAACACTTTAAAAAAAAAACAACCACTTTCCTGGATGTAACTCAGGGATTGGGAACCTCAGGTTGGGGGCTGAAATGTGACCCTCCAGATCTTTCTATCCTGTCCTTGGGATTCTCCCAAGGCCATGCTAACACCATCCTTGTTCAAGTCCTTTTATCTGACTGAAATGTCTCCTTGATCTGTGATCGTGCCTCGTGCTTGGCTAAATGGAAAAATCTGCATGTAGATGAGTGTTTGCAACAATATCTGGCTTTTGCATGGATGAAATGTAGTCCTGCTTTTTGAGAATTACATCCATTAATCCAGCCACTGCTCCTTCAGTCCCTATACACCGCTGTCATATGACCTTCAGAAGGTTGACTATGACTGAAAAAGTTTAGTTACTACACATGATGTAACTAAAGGTGATGCAATTAAGCTAAGTGTGGCAGGTGATGTATATATAGATTCCTGTAGTTTTATGGTGAGATGTTTAGCTTTGCTGTTTGGGTTTTTAATATATTTCATAAAGCTACTTGCCTGGGGAAAACAGGGGATGAGTAAAATTGTATTTAGGGGTGAGATAGTTCTGGGCAGCCTTGGTAACTGTTGCCAAGGGAACTGGAAAGTTGGGGAAATGACAATTACGGCAGTTAGGCCAGTTAGGTGAGGAACACACACACACAAATGTTGTTGTGAGTTTGTGATCAAGTTCTTTGTGTGGCTTTGGTAGATAGAGTCAGAACAAAATAGTGATGGGGGACAGTACAGCAGTAAAATGCAGGGCAATCTGGCAGCCTGCAATGCCAAGGAGCTGTGTGACAGCGTTATCTCACGGGAACCACAGGAACACTCAGAAAATGCCATTGCAAAATATGGGACTTAATTGGGGGAAAGGCTTGCAGCGTTGGTTCATTTTACCTGAAAAGATGCACCTGTGTAATTGTATTTTTTGCTGGAGAGAAGTTATTCCTTCCATCATTTATAACAAGAATTATTTAATGGTGACTGGAAGTGGCCGCCTGGACCATATAACACCGGTCCTAAAAGATCTTCACTAGCTCCCAGTACATTTCTGAGCACAATTCAAAGTGTTGGTGCTGACGTTTAATGCCTCAAATGGCCACAGCCCAGTAAACCTGAAGGAGCATCTCCATTCCCACCACTCAGCCCAGACACTGAGGTCCTCCTCCAAGGGTTTTCTGGTGGTTCCCTCACTGCGAGAAGTGAAATTACAGGGAACAAGGCAGAGGTTCTTCTTGGTAGTGGCGCCCTCCCTGTGGAATGCCCTCCCATCAGTTGTGGTTCGAGGACCCGACCCCCGCGAAGTAAAATGAAGACACAGGGACACATGATATAAGGTTAATGGGCTAGAAAAGGCCACAACTTTATTGATTACAGCAATGAAAAGGTATTGGCTTAGGCATTGGATCACGAAACAAGTGGGTTTATTCACCAGGGGTTCATCACCTGTTGATGCTAATGCAACTATAGGCTCACCCCAAAGACAAAGAGAAATGAGGCCGGGGAGAGGCTGGCACTGCAGCATAAAGGCTGCTGGACACGCCCCCCCCCATGGCATCTGGTTGGACGGCCACCGGGGGGGCGTGAGCGCCAGCCAGGTGAGCTGGAGGCAGGGGGCAACGCCCCCTGCTAGGAGCGGTGTTCGGGCTCCCGTCCACAACCACTCCCCTCTCTTTCAGGGAGGAGAGTCTTTGTCAAAGAGATAAAGAACTGCACAACTTTTAGAAGATATCTGAAGGCAGCTCTGTATAGGGAAGTTTTTATGTTTGATGTTTTATTATGTTTTTATATGTGCTAAAAGTCACCCAGAATGGCTGGTGTGTGTGTGTGTGTGTGTGTGTGTGTGTGTGTGTGTGTGTGTATTATAATATGAAAGACTAAGGCCACTTCCAGGTGTATTGTTTGGTAGGGAGACTCCAACTTTAGTGCTCTCCACGGTAATCTGCAGCAAGTCGCTGTGAACCACCTGCTGCTATAATTACTCACACTGGGTCAGTGTAGCATCACTCTGAGGTTTTGTGGGTAATTTAACATTGTGGCTTTCCCTGACCCATGTTAACCAGGGGCCAAGAATTTCCTGGACTGAGGCTGGGTCCAAGTGCAGTGTAATTTTGACCTCTTTTCAGTGGATGCCCTGCGGAATTTTGAGCTGGCCATGGTCTCTATTCTGCTAGCAACATTGCAATGATTCCTATGAATTACAGAGCAGGTGCAAGGAAAACAACTAATCATATTGCCCCACAGCTACCTTTCAGTACCAGCAATAAGAACCTCAGCGAGTGTTGTGGCTGCAGTGATCCCACTTCCACCTTTTTGATGACCCAGCAGTTCTTCACAAACAACTTTGAGGAGGAAGAGAGGCAGATAACTGGTGAGGTAAAGATGGATCCAAGGACAGATCAGAAGTGGAGATACCACATTTCAACAGTCTAACAGAGTCCCCAACTCTATTGACTTGTTCATGAGAGAAGAAAACAAGCCAAATTTGACGTGGGGAAACATGTGTTTTCAGTATCAAGGGATCTATCTCATATGATATCAAAATGAATGAAGGGAAAGTCTTTGGTGATGTGTTAGGCTCACTGCGACTGTCCTGTTGTGTCACTAGCAACTGAAAGTGTTTCGGAGCTTTTGATTTTGAAACCTTTGAGAAAACAATTGTTTCTGGGCCTTAATGAAAAGTAAAAAAAAAAAAACAACAACACCCAAAAGGCATCCTTTTATTCTCTCTTTCTCTTTCATTGTCAGCTGCTTGGATGGACTTGCTTGAAAGAGCTCCCTATCTGAAAGATGTCACATGTTGCATTGACAGGCAGCTATTCTGTGGATGGCAGACAGCCAATATATCACTCAGCAATGCTTTCCTTGCCCTCTCAGGCATGTCCTACAAAAATCTACAGTTCCTGTCTTCAGAATGCATGATTCAATGTCAAGGACTCTGCGTTCTGTTTAAACTTCTGCACTCCCACCATCTCTAACACAAACTCTCCCTTCTATACACATGTTCAGATGCCAATTCTTCCTTCCCATTAAATAACCCAAGTGTACATTTGTAAGGGCATACAAGTGGGTGCCATTGAACTGTTTGCCTCCTTTGTTTTTGTTTTTTTTTTAAATGATATTTATTGTTTGCCTCCTTTGATAGGGAGTCCCTGGACCACTGGAGTGTAGAGGATAAGGGCAACATCATTTCAGTCTCTGACAGGATAATTTGAATGGAGCAAGGTAAGAAGCAATTGATTGTACTTAGAGACGAAGGTTAAGGTGTTTGCTGCTGGAGGCAGCCTGGTCCCCACTTGAGCCAAGGAGTGCTCTGATGGTGTTTCCTGCTTGGCAGGGGGTTGGACTCGATGGCCCTTGTGGTCTCTTCCAACTCTATGATTCTATGATACTATGATTCTAAGACCAATCCAGTTATTTTGGAACTAAGAATGTTTTTTCTTCCCCTTACAAGCTTTTGTTCCCCTTTCATGTCAATAAAAATACAATAAATTAAATATCTAGCTTGTTGCTTTCATGTCACTAAAAGGAAAAGGGGAAAAAAGGTAACCATCTTATTCTAAGGTTATGGCCGGCCCTGTGGAAAGAGTACTTTGCATGCATGTGAAAGTCACCTTTTGATGTGGGAATCCATCACAGATAACAGCATGCATGGTCCCACTAATATTTTGGGCTTATGCACAGTTGTTGTTTTTAAGATGATAGATAGATGATAGATAGATAGATAGATGATAGATAGATAGATATATGATATATTAGATTTTCAAAGGTTTCAACAAATTTACTACAGATATGATATTTATATTTTTCTTTTTGCCTTCCTTTCCCCTCCCACCCTGATATTTTTATTCTTATCCTTAGTTGCTGCATTATACTTGTTGCTGAACCTCCTCCCATCTTATCTTTTATTTTTTCTGCCGCTCATATCTTGAATCCTGCTCGCAATTTCGTATCGCTAAAATACTTTGATATTTGGGGCTTATGCGTAGTTTTAAAAGATGAAAGGTGGTGAACAATGAGTGCTTTACATTGGAAGGAGGCAGAAGGAGGGGGCAAAGAACATAAAAGCTGAAAGCTAACAAGCAGATTATTCAGTATGATATAAACAAATGGGGAGAATATAGACAAACTGCAGTAATATTTCTAAATTCCCCCAGGCGTGCAACACCATATAATAGATGAGGCATCATTTGCATGTTTCTTGTTAATCATGATTGCTTTTCGAAAGATGATCAAAGACATATTTGAAAGAAACCAACATGTGCTTTAAAACTCAGGCTCCTATCTTGTTTTTTACAAACCCTGGCAAACTTAAACTGTGATGATATCACACCATCGGATGTTTTGGAGCATTTGGACATGATGGATGGAGAGATGAAGATGAGTTGCTTGGCTATCATTAGATGCAGGTCATTTTAGAGTCAAAGTGGAGACTGTTCCAGGAATTTTCTGTTTCCTTTTCTTTACTGTTGACATTTTCCACAAAATCACATTCTCCTGTTCTTCTCTTTATCACCAGAACTGACGCCCAGGTCCTGAGTTGCTTCCTGGTGTCATCAGCTCAGTATATAAAGGGCCCCTCATCTTGCTTCCTAGAATCCTAAAGAAGTGAAGCAAGCTGGCAATAAAATGACAGCGGGATTGAAATTTAAATGGCCTGAAATGTAAAATGACTCTCCTGTTGTTCAGACATAGTTTGCCGCTAGTTAATTTCATCCTGAGCTGAATTTATCACCTTTCCGTTCTAATTGGAGAAACAAGCTATATTCCTAAGGGGGAAATACAGAGGATAAACGTCTCTAATTAGCATTGCCACCACATATCATTGTAGCTGCTCGAGACACCTGCTTGTGGCATGCAGAGAGGAGGGGGGAACGTTGAGCCATCAGGGATTGTAATGAATGTGATAATTTAAAGATATCATATGTCACCACTATGAGAATCTTGGGCAACTGAGCACCTACAGAGCAGGGCTGCTGCATTTCTGGGTGACAAAATTGTGTTGTTGTTTTTCTATGAGGCTGTGTTTCGAACATTCAATATGAACTTCCAGCTTTTGACATGCATATAAAATACATGCAGGCAATGGAATCTTTTTAAAAAATCCAAAACACATTTTCCATTTATTCTCATTTCTTTTGGAGTTTCGTAACATAATTTGAAGTGATAAATACAGTATATACTGAAGTTCAACAAAGAACAGGAATATAAAAGAAGATGGAGTAAGAAAGATGAAGGGAATATGCCCAAACCCTGACCTTTTGGGAAAGAAATATAAGTCAGTGGTGGAGCATCTGATCTGCATGTGAAATGTCCAAAATTTAACCCCCAGCATCTCCAGCTACATCTGGGAGTGTTACCTGCTTGAATTGTAGAGAGCTGTCCCTCAGGGAAGACATTTTCATTCTCTCCCTCCACTCCCATAACTGACAAATGATCACTCCGTATAAGTAAACAGCAGCAAATTCTATGGTAAATACACATTACAGTGGTACTTCTGGTTACGAATGCTTCTGGTTACGAATGCTTCTGGTTATGAACTCCGCTAACCCAGAAGTAGCTGCTCCTGGTTGAGAACTTTGCCCCAGGATGCGAATGGAAATTGTGTGCCACAGGCACGGGAGGCCGCATTAGCGAAAGCGCGCCTCAGGATAAGAACGGTTTCAGCTTAAGAACGGACCTCCAGAACTAATTAAGTTCATAACGAGAGGTACCACTGTACAATGGATATGAGCAATGGAGAAAGAGAGGGAGGGAGGGAGGGAGGGAGGGAGGGAGGGAGGGAGGGAGGGAGGGAGGGAGAAATGATGGACAGAAATGGACAGAAATCCATATCGCAACATTTGGATCTCTAAAAAAAAACAAGCAAACAAAAAAAGAAGAAGAAGAGTTTGGATTTGATATCCCGCTTTATCACTACCCAAAGGAGTCCCAAAGCAGCTAACATTCTCCTTTCCCTTCCTCCCCGCAAACAACCACTCTGTGAGGTGTGTGGGGCTGAGAGACTTCAAAGAAGTGTGACTGGCCCAAGGTCACCCAGCAGCTGCATGTGGAGGAGCGGAGACGCGAACCCGGTTCCCCAGATTACGAGTCTATCGCTCTTAACCACTACATCACACTGGCTCTGGACCACTGAATAAACAAATACACACTAAATGTTTTTAAACAGTTTGCCCCACATGTGAAGACATGCTCTGGTGGATAGAGTGGATGAGACCAACAGCAGGTCCAACAGTCAAGAAGGCAGTTTCGGCATGTGGTATAGAGGGGCTCCTCAACCTGGGAAGGTAGCCCATCTAGGAGGGGGAAAAAAACCTCTGATGCAAAACCTCCACTGCCTTGTGGGATATCTTTGGGAGAAGAAAAGGCTAAGGAGTGGATTTCCAAACACTGTTGGCTGGAGTGGATTTCCAAACACTGTTGGCTGGTGTCTTGTACACCTCTTTCGGGCAACTCCTGCAGCCATGCTGGTGCCAAATTTATTGTTCTATTTTCCACAACAGTGAGGCTGAGAAGGAGGTCTTGTCATCTGAGCAGTCCAGAACCTCCATACATACTGCCCTGGCTTGTGAAACTAGGAAGGTCACTTGGGTACAGTTTGACTTCACCTCTGGAGGTGCACTCCATTGTCTCTTGAGACAGAAAGACAGGTGCCAGCAACAACAGGGAGGAAATTACTCTACTGTACTGAACACATCTGAAGGAAGTACAGTGGTACCTCGGGTTACAGACGCTTCAGGTTACATACGCTTCAGGTTACAGACTCCGCTAACCCAGAAATAGTACCTCGGGTTAAGAACTTTGCTTCTGGATGAGAACAGAAATCGCACAGCAATGGTGCAGAGGCAGCGGGAGGCCCCATTAGCTAAAGTGGTGCTTCAGGTTAAGAACAGTTTCAGGTTAAGAACGGACCTCCGGAACGAATTAAGTTCTTAACCCGAGGTACCACTGTATTTCCAACAAATCTTTCAGTATGCAGTAACCATCAATACCCATCAGAGGGCCATTTTTCGCTTTTAACCAGCAATCTTCACACCAAGACTTCATGCAAAAACAAGTCAGCAGTATCACAATGTACTTGAGTTGGAGAGTGCATTTAATCAATGCGGCATACCTCTTACTAGTTCTAGTGATACTTCAAGCAAATCTGAAGCATATCAGCAGAAGACAAAGGAATGCAATGTCTGGTAATCTCAAAATGGTTATGGATTGGAAAGAGATCTACTTGGCCTTATCCAAAGACAAGTATTTCTATTTCACTGTTGCTGGATCTCAAGAGGTGTCCTCATGGCTCAGAATGCAGCTGGTTGATCTCTACACCCTCCCAATTCTCATGTCTCTACAAAGGCCTCAAGTCTTGTAAATCATTAAATTTAATGATTTTTAGAACACGCTGATGTCCCTGTTTTAATGTGTTTTCTTCCTGATTGTCCCCAGCACAAAGACTCCTCCTGTGAGTTCAGAGGCTGTTTCACATGCTAGGGATTATATTTTATTATCTGTTCTAAAATGGAATGTTTAAGCAATTTATAAACAACAGCTTCGGTTCAAATATCAAGTTGTAGCACTGTTACTGCATAACATTTACTCAGTGCCACATTTTCAAATGAAAGGTTACTTGCAATATGTGATCAGGACATGAAATATTCAAACGCTATTCCTTATGACAAAAACTTTAATTAGGACAAACATCTTGGAATCATAACAACACACTGCTTTAAATAAAAATATAAAAATAAAATCAGGATCATTAATGATTTGCAATAGTAAGAAGAGGCATGGGAAAGAGCCATGGCTCACTGCAGTATGTTCCAGTGCCTCACAACTACACAACTACAGTTAAACGCATTTCAGTGTCACATGGAATAAGCCTTAGAGTCCACCAGTCAGGAAGCTAGCCATATATTTGTGTCTGAAAGAACCAGAAATCACAGTGTGGCATTAAAATTAACCATGCTAGCTGCTACCGACAAGAAAAGATCAATTTTGCAATTCCTTGGAGGTGTTTATGCTTACATTGCCTTGAACTATAGTGCTTGAATCCTGTGATTTGCTTCTGCATTGATCTTAACTAATCTATTTCCCCTCCCCCTGTTATTCTGGGCCTAAAGAGGACCTCAAGGTGATACATATTAAAAATCATAAAAATGAAGAATAAGAGACTCGTATAGGTCTCCCATGAGGCCACTCCTTTATTCCCTTCCGAATCCCCCTCAGCCCTCTCTTGGGTATGCATGAACTCCAGTGAATTACATAGAATCATAGAACTGTAGAGTTGGAACAGACAACGAGGATCATGTAGTCCAACCCCCTGCAGTGCAGAAATCTTTTGCCCAATGTGGGTCTTGAACCCACAACCCTGAGATTAAGAGTCTCCTGGTCTACCAACTGAGCCATCTTAGTCATGCCTTGGGATACCTTCACGTGACTCCCATATACAGACAAGAGATGAGGAACCACATGCCTCTCCATATGTGGTTGGACTCCAGTTCCCATCAACCCCCCCCCATCATGACCAATAGCTATGGATGATGAGAGTTGGAGTTTATCAAAAGCGATATGTTGCCCATCCCAGCAGTGGAACAAATTGGTCTGCTCCTCTTTAGGACTCCGTGCATTGAAAGATGCATCACACCCAGCATTTAAAAATTTATGGCTCAAGATTTATGGGCCAATGCTGGTGTAAGTCCCCCCAAAGGGGGCCATGGTGGGGGACAGGACTGGGAAGGGGGTTAGGCTGGATCCTAAGCCCATTCAACTAAGTCAGACCTGGAAACCTGGTCTAAAGCACTATTTTAAAGGCTTGTTTTCCCTCTGCTAGGCTTAGGCAGAGAAGTAGCCATAGTGTTGCTGCTGAACAGGGTTTGGATCTGGTGCAACTCTATACAAGTTTAATTTAACACCAGCTTGCCTTAGCTGAGTATAGTTTGTTCTGACTGGCAGTAGTGATCCAGAGTCTCAAGAAAAAAGGTTAACTCCTAACTGATCCTTTTAACAGGGTGTACCAAGGACTGAAGATGGGATCTTCTGCATGCAAATAACATGATCTACCAGGTTTATTGGTTGGTTGGTTGGTTGGTTGGTTGGTTGGTTGGTTGGTTGGTTGGTCTGTGTAAGGCTCCAGCAGACTCAAACCAAGTATTGTTAATGGCAGAGTCCCAGCACACCTCCTGCACTCCTTTGGTCAGTTTATAGATAATCCAAGGTTATTAATACTAGTGTGGGGTACTGGATGTCTCAAACTAGCAACTGGTGAACTCTCCTTTCTCTCTCTTCATATTTATTTATTTATTTATTTATTTATTTGTTTATGTTGCAATACATATATGGAATCTTTACATAATGATACATACACATTATATTCGTAAACTCACATTTTCACATTTCATTATGTACCAACATTTATCCATTTCTTATTTCTTGCCCTGTGTCCTCCCTCCACCCGTGCGTGACTTCCTTGTTATTATTTTGTAACTTTATTATTGAGATTGTAATTTTGCATCTTAATAATTAAACATTCAATCTTATATATCTGCTTAGCTTAACTTAACTTTGTGAAATCAGTCTATACATATCAATAAATGGTGAACTCTCCTTGGCTCAATTCAGAATCAATTCAGAATTTGCAGTTTCTTGGCAAGCATTTGGGGAGAGGGGTAGAAACACTAGTCTTGTTTTCCAAGAGCACATAATGATGATACATGCATGCACATGGTGTTGCTGTTCGGATGGAATAGGTGAAGACTCCCCATACTCTGCCCCACCCCTGCCATACCACTCTGGGGTGACTTACCCCAACCTCAGTTTGGCCAACTTTGGCTCATCCAGCTAAGTCTTATCTAAGCCAGGATAGATAACTCATTCCAGTATATCTCCAGCTGATCCAGGCTGAGGGACTTCAGCTATTTGAGCCCCAGTTGAATGCTGCCAGAAATCTACCTATTTTAACCTCGGCTCATCCCAGCAGTTCTTGGGCTTGGATTGCTCTCCAACTGTTTCCCTTCCTCTTGCTTATAATACACACCAGGCAAAAAAATAGAATCATAGAATCATAGAGTTGGAAGAGACCACAAGGGCCATCGAGTCCAACCCCCTGCCAAGCAGGAAACACCATCAGAGCACTCCTGACATATGGTTGTCAAGCCTCTGCTTAAAGACCTCCAAAGAAGGAGACTCCACCACACTCCTTGGCAGCAAATTCCACTGTCAAACAGCTCTTACTGTCAGGAAGTTCTTCCTAATGTTTAGGTGGAATCTTCTTTCGTGTAGTTTGGATCCATTGCTCCGTGTCCGCTTCTCTGGAGCAGCAGAAAACAACCTTTCTTCCTCCTCTATGTGACATCCTTTTATATATTTGAACATATATATATATTAACCTCCTCTTCTCCAGGCTAAACATGCCCAGCTCCCTTAGCCATTCCTCATAAGGCATCGTTTCCAGGCCTTTGACCATTTTGGTTGCCCTCCTCTGGACACGTTCCAGTTTGTCAGTGTCCTTCTTGAACTGTGGTGCCCAGAACTGGACACAGTACTCCAGGTGAGGTCTGACCAAAGCAGAATACAGTGGCACTATTACAAACTGCCTATGTTTTTGCACAGACAAAGAAGAAATCCCTACTTGGCCCCAAATTAACAAGTTAGACAGGCAGAGCAACATTGTATGAGATGTTTCTATAGTGACCATCCCCACAAAGGTGAGATATATTAGAACCTCAAATGAGTAAATGCCCTCTTTACCAGAAACGCTCTATGATTCAGCCAAGTAAGTTTCATAGTTAGGGTCAAATTTAATCAGACTCTACCAAGCTGCAGAGTTTATGTTTGCCAATAGTGATAAATCTTGCTGGGTGAAAACATCTCTGTGCATAATGCAGTATCAGAAGTGTTTAATACAATGTCCATCTCTCCTCTCTCCCAAGACGCACACAAATCATTTTCTCAATGTACATTATAGTAAGGATTTGCAAGAGGCAATCAACTGCATGAATAAGTGTCTTTGAAGCTTGGAGATTAGAGTTATAAAACTTTCGATGCCAGACTGTATTTGGCCTGACCAAACCTCACTAACATGAGTGGAAAGTGTCCAACCGATTTGGATGGCTTTTGGGTCCCATCCTCTTTGAGGTTGCTGGCTTGCTGCTTTGGTCATGAAATTAAATTCTCTGCCACACACTGATAAAGTAGTTCCAATTTTTTGCATGCTCAGAGTAGCAGTAAGCATGAGACATGACTATCCCTACTCTGTATGGCAAGTGCTGCAGCACCAACTGAGTTCTCATTAAGTAACATGTCAGCTGCTACGGGTGGGGGAACCAAGAGAATAAGAAAGCACAATGTTCAGGTATTACTGGACGAGCAAATGTGTCAATATCATTTTCTCTCTGTTGCCCATTTTTCCGAAGTAATGTTCACCTCTCCACATTTACACATCAGTTCATGATATTTTTAAAAAGATGTCATGAAACTCCATCAACATTTTTGTGAAAAGTAACCCTAATATTCACATTTTTGTATGCCCTGATATAATGCATGTTTGCATGTTATTTTCACTAATATATATGCATTTTAGGCACACTTTACATTTTTGTTGTTGTTTAGTCATGTCTGACTCTTTGTAACCCCTGGACCAGATCATGCCAGGCACTCCTGTCTTCCACTGCCTCCTGCAGTTTGGTAAAACTCATGTTAGTAGCTTCGAGAACACTGTTCAACCATCTCGTCCTCTGCCGTCCCTTGTTTAACTCTGGTAATGGTCTTTATTCTAGTAGCAAGATGGCCGGCCAGGTCCACTTTTACTTGTATCGATGTATCAGTATATAGTGTGTTGATGAGAAATAATAAGTGACTATCTATATTTGTCTTTTCCAATTTCTGCCACAATGCATGTCTGGGGACCATATTGAAAGCTGACATTAGATCGATAAAAGCGGCGTATAGTTTTTGCTTCAAATTATGGATGTATTTACATAACAAAAAGTTCATCACAAAGCACTGGTCCAATGTAGATTTCCCTCTTTGGAAACCTGCCTGGACTTCAAATAACTCTTTATTTGTATCTGCCCATTCTTCCAGTCTCCCAAGAATGAGCCTGACATATAGTTTAGAGGCTACATCTAACAGACTAATAGGTCTATAATTGGCAGGATTTTTCTTATCACCCTTTTAATATATTGGAGCAATTATACTCAGCTTCCACCCTTCCGTATGCAGCCTGAGCTGTTTATGTATGTGAACAGTTTTGCGAGGATGGGTGACCAGAAATCTGGTCTTATCTTATCAATCTCCATTGGGATCATGTCTTCTCCTGGAGCTTTATTGGCTAGTTGACTTGTGATTAGCCTCTTAATCTGATTGGGCATGACATCTGGCCATTTTGGCCGTTCTAAAAACTGAATATGGTAAACCTGTGAGGGTAAGTCAGAACGGGGGCCATATATTCCTGTAAAATATGTCACCCAATCCTTTCCTTGAACAGATTCTTCTAACGAGTAGCCCAGCCCATTTGTACCTTGGGCAACCAGATGCCAAAATTTTCGTGAGTCCTTTTGAAGTGCCGCATCTCCCAATGCTCTCCACTGTTACTCATAATATATTTGTTTCTTACTGTTCAGTAATCGCTGCTCGGCCTTTTGGCTAAGATCAAGTGTAGTATAGTAAAGCATCAAACATTAAAAACTAAATAAAGATTAAACTATTTACAATCTGCTATTTAAAGGCCACATCGTAAGGGTTAACCTTCCACCACAGTTGTTTCTAATTCAGAGTTAGAGATGTAAAAAGAAGGAACATTTTATCATATGTGGTGGGAATGTAAGAAAGTAAAAAACTTCTGGGAAATGATATATTATGAGATGAAAAAGATGTTGAAATATACATTCTTAAAAAAACCAGAAGCATTTTTTACTTGGTATTATAGGTGAGAATATTAATAGACAAGATGTTAAATTGTTTTTATATGCAACAACAGCGGCAAGAATATTGTTAGCCCAGAAATGGAAGCAAGAAGAAATTCCAACGAAAGAAGAATGGCAGACAAAATTAATGGACTACGCAGAATTAGATAAAATGACAGGAAGGATTCGAAACCTGCGGGACCAGAGATTTACAGAAGATCGGAAGAAATATACGAACTATTTGAAGAGCAACTGTAATCAACAAATTATGCTAGTAGGACCACAAGAAGGTTTGTAAGGAAAAATATATGAAATATTGCAAAATAGAGAAAGAAGAGAAATTAGTTAAGAGATTTAAAGGTAATAGTGAAAGTATGAAAGGTATATTAAGTGATTGGAAATTTTTCAGATGTGATTGATGGAAGTCCAAAAAATTGTATAAGATGTAAAAGTATGTTTAATTATTTGAAAATGATATGTTAAAAAACTAATAAAAATTTATAAATAATAATAATAATAATTCAGAGTTAGAGAGGCTGATCACCTGTCTCTTGAACAGGCATGGCACGAACACAGGTATATCCCTCACTTTGTTGCTTGCTAGATCACATCCAAGAGGAACAAGCTCTGAAGAGGAAACTCTGGACTTCTAAGCCACAGAGTGCCTTAGTGTCTGGTAGGCTTAGTGGGGAAAGGGCTGCATGCTGTGAAAATTTATCAGTAGATGGTCGCACTCAAGACAAGGGAGAAGAACCACTTTGGGCACCAACAACCCAATGTAGAGCCACACTGGCAGTGCAGAGTTTGACATTGTGCATGAGATCGTGCAAAGTTGTTATTATTGCAGCACCATTTCTGAGCGAGGTCTATCCCTAGGGAACATAAGAACTCTGGACAGGCTTCAATTGATAAGCTGTGCTTTTAGGAATGTCACCCTGGCGCATCAAACTCAACAGCCTATCAGCCAACCGAGTTCAAAGAGATGCACCAAAATGGTTCGCCAAAGTGGTACATGACCCCAGTCAAGCTTGCAAAAATCTATCATTTGCCCGATAATAAATGTTGGAAATGTAAAGAAACTGAAGGTACATTCTTTCACCTTTGGTGGACGTGCCCAAGGATTAAGGCTTTCTGGGAAATGATCTATAATGAAATGAAAAAGGTATTTAAATATACCTTCCTGAAGAAACCAGAGGCCTTTCTTCTGGGCATTGTCGGCCAATTGGTGCCAAAGAAGGATAGAACTTTTTTTATGTATGCTACAACAGCAGCAAGAATACTTATTGCAAAGTATTGGAAGACACAAGATTTACCCACTCTGGGTAGATGAAGGTGATGGACTATATGGAATTGGCAGAAATGACTGGCAAAATATGAGACCAGGGAGAAGAAATGGTGGAGGAAGATTGGAAGAAATTTAAAGACTATCTGCAGAAATACTGTAAAATTAATGAATGTTAAAATGATGTTGGACTGAAAAGAAGTGGTTTTGGTAATAAGGTTAATAAGAATAGGTAAATATAGATAGTTATACGGATGAAAATATATAGTTATAATAGGTTAAGATACAGAGTAAAGATAAATGAAAGAGGGTAAGGATTTGCTGAAAAGACTTTGAAAACGGGAATACAAAAGGGGAGGTGTGAGGAGGTCAAGGAAATAAGCAAATGAGCTTAAAGATACTGAAAAATGGATTTATCCTTTTTAAAAATATTTTTTCCTTCTTCTTTTTTCTATTTCTTAGTTATCTGGTTTTTGTATTTTGTATCATTTTCTTTTCCCCCCTTTTTTCCCTTCTTTCCAGGTTGCTTTTTTGTTAACTTTCTCGGTAGCTTGTGTTTGTTAGTTTTTGTTTGTTTTTTCTTTATATGTAATTTTTTGCATAATCTCAATAAATATTTTATTAAAAAACACACAAAATGGTTCGCCAAAAACACATGATGTCATTATCTATCCTCCTGCTAATCTTGAGCACCTCATCTGGTAATTTAAGGTAATTTCTGAAAATGAAGTTTGGGGTTTTAGACTGAAACCATTGATAACCTACATGCCTTATTTAACATATCACTCTTGACTGCAGTCCTGCTGATCTCACACTTGTAGAAATCATGGGCACACTATTCATTGATGCTCTGGAACTTTAATAAGACCCCTAGCTTGTGCAGACCATGACCATTTAACAATTGCCCTTGATATAGCAGTATAAAAAGGAGAGAAAATCAGTTGCATAATGAAGGACTTAAAAAATGAAAGGGATATATGTTCCCCTACAAATAGGTGTGTTACTTTATACTCAGCAGTGCAATAGTGCATCCTGGTGGACAAGCACCAGATTACTTCATTCAAATGAGCAGTTCATTATGATAGGTGTGGCAATTGAAATGGCAACTGCTGCCATTGAAAAGACAATAGAGAAGACCAGTAGGGTTTTCTCGTGTATAATTCTGCTCTGCTATTTCCATATGGGTTCTCTAGTGGAGAGTTGGGATATGTGATATTAAGGGGATGATCTTGTTCCTTTGGGCTCCTCATCTATTGCTTAAATATGGAAATTTTTCTGCAAAGTTGTAAAGCAGAGGTTAAGTTGTAAAGTTGGAGGTTAAGGAAAAGTAAAAAATAAAAATAAATCGGTCTCATGCGCATATCAGCACTTTCAAGGTAGGGATGAGCAAAATGGTCCTAAACCAACTAACCAACCAACCAACCAACCACATCATGAGCTCAACCACAGGTCTGTTCCATTCTATTTCTGCATCAATCTTCTATTTTCTTGCTTAAAATCTGCACAAACATTTGTATTTAAATATGCATGTTTTCTCTTAAACTATGGGTCATAATCATTTATTTATACTTTCTTTCTTTCTTTCTTTCTTTCTTTCTTTCTTTCTTTCTTTCTTTTTCTTTGCCAAGGACATTGAGGAGCTCAAAAGCCAGTGAATAACTAAGTTAATGTGTGCACAGTAGCTCAAGATATCTGGATTAGGTTGGTTCATACTCCAAGACATAAACATTGAATTTCTCAAGCATTCTAATTCATCCCATTTCCATCCAAAGAAGAGAGCCTCTGCTACACATTCCAGTTCTGTTTCAGACATTCTTTACTTGATTAGGTGTGTATTTACATAAACATATCACCAAGGACAGTTTCGACATTTGCACCGTGTATTTTGCTACCACACATTTCCTGAAGGGAATGTTTGCTGAGCAGTTGCTATCTTGAGATGTTTCAAGAGGCACTTATTTTAAATGGTGGTGATGAATTCAGTACAGTGGTACCTTGGTTTAATAACAGTTTAGTTTAGTTTAAGAAAAACTTGGATTAAGAACGCTGCAAACCCGGAAGTAGGTGTTTTGGTTTGTGAACTTTGCCTTGGAATAAGAACATGTTTCACTTACTGTTGAGTGTGTTCCAGTTGTAAATTGAGTCCCCCGCTGCTATGGGAAAGCACACCTTGGTTTAAGAACGCTTTGGTTTAAGAACAGACTTCTGAAATGGATTAAGTTCATAAGCAAAGGTACCACTATAGTAAGCAAAGCATCATAATTGTCAAGTGCACTTTAAAACTATTCAAGAAGGGGCCTTTTGGTGTTTGCAAAGAGTCCCCACCAATGCACCGTGTGTTTGCCTGTGGATCATATTTCATAGTACCTCACCAATCAGCTTTGTTCACCTGATGATGTCATTGAGGGTCAGTGAAATCAATGGAGAGTGAGAGCAAGATGGGGTGACGTGAATTCTTCTTCTTCTTCTTCTTCTTCTTCTTCTTCTTCTTTCTTCTTCTTCTTACCCCAGCCATCTGGCTGGGTTTCCTCAGCCACTCTGGCGGCTCCCAACAGAATATTAAAAACACGATAAAGCATCAAACATTAAAAACTTCCCTAACATGAACATGTTGCAAGGAGTGCTATGCTGAACAGCCATAAAAGGAGGAGGATTTCTTTTTAATGCACCGCTGAAAGTGTTTGCAAAAACAAAACAGCCATTTAATCTCTGGGCTAGATAACCTCCTCATAGATCCATTTGTTTTTAATGAGAACCCACTAATTTTACACTCTGCTAGCAATAACTCTTAACTCCATATGAAAAAACTTTTCAGGGACAGAGGAACACCTATAATTGAATCTAAGATTACATTTGCTTCATATTAACCACAAACTCTTAAGCAATCAATGGCTACCCGATTTCAGTAGCAGTTCCTTAAAATGATTGAAAAACCTTATGAGTAGTGATGAAAAGTATAAAGCAGTATTGATCTCTTGCTCTGGGACATTGACTTACACTGTAAGCAAGTCTAATGCTGAAAGAAATGTACTCCTTTTCCTCCTTAGTTGCTTGTAAGCAAATACACAGATTTTTAAACTAATCACAAAGTCTGTTTTATAAGTAAAAAAAACCCCAGAAACCAAAATGTGATCAGTTCAAACAGAGACAGGAGCAATACAGTTATTGTACAATGCATATTTTCCTCACTTATCCTTTACTGAGCAAATAGGCTTACACTGGAAGGAATAATCAGTTTGAATGTAATAAAGTATATACTTGTAACTAACAAAACAAATCCATTTCAAATAAGCAAAAACAGATTACCATGTCATTTTGCATTTGAACCTCCCCCTGCCCCAGAAGAATGTACACCACAGTTGTATTGAATGTTTGAGCTTGATCTTTGGCACCACATGATAAAAGGTTTGTCTAAACAGAGATAAGATGAAGCGGGAAGGGATTATGTTCAGAAACAGTGCTCAAGAGGATTTTGACGTGATTTACAAATCAAAACTTTCAGAATTCTTTCTGCGAAGCCTAACTGTAAACAAAGAATGACATAGATTGGGGTTTTCATGACCAGCTAATGACCCAGATGATTTTGCACAGAGACTGGTTTGTCAAGAATGGGGTGGTTAAGAGTCTTTCCATTTTCTTACCATCATATCCAAAGTCTTTTGTAATGTACACATGTCTTCCTCCATCCAGTTAAATACAGTAAACATTGATGGGAGTCTCAAAGTTACTCTTATCATTTTGTTTATATGATGCAAAAAATGCCTCCAAACTTCATAAGCATACTGGTGATTCCATCACATGTGTGTTAAGTGTGTGTTTTGCAGCCTAGAACTTCCAACATTTGATATGTTTCTATACATATTCCATTCAACCTGCCCTCACAAAAAAGAATTATATTGGGCATCCCTTATCAATAAGCAGAGATCTTTCCCAGTTGTCTTCATTCTAGAATGATAAACACCCAATTCTCTTTCCCATCTTGACTGCTCCAGTCACATTGATATGGGAATGGCTTCCATACGTCCGGGTTTCCCCCAATACATCCAGTAATTGGGCTGTCAAAACGGCATCCGGATTTTCACTTTTGGGAATAAATTGAGTTATCTGTTTCAGGGGTGGATTGGTATTTTCCACAATACATAAATTACTAAGAAATGCTTGTGTTTTGTGATTTACTGTAATGTGAGTTTTGGAAAGAACAGACCTGAAGGAAATTTATTTATGTACATATTGATTTTTGAATAATTAAAAAATTGGGGAGGGGGCTGGAGTGGTGGATTGTACATGGCTCATTTGCTTTATCAAATTTGAGGTTCAGAATTAACATTCCATACATCTACAGCTAGGACCTGTAACAAAATGTTGCAGTGTATCCTCAATTCATCTCAGGGTTCCAATCAGCTTTTCATGCCCTAGGGATATAAAAATCTGTCAATTTTGGTTTCTCCAAGTTTCTCCTTTTTCCAGAAGTTCAGTTTGCCACATTGAACATCAATTGGCCAAGCTTACTGAGACTGATGGGAGGATACGTGGCTGGGAAAGGCTGTTCTAGTAGCTTTCATAAAATAGGAATAACTAAGATGCTGAAAAGTATACCATTCTCCAATAACTGTGTTTTATGGGTAATTTGAACAAAAGACTGACACCCAATATAATTACTTGGAACTATGTCCCACCGAAGTTTGGAGGAGCACAGAGTACAATTGTCACAAGGTTCCATTTATTGATCCCTACCTGGTCTATAAAATACTTATAGATGTATTGCACAATATGATTTGTCCTCTTCGTAATGCAAAAGTCTCTTTAGGGGAGATTATTTCTATGGACTGCTCCACAGTTATCATAACACATACTCTCTGAGTATTTAATGAGACGTACTTTCTGATAAGCATCCTTCGGACTGTTTCCTTAGCCTGCTGTATTCTTTTTTACACTGACAGCTATGAGACAAAGGATGAAGTAAAATGAGGAAGAAGTTATGTTCCAGTGGCAAATTCCTATCTCAGCCCCCAAATTAGTTCTCAGAATATTTTTATTGCTCAGTCCAACATCACTGCAAAGTTTCCCCCAAAGCCTTTTAAGTAGCTTAATAGATGGGTCTGGTTCAAAACCACGATAAATTCTGCTTTCTGCATCTAAAAATCCTTATTTTAAGGTTGACAGGGAGCTATATTCCAGCTTCCAATTAAAGATAACCTCATTCAAAACATACTTCCGTGTGCTTCAGCGATACTTAACGACAGAAGAGTCTCCTGGGAGCATTGTGTTTCGAAATGTAGTGGTGGTAAATCAAGGCACAGAATGCCAAAAGCAGAAGATACTATCTATTCAAGGACACATCTTTTATATTTCACCTCCAACTGAACCATTAAACAGAAAGGAAAAGAATAGATCCCTGGTTCTTCTTTTGGCCTCATCCTAAGTGTCACTCTATCTACAGGAGAACTTACTGCGCTACAGCCTTAATTGTCCTTGGGGACTTGAAATGTTTAAACTAGTTTTGGTTTTCATAGTTTGAGGGAAATGTATCTTTTTTAAAAAATATATATACACACAAGAATATCATGTTGGCTAACCGTAGACTATTGGTTTAACAATCAACTCTGGGGATTGTAGCTAGTTCTGTGAGTGGAATAGGGGTCGCCAAACAATTCTCATCACCCTTAACAAAGCACAGGCCCCAGAATTCTTTGGGGAAAGCCATGACTGTGCTATAAATATATGATGTGATTGTGACCTCGGTGGATTGCACCATTTGAAGAGGATGTATCAATATCAGAGCAAATGTCTTAGTGAATATTTCTCTTTAGCACTAGTAAAGCTATGTTCTTTTAGCAGGGGGAAAATCACTTCAGTTTTTAAAGTAGTAATTAATAAAGCTGGCAAAAAACATTAAAAATGGAATCTTCATACAGTGCGGTTCATACATTTATTAATTATATATTTCATTATATACGGGTAGGAAGCTTTCCAAAAGTGCAATTACTGTCTGGAGGGGGAAAACCTCACCTTAGTTCAGCAATGACCTTGGATTTGTACGGTAATGCAGAAAAGCATTGCTATAATCTATTGCCTAAGTAATATGGCCATGATATTCTTTACTGCACAAGGCCAGACAAAATGAGTTTTGCAAGACAATATCATGGAGAATGAAAACCTCCTCTCCAAAACTCTGGACAGAATTGAAGAGCTCTGCTCACTCTGTTGGAGCATAACTTGTGTACAACTATCCTGTTTCACTGAAGTGAAAAGCTTTTTAAATGAACGTGGAAAGTTCTGCTTCAAAGAAACTACCTTCAAAGCTGAAAGCTGTAAGAAAGCCCTTGCAGTTTTTCAGAGACATGTTCAGATGTATAATCTGCACACCCCTAGATTAAAGAGCCATGGTCGTCTGTGGTGTACACACACACTTCTCTTTTCATCATAGTGCCTCTGGTCCTCAATGTGTCTACTCAGAAGTAAGTCCCACTGAGTTCAATGGGATTTACTCCCAGGCAATAGTGTTTCCAGCATGAATCACCACAGAAAGCCAAAAAACCCATTCAATTGAATATTACAGTGGATCAAAAAAGGAAAAGAGCACACACAGTTGTACTATGAACAGTGATTGCTATAATATACTACTTTCAACTCTCTAGGGTGACATATATATCCAGATTCCAGTCCATGTTGCTGCTTTTGTGGATTGATCTACCTGAACAGTTCAAAAAAATATTCTGATCCAGATGTTGAAAGCCAATCCATTTTTATTGGCTATTACATGTTTTGAAAGAAGACCTTCTTAACAGAAGCCATGTTCCAATAATCTTAATATTCATTTGGCGTAATCTTCAAGTATCTAGATATATATCTAGGAAGACCTGTAGCCCAGCTGCACTGCTTCTTGAAGTGACTTGTTTGAAATGCTAGACAACATCAAAGCTTCTCACAATATGCTGTAAGAAGTCTGGCCTCTGAAGTTTGTACACACTGAATCTGGAAAAAGCCATTTTAAGCTATGGACGCGGGTGGCGCTGTGGGTTAAAGCCTCAGCGCCTAGGGCTTGCCGATCGAAAGGTCGGTGGTTCGAATCCCCGCGGCGGGGTGCGCTCCCGCTGCTCAGTCCCAGCGCCTGCCAACCTAGCAGTTCGAAAGCACCCCCGGGTGCAAGTAGATAAATAGGTACCGCTTACCAGCGGGAAGGTAAACGGCGTTCCGTGTGCTGCGCTGGCTCGCCAGATGCAGCTTTGTCACGCTGGCTCACCAGATGCAGCTTTGTCACGCTGGCCACGTGACCCGGAAGTGTCTCCGGACAGCGCTGGCCCCCGGCCAATAGATGTGAGATGGGCGCACAAACCCCAGAGTCTGTCAAGACTGGCCCGTTCGGGCAGGGGTACATTTACCTTTACCTTTAACTTGTGCACACATAAGAAGGGACATTGCTACTTTGATTTTGTGCTAACTCCTATATTGGGTACCTTCCTGCGTGCACTCATATATATGTAGATCAAAACTGGATAAGGTCTTTAAGGAGAAAGTAATAGCATCGCTTTTCATTTTCTTGCCTTCTTTTTTTCCAAAGGGGGGGTATATGGACATGATATGAACTGAGTCAGCACGAGTCGGTGGCCTGCAATGAATCAGCAAAGCCTGCATGACTCATGCAACCTTTCACCTGCACATGCTTGTATATATAGGGTGGTCATTGATGGTCTGTTTGCTGTGGTGTGGGTTGGTTGGATGGTAGAAAGTTGGTTGAGTTTAATATGTATAAAGCTGTCGGTCGTGATTGGAGAAGACTTTTTTTTAGAATACAGTGGTACCTCGGGTTACATACGCTTTAGGTTACAGATGCTTCAGGTTACAGACTCCGCTAACCCAGAAATAGTACCTTGGGTTAAGAACTTTGCTGCAGGATGAGAACAGAAATCATGCTCCGGAGGCACGGCAGCAGCAGGAGGCCCTATTAGCTAAAGTGGTGCTTCAGGTTAAGAACAGTTTCAGGTTAAGAACGGACCTCCGGAATGAATTAAGTACGTAACCAGAGGTACCACTGTAAAAGCAGCAATTCTCTGCAAAGTACTCTTTCTGCCAACTAGGGTCCGAGGACCAGGCAAAGGAGGCAAACCTTTTCATTTTCAAACACTGACAAAAGCCATTTCTGATCATTACTTGTGGAATAACACTGGTCTGTAGCTTCTTGTTTGCAGTTCTACGACCAGAGAAAAACTCAGCAAGGTTAAAAGAAAAGCAAACTTGAGTAGACATCTGGAATCTTGGTCATTTCCCCTGGGTATAAGATTCAGGGCAAGGACATCCACTCAAAATTACAAAGACCTCTTAGTATTTCACTCAATATTCTGCATAGTAAATACTCCAAATAAATATTCCTAGAAAAAAGTCCTAGAAAGCTACTAGTGGATTTAATTTATTTATATGTCTCTCTGTGTATTCAAATCAATTTTATTTGTATTTTTTAAAATGCCCTACTCCTCTTTGCTTGCTTCTGCTGCCTTCAGGAGTAGGTTGAAGCAGCAGGGAGATGAGGAAGGGGAATTCTCATTGCATGAGGAAAAGCCAATTCACATTTATTTATTGGGAGCACTTCAGGCAAAAGGGTCCCCAGAGCGGCTTACACAAAATCAAAACAAGACACTCCCTGCCTGCAGGCTTACATTCTAATTAATAAATAAATACATATACAGCTCACAAGCGGAAAGGGACAAGGAGGGCAGAGGGAAATAAAACTCAAAACACAGAAACACATTTGTAAATAGTTATTTTCTATACTGGGGACTGGGAGTGGCCGCCAAGACCATATAACACCAGTCCTGAAAGACCTACATTGGCTCTCAGTACGTTTGCAAGCACAATTCAAAGTGTTGGTGTTGACCTTTAAAGCCCTAAACGGCCTCGGCCCAGTATACCTGAAGGAGCACCTCCAACCCCATCACTCAGCCTGGACAATGAGGTCCAGCTCTGAGGGCCTTCTGGCGGTTCCCTCACTGTGAGAAGTGAGGTTACAGGAAACCAGGCAGAGGGCCTTCTCAGTAGTGACACCTGCCCTGTGGAATGCCCTCCCACCAGATGTCAAAGAAATAAACAACTATATGACTTTTAGAAGACATCTGAAGGTAGCCCTGTTTAGGGAAGCTTTTAATATTTGATGAGTTATTGTATTTTAATATTTTGCTGTAAGCTGCCCAGAGTGGCTGAGGAAACCCAGCCAGATGGGTGGGGTATAAATAAATTGTTGTTGTTGTTGTTGTTGTTATGGCCAGCAGGCACAGTTCAGGACCATAAGGTGCCTGATGGAGCTGGGCTTCCAGGAAAGCAGAGGCAATGAACCCTGCTTCCTATCTCTCCCACTGAGGCAGCCTGATGAAAATGGCTGCCCCCAGATGACAGATGAGGACTCCAATAATTATTAAATTCATGATAACACAAGACTAGTTCTGAGTGAACTGCAGTGCCTAAAAAAAAAAAAAAAAAAAGTTTAGGGGTACTCTCATTTTCCTACTCATATTGAAATACTGCCCCTCAATGAGGCCAAACTTAGATTCACAAAATGTTTAGGGGTGTGCCTACCCCCGCATCCCCCAGAAAAAGCGCTGGTAAACTCTATTCACTATTCTATACAGGCAATGATTTTAAAACGAACACTGGAGATATGGAATATCTCTCTGTCTCCCTGTCTGTGTATCTATCAATATCTCTCTCTCTCTCAACACACACAAAAGATTTAAGGATTAGCCTTGAATGAAACTCTCACTGTTGAAAGACTGATGTAAGGAAACAAGAGATCGGGTGCCTTTTAAGATGACACCTTGGACACCTTGCATTGGGAAACGCAATGGAATTTGACCGAAATAGAATATTGCAGCTATACACAAACTGAAGTGATGACTATTGATTGAATCATTAAGCTGAAATATATTGTAATGGTGGCCCTGTTTATTGGCTTTTCCTTTTAAAGTACTTTTCATTGTCTGATGATAATGATTAGGTGTAATTATTTTAAGGTCAAACAATTCATATAAATCAGTCGCTGATGTGGGGAACAGCCTAAGGAAATGAATTAAGACCTTGGTTGGGTGGTTTTTATTGGTGATTATTCATTGTTATGTGCCCCCTCCCCCCCATATTAAACTCTCTCAAGGGCAAGCCCATCAACCTAGTTTGTTCTGACAATCTCCTTTTGAGCTGTGTTTTGAATAGAGCCAAGTATAAAAGTGATTTGACTGGCTTCATCTTTCAAACAGAATTGATAACTCTTGTTTGCATGTTCCCACCTCCCCACCAACCTGCCTAATTTTCTTCTCTATGAGGTGCGCATTCAAATCACGTTGGTATTGTCAATAACACTTTTTTGAACGGCTTTTAGAGTTGTTTCAGATTATCAGGGAATAATTGTCATTAAGCTCTGTGCTAGATCTTCCACGCGAAACACAGCCCAAACCAATTGTGAACTGAGGGACCTGCTGAGTTCTTCCTTTCTATGCAGTTGCAAGGCACCAGCAAAAACAGAAGATCCACGAAACCCTTTGTGACAATGGCAGTTGTCGGGGTGGGCAGCAATGCCTGACTTCCCATCACTGGCATCAATGTGGCCTACTGGGAAGGAGAGGCATTGTGATGGTGAAGTTGGCATGGTGCAAATTCAACAGCTGGAGCACTGGATTGACTCATGCGCTGCATCTACACTGCACCAACCTGACCACTCCCTTGAGCTGTGTTTACTACTATGATTTTCATTTGCATGGAAGGACCCTCAAGCCAATCCCCCATTCGCATAAAGAAATTCACACAGACACAGGATTTTTGTTTAAGGTTATTGGGCATTTTTTTTGGCCACAACTTAATCGATTACAGGAAATGTAAGCGGTGTTGGCTTAGGCATTGGCAAAAGACTATATCTGACTCCTGCCCCCTTTGCAGGAAGTCTGTAAGGGTAAACCACCCAAAGGGAAACTGCTTCGGGGGAACCTGCCTGCATCTCCCCTGGTGTTCCCAGAGTCCTGGCATGGCCCTAGCCCCTCAAGTGGACTTCAGACAAGATCCAGGCCCCGGATTCCTTTAACGGAATACCCTTGAAATGGAGGGGCAGGCAATGGCTGACCTCCCCTCCCCCATTCAACAATAAGCCAATGCCTAACCGCCTAACCTTACAAAGTTGTGATGATTGCTAAGAGGTAGGCAAAACCCAAGTGGCTCATGCTAATTTGCCAAATGGAAATATTCCTACCCAGTCCCCAATCCAAGACAAGCAAACAACCAAAGTCCAAAGCAAGGCCAGAGGACACTTAAAGGAAGGGTGGGCGGGTGCCACTTTTATACCTTCCCATGATCACCCATTCAAACTGATTGGGCAATAGCCCTGGGTGATAATGGTGCCACCCTGGTGTGAGGGTGATGGCTGCACCCATGCCAGGGTGGGGGGACTGGGTTGAGGGCCTGCACACAACCAGGACCATCTATTAAGATCCCACTTATTCATTGCTGTGTGTGTGTGTGTGTGTGTGTGTGTGTGTGTGTGTGTATGAATGAATCTCCAAGCAACTTACAGCAGCACAAGATAAAAACAAGTAAAAGCAGTTGAAAAGCAGATAGGAAGAAAACAAAAGACAAATCCTAAAGCACTCATTCAATAGTACTACAGAAAGGATAAACATTTCTTCACCTAAAAAAAATAAATAAAATGCACAGAGTCCCTCTAAAGTAACTGTCATTTATTTATTTCATATTTCCATGTTTATAAAACACGTCGGTGGCATAACTACACATTAAATTGAAATTACAAACATATTGTTCTATTTTTCACAAGCAAAAACAAGAGGTGGAGGAATCTGCAAGCAGTCAAATGTACCAAGCACAACAGAATATCAATGTTTAATTAAATTTACATGCTAAAATTCCCAAGAATCAGCTGCTTGCTTTGAGATGTTGTTTCTTAGGATTCCGTTCTTTCTTTTAAACTAAATATTTAAAGGAAGGGATCTTTTCCCTGCAGATTTTATAGTGTAGCTGAGATTTCTCTTGTGAATTTGAGTTTAATAGATTCAAATCAAGAAATACAATAGTCCTGTCTCATCCATTCAGTAACGTTCAGCCATTGTTCTGACATTGTTTCTGGCAGAAGACAAATGGAAGATTGAACGCCAAAGGGACCTTTATGCTGTCACCTGTCAGGAGAACATAAATCCTCTAGGTCATTGTTACACAGAAAACAAACTGATCCATTACTCTTAAAAGTCTCCTATCCAGAAAATAACACCTCTCTGCTGTGAGACACCTGTATTTTGACAAGACGTGGTAGCATTCTTGCAAACACCATCCTTGAAAACAGTGTTAGCAGTTATAAATAGCTGATTTCCTCCTATTATATTGGGTTTATCAATAAGGTAAAGGGACCCCTGACCATTAGGTCCAGTCGTAACCGACTCTGGGGTTGCGGCGCTCATCTCGCTTTATTGGCCGAGGGAGCCGGTGTTTGTCTGCAGACAGCTTCCGGGTCATGTGGCCAGCATGACTAAGCCGCTTCTGGCGAACCAGAGGAGCACACGGAAATGCCGTTTACCTTTCCGCCAGAGCGGTACCTATTTATCTACTTGCACTTTGATGTGCTTTTGAACCGCTGGGTTGGCAGGAGCAGGGACCGAGCAATGGGAGCTCACCCCGTCACGGGGATTCGAACCGCCGACCTTCTGATCGGCAAGTCCTAGGCTCTGTGGTTTGACCCACAGTGGTACTTGCCTTTAAAAGCTATTTGCCAAAGATGTATATACAGCTTCCTCGATTACAATGGCACTGTGATCGGACAAGGGGAGTTTGCAAGAAGCCTCCAAGCCATGCAGTTTCTAAAGCAGTGACACAGTGGTGCTTGGGAAGTTGCCCTATGCTGTGTCAGACCCTTGGTCATTTAGCTTAGTATTATCTACAATGACTGGGAGCAGCTCTCCAGTGTGAGCAAGTGTGGTGTAGTGGTTAAGAGCAGTGGACTCGTAATCTGGTGAACCGGGTTCACATCCCCGCTCCTCCACATGCAGCTGCTGGGTGACCTTGGGCCAGTCACACTTCTCTGAAGTCTCTCAGACTCACTCACCTCACAGAGTGTTTGTTGTGGGGGAGGAAGGGAAAGGAGGTTGTTAGCCGCTTTGAGACTCCTTAGGGTAGTGATAAAGTGGGATATCAAATCCAAACTACTACTACTGCTATTCTTCCTCCTCCTCCTCTTCTTCTTCTTCTTCTTCTTCTTCTTCTTCTTCTTCTTCTTCTTCTTCTTCTTCTTCTTCTTCTTCTGTCTCTCCCAACCCTACCTGGAGATGCCAAGAATAGAATATGGACTGTTTGCATGCAAAGCAGAGGTTCCACCACTAAGTTATGACCAGTAGCAGATGGTGCCACTCATCTTACCTTCAAGCAGGGCTTATCCACACCTTGGCTTGTCCCACTGCTGTCCCCTGGGGAAAACCCACAATTTAGCGCTGAATAAGAACAAACAGCAATCAGGTTTGAGTTGCTGGGGAGCCCAAGTGGGGTTGTTCTGTTGCACTTATCCCTTGGTTGTGGGCTTCCTAAGAGACATCTGGTTGACCCTTTGAGAACATGATGATGGACTAGATGGGTCTTTGGTCTGTTCCAGCAGTTCTTATATTGTGTTCTTATATTAGTCTCTGAATTCTGTTAGTGCAGCCAGCATAGCCAATGATCGGGGAAGATGAGAGACATAGTACAAGGCTGCTCCTCTTCCCAGAGGAGCAGGGTTGCAGGCCAGCACTGTGCACTCCCCGATAACAGGGATCTGGGTGTGTGGATCTTGTCTGAAGCCCAGGAAGTGGCTAGGGCCATGCCAAGACCCCATCGGGAACCCTGGGGGAGTTCACAGTTGAAGTACATCAACAGGGCTCCCCCTACTTGTGGTTGACCCTTACTAGACTACATGCATGGTGGGCAGGAGTCAGATATAGTCGGTTCAGTTCCAATGCCTAAGCCAATACCACTCACATCTGTAACCAATAAAGTTGTGGCCTTAATTACCCCATTAACCCAAAATATTGGTGTCCATGTATTTTATTATCCAATAAATGGGGAGGGCTTGGGGCCTTGCTATGCAACAGCATCTGAAGGACATCATGTTGGTTACTCCTGCTCTATGGAAACGAAGTTTACTACAACTGTTTTAATTAATATTCATAAAAAGTATATTAATTCTGAGTTTTAACCTGAGCATAAAATAACATTTGATTTCCCATCTTTAGTTATTATTATTATATTATTATTATTATTATTATTATTATTATTATTATTATTATTATTATTATTATTATATTTATATGCCAATCTGATTGGGTTGCCCCAGCCACTCTGGGCGGTTCCCAACAAAATATTAAAAACACAATAAAACATCAGCCATTAAAAACGTCCCTGAACAGAGCTGCCTTCAGATGTCTTCTAAAACGCAATAGTTGTTTATCTGTTTGACATCTCATGGGAGGTCTCAAGAAGGCCCTCTGCCTGGTTCCCTGTAGCATCACGTCTTGCAGTAAGGGAACCACCAGAAGGTTACAGTTATTATTACTACTTCATCCTTAAGGGCAACAAGTATTTTGGAGAGTTCACTATGAATATCAGATGCCATGGTGGGACCTTTCAGATACTGAATATATGGGAATTTGTCATCACAATCAAAGGCATAATTTATAACAAGTGTTCTGGAAACCTGATGCAGACTTACAATAGTTTGCTAATTTCTGAAGGCCTTTGCTTCTGATCCTGCTTATTTGTTGGATTTCACTAGAGGAGGCTTATTTGTACATTTGTAAATATAAAATATTTCAATCTTTCTCTTCCTTCCCCATCTGAGTTCAACTTGCACATCCACTCTGCAGCACTTGCCTCATCTAAGCAAGAAAGTTGCCTTTCCTAAAACTAGATGTTCTTCCAGCAAATGGTAAATGCTAACAAATTTTCATGGAGATGTTAAATGGAAACTATGAAGCTATGAATTTAAGATGGGAAAAATTAGAAATTGAGAGGAACTCCAAAATTGGCATATTTACTCAGACTACAAGTAGAGTGCTGTGAAATTACAACATGGGTAAATACTACCAAACTTTTCAGAGGTATAGGAGAAGCATCTTCCATTTTAGGTGGCAGGTCCATATTGTTTAGCATCACATATAGTTTGGGCTTAAGTTGTAGGCAAAGGAGAAGACAACTCACTACTTCAGTATATTCTTCAAGGCCACAGAACTTCTTTCTACTCCATGCTTTAGTCAGACTGATACAATACCATAGCAAATGGGCTTTTAAAAAATGAGTCAAGAGAATTGACGTACCAACCTAATTGTCAATTAGTCCTTTAATTGCTTACAGCTAATAAGATCAGAACACAGGTCAGCAATGAAATTGTCCCCTCATATTAACAACCAAGGCACTTTGGGAGGAAAGTCTGTTTAATGAGGGAAATCACAAGGTGGTTTGTTCAGCTAAATTTATTCTTACAAACTCAAAGTTGGAATGTTTCCTTCCTCTTTTGATTTTAATAATTATTAGCCTGTCAGACAAGTGCTCTCTCTGTGTGTCTATATATTGCAGTGACTAACAAAACAATTTTTAATAGCAAAAAATGCTAAAATTTATGGCATACATAAATTGAGATGTCTTTTAGAATTTAACTGAAATTGTGTTTCTCAAATATCCCTCTCCAAATAAGCTTCCCTATTCAAAGATTTGCAAAAGGTTGTGAATCTGTTTGCATGGGGTTGGATGTCAAAGAAGAGGAAAAGAGATATGTTTAAACAAACAGCCAGGTTGATGCTTTTTCCATCCAATCTAGCCATGGATATTTAATCCATTTGCAAGTTCATATCCATCCGCATTTTGTGGAAATGAGTCACACATTACAAGCAGCTTCCAGAGTTCCATTAGGGAACATTTCTTCTTCTGCACAATGTAAGTGGGCAATGAAACCACCATAGCAAACCAGGAAACTCCAGGAAATAAAGCCTCATTGGCATGGGAGCAGAGGTGTAGCCCCACTTTTCTTCCAATCAGAAGTTGAGAGCTCTGGTTGCTCACATGGTTGTTAACAATGAGACAGATGTGTCTGCCTATGATGAAGTCCCAGGGTTATTTTTTGGGTTCTGTACACACATTACCCCTTCATGGATCACTGCCTTGTTGTGGCGAAGGGGCTTGAATAACTCCAAGAAGCACTGAGCTATGCCGTGCAGGGCCACCCAAGATGGACAGGTCATAGCCGAGAGTTTAGACTAAATGGGATCCGCCTGGAGAAGGAACTGGCACACCACTCCAGTGTTTTCCTAAGAAAACTCCAAGGACATAAAAAAGGAGAAGCTTTGAGAAGAAAGTGAGAGTTTCCAAGGCATGCTCTGGTTCATAGGATCACAGAGAGTTGAACACAACTAAGATGACTAAACAACAACAACGCACATTACTCTCAACACAAGTGCAAGCTGACACTGCATATGAATGAGCGTGTGTGTGAAAGAGTGTAAACTTGTTCATTTGTACAGTCCAGCTATTGGGATGTTCTCACATTGTGCTGTACCTGGATACAACTCATCTGCACCTATGTTCATGAGAAAGTCTACCTGCAATGAATTTAAAACTTACCACGTGTAGCACAGGGGTTTCACTCAGAGGCTTTCACTGAAATTAATGTACCTAAGTTAGTCCTGTTCATTAATTTCAATGGTTCTAGTCTGAGTAGGACTAGCATCAACTACAACCCAAATATTTCCAGGAATTGGCACATATGGTGAAATAAGCACAGGAGAAGCCCACATATCTCACAGAAGGATGTGAATGTCCCATTTGAGATGCACAGAAAAGCACAGAAACATGATGTTCAATGTACAGCGGTACCTTGGGTTAAGTACTTAATTCGTTCCGGAGGTCTGTTCTTAACCTGAAACTGTTCTTAACCTGAAGAACCACTTTAGCTAATGGGGCCTCCTGCTGCCGCCGCACCACCGGAACCTGATTTCTGTTCTTATCCTGAAGCAAAGTTCTTAACCTGAAGCACTATTTCTGGTTTAGTGGAGTGTGTAACCTGAAGCGTATGTAACCCGAGGTACCACTGTATACATGCTTCGTCTTTTACCAAACATTTTCCAACAAACAAATATGTCCCTAGAGTCTAAAGGTGCTTACCTGAAAGGCGAATGGAGGTGTTTGTGTGTAGAAACATGATGTTATAAAATCCTGTGGTTGCTTAGTATTGGCAATTTCCCATTTTTTTGGTTCAGCAAAACAGCCAGTATGGGTTAGGGATGAAATGTGGTAGAAGATGGAAGCAGCAGCCCCCTCCATGTCCCATTCAAACCAACCAATAGCATGATCCTTTAGGTAGCAATGTTCCCATTTTGTCTTTGAAACAAGATTAGCAGAAAGACAATTTTAATGTTATTCCATTTGATCTGGTTTTCTGCTTTTATTAATACAGTTCCTTTGTGCATTCTAATGAAGATTGGGTTCAGTAAGGTTGACAGTTTCACAGTATTCCTACAGCAATAAAACTCCAGGCCAAAACCATAGATATAAATATAGCCATTGGAACATAAATGTGTTCTAGTTAAAGTTATTGCCTTATACTCAAAATAGAAAATACAGGAGCACTAAAACTGTATAAATCCATATTTCTCAGAGCTAATAAAAATGTTCAAGAACATAAAGTACCAGAAGCAATGTGTGTGTCTTTCTTTGTGGCTCTGAGATGGTGTAATGCCATTAAAATAATCAACTGGTGTGCATGACAAATAAAACCCCTTATCAAAATAGAAGGCAAAAGACTGTAATGTTTGGAGTGTTTTGTGCCTTTGTGATCGGTGTACTGTATATGGGTGTGCTTGTTTCACAATTCAGAAGTCAAGCAGTGTACAAAGGAGAACTAAATATTTCACCCTTCAATAGATATAGATATAGATATATGTTTTAAAAAACAGTAACTTGCATGGCAATAATAATAAGTCATGTACAGCAGCTAGAAGAAAGGAAGAAAAAATGGTCCATAATGTAATGTAATGTAAAGACAACTCTGACACACACTATATTAATTGATCTCTTTGCTTTGATCAGTGCTATTGTCTGTATGATCTACAAGTGCTTTAGATTTTGCCATTTATTTCTTTATTTGAGCATTACATTAGTTTCCACCCTTCATCCAAGAAGCTGATAGTTGTTCTTTAGCCTCTAAACAATCTATTGAGGAAGGTGAAACGGGATGATTTGCCCAAGGCTTTCCAGTGAGCAAACTGCTGAAATGCCTGCGCTGGTAGGCATAAACAATACTTAGGCTTTAATCATAATTCATAGAGATCATCAAATCATAGAGTTGGAAAGAACCACAGGGGTCATCTAGTCCAGCTCCCTGAAATACAGGAATCTTTTGCCCTACTGGGGTTCAACCCATGGCCTTGAGATTAAGAATCTCATCTTCTACCAATTGAGCTATTCCTACACCCACTTAGTTGAACTCAGTGGGGCTTCTGAGTAGATTTGCTGCATTGCATTGCTAGAGTTTAACCCAGTAAACTGCTCTGGAGTGCTTTGGAGTAATGGTATAATGGCACCATCACTGCTATAAGCATCCCAGCACAAATGGACTACCCATTTCCTTGAATCAGTACCTAGGAGTTGGCTTCAACCAACCATACTAACAGTCTGGGCTTACAGTGTAGAGCAGGTTAATATGACTTGCCCAGATAAAGTAGCAGAGAGCTTCAGTTGCATACTTTGTGAAGGGAAGGAATGGTCCAAGAAGTTTCTAGCTGAACTCTTACATAGGCTATGAAACCCCTCAAACAGCCTACTATTTTTCTGCCTGCCATTTGTAATATGGGCAACAATAATGTTGGCATTTCCAACACTGTACTATTGTAAGGATTGCAGAAATAATGTGTGTGGAGCATGTAGGAAGGGCAAAAAATATAAATAACACTGATAAGGTAGCAATTTCCAGAGGATTAAACTCAATGAAGTGAATTTCCAAAGGATTAAACTCATCCATATATGTAGGTTTATGCCATAAATAAATTGTTAGTCTTTAAGGTGACAAAAAAACTCTTAGTTATGATAACAATATAACCCATATACATTAGTTATGTAATTGCCAATGATTTATATTTACGAAATAATATTTTTGCTTAACTTCTTCTTCTTCTTCTTCTTCTTCTTCTTCTTCTTCTTCTTCTTCTTCTTCTTCTTCTTTTTCTAGTAGAATGTATTTTCTCCTTACTATGTTTTGATGCTTACAGGAGTACTTCCATAATTTTACTACACAGTAACATAAATAATCCGGTTACACTTAAGGTTCACTGCAGATGGTGACAGCAGTCACGAAATTAAAAGAAGCCTGAGAAAAGCAATGACAAACCTAGACAGCATCTTAAAGAGCAGAGACATTACCTTGCCAACAAAGGTCTGTATAGTTAAAACTATGGTTTTCCCAGTAGTGATGTATGGAAGTGAAAGCTGGACCATAAAGAAGGCTGATCTCTGAAGAATTGATGCTTTTGAATTATGGTGCTGGAGGAGACTCTTGAGAGTCCCATGAACTGCAAGAAGATCAAACCTATCCATTCTGAAGGAAATAAGTCCTGAGTGCTCACTGGAAGGACAGATCCTGAAGCTGAGGCTCCAATACTTGGGCCACCTCATGAGAAGAGAAGACTCCCTGGAAAATACCCTGATGTTGGGAAAGATTGAGGGTACAAGGAGAAGGGGATGACAGAGGATGAGATGGTTGGACAGTGTTCTCAAAGCTACGAACATGAGTTTGACCAACCTGCAGGAGGCAGTGGAAGACAGGAGTGCCTGGCGTGCTCTGGTCCATGGGGTCACGAAGAGTCGGACACGACTAAATGACTAAACAACAACCCCAACACTTAAGGCAGCCCCCATATACCTTTGAAATGCAGCAGTCCACAGTCAGGCAGAGGTGCTGTCTTTTCAGTAAGGTTGCATGCAGGATTAAAGATATCGCCTCCAATCTCCTGCTGGTTGCTGTTTCTGGGTGAGATTCCATCACAAAATGGCAAATAGAGGTTGCATGATTACAGTTGATTGGGAAGTCTTGCGCAACAAACCCGCTCCCCCAATACTGGACTTTTGTGATAAGGAGAGTGACAGGAAAACATAATGGAAAGTGTGGGATAACTCTTGCAATGTCATCTAATCTCCCTACAAACAAATCAGGATGAATGCCCATTAAATAGCCAACAACTTCTCATCTCCCTGGAAAGAAATCAGGATGAAAGGATGCTCAGCAAACAGGAAACATCCTTATATGCTGCCTGGAAACTTCCTTATATGTGCTCTGCAATGGTTTTTGGATGGGTCCTGGCTCCTTGTGTCAAATGTATTATAACCACCAGACAAGGTGGGGAGGAGTAATCTGCCCCAGTCAAGTCCTACCATGGTGGTTCTGAAGCTTCTTAGCAGTTCCACTCAATGCATCAATTGTAAATAGCATTCTCAGGTTGGTGAACACCTTGCTGACCTCTAAGTAGTGATGAGAACCTTGATTCACAAAGGCTTTCTGCAAGACAAAGATCAGAGCTCATCAGCTTGGATCAAGGCAGCTGTACACAGACCCACGGGGGGCATTGTGCAGATATTATATTGCCGAACCCCCTATTTTTTCTTTCTATTGATCCACCCTGGTAACTGCCTGTTAGCATGAGACTTTCTTTTTCTTTTTTCTTTTGCACAGCAAGAGATCAAGTATAAGGATTTTTGTGTTCCTAAAGTGTTTGCCCTTGTTGTTCCGTTTCGGAATCTTTAGAAGTCAAATGTGCTTATCTAGACATTTCAGGTTTGTGTCTGTGCATTTTAAAAATGATGCTCTCCAAAACAGCAAGATCATTAATTGAGTGGAAATTGTTTACCCAAAGCTCTCCTAAGGGCAGCCAGGCTGTAAGCTTTGCCACTAATGTGTTATGAACTTCATCATCTTCTAAAGATCACCCTCAAGACCTAATCCATATATTTTGAGGTTCTAGTTTTAATATAATTTTACTGTGTCTGTCGCCCACACATCAGTCTAACTGAACATGCTTCTTAAAAGTAAATCTGGATGTGAAAATGTCCACTTATTTCATGCTTCATTTCTATGGGTTGACTTTGCAGACAATATAGCAGGATATAGGCATAAATGCATCATTCTGCTCACTCACTAGCTGTACAGCGGCATGTAAATTTGAAATCTCTGTCTTTCTCATGAGTAGAACCACTGGCCTCCAGTGCAATCCAACACATGTCCACTCAGATGTACATACCACGGAGTTGAATCCATATTTAAAGTAAAGGTAAAGGTACCCCTGCCCGTCCGGGCCAGTCTTGACAGACTCTAGGGTTGTGCGCCCATCTCACTCAAGAGGCCGGGGGCCAGCGCTGTCCAGAGACACTTCCGGGTTACGTGGCCAGCGTGACATCGCTGCTCTGGCGAGACAGAGCCGCACACGGAAATGCCGTTTACCTTCCCGCTAGTAAGCGGTCCCTATTTATCTACTTGCACCCGGGGGTGCTTTCAAACTGCTAGGTTGTCAGGTGCTGGGACCAAGCAACGGGAGCGCACCCCGCCGCGGGGATTCGAACCGCCGACCTTTCGATCGGCAAGCCCTAGGCGCTGAGGCTTTTACCCACAGCGCCACCCGCGTCCCATATTTAAAGTAAACCTATTCAAATTAATGAAAATGTCTGACTTGTGTCCGTCTATTTCATTGGGTCTACTCAGCATATGACTTCATTGAATAGGAGCCATTAATTTCAATGCTTCTTACTATAAAATCGAAGCCATAATGAGTGAGTAGTTTCACAGGAGGGGGTGTAGAAATAACCCAAAACAATTATAATAGTTACTAAATAACTAATACTAAAATTGTAATAAAATAGTTTTTATTACTATTTTTATTTTTAAAAAAGAGAGTTTATGGGTCACTTTTAATGGAAAACAGCTCAATTTTGGTGCCTTTCCCACATTTGCTTATTTATTTATTTTTGCTCAAGGTGCTTAAAAAATGTTAGATTCCATTTAACAGTCCTTAATTGCACCCTTTTAGAAGGACCTGCTTATTTTTCTTCTCTCCTCCTCTAGGTAATCAGAATACGAGGAAATTGCTTCTACTTAGACCATTTAATTGTGCAGTACAAATACAATGTAATGGAATCACGGATTTTTTTATTTATTTTATTTTTTTAAAAGAAAATTCAATTCATGAGCAATCTTTCTTTTCTCTTCCAGTTTCAAAAAGAAAGGTATATGTTGTCACCTCCTGCTGACCTTCTTTTTTATTTATCCACTTTAAAACCATTACTCTGAAAATCGAAACTGTTTCCAATAATAATCTTTTGCAAGCTTCACTTGCTAATATAGTAGAGTGCTAAGATGTTTATAAGAAATGCTGTGGCCTTTTCTTTGCAGGAAGTTTTGGCACACTTATTTGGGGTTCAGTATCATTGAACGTGCTGAGGATTTCAGTGTTAAAGTTTAAACTAGATAGAAGATCAGTAAAAAATGCTGACATTTCTAGTGACACTTCCTCACCCCATGTTTATTTTGAGATCCACATCTCAAGAGTGTGGTATGCTCTCATCATCCCAGTTCATTGTCCATGCTAGCTGACAGAATATGGAGTTCACCAATATCTGGAGGACCACAGCTTCCAGACCCCAGAAGCTGAATGTCTCTACCAATGGCATAGTTCTTCATAGGAAGCTTCCACATACCAGGTCAGAACATTGATCCATGTAGCTTAGTACTGTCTCGTCAGACTGGCTAGCAGCACCCAACGGGGTTAAAGAAGAAACATTTCACATCAGATCATACACGATCTTTTAAACTAGAGATACCAGGAACAGAACTGGGACCTTCTAAGATTAAGCATTGCAAACATGCAATTGGGGAAGGGCTGAAACCAACTTTTCTCAGATTCTAGCAGCTAGGGAGTACATTCAATCCTCAAGTCATTTGGACCGTCTGGAAGCCAAGGCTACATACAGTACATACACCAGTCATAGAATGTATACACATCATGCCTTTAACACACACCTCTTTTTTCAAAACCAAAACCCCAAACCAGAACTGTCATTTGATAAGGGTGCTGAGAATTTTACCTCCATGAGAGGTAAACTATAGTTACTGTGATTCTTTGTGGGAGGAATTTTGCTTTAAATGTATGGTGTGTGCACGGCCATAGTCAGCTAGGAAAGGAGTGGGGTGATGGTTAGGTGGAGGAGCAGAAGAGATCGCTGTCTGTTTCAGGGAAATTATTAGTTGTGCTTAGGCAACCCACCATCATGGCCATCATCCTAAATGGCAAGCAGAGAGTGCCTTTGGAGGGCAGCACAGAGCTTTATACAGTGGTACCTCAGGTTAAGAACTTAATTCGTTCTGGAGGTCTGTTCTTAACCTGAAACTGTTCTTAACCTGAGGTACCACTTTAGCTAATGGGGCCTCCCGCTGCCGCTGCGCCACCGCCGCACGATTTCTGTTCTCATCCTGAAGCAGAGTTTTTAACCTGAAGTGCTATTTCTGGGTTAGCAGAGTCTGTAACCTGAAGCGTCTGTAACCTGAAGCATCTGTAACACATTTACAGGTACCACTGTAAATGTGAGGAGGTACTTTTATCACCACAAATCTGCTCTTGGGAGCATATTTCGCTGCTGGGGACAAGATGCACCTACAACAAAATGTTGTCATGTGGATGCTCCTGTTCAGAGTTCCAACCAGTTACCAGAGTATCCTCTGTTACATTCACCTCCTCCCAGTTTTCCATCCTTCCCAGCCAATCAGCATTCTGTGCCCACTGAGCATGCTCAGTGGTCATTGGTTCATACCTTCACCCCCATTATTGCTAAAGATTTTGTTGTACTTCTTCAAAATTGGGGTTCTCCCAGGCCTACTGATTCTCCCTCCTGTGTATCCTTGCTTGGGTTGCAGGAAGCCACACAGAGAGAATGTGTTCACTGTTAGTATATATGAGGATGTCCATCCTGACTGTGAAGGGAAGGGAACAAAAGAGGGCATGTTATAGCTTGTCAACTTGCTTCAGCAATATAGAAAGGAAAGATACAAAAATACCCTTGAGAAAAGCTAGCTGAGTAAACAGGAATTCAGCACTCTCACAAACATACACATCGCTGCCTGTGTTTGTATACACAGCCAGCTATCATCTGCAAGGCTAGCAGAACTGTAAATCCAGAAAGGTACAAGGCAGAGTCTTGTGGCATCTTAAACCCCAAGGCCACAGTGAAGGCTGAATAAATCCCAGCCGGCTCAAAGTGATTTCAGCAGCCCAGCTGTGCGTGAGGATTGCAACCCAAATGGTATATTGTTGTGAACTATCCTTTGGAACTATCCTTTGGAAGACATGTAAAAATGGCAGAAAGAAGAAGAAGAATGGACTTGATGGCCCTTGTGGTCTCTTCCAACTCTATGATTCGAAGAAGAAGAAGAAGAAGAAGAAGAAGAAGAAGAAGAAGAAGAAGAAGAAGAAGAAGGGGAAGAAGAAGAAGAAGAAGTAGTAGTCCCAGCAACTCTGGGCAGCTCACAACAAAATATTAAAAACACAAGAAAGCATCAAACATTAAAAACTTCCCCATTGATATGCAGTTGAAAATAGAATCCAAAGGACACATGGATGGGATGGGGGGAGGGGACCTCAGGCGATTCAGAGCAATCTCAATATTTGAATTTTGTACTTTGAAATATATGTGTGTGTGTGTTTTCTTTCTTTCTTTCTTTCTTTCTTTCTTTCTTTCTTTCTTTCTTTCTTTCTTTCTTTCTCTTTTTTTGAAAATCATTTTTTTTTTAAAAAAAGAACCTTCCCTGAACAGGGCTACCTTCAGATGTCTTCCAAAAGTCAGATAGTTGTTTATTCCCATGACATCCAATGGGAGGGCATTCCACAGGGCGGGTGCCACTACCAAGAAGGCCCTCTGCCTGGTTCCCTGTAACCTCACTTCTCGCAGTGAGGGAACCGCCAGAAGGCCCTCGGCGATGGAACTCATTGGCAGCTCCCATTGGCATTTTATTACCAATCAACATCTCCATGAAATGGTCCTACAGCCTCTTGTTTTAAACCAGGAGGTGTACAACTCAACAACTTTATTAGAAACATCTGTAGCTCTCTAGACAACCCATGATCTGCAAACCAAGAACAAACTGTGCTTACAGTTTGTGACTCCTTGGGGTTGGAGATGACATGTTAAGCCAAACTGTGGCTTAGCTTATGGCAGTGCAGCAAAGAGGCCACAAACTTCACTCACACATTCTCACTAAGCCAAGTTTTGCCTTAGCATTGTGTGTGTGTGAACCAGGTCTTTGAAGTTCAAGTTGGGATATTACAAAGGAGCACATGCAGTTGTGGCTGTGCCCAAAGATGCTACGTTGGCTGCACATTCAAAGGAAAGAAGCCAATTCACATAGGTGATGTCAGCTGTTTGATACATTGTAGAGCCAGAAAACCATTGAGTTCAGTCCCAGCTACATTCTGTTTGAATGCAGACTGGTAGTTAAATCTTGAAGAAATAATGTTGACTGTGGCACAGCAGTATATTTAAAGTGATTTCTTTTACTCCAGTCATGTCACTTGGCCATTAATTATTTTCATTGGCACTGGATGCTGTCCATAAGTGAAAGAGATACAATATGGCAAAATTACCTGCCGGGACTCTAAGGGTGTTCGCTGGAGGAAATGTCAAGGAATGTGTAAATAACAAAGGATGGATACAACTGTTCCCCTTTTATTTTCTCTCTGTTTAAGAATTATAGCATCATTTCCCCCCTGGGTATGCACACTGCTGGCAAGTGTTATATCAACTGCTATTCAACATTTATATGGGGCCGGCAGTGTTGTATACACACAGACCCAGCTCTAACTGCCAGCCGCTATCATGCATGCAAGTTAGGGGACACATATATTGCATTTGTAACCCTGTAGACCTGCTGCAAGTCAGTGTAGACAATATTGACAGAGTTGGACCAGTGGTCTGACTTGCTATAAGGTAGCTTCCCATGTTTCTACATTTTCATCAGATAATGTTCTCCTTAGTAGATGCCTTTTTTGCAAGTTTCCCTTTTCTCTCCTTTAAACTGTTTCAGTACATGACAACACTTTGGTACTGTTTTAATCCAACAATAATTCCATGGCTAGATGTAAAATTGCGGATTTTTATTGCTCTTGAATTAATCGTGCGCCACCAGACTGCTTTAATATCCTTCTACCTGCAAAGCAGATAGATGAAAAGTGATCAAATTCATGTAATAAGCAAAATAAACCAAGGAAAATCAATCCTGGCTTGTATATGAAAAACCTTGCCACCGTTAATCAGAATTGATCCATCAAACCATCCATTCCAAGTGCCAAGAAAATAAAATTTTGATGATCAACAGCTTTGAGAGAGTTTATTTTAAATTAGAAAATAGATAACATCATATACAAAACTTTGAAGTATATGCTACACACAAGAATCTCATCTAGTTTTTCTGCTTTGGATCTTCCGGAAATGATTTCTCTATACCAAGCTTCTCCAGCGTGTTGCCCTCCAGATTTTTTTGCACTATAACTCTCAGCAGCCCCAGCCGCCATGCCTAACAGTTGTGGGGAATGTAGTTCAAAATATATTGAAGGCACAAGTTGGGGGATCATGACTCCTGACTGGGTTGAGAGGAAACTTCTCATAGGAGTTTCACTTTTGGTGAAATTGAGCCCAGCTGCCATTTCTTCAAACATGTGTGCATGCAAAATTTGAAGGCAAGGAGGGTGCTTTTCAGTGCATGTTGGCGTCGGGTGGAGAAGTTCCCACTAACAGCAGGAACAGCTTTCTGAATGGGCCTAACTCTTGCTGGATTAACTTATGGTCTGTGTGTGTGGTTTGGGAGCTGCATGGCCAGGGAATAAACAACGCTGTCCAGGGTTGTAAAGACTGCAGAGAGAATAATTGGGTGCACTCTTCCCACCTTAGATCAAGGTGCCATAAGAAAGCTGCAGAGATAGCACAGGATAGTACGCACCCCGGAAATGATCTCTTTCAGCTTCTGCCTTCTGGAAGAAGGTACAGGGTTATAAAGACCAGGACTAGCCGCCTGAGAAACAGCTTCTACACAAATGCAATTCTGGTTCTAAACGCAGCATAAGGAATCTCTATAGTATATTGTATTTTAAAATGGGGTTTCAGAGTTTTTAGGGGTTTCTGAATGTTTTATGTAGATTTTCAATTTCATTGTTCTGTATGGGACAATGACAATAAAGATATTGTATCGTATCTTGCCCATAACCTTATTTAAAGCATAAGCTGCATGAGAATTTTGTTTATGTGACTCCAAGCTATATTTCAAACCTTTCTTTTGATGAGCTGAACAAAAGCAAAGTTGTATGTGAAGGAAGTCTATTGAGCTCTCCCCTCCACTTCTGTTGCAGTCATTATCATGGGCCAGGAGTCAGCTTCACCTGAAGAGGGAGAAGGCAGAATGACTCCAGCTGCAGCTGATCAGCCTGCAAGAACACAGAGGAAAAGGCACTGATTAGAACCAGCTGGGTTCAGCTTTCTCAACAGAGCTTCCAGTCTCAGTCTAATGCTGGAAACATCACTTGTCCTTCCTTGCCCAACTGTGCTGCTTCTTGCTCCTCTTGACCTTTGATCATCGGATTCCCTGACCCCTGGACCTTCTGACCACGTGAATTGCTGTTCGCCCAATGCTAAGACTGGACCTGACTTTGAATACAGACTCTGCCTACAGGTAAGTGCACCTTAGAGACTATGTTGACTATCTGGCCTTCCACTCCACTGCACTTGCTTGCTGTTACTCAGCATGAGACTACAAAAGCCATCATCATTATGCTGGAGGCCTAGAGGGGATCAGAATGTTGAGATACTTCCGTGAGAGACCTAAAAGGGTAATGTCTAAGTTCAATGCAGTACACCCAGTTGAAATGTGCTAGAATAGAAAGGCCTATGTTGTGAACCGCCCTGTGGTTTGTGTTGTTGTTTTTTATGAAGGGCACTATACAAATTTAATAATTTATACTAATTATGATAGGCTATATTTCTGTTCCAACTGATGGCTCTAGTAGACTACAGGTTCTGGACAAAGCCATACAAGGAATGGCATGGTGTGGTATTGGGGATGGGCATCTCTCTGCAGAGCTCCGTTTACAACAAGGGCAGGTTTTTTGTTGTTGTTTTTTTTTTTTGGGGGGGGGGGTTCCTCATTGAAACCTGGTCAATTCTTCTAGGGACTGCAGTCAGTGTAGTCAAAAGTGCATTCAGCTATCTTAGACTCATGTCTAAGCCCTCTCCTCACCTGATCCATGTAAATCAGCTGCCATGAGGTTTATTGACTCCTCCCCACTTATCAAAAGATCAATCCAATGGCCACAAAGGGGGTGATTTACATCCCCATACAGACCTTCCAAGTGTCCCTATTTTCCAAGGACAGTCCCAGATTTCCAGAAGCCATCTGATGCCAGAATGCCCCTCTTTTCCTTAGGACGTCCCTATTTTCATCAGAGTAAACTTGGAGGGTATGGAGTTATTCGATCCCCGAGCCTAAGAGATAAGTAACTATGCAACGTTTATAAGACATTTGAAGACAGCTCTGTACAGGGGACGTTTTTAAAAATGTTTAATGTTTTATTATTATTTTTAAATGTTGGAAGCTGCCCAGAGTGGCTGGGGTGATCCAGTCACATGTGTGGGGCATAAATGTTGTTGTTGTTGAATCAGATTTCTCTATTTTCATTGGAAAATGTTGGAGGGTATGCCATCAGGGCACATGGCCTAGCACTTTAAAACAGTTTATTTTTCAGCCAAGTGGCCTGATGGGGGTGAAAAATTCGGCTAAATGATTGCAAGTTGTGTTTTGAAAAACATTATGCATGCTTTCCACAACATGCCCCACCACCAGGATTGCTGTAAGGATAATACAGTGGTGGGGTACAGTGGTACCTCAGGTTAAGTACTTAATTTGTTCCGGAGGTCTGTTCTTAACCTGAAACTGTTCTTAACCTGAAGCACCACTTTAGTTAATGGGGCCTCCTGCTGCCGCCGTGCTGCCAGAGCACAATTTCTGTTCTCATCCTGAAGCAAAGTTCTTAACCCGAGGTACTATTTCTGGGTTAGCAGAGTCTATAACCTGAAGCGTATGTAACCCCAGGTACGACTGTACACTGTCTTGAACTCCTTGGAGGAAAGATGGGATGCAAAAATTGCTTTTTTTCTCCCTTTCTCCTAAGTTGCTGTGGGAACAGCATGTGTGATGTTCTCCAAACCTCACCTCATGTTCATTTAACTGCAAATTTCACTAGGGTAGAAGAGGGGATACTTCAGGGTCACCCAGAACTTCCTTAATGCTTCTTTTGTGAAGTAGAAAATCTTCCACAGTGGGAACATTTTCAGCTAGTGGGAAACCAGCATGAAATTGCCAGTGCAAACACACACTGTTGAGATGATCTTTGAGGAATTGCTGAGGCTGGCAAACCATTTGCTAAAGCTTTTGTCTCTCTCTCCTTTACTAAGTGACGGACACAGCTCAGTTTAGCAAACAATGCACTTTACTTCCGAGATTTTATATTGTGATTAATCCAATTATCTATTCTTCTATAGGAGAAAAGTGATTATATTGGATGGTTTTGTTTCCTGCAGCAAAGTAATTTTCTGCATGACCAGCAATAACGTAATGGAAGAGATTTTAATACGTAGCAATTATTTTTTAAAATTAAACTTTAAGCAGGATACAGATTCTAATAATATGGCAGAGGTGCACACAAAACGATGACCCCCCCCTCCCTTTAAACTTAACCCTGAAATGTGTTAATGGGTGAAATTAGAGCATAATGGCTATGCAGTACCAACAGCAAAAATGTAATCCAACAACATTTTTTAAGGAAAAGCCTAATAAAATATAGTTTAGTCTGCTGGGCAAAGTCTTTCATATGAAAGATCGCAGAAGCATAATACCTGGGACAGTGTGAAACCCCATATGGATGAAAACATATTTGCTTTATAATGTAGATTAGGGCTGCAATCATATTCAATGTTCTCCTATAGTAACCTTTCATGCATTGTACAAAAAAGAATGATGACTGAGGAATTTCATATTTCTGAATTCCAGTGTGAACTGACTTGCATCTCCCAGGCTAATGAGTGGAATAGAAATTGGCCCTCTATTGCATTTTGCAGATTTTGGAATGCTATGACACAGTTCTCCACTTAAAATAGCATCAAAATAGTTTGTTTCCTTTTTACAAGGTGTATTTTGATAGTAACTATACTCAATATCCATATTTCAATGTGACTTTTTGTATGTTTATTAAAAATAAATAAATCACAGATTAAGGCAGAAATGGAATGAAAGAGACTTAAAGTTGAACACGTGTACAAGAGACCTGGGATATAAGTGAACTGGTCTATCCATCCAGACCCTTCCTAATCATTGGTCCAAAACTTAGCTTAAAAAAATCAAAAGCAAGCACTTGGAATTCCCACTGGTTTCAGTGGGTGAGTGAGGCCATGTTCCAATATGAATTGAGAATTTTCCTTGAGGGGTTCAAGGTACAACGTGTCTGTAATTGTGAGCTGTCACATCTTTTATTTCAAAAAGACACCCATATTGTGGTTTTGATAAGCAAATTTGTGGAAATGTAATCAACACATCACTTAAAAGGTAGATAACAAAGCAACAAAAATTTCTTCACTTTGTTGACAGCCTTAATTATTATGCATTGCTCCGAGGAGAGTTTGTCCCAGTTATTCTATACAAGAAGAAACAATTCTAATGAATACAATGCCCTCAAGTAAAGATGCTTACTCTAATATTAATTGACTGATTTGGGTCTAGGATTATTTAGTAATTTATTAGGAGTGAATAATTAGACTAGCACTATTTGTTTCACTTTTATACATTATCTACCCAGTGTTTCATTGATAAGCCCATTTCAAAATATAATGGAAGTGTTACTGCCTAAGTGATAACTTACAATGGCAGTACACAGACAGGAAATGAGGAAACCACTTAATAAGTGTCAAAAAAAATAATTTGTTCCTTCCCTTGTGCATATATTATCTACTCCACTGATCTTATGTACTACACAGAACAATGTTCAGGTCGGTAGTAGATTAATGAGATATTTGCCACAATATAAATGAGGATGCCATCTGATTTGCGTTACGGTAAGGCACAAGATGGAGTAATATAATTTCCCACTTCTACCATAAATTCAATTCATCAGTGTTTACAGAAGAAAATATATTATTGGGATCATGCTTCAGTGGGACTTTGTATTATGTTCGCATTATGCCCAGATAACTGAAGACATTTATAACAGTGAGCATTCATGTAATGCCAATGAAACTGAATACCATTTAAGACCAGATATTTGGACAGTGAAAACACATTGGATAGATTTCGGCCAGATCTTTCAAATACCAGCTCACTGTTTTGCTAAAACAGGTTAGGCATCCCTTTTAATTGAAAAAAAAAATGATTACCAAGCAATGAATCATATTATAAGGTTGAGATACATCTAGTTATAACTTCTAATGATGTTTGTTTAGTATAAATGTGAAAGCTAAGCAAGGCAGTTGTCCAAGACTGATACTGAGAATCAAGACTGAAAAACAAACACAAGGGGACAGGGAGAGAGTGATGGACAACATCAGTGTGCTGTTGATGCTGGGTTGTATCTAGGTAAAATAGGTAAATGACCCCTGGAGAATTAAAGTCCAGTCAAAGGTGTCTATGGGGTGCAGTGCTCTAACACTCTATATCTAGTTAGTTGTATGTAACTGTATACAGTATGTAACTGTATGCGTTATACATGGACGGTATGAAGACAGTTCAGAAAGTTTGGCTGGTGCAGAATTCAGCAGCCAGGTTGCTCACCGGAGCAAGACGGTTTGAGCATATTACACGAATCCTGGTCCGACTGGACTGGCTACCAGTTAGTTTCCGGGCCCAATTCAAAGTATTGGTTTTGACCTATAAAGCCTTAAATGACTCAGGACCACAATACCTCAAGGACCGCCTCTTCCCATATGGACCTACCCGGACCCTGAGATCATCCTCTGAGGCCCTTTTTTTGTGTGCCTCCTCCGTGAGAGGTCTGGAGGGTGGCAACATGAGAAAGGGTTGCACTTCTCTGCAGTGGCTCCCCATCTGTGGATTTCTCTCCCTGGGGATGTTCGCCTGGCACATTCACTCTACACCTTTAGGCGCCAGGCAAAAATGTTTCTTTTCAACGAGGCCTTTGCCTGACTTGATCTACATCCTTTACCCTCTACCCTTTTTAAAAACGCTGGCTCTTTTTTTTTGGAGAGGGGGGTTATTGAGTTTTTGGTTTTGTTTTGATTTCATGTATTTGATACTTTATGTGAACTGCCCTGAGACCTTTGGGTATAGGGCAGTATAGAAATAAAATAAAATAAAATAAATAATAACTAGTGTGCTTAAGTGAGCACAAGGGCTTTTGATCCAACAAAGGCATACTTTTCCACCTGTAGCTTCCTGTGCCCCCTTAAAAGCTGTTCGGGGGGGGGGGTGTCTTTGTGGAATCCCAAGAGGAAAGGTCTTGTAGAGAATGAGAATCAAGGTTGCCAGATGCAAAAGAGGGCAGGGGAGCTGCTCCTTTAATTGGAGTGAAGATGAGATTTCAGCAAATGTAGCTGCCAGGACAAGCCACACTGATTGGTATCTCCCTTTTCTACCGAATTACTAAAGGCGCACGGGGTCTGTCCTCTTTTTGCATCTGACCACCCTAATAATCAGCCATCAGTCACTACAGAATAGTCTAATCAAATGGATTGCAGCTAAATTGGACAAATAGTGTCTCTTGTGTATTTTAACCTCAATGGGTCTTGTGACCTTAGTAAAGGTATTTGCTGAATGAGCTATCACATGGTAGAACGGTTCCAAAAATTTGCTGCTTTAAAATGGTGGGCAGGAACAGTTGTTGAATGCTACTTCAACAATTAAAAAAACCTCATTTTTTTAAAAAAAAACTACCTTGGGATAAGGCTAGGTAATAAGTCTTTTCTCAATATTTTAATTCTGCATATGCAAGGGCATTACTTTTAATATGACGCCTACCACCACAATCTACAAGCTGAAATGGCACCATGAATGAACAGTATTTCCATGTGACCGAATGCTTGTCTAGACCAAAGCTTTCTTGGCAGAAAGAAACCAGCTCAGTGAAGTATAGCCCCCATTTTTACAATCCCAATGCCTAAACCTTGTGGTCAGTGAGTTAGAGGCTGCTGAAAGGACTGGTAAAACTGACCTTTGTTGAAGAAGCAAGAAAAGAAAATCACACACACAAAGAACTGGTGGGTGTGGAACATAAGTAACAAAAAAAGGATGAATGTTCAAAAAAAAAACATCAAAAAGAGCAGTTGCTACTATAGAACGTAAATGGTTTGCAAAGGTTATCCAGATGTAAGTCTGGAAATTCTTTCAAGTGGGAAATCTTTGAGGATATCAACACTCTTGCGAGAAATCTTCTTTGATTATAAGCTATTCAAACACATTGTTCCTTATTCCTTTAACGTTATCCTTTCCTTCACCTACAAATGAAGATAAATCTGGCAGCTGCTGTGTCTTTGATAGATGCAGATGTAACTCACTCTCTAAATCATGAGCATTAATCATAGTTCTGATAATCATCACTCAGCGAGAACAGGCTCAAGTGTAGCTAGCTGTGGGGCTCCATCTGTGACTGAGATCAAGGATGAAAATTTAAAGTAATAAGGCTGGCCTCCTAGAGGTGCTCCACTTAATTTAAGGAGGACCACAGCCTGTTGGAATTCAAGCACATATCAGTAGTAACTGGCAACTCTCCAGGCACCCGGCTTGATCTCCTGTTGACCTCCCTGTCTGCATTCCCCAGCAAGATCCAGGTTAAGGTCGCAATAGGCAATTCTTCTCAGCGTGAGAAGAACACCCCCCCCTCTTTCTTGCCCCCCCGGCAGGGGAAAGAGATAGACAGAAACGTATTTACATGCCTTTATTTCTGTCTTTGCAGCATTACAAAAAACATGACTGCTCTCTTCAAGCTCAAGCAGTCTAGTGACAAATACTTCCTGTACTTCCTGTACAGGAACAATAGGAAGAGCTCATATTACACTCTAAGCTAATTCCGGTGCTTCGCACTGTGAATTGACTGTCCCTCTGTTTCCCACAGAACAGTCGCAACATTCCATCATGTGATGTTTTCAAGCTAGCAGCTAGCAGCTCGCAGCTGCATTGCTTCTATATTGTAACAAGGTATACCGTACTTGGACTTCAGTAGGCAAAGAGGAACAACTGTTTTCATGTCCACATTCCCCACAAATTCAGTTAGGGATGCTTCAGAATTTCACCCCCTCTGCATCAACCACCACCCCACCCCACCCCATAGGCACTGACTCTTAGAGGCTGAGACAGTTTTGGGCCCCCAAATATATTTTCTGAGGGGGCTGGGCCACCTTGATTTTTCAGAGGGTGTTCGACTCCATGCAATGTCACGTTTGCAACTTCAAGACGTTGTGTGACATTGCATTGGGTCCCCTCATTCCTCTGGAGAAGCTGATGCCTCTGCCCACCCCACATTTTAGTGGTTCAGATTGATCTTGTTCTGGTCCCAAAGAAGCATCGGTGCATTTGTTTTTCATCATTCTTCTGACTTGGATTTCTGAAATTTGTGCACATGCATGTCACAACATATATATGCCACCTTGTTGTTGCTGTTGTTGTTTAGTCATTTAGTCGTGTCCGACTCTTCGTGACCCCATGGACCAGAGCATGCCAGGCACTTCTGTCTTCCACTGCTTCCCGCAGTTAAGTCAAACTCATGCTGGTAGCTTTGAGAACACAACCCAACCATCTCGTCCTCTGTTGTCCCCTTCTCCTTGTGCCCTCAATCTTTCCCAACATCAGGGTCTTTTCCAGGGAGTCTTCTCTTCTCATGAGGTGGCCAAAGTGTTGGAGTCTCAGCTTCAGGATCTGTCCTTCCAGTGAGCATTCAGGGCTGATTACCTTAAGAATGGATAGGTTTGATCTTCTTGATCTTCTTTGATCTTCTATACCGCCTTAGCTATGTATATGAACAATCATGAGCAATCTCTAGGCCTGCTGTGTCAAGGCAAGACTGTGGAGACTCCAGTTATGGCTGGAAAGCCAGTACAGCTTAATAACAATGGCCTCATTATCAGTAGCAGAAGGAGCTGACTTGGGATATTATCACAACCATGTCAAATAATAGGGAAGCATTTTCATGACCAATATAATATCTATAGTGATCTTTCTTGCTCCTCTACTGGTTGTTGACTATGAAATTGATGGAATGTTGAAAAGACACCAAAATCAAGGGCTGTCTCCAACTAAATTCTACTCAGAATAAGCCTATTGAAATGAATGAACCTAAGCTGCTCATGCTATTAATTTCAATAGGCCCACTCTGCGTTGGATACATCCCAGTGATTCCCTTTGGGTTGATGGCATTTAGATGGCACTCATGGAATGCTATGAAAGGTTAAAAGGTAAAGGGACCCCTGACCATTAGGTCCAGTCATGGCCGACTCTGGGGTTGCGACACTCATCTCGTTTTATTGGCCGAGGGTGCTGCCGTACAGCTTCCGGGTCATGTGGCCAGCATGACTAAGCTGCTTCTGGCGAACCAGTCCATGGAAATGCCGTTTACCTTCCCGCTGCAGTGGTACCTATTTATCTACTTGCACTTTGATGTGCTTTCAAACTGCTAGATTGGCAGGAGCAGGGACCAAGCAACGGGAGCTCACCGCCGACCTTCTGATCGGCAAGCCCTAGGTTCTGTGGTGCCAAGGTTAGCACTCAAAAATCCATTGAAACAATTTGTTTCTGCAAGGGTTACACTGATACTGCAAATGATGTAATATAGAGTAAGATATATCACTATGCAGTAGTATATATTCTTTGTCGAATGTGGAGGTTCCAAAATCTTTTTGAATTGCATTTTAGACAAGCTGTGATCCTGTCTATGGGTTCTCCACACCTGCTCTATGTGACAGAAAACAAGTAAAGACGGTCACTAGAATAATGCCACAACCCTCTTGCTTCACATTCTATACACCATCCTATTAATAGAAGTGGCTTAAGTTAATGTGCCATCATTACTCTGGGAATCAGACGCTAATGTTTTAGAAATATGTGGCTAAAAATAATAGAAACAGCATGCTAATTTTTCCTTAAAAATAGTCATCCCCACTGGAATGTTAATGAATAAACCTTTAGTGACCAGCTATAGCCTAAATAATGGTACTTGGAGAACATTCAATTTGCTCAATGATGCATAATTGTTTAAAGATAATTACTGCTAATTACATTAGTTAATGCTAATTGACTCACACTAACTTTGAGACTGACTGATGTAGTTGGATATCTGTGAGGGACATAGAATTCTATTTGGCTTCAGCTATGTTCTTCTATGTCTTAAATGTCTCAGAATTCCCCTGCTTCATATATTTCCAAATTAACTTGGCAAAATTGTCGGGATCTACCTGAATTTCTGAGGAATTCTATTGCTAGCTAATAGTTAACACCCATTCCTTGCAAGCTTTCTCAGTGCATTTTTGCTCATCCCTATTCAGAAGTGAATTCAAAATTTTGCACAGTTCATGCTCAGATGACACTTAGGTGCGTGCAATGGGTGCCACTGGCCTTCAATTAATTTATTTTTCCCTTTCCTTCCAAGAAACTTCTTCTGTATATCCTCATCCCAATAACCACCTGCTTCTCGTTTCTCCCACATAAGGATACTGAAAGACATCGACTCAGATTACACAGATTGCAGGTTAATATGAGAGCAAAGCACTGCAAGGAAGTAAACAAGGAAATCCCCTTGATCAATGCCGTTGCATTCATTTCCGTGTTCTAGCATTGATTGCCCTTTTTAAACTGAAGGCTAAAGTTGAAAGCCTGCATGTCAGTTTAATCATCAGCATCTGGAGGGATTAAAATGACACACTTATCTATCCTTTTATCGCCAGCTGCACTATTGGGCCAGTGGCTGGCAAAAGCCAGAACGATTCTACTTGCTTGCAGTAAAAAAAGAGTGTTGTGTTGGGTCTTTAAACTGCTTACACAGGGACAACTCAGCTTGAGTTTGTAAGTTCCTGATACACATGATTTATCCTGCTGGCTTTTCGTCTTCAATGCATAGCCTAAATTGCAACTAATTAATCACTTCCACACCTTCCTCTCTCCTCCAAGTAGATGACAGATAATTACTAGCTTGTATTTCTCCCACTGGTAAGTTAGTGCTTTGATTGGCCTCCTTAAACTTAGGTCTGAGTTTCCTTGTAAAATACAGGCCAGAGCCTTCCTAAGCTGTCCATTTTTACTCTTGGAAAAACAAGCTGAAATGACTTATTATGTCAGAGAACCACTGCTGCCATTACTTTTATGGATTGCTATTTAGCTGCTTAATTAATGTGAGCACAGAGGTCTGAAAAATCCTCTGCTTATGTAATATGCAACACGACTACCGATTTGAAAAGCTATTAAAAGGAAGAAAAAAAATATACAGGATAGGATTGGAAAAATAAATCTGAAATTACCATTGCTCTACAACTCTGAAACATCATGTAGAAAAAGATCAGGACAGAGAAGCTTCCTCAAAATAATAAATACATGCACTGGTCCACTAACATAGCTGCCTCCTTCATCAATAGATGAAGCAGAATGAGATGGTACAATGGAGTATTTGGGTTGTACTATATTTTAATTTTCTGTTGGAAGCCGCCCAGAGTGGTTGGGGAAACCCAGCCAGATGGGCGGGATATAAATAAATTATTATTATTATTATTATTATTTTGATGATGATGATGATGATTATGATGATGATGATGTGCCTGAGTAATGCATCCCATCTGTGCAAGGACCCACAGCCCAGTTAGGAGACACACTGGCAATCCATTTAATGCCTTGATCCATTTAATTTAGCTGTGCTGCCTATGACATACATTTGCAATTAGCTATTGCCATCACACCCACCCCAATGAAGACTCAAGGCACCACTGTGTAAGGTTATATTTATTAAATATAACATTGGGGGGAAACTTAAGGATCAACAGAGAACAGCTATTTATTTTGATTCTTGTCATTCTTTAGCATGTCTGTGGCAAGAAGAAAAAGGGGACAGGACTCTTACACCTTTAAGAGCTGTTTAGGAGAGGCACTTTATATTTTATTGAGTATATGACATAAACTTCACTAGTTACCGTATTTTTCGTCCCATAGGATGCTCCGTCCCATAAGACGCACCTAGTTTTTTGGGGGGGAAATAAAGGAGGAAAAAATTCATTTTATTTCCCCCCCAAAACCAGGTCGTGGAAACCAAACCAGGTCGAGGAACAGCGGGATGGCAGCGCTGCGCCTCCTTGCTGTCCCCCGAGCTTGTGGGGCTGGCCGATGTCTGTTCAGTGTGCGGGGTGCTCTGCTTCAGGGTGCCCTGTGCTGTGGGCAGCAGGCTGCTCCCGCACGGCTCCAACACGCTGCGGATATCTGCCCGGCACGAGGGGCGCTCTGCTTCAGGGCGTCCCTTGCGCTGGGCGGCAGGCTGCTATCTGCAGTGGAACTCCCGCACGGCTCCAACACGCTGCGGATATCTGCCCGGCACGAGGGGCGCTCTGCTTCAGGGCGTCCCTTGCGCTGGGCGGCAGGCTGCTATCTGCAGTGGAACTCCCGCACGGCTCCAACACGCTGCGGATATCTGCCCGGCACGAGGGGTGCTCTGCTTCAGGGCATCCCTTGCGCTGGGCGGCAGGCTGCTATCTGCAGTGTGGGGAGCCCTGCGGGAACTCCCGCAGGGCTCCCCCCCTGCGGATGTCTGCCCGGCGGGCAGGGCATTCTGCTTCAGGGCGACCCTCGTGCCGGGCGGCAGGCTGCTATCCGCAGCGTGGGGAGCCCTGCGGGGAACTCCCGCAGGGCTCCAACATGCTGCGGATGTCTGCCCGGTGGGCGGGGCGCTCTGCTTCAGGGCGCCCCTCGCGCTGGGCAGCAGGCTGCTATCTGCAGCATGGGGAGCCCTGCGGGGAACCCCTGCAGGGCTCCCCACGCTGCGGATGTCTGCCCGGCGGGCGGGGCGCTCTGCTTCAGGGCACCCCTCGCGTGGGCAGCAGGCTGCTATCTGCAGCATGGGGAGCCCTGCGGGGAACTCCTGCAGGGCTCCCCACACTGCGGATGTCTGCCTGGCCGGCAGGGCGCTCTGCTTCAGGGTGCCCTTCGCGCCGGGCAGCAGGCTGCTATCCGCAGCCTAGACAGCTCTGCGGGAACTCCCGCAGGGCTGCCTAGGCTGCGGATGTGTTCCCGAAGCCTGGAGAGCAAGAGGGGTCGGTGCGCACCGACCCCTCTCACTCTCCAAGCTTCAGCAAAAGCCTGCATTCACCCCATAGGACGCACCCAGATTTCCCCTTCATTTTTGGAGGGGAAAAAGTGCGTCCTATAGGGCGAAAAATATGGTAATCAGCTAGTCTTCCTCTGAACTTGCGTGTACCATATGTAATGCCCTGCCCATACCCCCATGTTCTTACCTGGTTTTGTGACTCTGAGACTGTGACTCTGAAACTGTGACTTAATAGAGAGATAGCTTAGCTAAAAGCAAAGTCAAAAGGGCCAGCAGAAAGAGTGTATGGGAAAATATACGGGGATAAATCAAACTCAATACGAGAATAAATCAAGTATTGCCTTTGCATACTTTCTTAAACAAATTCTATGTGAGATAGGTGGTAATAATAAAGCAAGTAATAATAAAGAGTCCTTCAAGATTCAGGAAAGGGCAGAGTGCCACAATAAGTATACTGCAGCAGGAGTACAAAGCCTTTGGGGAAAGACTGCTTCTATTATTCTCTAGGATATGTGACAGGCTTCTTCCAGAGGTGTTTCCCTCATGCCCATCTGTGCATTGCAGTGTTTGAGCAGGAAGCTACCATGCTGCTTGTTTCCTGACTAGCAATGCCACCTGCTGGGTGCACTTGCCCTGAACTTGGCTTTACCAAAGCCCAGGGCTAATTGCATCCAATCACAGGAAGGACATGTGACAAGAATATGCTCTCCTGTTGCACTTTGTGAATGAACCTCAGTAGAGAAGGGTGAGTTATCCCTATTGGTGAGGGTTGTTGACTTTTAAACAACAGCAGTCTGATTTGTAGCAATGAGCAGGTGATAATGGAACTCATGGCTAGTTCTATGCCATAAAGACACTCTTGGCCTGTAAATTGCCAAAGGTACAGGAGGAAGCATAACCCCAACATAACCTACGAACACATCCCCAGTGTGTAGGAAAGTACTTTCTACATGTTTTGAAAAATCATCTCCAGGAGGTTGCACCCCTAAAGAACAGAGGATTTTAGCGCAAACATTTACTCATTGTTTTGGTTTAGCTCTTTTTTCTCTCTGTGTGCATATGGTTCTGTCTTGCATGTGACCAGAAAACAGCACTCCTTTTTTCCAATGCTCGGCTACCCAAAAGTTGAAAAGTTCACGTGGGAAGATACACTTGTCACTACGAATAAACTCCAACATACATCTGAAAGGAAACACTTTTAATTGTGCTTGGCATTTATGAGAGTTAGATCCAGTCATTTCACGAGAGCTACATTGCTGGAACACAGACAGTATGAGGTCAAAAACTAGACTTAGATCAATTTATTGATCCATCTACTATCTCTTATTTGTGTGTTTAAATGTGTTTATGAGCTTTCCCATGACAAGGAACCCTGTCAGGGCTGGAGTGTGTGACCCCATGCACTCTACACACTTTTACGATCATAACTTCTGAAGAGGATAATAGCTTATTCATTATGTGGTCACTGGACTTAAATGTATATGGGACTAGTTGAGAATAGGAGTTGGGGAAGGAATTTGTTTCTGTTCACAATTTCATGAAAAACTACCTAATTTGACTTCTCATCACAAACTGAAGCACATGTATCCATCAAAATATATACTTCTCAAATGTTGTGATGCCCTTCTCCAGCCAAAAAGAAATGTGTACATTTGGGGGGAAATACATGTTTTGGTTAAAATACAGTGCTACCTCAAATTAAGTACTTAAGGTACCACTGCAACATGAAATTGGGGGAATTTGCTTGCAGAAATACGTATATTAGTCAGAACCGCATACAGTGGTATCTCAGGTTAAGAACTTAATTTGTTCCGGAGGTCCGTTCTTAACCTGAAACTGTTCTTAACCTGAAGCACCACTTTAGCTAATGGGGCCTCCCACTGCCACCGCGCCGCCGGAGCACAATTTCTGTTCTCATCCTGAAGCAAAGTTCTTAACCTGAAGCACTATTTCTGGGTTAGCAGAGTTTATTACGAGAAATGTGTTCTAAAATTCAGATCTCCAATAGCTGCTGGAATTTAGAGAATTGAATTCAAGACTGTAAAAATAAGAAAATGAGGGAACCCAATTTGATGTAATGCTGTTCTGTTCTTGTTTAAGAGAAGCAACAAAAAAAGTTCTTGTCTGGCTGCCCAATGTGTCCTAACATCCTTCCATGGCAGCCCTAGTCTACATAAGCCTAGCCACAGGTGGCTGAGGATTTGTACCACTTCACACTGCAGTTGAAGGATGCCTTTTTGAATGCTCCTCTGAATAATGAATTCTCTGCAAGCAAATTCATATCACATCAGGGAGAGTCATGGCTTGTTCCCTGTGCTCTGGGTTTCTGCATGCACAGAGTTTCTATGTAGAAGAACATTCAAAAATGTAATTTCCCACACATCAGTACCAAAACCAGGAACATTGCATCCAATTCTACAGCCTCATTCTACCCCATGTGCATTGGTTGGCATCTGTCTGGTCTTGAGAGACAATGGAGTGTGCCTCCAGGGGTGAAATCAAACCACTTTGTTTGCAGCACTGAAGTGACCTCCCCGGGGTGCAAGCCTGGGCAGGGTGTATTGAGATCCTGAGCTGCCCAGATGACAAGACCCCACTCTTGGCCTCACCGATGTGGTCCAAAGGCTTGCCACCAGTTTGGCTGCAGGTGGTGCAGACCAGGCCTAAGCCTTGCACATAACTCAAAACATGTGCTAGTACTTTTCTGATCACTTTGAACAGAACTGCATCATGGTTTCAAACTTGTACTTGAGATGGGGTCAGCTGTGAGTGGGATGGGAACTGATGGGTAGGAATGATAGATGCTTAATTTCTCCTGGGCACACCAATTCTTCCTTTCATGTGCCCCATTTCCCAGCTGGACATACTTTCAATTTTTCAGCGTAGCTTCAAGAAAAAAAATATTTCCGTTAGTGAATCAATGGAGAGGAGGGTAAGCATTAAGCACCTCTTCACACACAAATCCCAGTTCTCTCTTGCAAGTGGTCCCCAAGAAAGGAAATTCTGATTGAGTTTAATTTCAACAATGAAAGTTGATGTGGGCTAATGGAAAGGAGACATGATTTATGCCCGAGATTGCAATTTTCATTCTTTAAATCTATGGGGAAACTTACATTGACATCAACTGAGCTTAAAATTGTGTGCTGTCTGAAAATGCAATTATGCATATTTCTATCAGAAGTAGTCATTTGTGTCATATGAAATTGCTGCTGCCCTTTTGTTGTCTGTTACAATTAGGAGACTATGTACAGCAGAGGCTGTCTATCACAGTGGTTTTCAGGTGTTTTTTGCAGGAAACCCCTCCTGCCCTGCTTTGCCTTTCAAGATACACATTTGCCACAACCCCCCACTGTGTTGCATGGAGTTTGGGGGATTATTATAATGTTTTTGCCTGCTTCAAGCAGAGTACAAACCAGGCCTATTGAATTGCCTTGTTGCCTAATATGAACCAGCATTTGAGAATACCCACAACATCCTATGCATTTAAAAGGTGGGGAGGGAACTGCAGTGGTGAAAATGTTTCTTCTCAGGGACACTTTGGCCATTACTGACCTTTGCATTTAGGAAACCCCTGATAAGCTTCTAAAGAACAACAAGGTTCACAAGAAGATAGCTGGAAGATGGTCAGTCTTGTTTTGCTTGTTTTGGTGGTGTTGAGGAAACTCTGTTTTGTTTTTCAGACTTCACAACTGTATGCAGAAATCATCAGAGAAGGCTTGCTACATTGTTTATTGCGGAAGTAGGAACTCTCCTCAAATGCTGATTGAGTCAAAAAGGGTAAGTAGCAGAATGCTGCTCAAAATAAGAGTTCTAAATTGGCTTAAACAGTGTTTTGCACAAGTGTTGCTTTTTTGCAAGTCCACTTAGGAATCCTTGTTCAGGGGTTGGGGAAGGAGGCATATGTTCTTGATGGAAGCAGTTCAGAAAAAATTAATTATTATTTTATTAAATTGGCTAGATGCCTTACACCAGTGGTTCTCAAACTTTTTTCTCTGGGAGGTTTGCTGTTGCCACCAATGACGGCTGAAAGAAGAGAGGCAAAAGGAGGACACTTCTTGCAAAGAACATTCATATGCCTATGATGTTCACATTCTGCAAATGAAGTGGTGAATTGAGGGGCGAGAGGCATTTTGCAGCTACTTTAGGAAAACCATTTTCAAAATCAGACAGGTTTAGCAATCAAGGACAGCTGTGCTGTTGTTGCTTTCTAAGTAAGGGATTAAAAGTAATCAGCCTCTAAGTATATGCTAGCAAAGGCTACCTACTTCTGATGCCTAGCCTGGTGAATGTCGGTCACAATCAGCATTTATGTTCATAAAATATTTCTACTTGAATTATGAAAGGGGGGGGGATTTCAGAGCATGGAAGCTTAACTCATAAAACAAGATGGCAAAACTCATATTCCAACCTACCCTTATATAACAAATTGTAGGTGTTGTATGAAAATGTTGATGTTGTGTTTGAAACGTTTAATGATATAATGTGTTTATGTTTTTAGATACAAGTTACCTGGCACCCTTTTAAGAATGTGTGGCATTTTTAAACAGCCTTTATCTTAGCAAGGGTTTGCAATAGAATGCGGAAGTTATAAAGATATGGCCTTAATTGTAGAACTTTTAAACTTACCCATACCAATGTGTAAGGCAGGTTTGCAATATCCTCTGCGGCTGTTAATAAAGGACTATTCCGTTTGCCTCAAATTCTCTATGGGCAGCTTTAGAGAAGGGCTTTAGACACAGCCTTTTGCAATCAAGAGACTCTTAAGTTCTTCATACGTTAATGACAATGGAGATTAAGGCTCAGAAGGAAATAAAAATGACTGGATAGGTCTGTGTTCTCTCAGGGCCTGCTTTGAAGTCAAACATGCCTTTCTGTCTCTTCAATTTTAAACAGAAGGGAATAAATTGATGCACATCCTTTTTCCCATTAGGGTTAGGAATAAGGATGGGGACCCACATGGTTCAAAACAAATACATTATTTGAAAGGGGCTGGTTTGGAAATCATAGACAAAGGGGCGATTCAAAGTGGAATCACACACAAAATGTATTTTGGCAGTTGTGGCAACTAGAATTCTAGCAGGGAGCTCATCATGAAGATCAGTGTAGAACTCAAGGATGAATAGTTTTGGTGCTTGAAGCAAACAACAAAATGGTACTACTAACCTCCCTCCTTTTTCATATACAGAAGCTACCTGGAATGGCAGCTGAATACTTACTGACATTACATTGCAGGGGTTTGGACTAAATGACCCACTGGGTCCCTTCAAACACTGCAATTCTATGATCTTACTCTATCACATGAAAAGGTTTATAAATAAATAAATAAGTAAATTTTATTTGTATCCCTCTCTCCCCAGCCAAAGCCAGGCTCAGAGCAGCTAACATCATATAAATAAGACAATATGCAAATAAAATAACATCCAACATTCATTAAAACAATATAGAATAATATTAAATATCATCATTTCAAAATTAAACAGAAATCCACTCAACAGTTACAATAAGTAATTTCTAAACTCCAATCAATAAAACAACAACAAACCACAGTGCACAACATAATACAATACAAAATGAGAAGCAGAGACTGGCGGGTGGAGCAAGGCAGGTGGAAGGAGGCCTTGCCTGATGGAGTCTCTCCCCTCACAGTTCTTCCTCCAGGCACAGCTTCCTTATGAAGAATCCCAGGGCCAGGGGTGGGGCAAGGCAGGTGGAAGGAGTCCTTGCCTGATGAAGTTTCCAGCAAATGTAGGGAGTACAGGGCAACTCACACGACATGTATGGCATGAATGCAGCCTATTTCAAGCACTGCCACCCCAGAATCCTGGAAAGTGTAGATTACCCCTCAGTTTACCCATAACAAACTACAGTTTCCGGTATTCTTGGTGTTTGTGTGTTTTAAATGCACGGTGTGTATGCAGGCATGGACAGGTCCATCGTCCAACCACTTGCCACCACTCCTTGCCCCTGCCAGCATCTGCCACCTGAGGCAGCTGTCTTACTCTCTCTCTCAGTACAGCCAGCCCTGACTAGGTCTGAATGAGACATTACACTGTAAACTAGAGAAACTGCTTCATGCCCAGAATACGGTCTTATTCTGCCACCTGCCTTCATGCACAAACAACATGTTCTTGCCTGAGCGCTAGAACCTAACTGACAAGAAACAAAATCAATTGGTAGGATGCCCGGTGGGGCATATTTATCAAGTTATTGTCTAATGCCTTTATGTGGAAAGTTCAGTTCAAGGCTAACTTTTCAGTGGCATTAATGTGAACTGTGTTTAGAAGTAGGAGAGGAGCTGGGCAACCCAGTTTCCAATTTGGGGGAGGCAAAGATGGGGGGGGGACTGTCTACAGACAGAGGCTTGCATCTCACAAGCTCTGCACAGTGGATTGCTTGACTGTGTGTTAGCAATGCAAACAAAACTTAAGTAATTCAGAGTAATGCAAAAAATGCCAGCTCTGTCATTAACAGGCATATAGCAAAACTGAGGTCATCGCTTCCAAAAATTTCTCCAGCACACAGTTGGCATGTGTGGATTGGGCATGTGCAAAGAGGACTCATAACTCTGTGTATTGTTTTTTTGGGATGTGGCATAGGTTCATGGTAGAACAGCAAATGTTGCAGATCCATTGCCAGTTGGAGTAGAAAATACCAGAGGAAAATGTGGAGCATCTTGGATTTATTGAGTGAAAGCAACATCTTATCTAAAACAATTAAAGCAATTACGGTAGCTGCCTTGAATATATTGTAGAAAGGAGGAATACAAATCAATGTATCATCATCAATCAAAAGGTCAATTTCAGCAAACAACACAAAGGTTGCAATCTTAAACATGCTTACAAGGTTTGGGAACAAGCCTTACTGAACACAATGGGGCTTACTTTTCAGTAAATATATATAAGATTGCCACTTCTTTCTGTTAAGAAATTTATTTTATTAAAAAAATAATATTTATTAATTTTCCAACAAATTAAACAACACTACAAAAAACCAAAAAAATACAACAAAGCGTGTTCTCCATAACAGAGAGCACGTGTTGCGGTTGGGAAGAACAGGCCACCCTGCAGTGACTAGGCAAATTTGGTGAGGAACCCAAGCCTTTAAGTGGTTAAATTGGGTTGCTGGGGAGTTTTGAATTGTGGCCAATTTGGGGGAGGGGTCAGAGTCCTTAAATACAGGGGCCAGACGTTGGACGCTCTCTTGGCCGTTTTGCATCGGATCACCCGCCCTCCCGCCCTTTTATAGGGTAGTTTTTTGTTTTGCTCGCTTGACCTCGCTTGGCCTGTCATGGGGTTGTCCGCCTTGGTGCGGGGGCCTAGTAGGAATTTTGCCATCTGGCTGATTGGCTGGTGCCATTTGGTTTTTGCCTACTACGTAGCAAATCGTCACAACTTGTAAGGTTGGCAGTTAGGCATTGGTTAAATTGGTGCTTGGAGGGGTAAGTGCCTATCCCTCCAAATGATGCGAAGGGAATTCTGTTAAAGGAATCCAGGGGCTTGCCATACAATTTGTCCTTGTCCCCGGAGTCGGACCTGCGGCCGTGCAAGCCCCACCGGAACATGAGGGTGAGAAGTGAGGGACTGTTACCCAGCTTCATTTTCTCACCCAATACTTGTTTCCCATGCTGGCTTCCGTTGGTGTCCGGAAGGGCCAGCTCTGTCCTTGAGGGCAAGGACAGATAGTCATAACCAATGCCTAAGCAACCACTCACATTTTTTTGTATTTAAATAAAGTTGTGGCCAAAATTATGCCAAAAAACCTTAAACAAAATTCACGTGTGAAGTGTGAATTTTTTGGTGGGTGGCACTGTGGGACTCAACACGCAATACAATACTGTACAAAAAACACTACAAAACACTAACACATACAACTAACAAAACAAAATAAAAACCATTTAAAACACAGTCCAATTTCAATATCTTATCTTTCTTTCACTTATTTCCACGACCTCCTCACACCTCCCTTTTTGTATTCCACTTCTATTAATTGTTTCAGCAATTCCTTTCCCTCTTCCTCTGTTTTCTATCCTATAATTATCTTAACACATTCTAACCTTATTTTTCCCTTTAATACTCTATTAATCTATTTATACTTAATTCCTTATAACATTTCTACTAAAGCCATATAACTTCATTCCAACATTTTTCTAACATTCATTAATTTTACAGTATTTCTGTAAATAGTCTTTAAACTTTTTCCAGTCTTCTTCCACCGATTCTTCTCCCTGGTCTCGGATTCTGCCAGTCATTTCCGCCATTTCCATATAGTCCATCAACTTCATCTGCCACTTTCTGTTAAGAAATTTAACCAATGCAGCATTTGTTCACATGAAGAAGGAATGATGTGAAAAGGCTTCTACTGTAGCATTTCTGCCTGTTACATATCTGTTAATGGAATGGGGCAGAAGTCTCGCTGGTGCGGAGGTTGGGGGGGGAGGTGGTAGCCCCAGCCAAGATGAAAAATACCTGCTTTGAGAGATTTCCAATTACTGTAGCTTTCATTTCACCAGTCACTTGAACAGTGTAGGTTTCATTACTATTAATTAGATTTTTCAAAAAGATGAGGCTTCTGGATTTTGCCTGCTTCCTTTCCTGCATCTAAAATTCCAATTCCCACAATATTCTCACCGGGATAGGTTTGGCTTAATCTCATTTTTTTGTGTGCGCAAGATCAATGCTCCTTCAGCATTTTTAAACCTGTGCCTTGCAATAGGTTCCCTTAAAAGCAAAATTGGACTAGCTCTCTGGAAAACTGTGCAGTAGGTTAAAAACTGTGTATGTGTAACGACTTGGTATTTTTGTGCTCCAGGGCAATAATTAGTCAACCAAAACAAAAGATTGTTAAAAATGAGGATGCACTGGGAAGCCACATAAAACCAGGAGAAAGCAGTCTAGTATTTAACTATTAAAAATACACCGTGCAAGGCCAGGAATGCACATCCATTGCTTTTGAGAGCTGTTTGATCAATAGGATATGATATTAAAATAACTCTCAAGCACTCTTCTTCAGAGCCAATTAATACTTGCCCAGGAGTGTGCAAGGTAAACAGGACAAATAGCAGTAGGCTGCCAGCAATAATCATTTGGTTCACACAGAGATGCAAAGCAATCCAGCTGGGAAGTTGATGGAGGGAATAAGAAACTGCAACCTGCAGCCTCATCTAGGTGCAAATGGACGTTCTGCTTACCCCCAACATCTCTGAATACACTCCACCCTATTCAGTCAGAATTCCTGGCATAATTCCCTGTACTCCATGATAGAAAGGCACTGAATAGCTGCATCTCTCTTACATGATGTTTCCCATGATACACATGGGTTTCACATGTTAACTTTATCCCTGTCATGGCTATGCAAAGGCAGAGGAGACTCTTGCAGCAAGGAAGCAGGCAATCTTCCCCGCAATGAACTGTTGTTGATTTTCTAAGAGGACAGTTGGAACAGAGGTCCATCATCCTCTTTTCTCACAGTAGCCAACTGGTGCCACTGGAAAGCTGACTATCAAGACATGGAGGCAATGACTCTCTTTCAGTGCTGCCCCACATATAGGAACGCAAATGGCGCTGTGGTCTAAACCACTGAGCCTCTTGGGCTTGTGAATCAGAAGGTCAGAAGTTTGAATCCACGCGACGGGGTGAGCTCCCATTGCTCTGCCAACCTAGTAGTTCGACAGCATACCAGTGCAAGTAGATAAATAGGTACTGCTGTGGTGGGAAGGAAAACAGTGTTTCCATGAACTCTGGCACTCTCACAGTCCTCCGTGCACCAGTAGCAGTTTAGTCATGCTGGCCACATGACCCAGAAAGCTGTCTGTGGACAAACACCAGCTCCCTTGGCCTGGAAAGTGAAACGAGCATTGCACCTCAGAGGAGAGGGAAAGGGCAGGGCAGAGGGGCAGCCCAAGCAGCAGTGGGCCTGTACCATGCTAGACTGATGGCTGAGGAGGGGCACCAGTAAGAAGTAAAGAAGGAGGGGCAGAGGAAGGAGAGGAGGTTGCTGCTTCCCCCTACTCTCTATTGTTGCTTACACTGGGCTCCTTGTCAACCACACAAACAGCAATGCAGTTGCCATTTTGAGCTGCCCGAGCTTGGATACAGGGAAAAATGTGTCCCATTTGAAGTCCAAATGGGACAGGGGACACTTTTGTTCAAAACCAGGGTGATCTCATTTTTCTAAGGAAAGGTGACAACCGTATGCCTAGCAGCCATTCATTGATAAACTTTCCCACCAGGAATCTATCGAAGGTCTGGTCATCCCCATATCTTTTGGCAGCAAATTCCATAAATTAGTTACACACTGTGTAAATAAGTGCTTCATTTTGTCTCTCCTGAGTCTGTGGCCAACCATTTTCATTTGATGACCCCAAGTTGTATCTGTGCATGAACAAGAATGCAGAAGGAATAAGAGTATAAATTAGGTTCCTGTTTCTGAAAAGATAATTTTTAGGAAGACATGGAAGTACTTTTTTCATCACCCATACCTTGTACATCCTCCTCCCCTGCCCTGGTTTTATGATCTACATCAGCTGTAAAATGCAAGGAAGGCCAACTTGCACTTCCTCTAACCTCTGAGTGATATGTGACGTTGCTTCCAAAGCCTCCAACAGAGAGTCTTTCATAACAGCACAACCTAAAGGCAATGCATGAAAACAAGGAGAAGCAGGCAGCAGCAGACAATCACAATGTTTGAGGGCTGTTGCAAAAGAAGTGTTTCAGGGTAGTGTGGTGCTGAACATTTCTCCTGAATTTTTTCAACCCTTAATGAGCAAAGCTTATTTAACTGGAATTAATTGTGTTGTACATTACTGCTTAAAGAACATTAGTGGTTACCAGTCTGAACAAAATTCACAACTTATCCTGCAACATCCTTGCAGTTTCCTTACACTTTGTGTTATATCCTCCAACCACCTAATCTTATTCAAGTTTAGATTGAAAGCTCCTTTGGGCAGGAACCCGATTTCTCCTTACATGGCTTGATAAGCTCCATCTCCTGTAGGCGTCTTTTTGCCTGACATGGAGGAGGAAAGATATTCCAGGACTGTGTGAAGGTCCCTCTTTGCTGAAGGATAGGATATATTGAAGAGTTTCCCTTGACATCAAGTGGTACAAATTAGTTGAGCAGCGGAAGCAAAGATACTGGAAAACTCTGTCAGAAAAGTTGCCTGGGTGTCTGGGGGAAAATCCTAGGCATAAATCTGAGTTTTCTGATGAAGTAGAATGTTCTCCTGAAATTCAGGAGGGACCTTATTGGTGCTTGCTTGACATTCCACCATGTATTTCAGATATAGCATAGGTGATGGATATACTCTTAATGTGGTGATTCTCATCCCCCCTTTTTTTACTTTACCTCTCTCCCTTTTAAGTTATATGTTCTTCACCCCCTTCTCAATGAATAACCTAAATTATCACCATCTAATTAATAACCATTTTTATTTGTGATGGTATAATAAAGGGCATTTTGACATGTGCAAACTGTCTATCCATCACTTCTGAGTGTAGCATGTTTGGATGCATACCATTAAGAGGAAATTAATGGGCTCTCTTGGCTCCCATGCAGGCCTGAATTTACATTTCTTTAAAAATGATAATAGTAGAAGAAGAAGAAGAAGAGTTTGGATTTGATATCCCGCCTTTCACTCCCCTTCAGGAGTCTCAAAGCGGCTAACATTCTCCTTTCCCTTCCTCCCCCACAACAAACACTCTGTGAGGTGAGTGGGGCTGAGAGACTTCAGAGAAGTGTGGCTGGCCCACGGTCACCCAGCAGCTGCATGTGGAGGAGCGGAGACGCGAACCCGGTTCCCCAGATTAGGAGACTACCACTCTTAACCACTACACCACACAGTCATGACTTCTCTTGCCAATGTTCCTTACAGCTGGTACACAGCATATTGTGACTTTTTCTGTGAACCGCCCCGAGACCTCCAAGTATAGGGCAGTATATAAATTCAATAAACTAATAAAAATAAAATAATAAATATTCCCTGTCACATTCCAACATATTCTGGTTCATCTTTGTTTTTTTGGCAGTATTGTCATCTGGGATGGGAATAATTAGCTTTTCATGGTAAGTGCAAATTATCCCCTTTGTGTTTCATGCACAGAGGGGGATAGTGAGATAACATTGTGGGTCCCTAGGCGAGATCTAACTGAGTACAAATCCCTGCTGAGCCGAGAAGCTCAATAAGTGCTGTCACCCTCCTTTAGCCTAATATTCCTCACAAAAATGTCAATTGCATTGACATATTTGAAGTGTGTGTGTTTCAAAAAGAATCAATGTGCTATAGACTGTTTCACTACAGCGCAGCTACTCTTGACGTTCACTTCATAATGAAGTTTGTAGGCACTTAGTTCAGTAATTAAAATTCAAGCTTTCAATAAAAATGGAGATGACTGGACAGGCCCTGCTCTTCATGTTAGAAATTAATTCAAAAGTCAACAGGGCCTTTGCTGACCTGTGAATGGGGGGGGGGGGATATTCTGTCCATATTTGAAAAAGTACAGTATTTTGTACTCTGTGGGTTTTTACAGGAGGAAGACTGCAAGTGTGACTTTCTCCCCCTTTCTTCTAACTCTGAACTTGAGTCGTCCAGTACCTATCTGTTAGACAAAGGGGTAGAGTGCCAATAGTATACCAGAACCCCTGAGCCAACAGCAGAATTGTTGCAACACAGCAACTACCTATGGGCATGCCACATTCAGGAGGAGACATGTCCCACTGACATGGAAACTTAGGAAGAGCTCTAGTAGATCAAAGTTAGGAGTTTAGTTCAGCATCTTGCTGTGGTTAGCCAGATGCCTCAAGGATCTGCACATGCCATCCATTTAAATCACATTATTTCCCCTGAAAAATCCTGGGAATAAAAATTTATTAAGTGTGCTGAGGATTGTGCCTCTGTGAGGGGCAAACTACAGTTCCCAGAATTCTTTGTAGGGTATAATGTGATTTCAATGGATGATGTGTGTGCAGTCACAGTCATAGCAATTCCTCATAAGTCATCTTCATTTCCTATACCTATGAAGAATTGCCATCAATGAAAATAAAGTTATTGAGTCAAGGCTCCTACTTGGGAATGTGGAGAAGGGGAGGGGTTTTGACAAAGATATAAACTTATTTGGAGTGTGGGGGAGCTTCCAAACACCTCTAACTTATGTACAGTGGTACCTCGCAAGATGGAAAACTCGCAAGATGGAAAACTCGCTAGACGAAAGGGTTTTTGGTTTTTTGAGTTGCTTCGCAAGACGATTTTCCCTATGGGCTTGCTTCGCAAGACGGAAACGTCTTGCAAGTTTGTTTCCTTTTTCTTAAAACCGTTAATACTGTTGCGACTTGACTTCGAGGAGCAACTCATAGCACATACCAGTGTGGTAGCCTTTTTTGAGGTTTTTGAAGACTTTGGTGATTTTTGAAGCTTTTCCAAAACTTTTCCGACACCGTGCTTCGCAAGACGAAAAAAATCGCAAGACGACAAAACTCGCGGAATGAATTAATTTCGTCTTGCGAGGCACCACTGTAATTTGATACTCTTTTGTATACCCATCCATATCTTTGTGCCTTTTCCATCTTTGTGTAACTCAACAGCCTCTTTCTGTAGCCTCAAGTTGTCTGACACAATTGCAAGTGATCAATGAACCTGGCCTATTATTTGTGAACAGTATGAAACTGACTAGCTGATTAATTCTCCGTGTTCTAGCATTGTACAGATTAAACAGCGTTCATACATCAGGACCTGAGTTTTTTATATTCAGTGATTACAAATTCAGGAAAGTATTAAAAAACTGTCTGGCTTATTCTATAAAATATGAAGAATAAATATAGCTATGTATAATGTGCAGCTGTACTGTCGGCCAAATGAGGCTTGTTTCTCAAGTTTAATGATCTGGAAATGACTTCAGTGTGGCACAGGCAACCCAGTCGATATGTTTATACAGCAGAATGCAAATCACAGTGCTGCATGCTATCGATGAGAATGAAGGACTCCCGCTGAACACCTGCACTGTTCTGTTCCTTCCAGTTAAATCGATGGTTTACTTTCAATCTTTCTACAGGAGGAAATGAATACCCAATATTTATTACTCCCCATTTCTTGAAAATGTTGCACTTGGTGGGTCTACTTAAGTGGAGTTAGACAATGACCATACAATGAATGATCACCTCACTTTCACCACACTGAAATCATGGTTCAGTGGTAGAGCACATGCATTGTATGTACAAGGTCTGAAATTCAATCCCCAACATGTCTGGGAGAGATGCTCTACCAGAAACCTTGCAGAGTCACGGTCTATCAGTGCTGACCATACTGTACTGCATTCAATACAAGGCTGTCTCCTATGTACCACAAGATATTCAGGAAACACCCCCCCCCCCATTTTCCTTCTTTCATTTGTAACTTTTTTTAATTCTTCTGTTTCAGTTCACCATCATCTATCAATTTGTTGCATTCATATCTCACCTTTCCCCCCAAGAGGCTCAAGGCAGGGGCAGAGGAAGGGGTGTGCGGTGGGTGCAGGCTGACCCGGGTGTCACCACTGAGGGAGGTGGCAAAATGCCAGGCAGCACTCACCGCGGGACCTGAGCCAGGCGTGTCTCCTGGGAGAGACTCAGTGGCCTGGGCACACTCAAGCTCCATGCTGCCCAAACAGTCCGCCCGCTGCCTTCCTCTCCCCAGCTGTAGGGCGGCTGAGTGGGAGGAGGCAGGCAGACTCCAGAGGCCCCACCCCAATGGGCAGCTCACCCCACCGCTGGGCGTGCCACCCCAGGCACCTGAGTGGCTTCCTCCACCACTGGCTCAAGGTGGTGTAGATGGTGCTCTCTATTCTCATTTAATCCCCACCACAACCCAGTGAGGCATAGGAGCCAACTCCTAGGGGCTGTGGGGGCTTCAGCCCCCGCAATAAAATATTTGAGGGGGCTGGATCCCTGCAAAGTTGATGGGCATTGTGACTCAAATGGTCTGCAGGCACTGTGTCATGTGATCAGTTCTGTGGTGCAAGGCTTACCTGGGCCTCACAATATTCCATTCAAGTTGGTACTCCTGCGGTGAGGTAGGTTAGGTTGAGAGGCAGTGACTGGTCCAACGTCATCCAATAAGCTTTGTAGATGAGTAGGGATTTAAAACCTGGTCCTGCAGGTCCTAACCAGACACTCTAACCACTATACCACACTGTGGGGGGTGGGATGCAATTTCCTATATTGAGAGTTAAACCTCGATATAGGGCCACCTGTGTGAAAACCAAGAATCCTAACCCCTAGAACATATGGGAAACTATATGGAGTCATGGAAAATTTCAGTCGTGTTCAGTTTCAGATGGCAGCATGCAGTTTAGAATTAAATCAGTAAGCTTTTCAAGCAGGGCTGGTCATTGAAGCAATGGTTTGCAGTTAGCTAAACTGGGTTGTTTTATCAAACTGGGGAGAGGGGTGGTGTACCTGAAATGGGATAAGTGGTTTTCTTTGAGAGGTGAAAATTTGAGAATAGGTGTTGGTGTCGAGAGAAAGAAAAGCTGCATAACTCAGTGAAAGCAAAAACTATGTGGCTGGCCAGCCACCAGACGCGGCTGGCTGTGGCTGCTGCAGATACTGGCTAGTAGCCATCATTTCCATGCCTCAAAGATTTTCAGTGCAGAAAGGAGGTGCTCTAAGAAGGAGGAGGTGCTCTTTGGAACAAGAAAATTGTGGCTGCCAGCCAATCAGCTGGCAGCTACAGCTGCACCTGTCATGTTGCAAGCCACTTAAATAGTACATCACTTTCCAGAACAGTTGGAGGGAATAGGAAGGAAAGAAGAAGGTTCATAAATAAGCTGAATAAAAGATACTCAGGCCTCCCGCAAAACAAGTTGCCATTTTTTATTCCCCACCTCTGAAAGTTGGCGAAATGCCTTCTTTCAGTGTGCCCTCTCTGGAAATTGAAGAGGGGAGTAATTGCAGGAACACATTTCACAATAGCTCTGCAATGAGCCATTACCAATTAGGCACCACTGACAGAAGGGAGATGCCTTGTGGCTCAGTGGTAGAGTGGCAGATCCCTGCAGAGTAAATAGTGGTGCTATGCTTCACACTCTCAATATCACATGAGGAAGGCTGGAGAAAAATCAGTTGCCCCTTGTTATCTCATGGGCTTCCATTCCATTGAGAAGATTGAGACTGCTGCAGAGGCCTCTGTGAAAAATCTTTCACCGAGAGACACTTTCAATTTCTTAAGCCTGGTGGTATTGCATTGTACATTTCCAAGCCACTGGTGGAGTGAGAACATCCAGGTCCCAAACACTTTAGCTGGGGGAGGGGGGATTAAGGAGCTACTGGGTGAGATCCCATGGTCAGAAATACTCAAAGAGAAGGGTGCCCAAGATGCCAAAAGAAGTATAGTGACCAGGTCAAGGGAAATAATAGTACCATCCTGAAGCTGAGGCTCCAATACTTTGGCCACCTCATGAGAAGTGAAGACTCCCTGGGAAAGACCCTGATGCTGGGAAAGATTGAGGGCACAAGGAGAAGGGGACAACAGAGGATGAGATGGTTGGACAGTGTTTTCGAAGCTACAAACATGAGTTTGACCAAGCTGTGGGAGGCAGTGGAAGACAGGAGTGCCTGGCGTGCTCTGGTCCATGGGGTCATGAAGAGTCGGACACGACTAAATAACTAAACAACAATTCTATCTCGTTCAAACCACAACTGGAATATTGGGTCCAGTTCTGGGTGCCACAGTTTAAGATGTTGTGAACTACCCTGAGATCTATGTACATAGGGCAATATACAAATAATAAAATAATAAGGATTATATTGACAAGCTGGAACATGTGCAGAAGAGGGCAACCAATATGATCAAGGTTCTGGAAACCAAGTCTTATGAGGAATGATTAAGAAAGCTGGGTATGTTTAGCCTGGAAAAGATGAGACTGAGAGGAGATAAGATAGCCATCTTAAAACATCTAAAGGGCTATCACGTGGAAGATGGAGCAATCTTGTTTTCTCCTGCTCCAGAGGATAGGACTTGAACCAATGGATTCAAGTTACAAGAAAGGAGATTCCAGCTAAACATCAGGAAGAACTTTCTGACTGTAAGAGCTGTTTGACAGTGAAATGGACTTCCTTGGGTGGTTGTACATTCTCCTTCCTTGAGGACTTTTAAGCAGATGTTGGATGGCCATCTGCCATGGATGCTTTAGCTGAGATTCCTGCATTGTAAGGTGTTCTATGATTCTAAGAGAATCCAGTCATCCCTCACTCAAGGAGTTGAACACTGATGATTATGGTTGTTCTATAAAAGCCTGGCTCTTGGTTTTTCATGCCTTGTAATAAGAAAGGTAGGGTGGTTGGCCATCTGATCCATTCTGGAAGAGAAACATTTCAGCTATTTATCTACATCAGTTAATTCTTATTTTTAGATGGCCAGAGTCTTTGCCCTTTTCTTTACAAATGCCATTACAAGGCACCCAAGTTATATGACTTACCTAGCACAATAAAACAGACTGTTGTATTATTGCTTTTGTAATAAGAATGACAGACTATTATAGTCTACACCTAGCAATGATAAACAATTTACTTGGAAATATTAATAAGGCGGTACTGTATGCCATGAGGATTTATTTTCCAATTTCAATAATGTAAAACACAACTAAGCACAAGATAAACCACATGCCATCTTAACAAAATTAAACCAAACATTAAAAGCTTGGGAGGAAATTCTGTCCATAGTTATAGCTGTAATAGACAAAATCCATGTGATGCATTTCTGTGGATCTATTAACACAAATCTGCATCTGTATCTAGGATGCATGTGACAAATGTAATTTAGTATTAAAGTGGGAAAAAGAAGAAAATGTCATCCATAATCTCAAAATTAAAATTAAATTTTTCCTTTTTTTTAACATCTCAGAAACATCTGAAGTGGGTTAGATGCTTGATGGAATTAGTTTAATGTTTGCTCAGTGCTACCTCTTGCTTGCTTCCGATATTGTGAAAAATGCTTGCTTTGGCAAAATCATTCATGGCAGACTCCTATGCATGTCTTTTTAAGAAGAATGCCTCATTGACTTTCAAGAGACTGCATATGACCAAAAAATAGGCTTGGATGCGAAGCTGACAAACTCAGAGGAGAAATTTTCCACCCAACTCCCCTTTTTGGCAAGTGGAAGAGAAATTTCCATATACTTGCTTAAACTGTATTGTGATCAAAGTCCCATTTGGGGGTGATTTCCCCCTGCCTAAAACAATCTCCATGCCCTCACATTATTCACCTTCTAGAGAAGCTTTTGCAGCTCAAATGGCTTCAAGGGCAAAGGAAGGTGCTAGAAACCTTCCTTTAATGAACTTCCTTAACTTGCACTTTTATTCTGCGTGAAATGAAAGGAAAAATCTGACGTGCCATTTTTAGCTGATCACAGTGTTTTAAATACTGCAGAGCCAATATTTTGACCAGCATTTAACTTAACCATTTGTTGAGAAGGCTGGGCAAGTAGAAATCAGAATGAAGTTTGGGTGGGTGAGCTAGAAATTTATTCAGAAATGGGGGGGGGGCGGTAGGTATTTCAAGCATTAGCTGAAACACCCTCCTGACTTTCTGTAGTTCGCCAACACCTGCTGTGGCGTCAGTGAAAACTTCTGGTTCCCATGGTAACTCCAGCAAGAAGAGTCAGGCTGATGAACTACTAGAAAAGCCAGTTCTAGTGTCAGGCTAGTTTGTGCTCTTAAAAAATAAAAATGCTAACTTCAATTTTCAAGTTGTCTTGTGGAAAAAATGAAAAGCACAACACTTAATTTATTTTAAATTTCAAGAATAAATAATGCAGCAATCTTTGGTTATCTTTCTTAAATACAAAAGGGAAAGTTTCAGCCCACAAACCCTTTTGAATTATCATGTCAATTGTGTTAAGTCTCTTAGAAGGTTCAATTTCAGACACATAAAAATCTCACGTTGCGTGCCTTTTTCTTTCCAAATTTTGTTGCCAATTCCTTCAGGTCAAGTGCTGATGTTTGGCTTGTCTGATTGATATCGTTGCCAAGCCAAACAGTCTCTTTTGCTGCATTGTTGAGCATATGTGAGTTGATAGAATTCTTCAGAATATAAAATAAAGGTAAAATATTATCAGAAATGTATAAGATATAACAAAAACTAATCTGTTTAGTACTTTAGTCCTCCGAGATCTGCACCCAAGGTGGCTGACTAGTTCACCTAATGATAGCATTAGCCCTTAGAAGGGCCCAAGTTGGTCAATTGCTTTATAGCAGATGTTTTCAACCTTCTCGGGTCCATGGCTCCATTGACCAACTACATTCTTTCTGTAGCATCCTTGTGGGGCGCAGGAGCCCAGTTATGTCACCCTTTGCCTGCAGAGCTGGCAGCCCTGCACCCCTTTTTAAGCACACACCCCGGTGGAGTGTTTCCTCAGCCTCCTATCTTCTCCCCTCTCCTTGGGGCTTGGGAGTCCTCTGGGCTGCCGCCCCTGGTTTCCAAGTGCCTCCCCTCATACTGCCTCACAGAGGCATGGGAAGCACCCACTGGCCAGCACCAGAGGCACCCTTTGCCTAGAGAGCTTGTAGCCAGGGCTGCTGCAACAAACAGCTGTGCCAGCCTTTGGGAGGCAGAGACACAAAAGGGCATCAGAGGAGGGAGGGAAGGAAAGAGGGACAGAGGCCAGGGTTGCCTATCACACCCATGACCATCATTTAAGGTGCCCCAGGGTGCCATGGCACACTGGTTGAAAACCACTGCTTTATAGTGTTCCAGAAACTTCAGGGAGGCTGCAAGCTAGAAAACGCACAAACAAAATTGTGACATCAATTTAAGAAGGTGGGGACGGACAATAGGCAATTACTGCTCCGTAGAAGATTTAACTGAAGTTCTCCCTAACACACCTGTAATGGGTATGGGGTTGCTCGGCGTAAGTTGCCGCCTCTCCTGGTTATGTTGCCTTGTTAAACCTTTCTGTCTGGACAGCCCTTCACTTTGTGGCTGTCTCAGTCACTAGCAGAATCCGTCAGTGGGCGTTTCTTAAATCTTTTCCAACATAAAAGTTGTTTGACACCCAGTCTCCTCCTACTCTCTCTGCGCGGAAGTCTTCTGCGCATGGTGGGCGTGGGTAGCGGAGGACCCGTGCTCTCCCCACTGGTGTCCGGTGAAGAGTCCTGGAGCCCTCTCGCGATTCCCCCATCAGCCCCTCTATATCCCTGGTGTTGCCCTGATTTGCTTCCCCATATGCGGAGCTGCCTCTCTCCCTGCTGGGTCCCTCTCCAGCACCATTTGAGAGCCTTCCCTCCGCCTCTGGCTCCGATGTCAGTTCCCTGACAACACCCATCAGCAAAAGCTGCGGAAAAATACACTTTGCTTTTGTGGGGTGGGTTTCAGGCGGAATAATGAATAAAACAAGGGGGCAAGTTTCAGCACAGCACTGGTTTTGAACCTATCCCATTAGTTAATCAAATGTTACACAGAATTATGAACAATGTTTTAGAAAAGTAATTCTGCTTGAATTTAGTCAGTCTGCCTTGGGAAAAAGTTAAGCAAAGGCAAGAAAACAGCCCTGTAGTTCCCTCAAACCCAGTCAGCATGGCCAACAGTTGCCATTTTGATTGAATCATTTTTTGCAATCTGCCTGAATAAATAAACAAGGAAGTCATGGAGGGTTCTAACAAGCAACTTGAATTGTGCTTTAAAAAAATAAAATAAAAAAAATGAGGCACAGTTTGTGTGCATTTATGAGACAGTTTCCCCCCTTCACTTCACTGGAATGAGAGAATCTTCATATTCATCTTTTTTTGGTCTGGGTATTCATATATGCATTGGACGCCTTTGTAACATTCTTCAGAAATGATCCAAACACATGAGGCAAGTATCTTGTTGCTCACGGAGCAAGCATTCCCTTGCTTAACACATTCCAAAAAGCATACAGGAAAGTAGCCGCGGAAGAATTGCATCTTTTGTTCTTTACAAAAGGGTCTTTTCTTATTTTGGTGACAGGAAAAGAAAAGAAAGAGGAAACTACAGAGAGATAATTGCTTTGCTTTTATAAAGCAAACGTTGAATCCAAAAGAGGAAGAAATCCCATTATGTGTTTTTAATGGTGCAAAAAGTGTAATGTGGTGCTAAAAATGGGGTTGGGGAGAGAGAGGAGGTACTAAAATGAGCTGACATACTCAGATTAGGCAGTTAAAATCAGATAGGCAATTCGTGGGTTTAGAAAGGTATTTTACAGTTGACACCAAAGATTTGACACATGCCACTCTCGAGAGGGGCTAAAGCACAAATGTGTTGCATGCCAAAGGTTCCAGCTTTGGGTTTATCCACATTTTAACGCTATATATATATATATATATATATGCAGGTTTTGGTGTCTTCGGGTATCTTCCCGTGTAAGAGTTGGGGTGTCTAGGCGACGTTTCGGCGAGGTCTCACTCGTCATCTTCAGGCTGGTGCTTTCGGCTTCTTGTTACTAGAACAGAGCAGGATCTCAGTGTTTGAGTTCCTATAAATACTGTTGAGGGGGTGTGGTGTATAGCCTCCAACGTTCTGGGCAGAGAGGAAGTTCCCAGGTTATTGTGCCTTTTCTTCTTTTGTTCATTAATTACTTGAGGGATATCTTGAGTGATTTCTTGAGTGATATTCTGAGTACCACTTAGGAGGGTCATTAGGTGTGGATTAGTTGCTAAAGCTTTCGTGTCTTGACCTCTTGAGCTTGTAAAGAGTTTTTCTGAGAAGATGGCTGTACTGCACTTAGTTGTGCTCTGGCTTGGCTTCGTGTATAGGGGCGAGCTGTGGTTTTGTGCCCTGTGCCAGCCAGATCTGTGTTGGGATTGCAGGGGGGTGCAGCATCCGGAGGTGCCACTATGGTTTGGCTACTGGATGGTGTCTGTAATTTATCTGTGGAGAGGGTCTGGGTTTGGGTCTGGTGTGGTTGATTGGAGATGGCGTTCTGTGTGCCTCTGGTTCTGGTGTCGGTTTTTGTGGGGAGGGCTAATTTCCAGATGTCTGGCAGGCGGGACGTGTCGTCACGCTTGTTCATGTTGTGAGGGTGTTTCTCTATCTCGATGGCTTCCATGATTATTCTCTTGTGGTGATGTTCCATGTTAAAGAGCAATTTGGAATCTGCAAAATTAATTTCGTGTCCTGTTTCTTTCATGTGTTGGTAAAGAGAGGAAGTTTTTTCTTCTTTTTTGACGGCATTCTTGTGTTCTGCGATACGTGCATTTATTCGTCTGTTTGTTTGTCCAATGTACGTGGCCGGGCAGACTTTGCAGGGTATTTCATAGACCCCTTGGTTTTCTAACTGGATTTTATCTTTTGGGTTTCTGAGGATATTGGCTATTTTTTGGTTGGTGCAAAAGGCTGTTTTGATATTGTGTTTATGGAGGATTTTGCTAATTTTATCTGTAGTGCCCTTGATATAAGGAAGGAGGGCCATGCCATTGTTTTCTTCTGTGTCTTGGTTTTTGGGGGGTGTTTCTTTTTGGATTAGCTTCGTAACCCTGTTTTGCTGGTATCCGTTGGCGATTAACACATTTGGGTGTTCGCTGACATGGTATCGCCAACGGATACCAGCAAAACAGGGTTACGAAGCTAAAAAAGAAACACCCCCCAAACACCCCCCAAAAACCAAGACACAGAAGAAAACAATGGCATGGCCCTCCTTCCTTATATCAAGGGCACTACAGATAAAATTAGCAAAATCCTCCATAAACACAATATCAAAACAGCCTTTTGCACCAACCAAAAAAATAGCCAATATCCTCAGAAACCCAAAAGATAAAATCCAGTTAGAAAACCAAGGGGTCTATGAAATACCCTGCAAAGTCTGCCCGGCCACGTACATTGGACAAACAAACAGACGAATAAATGCACGTATCGCAGAACACAAGAATGCCGTCAAAAAAAAAGAAGAAAAAAACTTCCTCTCTTTACCAACACATGAAAGAAACAGGACACGAAATTAATTTTGCAGATTCCAAATTGCTCTTTAACATGGAACATCACCACAAGAGAATAATCATGGAAGCCATCGAGATAGAGAAACACCCTCACAACATGAACAAGCGTGACGACACGTCCCGCCTGCCAGACATCTGGAAATTAGCCCTCCCCACAAAAACCGACACCAGAACCAGAGGCACACAGAACGCCATCTCCAATCAACCACACCAGACCCAAACCCAGACCCTCTCCACAGATAAATTACAGACACCATCCAGTAGCCAAACCATAGTGGCACCTCCGGATGCTGCACCCCCCTGCAATCCCAACACAGATCTGGCTGGCACAGGGCACAAAACCACAGCTCGCCCCTATACACGAAGCCAAGCCAGAGCACAACTAAGTGCAGTACAGCCATCTTCTCAGAAAAACTCTTTACAAGCTCAAGAGGTCAAGACACGAAAGCTTTAGCAACTAATCCACACCTAATGACCCTCCTAAGTGGTACTCAGAATATCACTCAAGAAATCACTCAAGATATCCCTCAAGTAATTAATGAACAAAAGAAGAAAAGGCACAATAACCTGGGAACTTCCTCTCTGCCCAGAACGTTGGAGGCTATACACCACACCCCCTCAACAGTATTTATAGGAACTCAAACACTGAGATCCTGCTCTGTTCTAGTAACAAGAAGCCGAAAGCACCAGCCTGAAGATGACGAGTGAGACCTCGTCGAAACGTCGCCTAGACACCCCAACTCTTACACGGGAAGATACCCGAAGACACCAAAACCTGCATTCCTGTACCCGTGAAAATCTACGAAAGCAAATATATATATATATATATATATATATATATATATATATATATGCTTTCCCTATGAAAACACAATTTTCAAAGCTGAATCAGAAAAAACTTCAATTTGGGTGTTCGCTGACAGTTGCTCTGACTTAGCTTTCAAACAGCAGGTTTTCACGGGGAAAGCTATGGAGTAATAATAATAATAATAATAATAATAATAATAATAATAATAATTTATTTGTACTCTGCCCATCTGGCTGGGTTTCCCCAGCCACTCTGGGCAAATTCCACAGAGACCAAAAATACACTAAAATGTCACACATTAAAAACTTCCCTGAACAGGGCTATCTTAAGATGTCTTCTGAATGTCAGTTAGTTGTTTATTGCTTTGACATCTGATGGGAGGGCGTTCCACAGGGTGGGTGCCACCACCAAGAAGGCCGTCTGCCTGGTTCCCTGTAGCTTTGCTTCTCGCAATGAGGGAACCACCAGAAGGCCCTCGGCGCTGGACCTCAGCGTCTGGGCAGAACGATGGGGGTGGAGACGCTCCTTCAGGTATACTACAAGCAAGAAACGAGGTGTTCAGACGCGGAGCTTTAAATTGTGGACCGTGCCTGGAAAGAACGGAGGAAAGTTAAGTTTGGATAAACCCTCAATCCCAAGCACTTCCAGCAAAAGGACCTTAGATGGTAGCACTTACAGTTCTTACAGATTGAAATGGGGTGGTGGTGGTGGTGTTATAGTACAAATGGGTTTAAAACTCATCCACACTTCCACTTGCCCTTCCACTTTCCCCCAGGCAAACTCAGTTTAGCACTAAATTGGAACAAATGGAAATTGGGTTTCCCATGGATTAATGTTTGTTCCAGATTAGCACTAAAGAGCAGGTTTTCCAGTGGAAGGGGGGGGGGGCAAACTCAAAACCACTCAGACCCATGCCTAGAAATCATGGGACAAGCAGAAAACTGTTTGGACCCATATTTTATAGCCATCAGACAAGGGGACGAGCCTTGATGATCTTTGTAAAAGAGATTGAACTAATAAAATAGGTCAGATTCATACTATTAAGAAGCAAAGGTTTTGCTTGGTCCTTCAGTTGGGGGTTCCTATATAACAGCATCTTCTATCCATTATTCCATCTCTGTGTGTGTCTGCTTCCAATTTTAATAGATAGACTTGTGCATTACCTCTTGAAAAACAAAGTGATATTATGAAGGTTCCCTAAATACAAAAGAGAATAGGTCTGAAGTACAAAACGATTTTGCTCAAAGTGCATTTTCCCTAACATTTCAGGTTATTTAGTTCAGGACCTCAATTGCTCTGGTTTATCAATTATTGTAAGTAGCGCCAAACTGGGGGATAAAATAGACAGCAGAAAGTATACAGTAGCTAGGAATGGAGGAGAAAGAAATGTCAACCTTTGCCTCATCCCTTTGTTGGACTGAATTTGCATGCTGTCTACCTGTATTTCTCATTAAAGCTGCTCTTGTTGCCAGAAAAGCAGTACAGTGGTGCCTCTCAAGACGAAAATAATCCGTTCCGCGAGTCTCTTCGTCTAGCGTTTTTTTCGTCTTGCGAAGCAACCCTATTAGCGGCTTAGCGGATTAGCGCTATTAGCGGTTTAGCGGCTATTAAAGTCTTAGCGGCTTAGCAGCTAAAAGGCTATTAGCGGCTTAGCGGCTTAGAAAAAGGGGGGGAGCGAAAAAAATCGGAACACTCACAAGACGTTTTCGTCTTGCGAAGCAAGCCCATAGGGAAATTCGTCTTGCGAAGCAGCTCAAAAACGGAAAACCCTTTCGTCTAGCGGGTTTTCTGTCTTGCGAGGCATTCGTCTTGCGGGGCACCACTGTAAAGTGGTTAGCTCATAAAGCCCGTGTTGGGGGAAACCCAGGGTCAGAGCTTTAAAACTCTCATAACTAGGAGCTGGAGACTGACTTATCTTCACTGCTAGAGATGCTCTGCTTTTATAGGTTCTGCATACTCCACGATGCACATCTCTTGGGTAGTTAGAGAATTCGGAACAACATTGATAGGAAGCATAGGGTGGTTTTTTTTTTCCTAGGAGGGTAGCAGCCTGCTCTCTGATGCCCATGAGACTCTCCCCCCCTCCCCCGCCATGTTTTGTTTCCGAGAAAAATAGGTGCCAGTACTCACCATGAAGTTGTTACAGGAAGTGTCACACTTTTAAACTACCACAGCAAAAGAGGTGCCAGTACTGTGTACCCGTGAGTACCCCCTGAAAAAAGCACTGCATTTAAGTACAGTGGTACCTCGGGTTACATACGCTTTAGGTTACATACGCTTCAGGTTACATACTCCGCTAACCCAGAAATATTACCTCGGGTTAAGAACTTTGCTTCAGGATGAGAACAGAAATTGTGCTCCGGCGGCGTGGCAGAAGCAGGAAGCCCCATTAGCTAAAGTGGTTCTTCAGGTTAAGAACGGACCTCTGGAATGAATTAGGTACTTAACCCGAGGTACCACTGTATTCCCAATTTCAGTAAATTAAAGCACTATCCTTAACATACTCTCTCAGTACGTGCAGCTCAGGGGTTGGGGTAGTTACAGGATTGTGGGGTGGGCTCCATTTTTATTTTTTTATTTTTACATTAAACAATAACAAACCACTGCACTGCACTCAATAGTTGCCTATTGCGTTGGAAAAATCTTTAAAAATGAGACTAGGCACGTTGTTTGGTGATGATGAAGCATGATTCCCAGTAGGAGGAAAATGGCTGCCCTCTTGTGTATCCTGCACATTTTCCCAATAGTAACAATTTTTGGTCTCAGCATTATCCCCTGAATGTATGCTGGGTTTCAGAATTATGCGCAAACTCTTTGTATGGAGATTTTGAAGTGACTGATCCACGACTTTTGATCTGAATTTCAGCTCCACTCGGTTTTGATAGTGTGTGTAAACCTAACAACCATGCCCTTTTGTTTTGTTTCATTGTTATGCATCCCCTGTAACATGACTCTCTGAAATCTTTATATCATAGTTGCCTTGGGCTCAACTTGGTCTTCTTACATTTCAGGAATCTATAATTACATCCTACAAAGTATATATTATAGAATGCAGTAACGTTTGATGATAAGTATGCCTTCAACCTATGAACGAGTGTGTGCATGTGTGAGAATCAAAGAAAGTGTGACTCACAGCTTCAATGCAAACAATGGGCAATCTCCAACTAAGTTAGAGTTGTCCTGCTGAAAGTGGACTAGCATAACAACATAACAGGACATGAATTTTAAGAGCTTTTAAATTGGTGATAGAGGAAGTGTTCCTCATGGCCCACAAACCAATTTCATGGGTTCAATTTGCTGTGAAATTTGGGGGTGCCATTTTCTCAATTCGGAGGATGGGTTGCGGGCAAAATTTACAGGAGTGCTATGGGCTCCACCTGGCTAGTGGTTGCCATCTTCAGTTTTATGGAATAATTTTGTGGCTGCTCACTTAATGGGACTTCAAAGAGGTCTAGTAGATTTAGCCCACCCCTTAAAATCACACTCTACCCTGCAAAATATGAAAAGAGGGACCTGATTTTCCCCCATCCCTTTTTATTCCAAGCCAAATTTGGTCCAAAGCTCCAGGTTTCTGAAAATTCAGCTGAACCCTAGTACATTCCAAGAATTCTCTGTGTTATTCTGAGTCAAGCCATTCACCCAGTTAGCTCGGTACTGTCTACAGTATCTATGACTGACACACTGGGATTTGAGGCAGAGAGTCTTACCCTACCCTACCCAACCCCACCCTAGCCTACCTCAAAATCCCAGGGACTGAGCCACTGAGCTATGGCCCTTTCCTTAGTTTTTGTTTGCTTCACTATTTTCTCTGAGCTATCAGGTTTAGCAAGTTTTTAAAATGCTGGGGGGGGGAGGAACATCTGTTTATACCAGAAATATACCAGAAACTATAGTGGTATGTGTGTGCATTCCAATATTTACCTACCATATTTCAGTAATCGCTACAACAACCCTGAAAGGCTATTCAAAGAAGCAGGGGTGGAGTTGGTTAATATTTGGTTGTATGGTGCCCTGAGTGAGGCCATAATTTGGTGCCCCCAAATGGATATTCTCAATGATGGATCTTCTCAATTTTGTGCCTCCTTGGCTCAGTGCCCTGTGTGTGGGAACTGACTGCATCACCCCAAATCTGGCATTGAGATAAAGGAGGAAGCTCAGTGGTAGAGCTTATCCTCTTATGCAGAAGGTTCCTGGTTCAACCCATTGCATCTCCAGGTTGGGTGAGTACCTACACTGAAATCCTAGAGAGGCTCTGCCCAAAAGTTTAGATAAAGGTAAAGGGACACCCTGACCATTAGGTCCAGTCGTGACCAACTCTGGGGTTGCGGCGCTCATCTCGTTTTATTGGCCGAGGGAGCCGGCATACAGCTTCCGGGTCATGTGGCCAGCTTGACTAAGCCGCTTCTGGCAAAGCAGAGCAGCGCACAGAAATGCCGTTTACCTTCCCACCAGAGCGGTACCTACCGTATTTTTTGCTCTATAAGACTCACTTTTTCCCTCCTAAAAAGTAAGGGGAAATGTGTGTGCGTCTTATGGAGCGAATGCAGGCTGCGCAGCTATCCCAGAAGCCAGAACAGCAAGAGGGATTGCTGCCTTCACTGTGCAGTGATCCCTCTTGCTGTTCTGGCTTCTGAGATTCAGAATATTTTTTTTCTTGTTTTCCTCCTCCAAAAACTAGGTGCGTCTTGTGGTCTGGTGCATCTTATAGAGCGAAAAATAAGGTATTTATCTACTTGTACTTTGACGTGCTTTTGAACTGCTAGGTTGGCAGGAGCAGTGACCGAGCAACGGGAGCTCACCCCGTCGCGGGGATTCGAACCGCCGACCTTCTGATCAGCAAGTCCTAGACTCTGTGGTTTAAAGTTTAGATGCATGAGTTCCAGTTTTGCAACAAAACAAAAAAAGTCCAAGTATTTTGGAACTCCAAAACCTGGGGGTGAATTTGGATGAGGAGAATTTCAGAAGCATCTCTGATATATATTTTTAAACCACTTCCATAGCATTTATTATTATTATTAAAAAATCAAAACTCTTAAATTTGTGTTGCACAATCATCTAAACTGCCATACCTATAATTAGTGATCTATTAAGAAGCAATTAAAGTAGCTCCCAGTGAAAAGGGAAAACAGCTGCAAATGCTGAAATCCCCCCCCCCAAAAAAAAGAACTGATACCAAGGAGATAATCTCAGAACAGCAGGTTGCTTTGTATCAAACAGATTTGATTATGAGTTCAGATGCTCCAAAGCACAGTGTGGGCATTTCTGGAATGACTCGCTCGATTGAGTCATTGGCAACAAGGCAAATGTTAAAACTTGGCAGCTGCATTTCAATCTTTCTGTGTGATGAGGGTTGCTCTTGGGATAAACATTTCTTTTTAAGAATCCTCTCTTTCTTTTCTAAGAGCTTCATTATTATTATCTATTTTCAGCATGCAGGAGCAAGATGATTGAAAGAAAGGCAAGGAGAAGCCGGAATGTATTTTTATAATAAAAACCTCCCCTTGTAATTATCTCTCATGTAAGTGGAGATATATATATATGTATATATGAGATAGGAAAGAGGGTTGTATCCAAGGCTAGCCCTACCATGCGGCAGAATGAAAATAGTTGTTTCAGTCAGCATCATGGGAGAAGGAGTAGATGAAAGCAGGGATTGATGTTGGAACGGTGCAGCAAAACCTTTTAAAGCTGGGGAGGCTAACCTGCAACCTTCCAGTTATTGGTGAATTATGGTTTCCTTCACCCCTGAGCATTGCTCATGATGGATGGAGCTGATGGAATCTGAGCTCCAGTTACACAGGAATCTGCTTTATATGAAGTCCATGCACAGTCCATTCAAGCCCTCAAGATGCTGCCCTGCTACAGCTCACATCCATGGTCACTGGCCATGCTGGCTGGGCTGATGGGAATTGTACTATATCAACATCTGGAGGACCAATGGTTCTTCAAACCTATTCAGGGATCCTAACAGGATTTATTGGGCCCAGCATACTCTATGTAGATTGGGGTCCCAGCACTCACAATCTATTGGCAAATAACTGCTGCTTATGTAGGCCAGCCTACCTCACAGGGCTATTGAAAAGATGGGAAGTGATAGTGGAGGGGCTGCCCACACGGCAAAATGCCTTTCACTCTCAATGGAGTGAGATTGGGTTTAAAAGGGAAGGGAAGGGAGAAGATTTTGCAAGTTCCTTTTAACACCAATTTCACTGCAATCTTAAAAGGTTAAGACTTTTGCAAGCATTTGTGAGTCTACCTTCACAGCAAGGTCAGGCTTAACAAGGAGGGTGCAGAAGCCTTTGGAAGTCTCCACCTCTCTCTTTAAGACTGCTACAAAATTGAGCTTAAAGGGAGTGGGAATGAACTCCCTGCTGCTTCCTGAGTTTGAGTATGTTAGCATGCCTGACTGCTTTTCTGAGCCCAGTGCTAAGAGTGATCGTCCCCACTCCTAATGGAGAGGGAATGATCCTGCCTAGTGCTGAGTTTGGGCATGTCAGAGAGCTCCCTGCAGGATCGCTCTCCTGTTGTGCCAACTGATATGAAGACAGAGTGATTGTGCTTAGCACTGGGTCCCCACTTTGTTCAGTGCTTCAATGGCTCCTGACAACCAGCTGATTTTCATCTACAGTGGTACCTCAGGTTACATACGCTTCAGGTTGCATACGCTTCAGGTTACAGACTCCGCTAACCCAGAAATAGTGCTTCAGGTTAAGAACTTTGCTTCAGCATCAGAACAGAAATTGTGCTCCAGCGGTGCAGCGGCAGCAGGAGGCCCCATTAGCTAAAGTGGTGCTTCAGGTTAAGAACAGTTTCAGGTTAAGTGCAGACCTCTGGAACGAATTAAGTACTTAACCCGAGGTACCACTGTATTGTAACCCCTCCCTGGACCTTATGGTGAGGGATGGCTAAGAAATCAAATAAAACAACATCCACAACATGTAAACTAGAGAGAAAACCAGCCCAGTGATTTATTAGAACTTGAATTCTAATAAATCGGGTAATAAGTAAATCTGATAAACTGAAACCATCACCACACATTAATATCCTGCTGATTCCCTGAAGTTCATCCTCCATCCTGCTTCAACTGGATTCTTGTATTCTTCCTGGTTTTCAGGGCCCAGTCTCTGCCAATCAGTGCTGTCTAATCTCTCTCTCTCTCTCTCTCTCTCTCTCTCTCTCTCTCTCTCTCTCTCTCTCTCTCTCCTGTTTCAGTTTCCTGCCCACTGGACATTCTGGCTGGTGGATTTTATTTTATTTTTTTTCAAGCCAGAAAGGAGAACACATTGAGACACTGCCTCTTAACTCTTTTCTTTGGTAGAAGCAACAGAGAGTTAGAGTTCGTGCCTTCGCAAGCCCCCTATGAGCCCATCAGCTTGGTCGAATGCCCAGGTTCTTTGGTGGTTAGCATAGGCCATGAACTTTGGAGTCAATCTGACTTGTGACTTGCAGCACAGAATCTGCTGAGTGCAACTTTTCAAGCCGAGCAAAAATGCAGTCCAGTTCTTTTCTTATCAGAAAACAGACAGCCCAGTTTCTATCACTGCTATTTTCTCAGCGGGCTTCTATCTCGGGGAGCGGAGGAGGCAGCTGGCAGTATCCTCAGCCCTGCTGGTCCATGAGCTTGTATGACCCTTTAAGATAGCATTTTTACTCCATCAGCAATTCAGCAGGTACATTTCTCCTGACAGGAGGGTGGTTTTTTATTATTCTTTTTTTTAAAAAAAAGCATTCTTGTTACTCTGCAGAAAGTGACACGCTTATAGGATCAGCCTTCCCATAATTCCTATGCCAATGTTTACTGTCTGTCAATATGATTAAAAGTAACGAGCATACAGAGGCGCTGGATTTTAACTGCCTGTGGAAAAGTTGCTGCCATGTTTGGCCAGAAGTGAAATTTTGAGGCCAGTCTGGAGGCTCTGCCCAAGGCGGAACAAGTGAAGAATTTCAAGGGGAGCAAACAAACGGTTTCTCTTGAGTCTAGTGAAACTTCCTAATGAGTTCTGTGCATCTATAACCTGTGTGGTCTGTCATATATGGCTGCTTTTCTCCCACGGCATATTGATACTTAATAATCCAAAACTTGAGGGATTGAGATGGCCCAGGGGCCATTTACAGAAGAGGATTCCCACAAACCCGTAACAACCTACAATGCCCAGAATTCTTAAAAGGTGCAGTGTGTACACAGCCCAATACAGTTCCAGACTGGGTTAAAAATACAACCCCAAAACCCTCCATTTAAAGTCTCATTGAAAAATGAAGGCCTTCACTAAATGCTCCACTTGTGGATTATTCTGCACAAGGAATCCTACCAATTTTTTCCAAGGCCAAATGAAGTAATCCAGCCTTTTAACTCTCAGTTTTATCACTGCTGTCTTCTTCTGCTTTCAGCTGCCAGATCTTTTAATTCATTGTTCTTGTAGATATTTTGTTCTGTGTTGTATTATTTTATTTTAAAGCCAGATTGAAAATACATTTTTTTAAAAAAAAATATCTAAGGCAATTTGTCAATTCCCAGAATAAAGAAAATAATAGTGCTTCCCCCCACCCTTCTTGATTTTAATTTGACCACAAAATTTGCTTAATAAAAGTCTGTCAAAACTAGGGATGGAAGAGAATGCCATTGGGTATAAATAAAATTAATATTATTATTAGTATTAGTATTATGTGAACCAGTGACGGACTGATTTGTCCATTCCTAGATAGATGCAAGGTTTAGGTTATGCATGCAAAGTTTACAGTATTTGAGACCTTCATAATTACTTTTGCCAAGTGGTAACTGAAGAAAAAGGTATCTTCATTGGTGGCAACAGATCGATGGCCTGCTGTCTGAGTATTCATGAAAGCTCTGAATGTTGAGGTCCAGTCTAGAAATGCAACAGAATTGTGGCTTTTAAAAGTCACTTCACTTCACTCACAGGTGACAAACATGACATATATTTTCTCTCAAGGAAAGCTAATGAGAGTCTTGGCTAGTGTTTTTTTGTTTTGTTTTTGAGACAAGAGTACTCCCACCCTGTGACCCAACTTTGATGGTAGTTTATATTTTTATCAGGGCAAATAGAAGAGATTAGTTTCTGGCAAAGAGCAAATGACAGGTGCAGTTCGATGAGAGCAATTTAAGGGAAAGCTCATTTTAGAACTTTTTTAAAAAATGGGGGAAAGTATGATTTCTGGCAAGCTTGTGATAGGTTGGCAGGATAAAGAGGGTATCTGAGAAACTGGCAGGAAGAAAAGACATGGGGGTGTTAATAAATATTTGATGGTTCATTTATAATGTTAACAGTGCAGAAGGGTCACACACATAAAAAAAAAATCTAAGGCCAGAACATACCTAACTGATGCCAGGGGAGCAAGCTGTCTTCTTGGAAGCACAGGCCTTGCCTTGGCAAGGATATCATAAAATGTTGTTTGCCTGATTAGCAATCCTCAGGAAAATGACATATCAGATATCATTGCAATTAAAAGACACAGCCTGTTCGGCTATTACCCAGGGGGCAGTGGAGCTACTGCAGCACAGTGTCGTCCTAGTACAAGTCACATATAACCAAATGAAAGAGGCTTGCCCTCTTCCACATGGGTCAGGGCCTCTGCTCTTACCTGAGTTGCAGGGGAGTGAAAAAAACTGCTTCCCGTGCCCCAGGCAAGGCGTACAATCGTGGTGTGTCTCAACAGTTTAGAGTCAAGTGAAACGAAGTTATAGAATGGAACTGTATATGTAAGCTGCTAGGAGTGAGGAAGGGGAAGTCTCAATAATTTTTTCAGCAATGTTTATGAAGAACTCGGAAACAAAGAAGGCTGAGGCTGTGGCAGCACATGGAGATGATCTCTGACTTCATCTCTTAGGTGGGATCATCCCTTCTGCTTGCTTGAGCTTCTGAAAGAATACAGTATTTTGATTCCAAACATCAATAAGTTTCACAGTATTCCAGTCAAGAGCAGCGATAACAAAAAGTTACTGTTCTGCAGATTGTCAGTGAGCATTGAGGTTTTATTAAGAACGTAGGAACTTCCTTGATGGATACGACAAAGGTCCAGCTCCCCACAACCTTCTGTTTGCAATAGAAGCCATCCAGAAGACACTGGCAGGGTTTGAAGGCAACAGCTCTACTCGCCAGCTTGCCTCCGTCTTGTGCATAAAATTATATTGCCATATGAAGGTTCTGGTTAATTGTCAAGGCCAATGGCAATTTAAGGATTTAACCTGTAAGAATCTGTCAAATAGCTGTTTTAATGCCTGGTGAATTTGGGCATAGTTCCACATATTGTCAATGAAGTTCCATAAATTCAATTTTGTCCTGTGATAAAACTTACTTGTTTTGTCTGACTGGCAATAGGTGGTCCAGTCTGTTTTCTTATATGATTCTGGCTTTCCAGTATTATGAGAGGTAAAGGGAATCTCCCTCTTTTCTCTCCGCACTATTCAAAGTTTTGTAAACTCTTATGCATAAGAAGTATCTCTGTAGTTCATATAAAGTCCATTGCCTCTTAGTCAGCACTGAAGCATCAACATCTGGGCATCACAATCCCATTGAAGCTAAAGAGAAACTCAGTGCTGTACCTTAAATATAACATATATAACTTAAAACTGCAGTGGAGAGACACTTGTGTGAACAAAGATGAAATAATTTATCATTTTTCAACATGGAGGAGTGGTTGTTGAAGTTCTTGGAGGCAGAGTTGCTATGTTGGACTGGAGGAAGATTCTTGTTGACGTTTATCAATGATAATAACTGGAGAACCCCTTTTGGACTTTTTGTGTGGAAGGGAAAAGAATGAATTTGAGAAGTTTGGATCTGAAGATTGGTAAAATATTGCTTAGCAGAAAGAGGAACAGTTGGATATAATCCAGGAGTTAAATATTTTAGTAATCCTTTTATATGTAATTGACGGATGGAGAATCAGAAGTCATTTTTTAGTTCTCTCTCTCTCTTCCCTTTCTTCTTCCATTGTTTTATTGTTTTTATGGTTGGTGAAGGACCCTGTATGAGAGGCAGGGAAGGGAGGAGCTTCCAGGGTGAGAGGCTAGGAGAAAGAAAGGGAAGCTCCCAGGTAAGAATGTGGACAGTCCACCCCTTTCTGTTTGAAACCAGAGAGAGAGAGAGAGAGAGAGAGAGAGAGAGAGAGAGAGATTAGACAGCACTGATTGGCAGAGATTGGGCCCTGATGAGTCCATTAGCGCCCAAGAAAACAGGAAGAAAACAAGAATCCAGTTGAATTTCTTTCTTTCTTTCTTTCTTTCTTTCTTTCTTTCTTTCTTTCTTTCTTTCTTTCTTTCTTTTTAAATAAAAAATATGAAAGGAAAGGAAAGATATAAATGGAAGAAATTCATGCAGTGGCCTGAGTTGGGATAGTTTGACATTCACAGTGTAAACCAACCAGAACTCCTCTACCTCCAAGAAGATAAAGATAAAGAAAAGTACAAGTTGTGAGGTCTTTGATTTTAAAAAGGCAGAATGGCTTGCCTATAAATTTATTCCCTCCTCCCCAATATGGAGGTCCTTAGTTACCTGTCTTACAATGTCCTCCATGTCCAATAATATAAAGAGAAGTAAGAATACAAGGTGCAAGTTCTGGGATAAAGAAATGGCAGGATGGCTTGCTGCTTCTTTCTCTTTTTAAATACGATACGGATGTCTTTGCTGCATTTACGTGCTTGTCTTGGAACAGCATCATAAACCTTAGAGGTCTGACTCATCCTGTCATAATTAGTTACTTCAGACTAGGGATTTCGTTTTAGGGGTGTGGTGGGATGAAAACAGCTTTGGTGGAGGAAGCCAGTGGTGTTTGTTTGTTTGTTTAAAAAACATACTCAGTAATGTCCCCAATATTATTTTGCTGCCACTTTAAGTGGTGGGTTTTCTTTTCCTTAAAAGAAAAGATTACAGCTTCCTCCTGTGTGACCTCTATCAGGGAAAACTACCCCCATTCTGCCCCAAATGCTCCCCTTTCACTGGGGACCAATGACCCATTTTGAGCCTGCCATAAGGCAGAATTCAAATTTTGTCCCTTAGGAATTACAATGCATAATCAAGACCCAAGGAAGAAAGGCCCTTTTCCTATTATCACCTCTTCACATCATAGTTTTGAGAAAATTTAATTTTTAAGAGCATGCATTGTCCAGGGGAATGGTGAGTTAAAATGAGGTGCTTTATGGGTCTTTCCCATTAAGTACCCCACTTCTCTCTGTCTTCTTCTTCTTCTTCTTTGGCGATCACTCATAGCCGAGTAAGATTGTCTTCCATAGGTTTCTGGGCGGGAGTTGATCACGGTGTGGATTTGCCAAGCGTGCCTTCCTCCTAAGACGTTTCTCCGTTTTGTCCTGAGTTCAAGCATTTTCAAAGCCCACGACACCTTTGGTAAAAGTCTGTTCTCCAATTGGAGTGCTCACAGGTCAGTGTTTCCCAGTTGTCAGTGTTTATACTACATTTTTTAGATTTGCCTTGAGACAGTCTTTAAACCTCTTTTGTTGACCACCAGCATTATGGTTTCCATTTTAAAGTTTGGAATAGAAATCAATAATAATTTCTCTCTCTACATCACTATAGTCAATGGAATCAGTAGCAGATTGTCCTGTTCCTATTTCCTATGTATCTTCAGATTTGGCAACACTCCAATGAGAAATGGAATTCTATTCTTGTGGAGCAGACTAGATAACAATAACTAGATAACAATAACTATCTACCCTCATCATCCTTTGTGGCTTTCAGGTAGTTGACTCAAGGGAGTTGACTCAGTGTGTAAGTTTCCTTAACTATACAAGCTATAGCTGTGCAAGGGGGGAGCTTTAAATCACATTTGTGGAAGGTGGGAATCATAGTGCCTACTATGCACATTTGATGTTGCAAGAAAATATTCTTTGCTTTGCTTTTTAAAAAATAAAATAAAAATAAGACATGACCCAATAAGTCACACTACTATTTTTGATGAGAACATTAATTCTGTATGAGGTTATGCCAGAAGCCTAGGCCTGTCATCTCCATTCGGACACAATATAAAGGTGATTTTTCTCAGCGGTCGTTTTCAGAACATGCTGAATATTTCTTATCAAAAGATAGATAAAAAAATATCAGTTGGAGTCCAAAAGACAAAGGAAACAAGCACTACTACTATGGTTTGGCTTCAGGCTCTTATCACTGTCCTTGTTGAAACAAACAGATATAGAAAGATGTAAGAATATATCAGTATGAACTAGAGCTGTGCTAAATGTTCATCTATTTTGATCTTCAGAGCAAAACTAGTGCTTTTGTGTTAAGGTTGTTTCAGCTGAAGAAGGGGAATAAGAAAAGTACTTTGGATGTCCCACTAATTATTAGTGATGGGTGACCCCCAGCTTCTGGTTAAATGAAAACTAGACTCAACACCCACCCCATAAGAAATCAACTTGGTTATCTCTAAGACCTGTTTGTCATCTTCTTTCTGACATCATGGGAAGTATTAGGGTCTGAATTCTCTCCCAAACCCCAACAACAATCCAAACTCTAAACTGTGTAATGATTTGGGGGAAGGTGGTATTTTCCAACTTGTAGGACCCAAGTAGATAAATAGGTACCGCTCCAGCGGGAAGGTAAACGGCGTTTCCATGCGCTGCTCTAGTTCACCAGAAGCGGCTTAGTCATGCTGGCCACATGACCTGGAAGCTGTAAGCTGGCTCCCTCGGCCAGTAAAGCGATATGAGTGCCCTAACCCCAGAGTCGTCCGTGACTGGACCTCATGTTCAGGGGTACCTATACCTTTACCTTTAGGACCCATCTTAATAAGGGTTCTTTCCCAAAAGATGTACAATAGCCTGCTTTCACAACCTGCCCATATACTGAAGAAACGTCACAATTCTGGCTAAATCAACTGTGTACTTGTTACACAAAGTTTTATTTAAAAGTTTTTAATATACCTCTGTCCATATAATATTTCCCAGTGTTTCATGAGTTGTTGTTTTTTATTAAAAAAAAATTGTATAGGATAATTATACATTTCTGGGTGCACAGTTCAGTGTGATTTGTGAGCTTGATGTTATATAAATATATTTTTGAAACTGAGGACAAAAATCTTGTTGGGGACCCACTTCTGGAAGCTGCTACTTCTTTTTTTACTTTAACACGGAAAAGCTTAAACAAGTTGTTAGCTTACTGTATGCTTAATTGTTAACTCTGCATCAATGGCTGCAATTTGTCTTGGTCTAAAGTAGGTGTCTGATTTGATATATCTGAAAGTGGGTAACTGCTTCAGGTCACAGATGTCTTACTGAATTGCTACCTGGAGAATGTAAAATCATATAATATAGATATTATGTATCAGTACACGTAGCATATTACTGCTCTTTAAATGAGGGCTGCTAGTGACCTGAGGAATGAGGGATGCTTGCATAAAATATAGGTGTGTTTAAAGGATAAGTTTGCCAACCAGTTGAAAACTACACAGTTATTACATGCCCCCCAAAACCTCCTCTATGTTTGGGTCCATATGAAAGGACGTTGACACCTAAGACGACAATGACTTGTTATTACAATTTCTGTCCCACTTTACAAACTTTTCCTCCTTCCCCCTTCTAGCTATTTGTGTCCAATTCTACCCATTCTCTACTTCTGCATTGCGTCTTAGTAAATAAATTTGGTTTGGTGTGTGGAGATAATAGGGTCTTTTCATCATAACTGATGAAAGTTCAACAAACATGATGCATTTTCCAATCTGCAATGTGTGAGCCCGTATCGCTGGCAAAGCCATAGATCAGGGCTGGTTATGTATTACTCTTTAATATATAGCATTATATATATATAGCACTTACAAACATTACCCAGGCCAATTTGCTTAGAACTTTCTTTGTCAGCAACTTTCCTACTTGGCACCTTTAGAATGGAATTGCCTGGGTCACTTCTGGAATAAGTTTGATTAATCTCTGTAGCAGGAACATAACACATCTCTACAGTCAAATTAATAACCACAGTCTGAAGGTTAGCTTGTAAATGGGTTCAGGACTTCTGCTCTGCAGCTATAGATCTTGAAGCCCCTATGATGTTCATTTTCAACCTCTCATCTTTGGAAAGGCTATTTATTTCTACTGGAGATGAATGAATCTTGCTTTTATTATCAAGAATAATTGAGTACTCCATTCTTCATTTTTCTTCAATTTAAACACTTGGTCCTGGGCTGTTAGTTAAACAAACATCCGATTATCTCCATCCGGGGTGTAAAGAGCCAAGGCAGTAAATTGAATAATGATTTGCTTGAACGTAAAGCAGAACAGAATACAAATATCCTCCGAAGATGCATGCATCCCTTTCTGCACATATTTTATCACTTGGTCCTTCATGTGTCTAAATTTCTTGTTAAATATAAATTATTTGGAGGTAATTAGATAGCAGATCTGAAACAGAACGGTGGCTAGTGGTGATTTATTATAAATTCTATATTTTGTTCACTGACAATGGTAAACAATGCCATACATCACTTTGGACAAGTGGGATCCAGCCTTGCCCTTGCAACCTGATCCGTCGTCCAAATAGTCATTGAATTCCCCTCCACCCAGTGATTCTTTGCTTATGAAGGCTGTTTTCCCCTACTAAGGATGGTGGAGAGTTTAGCCATAATCAAACATGAATGTGAGCTCTGCAGCAGTTTATTTACCTACCAAGTGAGCTGTTTGGTTTCCATCTTTATTGATACCAATGCTGTTTTGGAAAAGTCAGGTGTCATTAGCAACACTTGGGACAAATTGAACCATGATTTCTTACAATGACTTTACTTTGCTGTCATTGTTTTGGGGTTACCATCAGATCAGGTGTGCTGAAATGTCTTCCACTGAACATGCCAAATCCTAAGCCTCTGTGGGACAAACCACTGAAGGCATCTTCTTAGGCAGTGAAGGGTGTGGGAAATTCATGCCCACTCAAGTCTGGGAGCGGCAGACTCTGAGAAGTTCAGAGGATGATTATTGTAATATTTAGTTGCTTATGTATAGCTATTCCCATTCAGCATTCCTTACTTTACCTCCCATGTCCCTGACACAATTATGTATCATGGATTTGAAACATAAGAAATACAATTCCCCTGGGGAGTGGAGATGGCTACTTGATGATGGACAATAAATGACAGCAGTATGGCCAGAAAGAACAGGATAACTGAAAACAGTAATGTTATTTTCACACATGGCCTCGCTGGGCCAAGGTCATATAAATTTAACAAAATGCAAAACTCAAAAGCACTGAGCTTAAGTAACAATAGCATGATGAACACTGAAATACTTGCCACCAACTAGTTCAGGGGTGCCCAAACCTTTTTCAAAGAGGGCCAGATTTGATGAAGTGAACATGCGTGAGGGCCGGCCAAAGTTGCTGAGCTTTTTTTTAAGGATTTTACCCTAGGACATATACTGCCACGGGGGCCAGAATAAATTGACCGGCCGGCCGGATTAGGCCCCTAAAACAGACTTTGGACATGCCTGAACTAGTTGGTTGGGTGATAATGTTGGTGACAAATTGTTTTTTAATTATTTTATTGCTTGTTTCACTGAATGACTTGCCCCATCAAGCTAAGGAATCCATTAAAAAAAAAAAGACTTCCATGTGTATCACTTACTGGTTAACATTCACTGGTGAACCCAAGTGAATATCCCACACTGCATTGCAGTACGGCATGTATCCCAATGTGAATTCCCACACCACCAACTGCACAGCACAACCAGCACCTTAGATCAGGGCAAGAGACTCAACAAAATTTCTTTCTATTGTGAAACACAGTCTACCATGTTAGCACCCCACTGGTCAGCATAATTGCAGGTATCCAGCACAGGGCAAAGAAAAACATAGATTTTCTGAAATGACTGCTTTCATAATGGGCATAGCATGACTGGCCTACATAAAATGGAAGTGAATTTCATTGGCTCTACATGGTTTAGTGAACAGATATAATTTGCAACTCCTGGACTAATACATGCCTCAAAACATATTTATCCTTTGGATTTTGCACTTTGCTGAATTTTGCAATACAGTTCTTGGCTCAAAAAAACATACCAAAAACGTATTAGGCAATATGAATTTTAAGATTAAATACATGGTAAAATGTGTACACAGAGATAAAATAAATGTTTAAGTAGGTATTGTTTGAGAAGCTACGTACCTAAATGCATATGTAGCTGGGATTTGTGTATGGATTCTTTTTTTTAAGTTGCAGTTTGTTACAAAAACAGGACAGAATGAGTTTACAAATGAACACATGCAAAATTGATATGGAGCAAATGGCCTGTATTCCCCTGGACTCAGCCTTGAATTTCTCCTAGGAGGAAAGCTACACTGTGACACTTTGCTTCAGGTTTCATTTATGCTGTTTATTCCTAAAAACAGCCTATGCCACAACCTCATCAAGTTAACCTCACCAAGTTCCTGCAGAGCCTTGCTTACCTAAATGAGTTTACTTTGGACCAAACCTGTATGCTTTTTGTCCCAAAGACTTACCTTGCTTAGGTATCAGTCAGAAAACAGTAGAGCCGGAGGACTTTAAATGTTACTCTTGAGAATTATTTTAACAATAACAACTATAATAAAAGCCACAGTGTCCTGCATATTGAAACCAATGATTTCCTTCCACACAAAATTGCTGTTACTGCTTCAGGAGATGTTGAAGAGGGGAAGGCACATATAACCAACATATAACACAACAGGGTAGGGGAATTACTTTGGTACACTGCTGTTGTGAATTAGCTTATGAAAACAGAAAGCCCTAAGGACCAAGCTAATGGGACATAAAATTCCTCATCTGTGGAAATTATTCTTTTTTATTGGTCCTGTTATTGCTATTAATAATAAGCTTTCACTTCTTTGAGGCCCTTTTTGCATTCATCTCTCCCATCGTACGGTGATTTCGGCGCAAATCAATTTTCTCTCTTCCTTGAATAAGTGTGTTGTGAAACAGAGCTTGAGAAGCATGCTAGGGCCATAGAGTCAGCACATTAATTTCAAAGCAGCGACCTTGCTGAGCGAAGGTCAGCTGTTTAGAATGTCAAAGCAACCATTTAAGGGCACTTTGGACATTTCCACAAAGATCCATGTTCCAAAGAATTTTTAAAAAGTGCATGCATACTCCCCATCGACACTGCCCTCTCAACCGGTTTGGAAGGGTTCATCATAATGGCAGCAGGCAGGCAGGCTTTGAAGTGTGGAACTACTTTCAGGTAGCCATGCATGTTACGACAGGGAGGTGGAAAATTGCTAGGAATGGTACCAGAAGAGATTTACTTCCTGAGGCACCAGACTAAGCAAGGGAATAACCACCGGTGCACTGTCATCATCATAATACAGGTACTACAACTCCACAGTTTCTACTGCATTCTGTAAGCTGCAGTCAGCTGACTCAGCAACAGCCAATTACCTATTTCACCATCAAAGTGGAGTGACAGGGTCCCTCCCTAGGATGCGTGTGACATTTTCTCTACCCCAGTCTTTGTTGGACATCTATGCTCTCTCTCTTTTCTTTTCTCTTCTTCTTCCTCTTTCTATCACTCTTTCTCCTGTATTCATCCCAAATAATAAAATCTGCCCTTGCAGAACCATCACCGCAGCCATCTTTCGGAAATTTGGCAGGTTTCATTACATCAGGAGGGGTGACCATGCCTGCAAATTGTAAGTAATTCTGGCAGAAAATCAAAAAAGTTACAGACTTTTCTTTCGTTTTGTGTTTTTTAATCAGATGTTTAAAGTGCCTTCCATGAACACCACTGGATGCATCCACCTATAGTTTGGCAGGCTTAATCCACTTTGGAGGGGCTGCTATGCCTGCAGATTTCATCTACTTTGGCCAAAAGGGCGGTAAGTTCTATCCATTTTTATATTACCCATTATAGTGAAAAGGGAGAAAACAGATCTAAATTGGTCCTGAATAATGAGTCAAATTAGGAAGACACAGAGCAGCTCCAAAACACATCAGTCTGCTTCCAAAATCTATATATTGAAGTCAAATATTGTGACTGGTGAACACTCCTAAATGATATTCTCTCTCTCTCTCTCTCTCTCTCTCTCTCTCTCTCTCACACACACACACACACACACTTCATTCTTGCATTGCATAGCTCTCTAAAGATTTTTGAAACAGGAAAATATAGGGCATATGTTTCATTTGATTCATCCATACAATTCAGTTAATTGGGAGAAATGAAAACCCAACTGTGCAGACTCTTTTGACTTCTGCACCTTTTTCTGTTCCTCTCACCATCCCCTCCAGGCCTGCATCTATCCTTGCTTTTACAGTACTAGAACAAGTGACACAGGGGCACCCCAGTCTAATGCAAATAGACTATGGGCATATCCACACCTACTTTTCCTCTACTCTTTCCAGGCATGTTTCTGAGCACCTATTATTATTATTTTATTTGCTGGAGATCTTTCCCTGTGAAAACCTGTTCTTTAAAGCTCAGTCAGAGACAACATCAATCCATGGAAAACCTGAATTGACATTTGCTCCTATTTGGCTTTTAAAAGTGGGAAAAGCTCTGGGTGAAAAAGCAGGAAATGTGCTTGGAGACAGGGTATTAAACTGCAGAACTCTACCTGGAAAGAGAAGGGCAAAGGGTTAAGTGTGGGAAAGACCTATACCTACACTCTGGTGTGTACATGACAAGGTGTGCATAAGCTTGCTTACACATGCAGATCTATTTAGATAGATGGGACATTGGTGTTTAAAAGCATGGCAAATGGTGAATTTCTGATGGTGAAATGCCACCAGAAATATCCCACACCATCCCTGGTGGATTAATGCAGGAGACTACAGCACATGTGGCAGGCTCTATTGGGGACATAGAATGAATTTGCATACAAAAAAAATCTGGATAACTAGTGGATTATGTAAAGGCTTTACTGTACCTGCAGAACAGAGTTGCCAAGTTTTAATTCGGCAATTTATAGGCAATCCAGCCATTCATTGCACCAGTGGTTATGACTAGTGGGCAAGCATCACATGAAGAACTGTTTCACAATTCTCCGTCTAATAATTAAGATTATTATACAGCAAATTGGGAAATAAGTCTTCGTGGTTTTTGAAGTCTCTTATTATCCATACACAATCTTACAAATGCGTTTTTCTCAAATGGAAGGCAGTAAGATATACTCTGTCCATAACAGGTTTTGTTACTTCTTATGGACAGAGCTTTGGAAATACGAACAATCAATTAAAAAACAAAACACTATGAGCAGTTGGCATCTCTGCTGCAGACAAAGTATGATATTATTTACACATACCACCTTAGCTATACACAGCAAAACGGATACCCAAATAATCCCCTCCATCTGACTAAACCCTCCAAAATCACCAGTAGCCTTTCTCTGAATATGAAGAGCATTCTGCAAGGACTATATCATCCAAATAAGAAATGTATACTTCCATCACTTCTCTCTCTCTCTTTTTAATTCTTGAAAAAGTGTAACATTTCGATGAACATTTTAAATATTCATTGACTTCAGTTAAAGACTGTGGGCTTTACAACTTGAATTGGAATAACAGCTTGTTAAAACTTTCCCTTGTGAAGTGTAGGCATAAGAAATGTGATGTCCTGGCAGACAACTTGCTTCCTTGGTTAAAAAACAAAACCAAACAGAACACAATCTCCACCGAGTTGCAATCGCTGGACAGACAAAATCCAGCCACTGTTCTACACTTTTTGTTTTAAAAGAACCAGAAGTCAGCGTGCGGCTATTGCTTCTCGACATAAAAGTTAATGTCCTCTTTATGTCAGTTTCCCTTAGCGCCATTTGCTGCAGTCATTTCCACTTTAAATAGTAAGAGTTTCAATAGGCACTTCAGTGGAATTAAGAAAAATCTACCACTCTTCCACCACCATGCCGGAAAGCTATCCTTCTTTCTGTGTTGTATCGGTAAATTGTAGCTAATAGGCCTGAGGTTGTCTCAGTGTGATTCCAAAGTAATAATAAAAAACAAAATCCACCAAGAAAGGAAACAGATTGTCAAGGATGCTCCTTCCCTTGACAAACAGGTAAACCAAGATTGACGGTATGATAAATATAGGAGCTCACTGGGACAGCTGCTGTCTCTTATAATCAAAGGAATCCTTTCCTATAAAGCTTGTTTATTTTAAAATTTGTTGTAGGTTTACATTTCTTCCCCCCTCCCTGCCCCCAGCTAAGTGACTTTATCCGGATTATAACTTTCTTCTTCTCCAAACATGTCTGCTAAGACTTTAAAACGTGGTCCCCAGTCACTCAAATAGTCATAATCCTGATCTGCCTCGGTTGCAAGCGAATCTATAGAGCTAAGAGACTCAGCCACAGATCCATTTCCTTCATAAGCGTATGTCGCTAGTGAGTCATAAGGGGGTGCTGAGGGATCGCCGTCATTTTCTCTCAGCCTTTGATTTATGAAATCTCTGATATTTGTGTTGTCCTCTGCGGGTGGTCTTGAGCGAGGTAAGCAGAGAGCATCTGGCTTTATATCCCTGCGTATTTTGTTATCCTCAATTGCTTTTGGATTCCTCAGGGCCCCGATGTCGAACGCCTGAGTGTCCTCTTCGCCACCTCCTTCATCATCATAATGGATGACGTTGTCTCGGATGTCTTCTTTAGAGGTCATGAGAGTGTCTTTTTTCTTCTGCCGCCTCAGCGCCACGTACAGCACCACGATGACTAAGACAAGAAGAGAATGGTAAATTAAGAGCGGAAGGAGTCCGGCTTTCTTCCAATAAAATACTGCATCACCTTCTAATATCTAGGAACTGTCAGGGGTGACTCACAAATTACTTTTTGATCTCAGGTATAAACAGGACCTGAGTTGAAATGGCAAAATGCAGGCCTGGCATCGTCAACTGCAAATGGAGCATATGGATTTTCTGCTTTCCTGACAGCCATGAAATGGGGGAAAGATCAGATTCATTTTTCTGTTTTTAACAGATTGGAAGCCTGGGCATTTATTTTTTAAAGAAGCCACTTAATTTTTTTTAGAAAGCATTGTGATCCTTACATTCGATACTGATTGCACTGAATGCAACCCTAGCTGCAGTTTACAGATTATTCTGTATTATGTTTATTTAACAAAATGTATATGCTGTTGGATTGTAAAAAAAACCACCCCTAAAACTACAACCCACACATCTCTAAGTGCTTTGCAACAATGCTTATAACAGCTCCACTTAACACACAAACACAGATGTACCCATTCACAGTTGATGGTGCCATGCTAACATTTTGCCACATAAATCTAATACCTGTGGTTAAGGTTCTCATTGTCATTTCTCTGCCTTTAAACTCCTCAGTGCACTGCAGGGGATCGTCCAAGCTAATGTGGTATGTGAGCTAGATAACTATTATGTCTTATTCCCCTTTACCAGCCTTTAATTATATCCTTTAATTGTATCAAGGAAATAGGCAACCTTGGATACAAAGGTCCTAAAAGCCTGCAATAATCATGTACCATGGGGCAGGTAAGCATATTCTGGCTCCCCATTCAGAGCTTATTGGGCTTTTGTTCAAGAAACCAATTTAAGCAGTTTCCTGTGTAAAATGAGGGTTACCGTATTTTTCGCGCTATAGGATGCACCGGCCCATAGGATGCACCTAGATTTTTTTTTTTGGGGGGGGGGGGAAATAAAGGGAAAAAAATTATCCCCCCCCCGGCGCGGGGCTAGGGCGGGAGAAGCCTGAGCTTCCCCCGACCCCAGAATGGGAGCCAGAGTGGCTCCCGGGGCTGCGGGTGGGGGAAGCCTGAGCTTCCACCACCCCCAGCCCCAGAAAGGGTCCGAGAGCGATGGCGAAGGTGAGCGCACCTTTGCCATTGCTCTCGGAACTTGCAGGGGCTGGGGGTGGGGGAAGCCCGAGCTTCCCCCGCCCCCAACCCCCAGAGCGGGTCAGAGAGCGATGGCGATGGTGCACGCACGTTCGCCATCGCTCTCGGAGCTTGCGAGGCTGGGGGCGGGGAAGCCGGAGCTTCCCCCGCCCCCAGCCCCCAGAGCGGGTCAGAGAGCGCTGGCGATGGTGCGCGCACCTTCGGCATCGCTCTGGGACCTTGCGCGGCTGAGGGCGGGGGAAGCCGGAGCTTCCTCCGCCCCCAGCCCCCAGAGCGGGTCAGAGAGCGCTGGCGATGGTGCGCGCACATTCGCCATCGCTCTCGGAGCTTGTGAGGCTGCAGGCAGGGGAAGCCGGAGCTTCCCCTGACCCCAGCCCCAAGAACAGGTCAGAGAGTGATGGCGAAGGTGCGCGCAGCTTTGGCATCGCTCTGGGAGCTTGCGCGGCTGGGGGATAGCTTCCTGAAGCCTGGAGAGCGAGAGGGGTCGGTGCGCACCGACCCCTCTCGCTCTCCAGGCTTCAGCAAAAGGCTGCATTCGCCCCATAGGACGCACACACATTTCCCCTTCATTTTTGGAGGGGAAAAAGTGCGTCCCATAGGGCGAAAAATACGGTAATAAGATAGCCTTTAGACAGAGGTCTTACTAGATGCAAATTATCTTTGTTATGGAGATTGGTAAAAAGAGGTACCATTGGAAGCAGCAAAGCAAAGGATTATTTAGGTGGACACCTTTAAACATTGCATGAACTGGGTTCAATTACCAAGTGAACCTACCGTATTTTTCGCTCCATAGGGCGCACCTAGTTTTCAGAGGGGGAAATCAAGGAAAAAAATATGATACCCCCCCCCCCAGCTCTGGGAGCAGCGGACAGGCTGCAGGCAGTCTGTGCGCTTCTCCCAGACCTTCTCCCTGCTTTTGCGGGAGGTGGGGGAATTCTCCCACCTCCCGCAAAAGCCCGCAGAAGCCGCACACTCTTTAAAGGGGCTGTGCGGCTTCTGCTGGCTTTTCTAGGAGGTGGGAGAAGGGACTGATGCGGCCAGTCAGTCCCTTCTCCCTCCTGGGGAAAAGCCCGAGAGAGGCACGGAGCTTGTGTGCAGCTCTTGATGGCTTTTCCCGCCTGACTCCCCCCTGCATTCACTCCATAGGACGCACACACATTTTCCCTTGTTTTTTAGGAGGGAAAAAGTGTGTCCTATAGAGCGAAAAATACGGTAACTGCCTCCCACCCAAGTCTTATTTTCAGGCCATTCAGAATTCAAAATAGTGCTGAATACATTACCTCTAGGCTCCATAAGACCTTGATCAGTCTAAGACACCCCAGCCTAAGGCAAGCCAGAGATACCATCCTTTTTTTAAGAATTCAGAAAGTCTCAGATCAAGAGGTTCATGTCTCTGAGTCTGAGACAACTGGGCATGTACATCCTAAGATAATACTGCAGAGTATATGTCACGTACTCTATCATATATGCTATATTGCCTATACATCCTCATCCTGATGTCTTCCGAGTGCTGTTGGACTATCACTCCCATCATCTCCAAACTTTGGTCATCTGAAGGGCACCAGGTTGGGGAAGGCCATACAAATGATTTTCATGTAATTATTGCCAATGCTCATGTTTAAGTACAGTGGTGCCCCGCAAGACGAACGCCTCGAAAGACAAAAAACTCGCTAGACGAAGGAGTTTTTCGTTTTCTTAGCCGCTTCGCAAGACGCATTTCCCTATGGGCTTGCTTCGCAAAACGAAGCTTGCCCCGCAAGCTCTGGGGATAGCGGGGAAGCACAGTGCGTCTTCCCCGCTGTCCCCAGACCTCTTTTGAAGCAAGGGGCGGCAGGAAGAAGATCGCTTCTCCCCGTTGCCAGCCCCGCAATCTCCGGGGACAGAGGGGAAGGCGCGCGCGCCTTCCCCTCTCTCCCCAGACCTCTTTTGAACCAAGGGGCGGCAACGGGGAGAAGCAATCTTCTCCCCGCCGCCCCTTGCTTTAAACAGGTCCGGGGACAGAGGGGAAGGCGCGCGGCGCTTCCCCTCTGTCCCTGGACGGTCTCCATAAGAACGCATTGATTGATTTTCAATGCATTCCTATGGGAAACCGTGCTTCGCAAGACAAAAAACTTGCGGAACGAATTAATTTCGTCTTGCGAGGCACCACTGTACACAGTCTTACCTTGGTTGTCGAATGTCTTGGTACTCAGACGTTTTGGCTCCTGAACACCACAAACCTGGAAGGGAGTGTTCCAGGTTGCAAAAGTTTTTCGGAAGCCGAACGTCTGACACGGCTTCCAATTGAGTGCAGGAAGCTCCTGTAGCCAATAGGAAGCCACGCCTTGGTTTTCAAACCGGTTTTGGAGTCAAATGGACTCCCGGAACGGATTAAGTTCGACAACCAGGGGTATGACTGCATACAACATTTAGTACATTGCCCCCCCCCCTTTATTCCAGAGTGGTTCCCAAACAGAATAACCTTAACTACACATCTGGGAATTTCTGGGGGATCCAGTGAAATCTGGAGAATGCATCAAACTCTCCTTTGAAAAGGTCCGCTTACCTTATTTGGTAGGCGACATTGCGGCCGGGCTCCAGGTCCTGCGTGACCCAGCCAAGGGCTAGAGACTGTCACGCTCCTTGCCATCGGTGCTGGGCAGGGCCCTGCTCAAGGAGCGGGTCTCACCAACCAATCAGCGCCTATGGGAGCGTGTCTATGGTGAATTTAAACTCCAACATGGCGGGGAGGCCGTCCTCTCACGCCATTCACCGCATCTGAGTTTCAGTACATGGTATCTTATGCTACATGGCTGTGCTCCTGAAAACTCCCACCTCTAAAAGCAGCTTACAGGAGCTGCCTTTTGGGAATTTCGTAACACAACTGAGGAATAGACTATGTAGTAGCAGTGAAACTTCTTTCTGTAAAAGAGTACTAACCTAGAAGTATAACAATGCACAACAGGATTGCAATCAAGGCTCCTGTGCTGAGTCCGACTGGCAGGAAGATTGCCTCGGCATTGCACGAGAGGATGGTGCCATCAGAGTCACATCTGCAAACCCGGATTGTCATCGTGTTTGTACTGCTTTGTATGGGGTAGCTGCTGTCTTCTATCACAACTGGAAGGAAATATAACTCTTGCTGCCGGCGGCTGTACCCACTTCTCCTGGCCACAATTCCAGCTGTGTTGTCTGGAGGGGGAAACAAAAGAACACTACAGATAAGGTTCTTGCTCTTTCCTTGGTGTCATGACTTGACAAAAATGCAGAACATTGAGAAACTCATGCCTGGCATTGCAGCTCCTGTGCACTGAAAGCAAGAGTACCCTATTTCTTCCTCCCTTCCCCCGTAATGTAAACTATTGGAAATGGTGTGAAATCATGTTGTTCTTCACTGTCAATAAGGTGGAATGAGGGTGGGGGGAAATTGCAATGGGGTGCCATCATATCATGCATTCCCTGTTTCTAGGATTGTGGGAGAGAGAGGAGGGGAAATCAATCTGTTGCTTCCAATGTCAATCTCGCATGCACCTTCACACTCAGACACGGCCTATTTGAGGTTCCACAATCAGTATAGTTTCTATGCTTCATCATTACCCAAAGCATCACATTCAAATGAGATGCCAGGTAATGGAATCCTCTCCTCTCTTCCCTGGGCAAATGGTAATTATTGTGACTCTTCTCTATAAAGCTGGCTCAGTTTGACAGCAGGCTTGTCATAGCACACAAAAAAGATGAAAAACAACCACCAAAAAACCCAAAACTACCCTAGGGGTAACTATCTTTGCCACATCTCTTGCTTTTCCTCAGGTCTGCCTGGATGCCCTTCAACGACTGTGATTGCCATTCAGTTCTCCAGTGGGAAGGGAAATGTGGCTTTCTTGCTTTGCCAATTTCCACTGGAGGCACCTTAGAAAGGTAGGAAACCTTCCTTGATGCAGCACCTGCTCAGAAGAGATGATTAAGAAAAGTCCCACCAGAAATCAAACTAGACACTCAATACCATTAGAACATTTGCCAGTAATCTCTGATTAAGGTGAATGCAGGCCTCTGTGAGTGGTGTTTCTCGCGCTTTCCCTGGTAGGGGCTGGGTTATCGCGCCTTTCCCCTGAATCAAAGAAACCCAGTGAGGGAGAAAACTGATGTAAAGATTAAAAGGATTAAGCAGGGAGTGAGATTAGAAACCAATTTGCTGGCAGGTCTGATTGGGATTGCCTGGGGTGCTCTCTCTCCTGCCTTATTATCTCTCCTACACTCGCTAGTTCACAGCATCTCCCACAACATTACATGTCTCTCTATACTGGATGTTTTTTCTTCCCTCTTTGAATGCTGCTGCAAAAGAATTGAGAGATGAACTGACAGATCCTGTTTCCTTGTAGATAGGCTCAGATCCCAGTGGAACCATCAGTTGCTGAGTATCTGAAGACAAGTGTTGCTTTTAGGGGAAAGTCTGCGGGTAGATGCTATGACATTATAAGTAGGCCTTGTGCAGGTTGCAGCCCAGTTACACTACAGCAGCCTTTGCCCTCCAGATGTTTTTGGACTCCAACTCCCATCAGCCTCATCTAGCATTGTGAAAGGTTGGGTGTTGTGGGGAGTTCAGTACCACACAGAGGACCGCAGGTTGTCCTGCATGAAAAAGATTTCAAGGCTGACTCACACATGCCATGTTATGCATATTGTATAGTTCAGGGCCTTTTTTTAAGATGGAACTCAGTTCCGGCACCTTTCAGTTGGGTTCCGCCACCTCACAGATGGGCGCCATTGCAAGAGAACGAGGGAGGCGTTCGTGATGAGCTCCCACAACTCTTTTTCTAGAAAAATAGTTCTGATATAGCTTATCATAGCTACCATCTAATTCTTTAGTAGGCATAAAGTTGGTAAGGACTCGGCTAGAATGTATGAGTCCAATTCAGACTGAACGCAGGGGAGACAATCTCTGTACTTTTCACCACCCTACAGTCTAGCTTTATTCCTCACAGATGTGATATAATCTGAGGGTTGATTGGTGGCACGGTGCAAAGTAATTGCCAGATTTGCACCACCATTGAAACCACAAGTGAAATATATGTCTAGCATTTTATATTTATGGCATCGCTAAAGTACATAGTGGGTAACAGCTTTTCCTTATCTCGCTCAGCTCACTATTCTGTCTCTCTGATGGATTTGAAGCAGGAACAAACTGGGCAGGGCAGGAAGCTAATGTCTGAGGCCGTTTTGAATGGTTGGGTCCAGGAGACTCTGGTACTCTATAGCAGGAGTATCCAGCATGGTGTGTTCTAGGTGGTGCTAGACTCCAACTCTCATCATTCCTGGCAATTGGTCATGGTTGCTGGGGCTGATATGAGATGGAATCCAGTGGCATCTGCTCTCTTGTAAGCTTGTGCAACCTGAGACCTAGCAAGGCACGCACAGGCCACCAGTCATGTATGTTCATCTATTCAGATGTTTAAGAGATCCAACATCACCAAGGATGTGGCAGGCCCAATAGGGCTTTGTGAATTTTGATATGAAATAGCCTGAGCTGTACCTTAGAAATGCATAGTTTCAGGGAGAATACAATTAGAGATGTATATTTTTACATCAAAATGCAATTTTTTATGCAGTTTTTTTTTTTTTTAAATGCAGATAGATACAGAACCAAACATAGTGAAAATGTGTGAAAGGGACAGTGGCTGGGGGAAAAAGATGGATTCATCCATCTGTCAAGGCCAGTATACATAGTTGGTGAGAATTATTCAGCCAAGAATGTCACAAGATGCACAGATAAGATATAGACCACATTCCCTTTTGTGTGAAGAAGTGTTGTCATTAATTGTGCACCTTGCTGGTAGGTGCCAGTAATTTTGAGGAAATAAATTACTTTAGTTTTAAGGATTAAATATACCTTAGATTATGAAATCACATAATCAATATGAATCTGCAGGACTCAACTATCTTCCTTTGTCCACCGTGGCTCTTGATATTGACATTGATTTTAATAAATGTTACACACCCAACTAGGGCCATCCTATGCTAAGGACTCTCCTCCCTGGAAGAGAGGGGAGTAGTTGTGGGCGGGAGCCCGAGCTCCGCCTCCCCCACTCACCTGGCTGGCGCCCGCCCCCATCAGCAGGCACCCAACCAGGTGCCTCCGAGGGGGCATGGCCAGCATCCTAAATGCTGCGGCACCAGCCCTTCCTCGGCCTCATTCTCCTTCGTCCCGTCGTGAGTCACCCACCCTCCACTCCCTTTGAGCTCAGGGTCTTAGATTTTCATTGGCCTTGCTATGGACCTTAGGTTGGTCACCCTGGTTGTCCGGGGGGGCTGGTAGGAGTTTTTCCATTTGGCATTAGGCTTTTTGTTTTTTTCGCCTACCTCGTAGCAATCGTCACAACTTTTGTGGTATTGGTGGGTAGGTTAGGCATTGGAAAAATGTGTTGTGGAATCGAAGGTGTGGCCATCGCCTATGCCTTCAATATTTTGGGTATTCAGTTAAAGGAATTTGGCGGTCATGTATTCTGTCCGATGCCTGCTTGGCGGGAGGCCATGGCACGACCCCCGGTGACATCAGGGGGAGAGCCTATAGTTGGATTAGCATCAACAGGCTCCACCTACTGGTGAATAAACCCCCTTGTTCGAGACTTCCAATGCCTAAGCCAATACCTTTTCACTGCTGTAATCAATAAAGTTGTGGCCTTTTTCTTGCCCATTAACCTTATATCTTGTGTCCTTGTGTATTCATTTCACATTGCGGGGGGTCGGGTCCTCGAACCACAAGACTATGCTACTAAGCATAGTACAGATGGTGCCTATTTCTGAGCAGTTATCCTTCAGTTACTCCAAACCTATTTTTCTCCTCCCCTTTCTCCCTTGCTTTGGGGTCTTTCACCATGATGATCAAGCTGATGGAACCCCACCCCCTTTTTTGTCTAGTAGACCCCCAACACTCCTTTGTCTGTAAAGCACTGTTCTCATCTCCCTTGTGTGGTATCTGGAAAACAATTGCACATTGAAGCAGCTCACTGTCTCACATATAAATAGAAGGCTGTAGCCACCAGAATAACTGAACAAAACAATTGTTATCATCATCATCATCCAAAATAGAAACTTACTTCTGAAATCGTGGACTGTGAAATTTGGCTTGGTAGACACCTCAGGAGAGAGTCGAAAGGAGAATCTTTGTCCAGCAGGTGACAAATCCTTGTCTGCTGCACCGACAATCTGAATGACCTAAAACCACAATGGGATAAAAACTTCAGCACACATTTCTGTGTGAAAGGAAATGTCTTAATTTGATTAGCATGTTGTAGGATGTTAATTTGGACATAATGCACCAAACTGAAACACAGGTTTTCAGACAAAAGAAGGGTTTCACTAACATATCTCCCCAAAGAAAGAAACTCGAAATGTAAAGCTTAAAGTTAACATAGGCTGCAGTGTTCAAACCCTCTGTAGCTATTTTCTGCAAGAGTTCTGACTTCATTTGACTGTCAGTTGGTTTAGTTGCTGAGGTGTTCTGGAATATTCATGTCCTTATGGTTCAGCACATCACCAGCTTGGGGTTGACTTGCTGGGCAGGGGAGGGACCAATCCAACCCAGGAACTCACCGGGCCCCTCAGGGGTATGGCAGCTGACCTCTTAAAAATCAAGGTTGCCCACCATTGCAGCATTCCTTCAGTTTTGAGAGTCTTCCACTGAGGCATCAGGTGGCCACTGGTTTACATGACTAGGAATGAATTTTACTCTCAGTCACAGCTGGCCTTGGTTGAGAGGTTTTCACCTTTTTCCTCCGTGGATAGTCGTACCTTGGTTCTCAAATGCCTTGGTACTCATGCATTTGGTTCCCGAATGCCACAAACCTGGAAGTAAGTATTCCAGTTTGTGAACGTTTTTCAGAAGCCGAATGTCCGATGCGGCTTCCACTTAACTGCAGGAAGCTCCTGCAGCCAATCGGAAGTCATGCCTTGGTTTTTAAACAGTTTCAGGAGTCAAGCAAACTCCAGGAATGGATTAAGTTTGGGAACCAAGGTACAACTGTATTTTAAATTGTTGTTACCCACCCTGAGGTCATTTATGATAAAGGGTGGGAAAGAAATTGTGTAAACAAAAATAGAAGAAAAACTGCAATTGGTTGCCCTGACAGTAATCTGAGCCAGTCTTTTCCTGTGGGCAGAACTCACCAAAGAGAGGCAATCCCTGAAGGTAAAATAGACAGGGGGCATGATGTTAGCACTGTTAAAGATAATGGTTTAATGTCCTGAAATGGGAATGTCTGCTTATGTTAAATTGCCTGGAGTTCTTTGGCAATAGCTCTCTCATGTGATTGGCTAACTGTGAGTCATATGAGAGAGGCATTCCATTCTGTTGTGACTGTTACTCAAGTAACTCTCATTTTTAACTGCTTTCTGCTTCTTTCTCAGTGTGTGGGGAGAATAGCTGCTGAGAGAAACTTCACAGGATGCTGCTGAGGACGGTGTATGTTATTGTGATCTGTCTGAAATGAAATGCACAAGAAATCCCTAAATGTTAATAGGGAGAAACCTGTGCTCTCTATAAGGAACAAAGTGAATAAATATGAGATTTTAGATATGTTTTCAGTTTTGAGTCTGGACATTGCATATCATCAAAAATGATATAGATATATAGATTTTATCTATCTATCCATCCATTCATGGCAAAGTTTGACCATCCTCCATTCACTTCAACCTCTGCCATCAGCCTTGAGTGAAGGCTAAGCTGCAAGGCCTACAGCCTACCAAGTTAGCTCACTCTGCCACATGACACCTATCTCCTTTTTATCCCTGCACTTGGACCAGCTCATATGCGGATGGTTGCAAGCATTCTCCTACAAATGCTGACACTTTGATCATTTCAGACAATTTCAGTAGCACTTCTATGCATTTATTACATGCCACACAGAAGCAAACACTGTGGAAGGGGCTCTTTAAGCAGTTGCCATGGGCAGTTATTTAAACTAGTTACTATCTATACTGAGGAGATTGAAGAAATGTTTTTTTTTTTGTGGGTTTTTTTTGCTCCATAGGTGTAGTAATTCAAGTAACAGAATTGTTGAGGCTGCAAATCCCATCTCCTCTGGGCAATAGTGTTGAATGATGGTGGTTTTTTTTTTGTTTTTTTAAAGTGCCCGGAGTCTTGGAACTCTCCATTTGATTCTGCAAGGCTTATAAACAGGACTATATATGGTAGAATATAACAGTGCAGATATTCTTATGTTTATTACCATTGAGCAGCACCTCAAGAAAAGTAGGGTTTGGGAAAACTTAATGACCGATGGGGGTGGGAATGAGAAGCAGGTTTAGTAGAATTTACACCGGCCGTATATTTTATTTTTCAGTCTGCTAACGTTTTGCTCATCCTGGCAAGGAAATTGCTGTCTTTTATGAGTTTTGTTCCCAGGCAAGGGGAACTTGTGATTATACTGCCTAACTTCAGTGGATCCCTGGGGGCCAGCTATATATGGTGGCTGAATACATCTTTTGGAGAGTCACAGTTAATTTGCAGAACCAGTCGATACACTATCTTTTAAGGTGTCGACCGTACAAGAAATGCAGTTATCAAATACAAGCCTGAATGACTATTCACCCTGCTGTCTATTCAGCCTGCTGTCCATACATTGAAGTCTGCCAGGTGCTGAACATACACCTCTGTTTCTGGCAGTCCCAGGCAGGGAGCTATAAGAGGTGTTTTTCAAGCCTTTAATAGGCCACAACGTAGTTTGTGGTCTGTGCTTGGCTTGGTGGGTCGCAGGGTATGTCTGCCTGATCCAATAAATGCAGTTTTAAGATTGTGACTAATGGGATTCACTAAAAACTGAAAGTTCCTGGTTAAAATAGCATCCCAGCCACAAACTTGCTATGTAGCTTTTGGCAGAGACTGTTTCCCCAGTTTTAGCTCCCAATATACAACACGGGGATAGGAGAATACTGGCTCACTTTTCAGGGTTGTTGTAAGCATTGCTCAGATAAGTATTATTTTTATTCTGAGTTGTTTTCAGTGCAGCCCTCTCTCTTTAGAAATGCATTCAATATATAAGTAAATAAAATACCTCAAATACTCAAAAGGTACAAGACCAATAGTTATCGTTAAGTAGCTTTTGTTGTTGGTTAACCACTGCACATGATTACAATCATTCCTCATGACTACATCCACAGGTAACATTAAAAAGGAGAGAGATACCTGTCCTGGCCTTGCATTTTCACACACATAGGACTCATAGGGCACTGCAATTTCAGGAGGAAATTCATTGACATCTAGGACATTTATGATGACGTTGACCTTGCTGGTTAATAGTGGATTGCCTATTAAGAAAAATAAATAAAAATAAATTAGGTATGGAATACTTACGACATCTAAAGCAGCATTATATATTCACATAAGGCAGTGAAAGGCATAATTACAGATATATCTTAACATGGCCTTTCATATTGGTCTGGCAAATGGTTCACTCAAGAGGGGTTGCACCTAACAGTCATACGAAGTTGGGGCAGAGGACCAAACTATATAATTTAAGCATGCTTATATAGAAACATTTAGCACTTCCCCTTTATGGGCTAAAACTGGCAGTGCCATAAGTAGGATGTGGGGAAAGAGTTACAATACTTAGTTACAACACAATACAGTGGTACATCTGGTTACGAACTTAATTCGTTCTGGAGGTCCGTTCTTAACCTGAAACCGTTCTTAATCTGAGGTACCACTTTAGTTAATGGGGCCTCCTGCTGCCGCCGCCGCCCGATTTCTGTTCTCATCCTGAGGTAAAGTTCTTAACCCGAGGTATTACTTCCGGGTTAGCGGAGTCTGTAACCCAAAGTGTTTGTAACCTGAGGTACCACGGTAGTTACAAATGTGCTCTCTTGCACGTATATCCCCATTTCCCTTTGCATTAACTCCACATCACCTGGAATCTATAGGTTAAATCCAAACATAGCAGGGCAATCCAAATGCCTCTTATACTGGAGGTTGTGTGAGATGAGCCAAGGCATCTTTCTGCCCAGATCTCACAACTAAGCTAGCCTCCTGCCTGAGTGACACAAGGATCACAGCACTTAAACCTCCCCCTTCTGCCTTTCAAACATGTGGGTGGGCAGGAGCCAGTGGAAAGGTCCTGAAATGGGGGGCATTCTGAAGGCAAGAAGGAGTAGGGCTGTCATCATGGGATTCACTGAATCCCAAGCTGGCCTCACTGCTGTCATGTGATGGCACTGAGACCCGATCATCCTGCCTCATCTTCTGCCCTCCCTGCTATGGCTGCATTGGTGGTCCTGTCACTCCATAAAGTCCTGTTGGCCAGGGGAAGTTAGGATGCTGCTGCAAATTATCTGAGTTTATGCCCCATGGACTGTCATGGGATAAAGGTATTTGAGAGCAGAAGCCGTAAAGGAGTCTAGAAATGTTGTGAAATGCTGAAAAGCTGCAAAACCGTTTAGCATGCTGAGTCATTCGCTGTATAAGTATTGTATCTGCTTGAAGGCAAACTCAGTGTCTCACTCAGTGTGTCAGGATCAGTCAGCAACTGTGTGTGTGGTGGAGCCTGTGCCCTGTGAAGCCTGTGCTCAATGGAGACTCTGTGTGACTCAGTAACTGTGTATGCTCTGAAGCTAGTTTAATGTTCTGTTCACTATGCTGTTACAGTGGTACCTCGGGTTACAGACGCTTCAGGTCACAGAAGCTTCAGGTTACAGATTCTGCTAACCCAGAAATAGTACCTCGGGTTAAGAACTTTGCTTCAGGATGAGAACAGAAATCGTGCTCCAGCGGCGCGGTGGCAGCAGGAGGCCCTATTAGCTAAAGTGGTGCTTCAGGTTAAGAACAGTTTCAGGATAAGAACGGACCTCCAGAACGAATTAAGTTCTTAACCCAAGGCACCACAGTATTAGCAAACAAGTTTACTTTAACTCAGTAAAGCTTTTATTCTTTTACCGAAGAAGACTCTGCATTATTAATTTACGCTGAGCGTCATAGACATCAATGTGAAAAGTTAGCCATGACTAAGACTGCAATCCTAACCTCACTTTCCTGGGAGAAAGCCCCATTTTATTCCATGGGATTTACCTCTGTATGGACGCATTTAGGTTTGCAGCCCAAGTTAAATCCTACTGATTTAACTGGGAGCTATTTATTACTAACAATTGCAATCCAACCCTATGTGCAACTACATATACATAGGCCCTAACAAGCCAGCACTTTTCTGGGTAATGGGATTGTGCAGATGACTGGGGTCATCTACGCTTTCCCACAAAGGGAAATGGGCTTGTGCTCAAGACTCCTTCTCCCACCTCATTGTTGAGGATATCATCTATGTGCTGAGCCTTTGCTCCTCTGTACAAATAAATAATAATAGTAATAATACAGTGGTACCTCGGGTTAGAGGGACGCGGGTGGCGCTGTGGGTAAAACCTCAGTGCCTAGGGCTTGCCGATCGCATGGTCGGCGGTTTGAATCCCCGCGGCTTGAATCCCTGCGGCGGGGTGAGCTCCCGTCTTTCGGTCCCAGCTCCTGCCCACCTAGCAGTTCGAAAGCACGTCAAAGTGCAAGTAGATAAATAGGTACCGCTTTATAGCGGGAATGTAAACGGCGTTTCCGTGTGCTGCGCTGGTGCTGGCTCACCAGAGCAGCTTTGTCACGCTGGCCACGTGACCCGGAAGTGTCTCCAGACAGCGCTGGGCCCCGGCCTCTTAAGTGAGATGGGCACACAACCCTAGAGTCGGACACGACTGGCCCATACGGGCAGGGGTACCTTTACCTTTACCTCGGGTTACATACGCTTCAGGTTACAGACTCCACTAACCTAGAAATATTACCTCAGGTTAAGAACTTTGCTTCAGGATGAGAACATAAATCATGCTCTGGCGGCGCAGCGGCAGCAGGAGGCCCCATTAGCTAAAGTGGTGCTTTAGGTTAACAACAGTTTCAGGTTAACGAATTAAGTACTTAACCTGAGGTACCACTGTAATAATAAATCCCTTAGCACAGAAATTTGGCATGCTCAGCTAGATTATGCCTTTCTGTCATTCAGCATGCTACAGGGTGGAGATTTTGACATAGGTTCACCACCTCCAAGAGAACTAAACCCAGGTCATGACCGAAAAATATATATAGCTTTGAATGGAAGAACTTGGTAAAAAGAACAAAACAGAATTTCCAACCCTGGAAACTATTTTATAGTTTGGCTTTTGTAGACAGAACGTTCTGATCTGGTATTATATGGCCCAAAGTCAGCCAGCCAGCCTTGCTAAGAAAAACTAATCATTCATCTGTCACTTCATTTCTCTTACATATTCCCCATCATTGTCTTTATCAGCGTAAGCTGCACAGCATCTATTCTGGTAGCAAAAAGCCAACTTGATCTCTTGAGACTCGACAGAATTTCAAATCACTCCTAGTAAAGATTATTTGCTTTGAGAGAGCAGCGAGATAAGCATCAGCCTTGCATCACCATTGGTTCTCAATAATGCTCCATCTCAAAGAGCCACAGATGCTTTTCAGGAAACAACTGTCAAGAGTGCTCTGGGGATGAGACAGGCACAGCTGATCCTGTAGACACCTGCTCTTGACCTTCATCTGAGTCTCCACGGAAAGTGGCAAAGTCCAATTTCATTTGTAGTTTCTGAGAGTTGACGGGAGTCCAGATGGCAGGCTTTATTTATAACTACAAATGGGAGGGCAATCTTGACATTTTTCCATATTTGGAGATAAGTGTTCAAATTGACGTAACAGGCCATGATGGGAAATAACTGAGAAACTCAGAAGGTCATTTATTTGATCTTCAGGACAGGATCTGCTGTGCAGGATACAACTACAGCCTTTGCCTAAAGACCTCCACTGAAGGAGGGAGCTCACTCCTCAACTATCAAATGGCTCATACTTTAGGTTTCTTCAAATATTTAGCTGAAATTTCCTTCACTGTCATTTCTACCCACTGGTTTCAGTTCTGGCCTTTGGAGCAAGAGCAAACAGGTATGCTTCATCTTCAATGTGATAACCCTTCAGATATTTGAAGATCACTAGTTATTTATTTTTTAAACACACACAACTTACTCATCAGGTACAACATTAAGATCACAATAAAAGGTCGGGGGGGGGGATCATGTAATTCTGTGTTATTGACTATCGGATGAAGAAGAAAGCAGAGCAGGAAGAGAGAACATGAGATATAGTTCCAGGAACAAATATTCTGGATCACTGGGATAATTAAAGCAGGACATCCACTGAAGTTCTTGAACTAGCAAGATTTTCATATAATTACATATGTTTACAGTATTGAGAGGTCCAGCACAAGCTTGTTGTAATGAAGTCCCATTGACTGACTGACCAAGTCATTACTAGGTTCCATTCCACTGCTTTTAGCTACATCTAATTGTGATCCCTAGCCGGAATTAAGATTGCCAGAAGAAATATCAACAACCTCAGATATGCAGATGACACATCCTTGATGGCAGAAAGTGAGGAGGAATTAAAGAACCTTTTAATGAGGGTGAAAGAGGAGAGCGCAAAATATGGTCTGAAGCTCAACATCAAAAAAACGAAGATCATGGCCACTGGTCCCATCAACTCCTGGCAAATAGAAGGGGAAGAAATGGAGGCAGTGAGAGATTTTACTTTCTTGGGCTCCATGATCACTGCAGATGGTGACAGCAGTCACAAAATTAGAAGACGCCTGCTTCTTGGGAGAAAAGCAATGACAAACCTAGACAGCATCTTAAAAAGTAGAGACATCACCTTGCCAACAAAGGTCCATATAGTAAAAGCTATGGTTTTCCCAGTAGTGATGTATGGAAGTGAGAGCTGGACCATAAAGAAGGCTGATCGCCGGAGAATTGATGCTTTTGAATTATGGTGCTGGAGGAGACTCTTGAGAGTCCCGTGGACTGCAAGAAGATCAAACCTCTCCATTCTGAAGGAAATCAGCCCTGAGTGCTCACTGGAAGGACAGATCGTGAAGCTGAGGCTCCAATACTTTGGCCACCTCATAAGAAGAGAAGACTCCCTGGAAAAGACCCTGATATTGGGAAAGATGGAGGGCGCAAGGAGAAGGGAAAGACAGAGGACGAGATGGTTGGACAGTGTTCTCGAAGCTACCAGCATGAGTTTGACCAAAATGTGGGGGGTAGTGGAAGACAGAAGTGCCTGGCGTGCTCTGGTCCATGGGGTCACGAAGAGTTGGACACGACTAAACAACTGAACAACAACCACAATTGTGATCAATTGGTTTTGCGAAAGCATGCCCAGAGTGCCCAATCAAGAACTATAAATCCTTTAACGACTCTTAGGAAGTCATTTCATAGAATCATAGAAGTATGGAGTTTGAAGGATGAAACACTGACACACAGCAGAGACACAAAATTATTACTGCATGAACCGCACAAAATATATATATATTTTACCTTCCCACGCCCAAATGGGCCAAATGTGACCTTGCATAAAATGAACAAACCATGTAGGAAAGAGAATATTGGATGAGTCTTTTCCTGCCATACTTACTGACTTTACTGGCAATTATGGAAAAATTGTACTGTGCAGTGGTCTCTCTGTCCAGCAATTCATTTGTGGCAATAGTTCCTTCCATTTCATCTATAGTAAAGTAGCTGTCCACATCATTCTTCCAGTCTATGAAGTACCTGCAGATGTGTTTCGGGGAAAGAAAGAAAAACAAGAAGGAAATAGCAATGCTTAGCTATCATAATAGCAGTTGGTGAGGTATAATCAGTTTTGCTACTCTGGTTTCCCTGATTTATAATGAAGAAGCAATGACTGCTTCAATGCCAAGTTGGAAAGCTAAATAAAGGAATAAAGAAAGATGGACTTGAGAAAACAGTTAACCAAAAATATACTGTATAATAATATTTGACTGTATTTTGGTCGTTCAAATTTGTGTTTTGGAGTGCATGCCTTCTTCACTTCCCCACTGCCCACCCCCAAGACCATCAAAGTTTAGAACAAACCTTTTTAATGTATATTTGTTAATGCGCTTCATAAATCCAATTTGTACACTTGTTTTGCTGGCTGTATTCATAGTAACTTAGGAATGTTGTGGAAAAACAATGATCACAGTATAGCAAAGTTGCCATAAAGTAAAAAGAAAGAGTGCAATCTGTAAACGAGTGTCATATGGAAAACGGTGTCATGTGTGAATAGTTACATTTGTATCTTGTTACCTATTTATGAAAGCTTATAGATGGGTATGTTTGGTGTCTTCTGCCTGAACTGTGAGGTTGGAAGGACACAATTCTTGGCCAGGAATAAAGCTTGAAGTTTTGCCTCAATGCCTTGTTTATTGACTCCGCGAGGCAATGAACCAATGGTGATTTCCCACCACAGTAAGCATGCTTCACCATGTACTTTCATTGTTTATTGCTGTTTTATGATTATTTTATAGATTAAAGCTACACTGATTTATGCTGTTGATTGTAAACTGCATTTTATAGAGAGGCGGGATAAAATGCTGCAAATAAATAAATAGAAAAACTCCTGAAAAGCCAGACATACAAATCTATCTCTCAAGTTCTATAACACTGAGAACCTTAGAGGTTGTCATAGGTTGTGCTCTTTTGAAAACAAACTACTGTGTTGAAATTTCAGGAGGTGGTTCAGTTTTAACTTATTAGAGAGGATATGAGAAAGCTTATCTCCCATCAGATGTCAGGGAGATAAAGAATTACACAACTTTTAGAAAACATCTGAAGGATGTTCAGGGAACTTTTCAATGTCCAACATTTTATTATTTTTAGTATTTTCCTAGAAGCTGCCCTAGGTGGCTGGGGAAACCCAGCCAGATGGGTGGGGTATAAATAATAAATTGTTGTTATTGAATGGCTTGGGTAAGGCAATTGTCTCCTACTACTCTCATGGAATATGGGAGATCATCAATGAGAGATTAAGTATCACAGAACTGATCTCACACAAAGGTAAGACACACAGTTGCAGTCAAAATCTGGATTTTTGTTTTGTTTTGTGGGCTTCGGCACAATTATCCATTGTGCTTCAACATTACTCCGGTTTAGCTTATAAAAAATATGAGCTCCACAAAAGTGTCACAATTTCCCAATATCCCAAGTAAGAAAAGGTTTCTGGAAATTTCAGAGTTAATCCTCTCAGATCCAAAAACAAATCATTTCTCAGTTCCTGTATTGTCTTCAGCATCTCATTTCTCAAACGGTGGCTTACGCAACTGTCCAAAATCATGAAAAAATATATTAAATACAAATTGGCTCTAGCAAGTGGATGGGAACTGAGTTGGCACCTCCAAAGCAAATAGGATTGTGGATTATGTTTTGCTTTACAAATACAGAATGTGGAATGCTAACTGTAATTTAATACAAATTCTATTTCACCCTTCCACTATCTTCAGCTTTTGCCACTTACCATCTGGCTTGGGGCGGGGCCTGGGGCCTCACAAGGACTGCGTGCTGCTTGCTACCTGCTGCCCAGGAGGAGTCCCCTGAGTGAGTGCCTGAGGGCCTGCTCCTCCCTGCCACTTACCACCTGGCCCGGGGCGGGGCCTGACAGGCCTCACTAGGACAGTTGTTACTGCCGGAGAGGCACAGAGTGTTTTTAAAATGTTTTTAAAAATTTTCTTTGGATTTTTTGTATGTGGGGGGTGGGGGTGGGAGGGATGTTTGGTTGGGCTTGGGGAATTATTATTTTTTTTATTTTGATGTTTTTGTAATTTTTACATTTTTTTTGTTTGTATTGTTTTATTGGTTTTGTTTGATTGTTTAAGGTGGTATTTTGTTTTTAGGGGGAGGGTTCAGGGCTGCCGGGGAGTGGGCCCCAGCCCACAAAATGGCTGGGGCATGTTCCACAGGGGGGGATGCACTGGGACAACCGATCTCAGTGATCACGGGTAGGAGGAGGAGTTACGCTAAGACCAGACCATGTCATTACAGAGGAGGCAGGTTTAGTCGTTGTCTGAGGACTATCCCTGCCTCCGGGTCTGGTCCTGTCTGGATGGATACTAGAATCAGCAAGGGATACCCACGTGACCTGAAGGTGCTGCTGTGCAATGCCAGGTCAATGATTCGTAAGACCACTGCCATCCATGACTTGATCATGGATGGAGGATTTGACCTGGCATGTGTAACAGAGACTTGGTTGGATGAAGCAGATGGGCCTGTCCTTGCCGCTGCTTGTCCACCAGGTTTCTCTTACGCACAGCAACCCAGGTCACGTGGGCGGGGAGGGGGGGTTGCAGTGATTTTTAGGAAGTCATTAGTTTGCACCAGGCGTCCTATTAGGAAGACCCAGTTTTCTGAGTGCATGTTCTGGAAGTTGGGCAATAGGGGCAGTACAGGATTCCTTTTGGTGCACCGACCTCCCCGCTGCACCAAGGATTCCCTGCCCGAGCTGCTTCAGGTCATGGCGGATGTTCTCCTGGAGACACCTAGCCTGGTCGTCCTAGGGGATTTTAACATCCATGCCGACACGACCTTACAAGGGGCCGCTCGGGACTTCGTGGAAAGCATGGCCTCCATGGGGCTGTCCCTGAATAAGTCTGGCCCAACCCATAGCCGTGGACATGCCTTGGACCTGGTGTTTACCTCTATGGATGTTGGTGATCTGACACTAAGTAAAAGCGAAATGAAAGAAGTGCCATGGTCAGATCACTTCCTGGTGCAACTGGACTTCTCTGCGACCCATCCCCTCTGCAGGGAGGTGGGACCAATTCGGATGGTCCGCCCCCGCCACTTAATGGATCCAAATGGTTTCCAGAGAGTGGTAGGGGATGCTTTATCCCATGTTGATGGCCTTTCAGCCGATTCCCTGGTGGCCCGCTGGAATGTGGAGTTAACCAGGGCTATTGACTGTTTGGCTCCGAAGCGCCCTCTCCGATTGCATGGAGCCCGGACAGCCCCGTGGTTTTCCAGGGATCTGAGGGCAATGAAACAATCGTTGAGACGGCTAGAGCGCCGGTGGCGGATAACTCATTCCGAATCTGACCGGACACAGGTTAGAGCTCAACGTCGAGCCTACCAAGTGGCGATAGCGACGGCGAAGAAGAATTTCTTCACCGCCTCTATTGCATCTGCAGAAAACAGCAGCAGGAGACTTTTTCAGGTGGTTCACAATTTAGCGGAACCACCTGCAACATCGGGGCCCAGTACGGGCCACATGTTCTCCTGCAATGATTTTGCAAAGTTTTTTGCAGATAAAATCGCCCAGATTCGGGAAGAAGTAGACTCCACCGTGGGAGCAGGGCCGGGGCGGGAGAGTGCTAGAGTTCTGTCTAGTCAAGTTGAGTGGGATCAATTTCAACCTGTTACCTCCGAGGATGTGGACAGGCTGCTTGGACGAGTGAAACCAACCACCTGTCTCCTGGATCCTTGCCCATCCTGGCTTATAAAAGCTAGCCGGGAAGGACTGGGCGATGGGCTTCGTGGGGTGGTGAATGCTTCCCTCCGTGAGGGAGCCTTCCCAGACCCGCTGAAAGAGGCGGTTATTAAACCGCTTCTTAAAAAACCATCTTTAGATGCGGCCACGATGGCCAACTATCGCCCAGTCTCAAATCTTCCATTCCTGGGCATGGTGATTGAGCGAGTGGTTGCTGAACAACTCCAGGCACGCCTGGAAGAAGCGGACCATTTGGATCCCTTCCAGTCGGGATTCAGGCCTCATCATGGGACTGAAACTGCCTTAGTCGCACTGGTTGATGATCTCCGGCGGGCTAGGGACAAAGGTGAGAGCTGTTTCCTAGTTCTGCTGGATCTCTCAGCGGCGTTTGATACCATCGACCATAGCATCCTTCTGGACCGTCTTGAGGGGCTGGGAGCTGGGGGCACTGTTATACAGTGGTTCCGCTCCTTCCTCCTGGGCCATGTTCAGAAAGTGGTGGTGGGGGATGAGTGTTCAGACCCTTGGGCCCTCACTTGTGGGGTGCCTCAGGGTTCTGTCCTCTCCCCCATGCTTTTTAACATCTATATGAAGCCGCTGGGAGAGATCATCAGGGGGTTTGGACTGGGTGTCCATCAGTATGCGGATGACACCCAGCTCTACCTCTCTTTTAAATCAGAACCAGTGAAGGCGGTGAAGGTCCTGTGTGAGTGTCTGGAGGCGGTTGGAGGATGGATGGCGGCTAACAGATTGAGGTTGAATCCTGACAAGACAGAAGTACTGTTTTTGGGGGACAGGAGGCGGGCAGGTGTGGAGGATTCCCTGGTCCTGAATGGGGTAACTGTGCCCCTGAAGGAACAGGTGCGCAGCCTGGGAGTCATTTTGGACTCACAGCTGTCCATGGAGGCACAGATCAAATCTGTGTCCAGGGCAGCTGTTTACCAGCTCCACCTGGTACGTAGGCTGAGACCCTATCTGCCTGCGGACTGTCTCGCCAGAGTGGTGCATGCTCTGGTTATCTCCCGCTTGGACTACTGCAATGCGCTCTACGTGGGGCTACCTTTGAAGGTGACGCGGAAACTACAACTAATCCAGAATGCGGCAGCTAGACTGGTGACTGGGAGCGGCCGCCGAGACCATATAACACCGGTCTTGAAAGACCTGCATTGGCTCCCAGTACGTTTCCGAGCACAATTCAAAGTGTTGGTGCTGACCTTTAAAGCCCTAAATGGCCTCGGTCCAGTATACCTGAAGGAGCGTCTCCACCTCCATCAGTCTGCCCGGACGCTGAGGTCCAGCGCCGAGGGCCTTCTGGCGGTTCCCTCACTGCGAGAAGCAAAGCTACAGGGAACCAGGCAGAGGGCCTTCTCGGTAGTGGCGCCCGCCCTGTGGAACGCCCTTCCAGCAGATGTCAAAGCGATAAACAACTACCTGACATTCAGGAGACATCTTAAGGCAGCCCTGTTCAGGGAAGTTTTTAACGTGTGACATTTTACTGTATTTCTGGTTTTTATGGAAGCCGCCCAGAGTGGCTGGGGAGGCCCAGCCAGATGGGCGGGGTATAAATAATAAATTATTATTATTATTATTATTACTAGGCAAAAATAACAGCAGATGCCGCAGAGAGAGCCATAACAAACTGTGAGTACCTATTTGGTGATGGATTAACATTACTCATGCTGTTAACACTCATGTTTGCTCTGACAGAGGATCTGCAAGTCCAGCTCTATGAATTGCTATTATATGGATTATTGAAGGGTGGGCTAGCAAATAATCCAACATGGTTATTGTGGCCCATTTAAAATCATTTCATGCCTTCCTTTTTCACAAAACTTGGGTGCTAGGGGAAACATTTCTTGAATAGTTTGACCTTCCATACACAGTCTAACTGACAGGGGTCAGCAAACTTTTTCAGCAGGGGGCCAGTCCACTGTCCCTCAGACCTTGTGGGGGACAGGACTATATATTTTTTTTTGGGGGGGGGGGGATGAAAAAATTCCTATGCCCCACAAATAACCCAGAGATGCATTTTAAGTTAAAGAACACATTCTACTCATGTAAAAACACACTGATTCTTGGATCGTCTGCAGGCTGGATTTAGAAGGCGATTGAGCCGGATCCGGACCCAGGCCTTAGTTTGCCTACCAAACAGGTCCTGTATACCTGAAGGAGCGTCTCCACCCCCATTGTTCAGCCCAGACACTGAGAGCCTTCTGGCGGTTCCCTCATTGCGAGAGGTGAGGTTACAGGGAACCAGACAGGAGGGCCTTCTTGGTAGTGGTGCCCACCCTGTGGAATGCCCTCCCTTCAGATGTCAAAGAGATAAACAACTACCTGACATTCATCTTAAGGCAGCCCTGTTCAGGGAAGTTTTTAATGTGTGACATTTTAGTGTATTTTTGGTCTCTGTGGAAGCTGCCCAGAATGGCTGGGGAAACCCAGCCAGATGGGTGGGGTACAAATAAATTATTATTATTATTATTATTATTATTATTATTATTATTATTACCAATGGTCTAACATAAAGTGACAGTTTACCATCTGGAACCATGCGGTTCCGGTGCCCAATTGGTTTTCTTTCAATGCCCAATGGTACCTTTAGTTGAAGAAAACCTGAGAAATACATGCATATACAGTGGTGCCTCGCAAGACGAAATTACCGTATTTTTCGCCCCATAAGACGCACTTTTTCCCCTCCAAAAATGAAGGGGAAATGTGCCTGCGTCTTATGGGGCGAATGCAGGCTTTCGCTGAAGCCTGGAGAGCGAGGGGGGTCGGTGCGTACCGACCCCTCTCGCTCTCCAGGCTTCAGGAAGCTCTGCGCAACCCTCGGGAGACCGGCTCCGAGGGTTGCGCAGAGCTGCCTGCAATCCCGGGACCAGCGCAGCTCTGCCCGGCCACCGGGAGCCTGGGGAGAAGCTCCGCCCCGCTCCCGGTGGCCCTGCAGAGCTGCCTGCGCTCCTGGGACCAGCGCAGCTCTGCCCGGCCACCGGGAGCCGGGGGAGAAGCTCCGCCCCGCTCCCGGTGGCCGTGCACAGCTGCCTGCGCTCCTGGGACCAGCGCAGCTCTGCCCGGCCACCGGGAACCGGGGGAGAAGCTCCGCCCCGCTCCCGGTGGCCGTGCAGAGCTGCCTGCGCTCCTGGGACCAGCGCAGCTCTGCCCGGCCACCGGGAGCCGGGGGAGAAGCTCCGTCCCGCTCCCGGTGGCCCTGCAGAGCTGCCTGCGCTCCTGGGACCAGCGCAGCTCTGCCCGGCCACCGGGAGCCGGGGGAGAAGCTCCGTCCCGCTCCCGGTGGCCCTGCAGAGCTGCCTGCGCTCCTGGGACCAGCGCAGCTCTGCCCGGCCACCGGGAGCCTGGGGAGAAGCTCCGTCCCGCTCCCGGTGGCCCTGCAGAGCTGCCTGCGCTCCTGGGACCAGCGCAGCTCTGCCCGGCCACCGGGAGCCGGGGGAGAAGCTCCGCCCCGCTCCCGGTGGCCCTGCAGAGCTGCCTGCGCTCCTGGGACCAGCGCAGCTCTGCCCGGCCACCGGGAGCCGGGGGAGAAGCTCCGCCCCGCTCCCGGTGGCCCTGCAGAGCTGCCTGCGCTCCTGGGACCAGCGCAGCTCTGCCCGGCCACCGGGAGCCGGGGGAGAAGCTCCGCCCCGCTCCCGGTGGCCCTGCAGAGCTGCCTGCGCTCCTGGGACCAGCGCAGCTCTGCGCCGCCATCCCGAGCGGGGCGCTAAGTCCCGCCCCGCTCGGGATGGCGGCACAGATCTGCCTGCCGTCGCGGGACCGCAGGCAGGTCTACGCCGCCATCCCGAGCGGGGCGCTAAGTCCCGCCCCGCTCGGGATGGCAGCAGAGATCTGCCTGCCGTCGCGGGACCGCAGGCAGGTCTACGCCGCCATCCCGAGCGGTGCGCTAAGTCCCGCCCCGCTCGGGATGGCGGCAGAGATCTGCCTGCCGTCGCGGGACCGCAGGCAGGTCTACGCCGCCATCCCGAGCGGTGCGCTAAGTCCCGCCCCGCTCGGGATGGCGGCAGAGATCTGCCTGCCGTCGCGGGACCGCAGGCAGGTCTACGCCGCCATCCCGAGCGGTGCGTTAAGTCCCGCCCCGCTCGGGATGGCGGCAGAGATCTGCCTGCCGTCGCGGGACCGCAGGCAGGTCTACGCCGCCATCCCGAGCGGGGCGCTAAGTCCCGCCCCGCTCGGGATGGCGGCAGAGATCTGCCTGCCGTCGCGGGACCGCAGGCAGGTCTACGCCGCCATCCCGAGCGGGGCGCTAAGTCCCGCCCCGCTCGGGATGGCGGCACAGAGCTGCCTGCCATCGCGGGACTGGTGCACTTCTCCCCATTGCCAGCCCCACAAGCTCGGGGGACAGCGGGGAGGCAGAGCTGCCTTCCCACTGTTCCCCGACCTGGTTCTTCCAGCCCCGCACCTGGGGGGGGGGAAATAAAATTTTTTTTCTTTATTTCCCCCCCAAAAAACTAGGTGCGTCTTATGGGCCGGAGCGTCTTATGGGGCGCAAAATACGGTAATTCGTTCCGCAAGTCTCTTCGTCTTGCGAGTTTTTCGTCTTGCGATGCACGGTTTCCCATAGGAATGCATTGAAAATCAATTAATGCGTTCCTAGGGAAACCGCCTTCAGACCAGGTCCGGGGACAGTCTGTCCCCGGACCTCTTCTGAAGGCCTGGGGGGGACACAAGGGCTTTTCTTCCCACCCCCAGCATTTTAAAAAACCCGGGACAGCGGAGGACTTCTCCGCTGTCCGGGCGATCTTAAAATGCTGGCGGGCGGCATTTTAAAATCGCCCCGGACAGCGGAGGACTTCTCCGCTGTCCGGGGCGATTTAAAAGCCCCTGGGAAGGCAGGCAAGGGGGACAAAGACTTTCGCCCCCCGCCCGCCTTCAGAAGGTGTTCCCACCCCCCGCCCCGCTTCGGAACAGCGTTCCGAAGTGGGGCAGCTGGGGCAGGTGTTCCCGCCCCCCCGCCCCGCTTCGGAACAGCGTTCCGAAGTGGGGCGGCTGGGGCAGGTGTTCCCGCCTCGGAACAGCGTTTTAAAATGCTGGGGGTCGGGAGCGAAGCGTTCGCTGCCGACCCCCAGCATTTTAAAATCTCCCCGGGACAGGTCCTCTTCTGAAGGCCGGCTGTGGGCGAAAGTCTTTGCTCCCGACCGCCAGCATTTCCCTATGGGCTTTCGTCTTGCGATGCAAGCCCATAGGGAAATTCGTCTTGCGAAGCGCCTCCAAAACAGAAAACCCTTTCGTCTTGCGGGTTTTCCGTCTTGCGAGGCATTCGTCTTGCGGGGTACCACTGTATACAAAGAGCTGCCTTTTGCTTTATGTATGCTTATGTTAAAATTCTAACCACCTCCCAACCTGCTGGGAAAACAAAACTTGATCCGTGCTCTGTTTGACAACATGCCGCTACTGTGTTCTTTTGTGGCACTTTAATGAGACACATGCAGGAGAACTTCCCAAAGGATTGTGCTAATTTCACAACAGTTGTCATTGGGGAGCCTATGCTTGAAGAGTAATTTGTCACTGAGGCGACAGAGGAACTTGCAACATTTCACCCGATGTTAGGAGCAGCTGACCTCTTTGAGCAATTGGAGTCTTGCCCCACCAACCACATTTGGCCTTCAGCTGCTCCCCACCTGCCTGCTTTCTTACTTACAACCAGTTTAGGGTGTGGTACTTCTGCTTAGGGACGCGGGTGGCGCTGTGGGTTAAACCACAGAGCCTAGGACTTGCTGATCAGAAGGTCGGCGGTTTGAATCCCCGCCACGGGGTGAGCTCCCATTGCTCGGTCCCTGCTCCTGCCAACCTAGCAGTTTGAAAGCACGTCAAAGTGCAAGTAGATAAATAGGTACCGCTCCTGCGGGAAGGTAAACGGCATTTCTGTGCGCTGCTCTGGTTCACCAGAAGCGGCTTAGTCATGCTGGCCACATGACCCGGAAGCTGTATGCCGGCTCCCTCGGCCAATAAAGCGAGATGAGCACCGCAACCCCAGAGTCGTCTGTGACTGGACCTAATCGTCAGGGGTCCCTTCACCTTTACTTCTGCTTAGTCTCAGTGCTGCCCCTTGCAGAATTCAGCAGGGCAGAGAATGCAAACAAAACTACATTTCTCTCCCCCCAAAAAAATGTTTAAAATAACGCTTCTTAAAAAAAACCAGAAGCCTTTTGGTTAGGAATTGTAGGTGCAGAGATACCGAAGGAACTGAAAAGACTGTTTATGTACGCTACAACAGCTGCAAGGATGCTTCTTGCCCACAGCTGGAAAGATGACAATATACCTAATAGGGCGGACTGGGAGGTGAAACTATTGGACTATGCAGAGATGGCCAGATTAACCGGGGAAATCAGAAATCAGGAGGATCAAAACTTCAACAAAGAATGGGGCAAATATATATTGTACTTGAAAGACCACTTGAACTCTTTGGCAGACTTTAAATAATTATTGCAATGACACATACACTTTGGATATAATGGAGGATGGTAAAATAGATGGACTTACAATATTAAGTTAAGAAAGTTATTCAAAGAACCCACAAACGGGAGGAGGGAAGTTTCAGGATTCGGAACAACCTTGTGCAATTCTAATATTTGTAATAACATCTGTGTGAAAGAATTTGTAAAATCAAATAAAAACTTTTTTTAAAAAAGAGAATGGAGGCAAAACTAGAATGCTTTTTTTTTGCTTTGGCTCCCCCTACTGTTGGCCTCCTTTCTGCTGTACCAGCCCAAATGGACAATAGCCATCACTGCCTGGCTTAGGCCCATACTGTTGGGTGTTTTCCCATTTACATGGGCTAAGAAGTGCATGGGTCTGCACATGAAAATACTCTTTCATCACTCAGGCAGACACCAAGTTTTTGAATGCTCAAATCCAAACGAGATGATTTGTTTGCTTTCTTTCCCTGCCGCTTGCAATGGCGAGAGATATGTCACCAGTTCTGCTGACCTGAACAAACACCATTTTACTGCGAGGGCCCAATGAGCAAAGCAATTATTGATTTGACAGGCTGCAAAACTAATTTACATGGATAGTCCTGCAGGGAGTGAGAAAACCTAAAGCAGCTAATGCTTCCAAAATAGCAGTACATTTCATATTCCTGCTTTACCAAACAGCTCTACACAAGTGGGGGGGGGGAGAGAGAGAGAGATTCGCTGCATTCTGATTAAGAAGCACTTCCTAACTGTTGTCTACACATTTCATTGCTCCTCGCCTTGCCCTTCTAAGATGCGCTGTGCATTTGCTTAACAAATGCTCCTGTCATCTCCATTGTCAGCTTTTCATTTCTCATAATGAGCTAAATGGTTTATCAAGAAATGTTGATCTTTGAAAATGCTTATGTGATTCTAATGTTTCACAGGCTGCTGGGTTATGGGGGCAATGATGCTTGACTCAGAAAGTGGGGTGGGGGTGGGCAGACAGAATCATGTCCTCTGTTTTAATAACATCACAGATGTTTTAACATGATTTCCAGTGAATGATACAGGCATCTGAATGATGCCTGAATAATGAATGAGCTGAGTATACATTGAGTTCCATGAAAACAGCTGCTTTGCCCATGCAATCTCATTTATTCATACAAAATAACATGGGAAAATGTATCTTGTTCACTAGGAACATAAATCTATGGGGATTTCTGCAATTTCAGCATTTTTTTTTATTTTTATTTTAGCATTCCCAAGTACCAACTACTACAGAATATGTACACAAAGGCCCCTTTTAATTCTATCCTCTTGGTGTAGTGGGCTACATGTCAGAGGCTACACATGGATACTGTGGGCAGGATCCAATGTGCTCCATCGGTGAAAGGCTTTAAGGGATGCAGGTGGCGCTGTGGTCTAAACCACTGAGCCTCTTGGGCTTGCCGATTAGAAGGTCGTGGTTTGAATCCCCACGATGGGGTGAGCTCCCATTGCTCTGTCCCAGCTCCTGCCAACCTAGCAGTTCGAAAGCTTGTCAGTACAAGTAGATAAATAGGTACTGCTGCAGCGGGAAGGTAAACGGCGCTTCCGTGCACTCTGGTTTCCGTCACGGTGTCCCGTTGTGGCAGAAGCAGTTTAGTCAGGCTGGCCACATGACCAAGAAAGCTGTCTGTAGACAAATGCCAGCTTCCTCGGCCTGAAAGCGAGATGAGCGCCGCAACCCCATAGTCGCCTTTGACTGGACTTAACCATCCAAGGGTCCTTTACCATTACCTTTAAGCTTGCACAGGGAAATTCCTCTTTCCCCTCCCTCTGCACTTACTGAAATCTGTTCTAGGGTTTCACCTAATCAATAGACTTTGGGCTATTGAATTCCAGCAGCCCTCCTGCCTCTCCCCTTCTGTTTTAAGTCATTGTTGCAGGGCCCTCTATGACACTGATTCAGCTCAGCGCCCAGTGCTGCTAAGCTGGTCACGCTCTCCTTGCACTGATGGGACATATTAACTGGATACCACACACAATATGGAACAACTAAATTCTGAGACTCCCAAATCCTTAAATTGTGAAGTAAAGCTGCCTCATGCATCTGGTACACATCCTCTCAGGATTTCTCAATTTCTTCTTCATTCAGTGCTTGCCTCTCTATTTCTATATTCCTGACAGCTTTGATCTTCACCCAATAAACTCGTTCCTTCGCTGAAACTTTGACTGCTTTGATTCTATCCAAACAAGAAAAAATAAACCTCAGCATTCTCGATGACTTTCTGCAAAACAGTTTTCCTCCTTCCCTATTCTTTAAATAAGTGGATTTCCTTTCTGCTATCATTTAGCTATTATCTTCTGATCCCCATATGTCAAAGCTAACAGATTTGAAAGTCCCTTTTTTGCCTGATAAAGTGTAATAAATTGCCAGGACTAGAGTTACTTCTGCTAATGTGAGCTGTTTTGAAGTGCTTTGTTCTCTGGAGTTGTGCCGTCTGCTGCACAAAGCACAGATCTGTCTTTTGTTCCTGTCTCCATTGTTTTGCAGATTACAGATTTGTGTAATAGGCACTGTGATGGCTAAAACTGTGCCTGGAAAACATCTCAGAGAAAATGAATTAATTTGCAATGAAACTATACTGCACAGCACATTATATTGCCTACTGCATACGAGAACACTTATTGTCTTCCACTGTCTTCTTAAAGACCTATTTTCCAGTCCCCCTCAACTGCATTATGCTTTGCAAGTTCTTTCTTTAAAATATTATTAAAGTGACATAGGCCATTATTTACCCTGACAAGGCAAACTAGGCTTTAAAAAGCTAACACAGCATAATGGTTGTAAGACACACTTGGAAGTTGTAAGCACACACAACTGTTTGCAACTAATTTATGCTTTTGCTAACTTCTGTTTATTGACTTTTTAGTTTCAATTAGTGGAGATAAACCTTATGGAGCACTGAAGTCTAATACATCAGTAACTAACAACTGCATATATTTTCTTTCCTCCTGTTAAGCCAATAGATAAATAAGCAGGATCAGCTTAATAAATAGGAAATGGGGGTCTTGACAATTATCCTTTTCAAATAAATAAATTGCAGTATCTCCGAATCAGCACTCCTACATATTAAAGCACCGAAGGCATTTTCTGCAAAAAATGCAAGAGTGCAGCCAAAACCTAGAGACCTTTCAGAGTTCATCTATGTGGACCAAGAAGTGTCCTCGTTATTTATCCTAAGGAAAAAAAACAGCCTTCATTAAAAAAAAAAAATAAGATTCTAGTCCTTATGGTTGCAGTGATGTTCACTTGAAGCTCTGTCTTTTCTCCACCTGCACATTAAACACGGCTGGTAAAAAGCAATTTCCTAATCAAAAGCCCTTCAGCATTTTTCAGGCGTCAGCTTTCAGACAAGCATTTCCAAGCTAGAGTCAGTTAGGGTGATGCCATGCCTTTGACCATTTCCCATCACTGTGGTTTCTTTCCCCCTCTGTGGCTATCCAGTTTTAAATCTCTGTTGTTTTAAGGGACAGATTGGAAGGTGCTGCTTTCAAACGAATGTGCTACAGCCTAGTCCGTTAGCTACTTTCTCCCCATGTTGAGGATTAAGACTAATACAAGGTTCCAGAAGGGGCTTGCCAGGTGGGGTGGAATCAATAGGCTAGCTTCTCAGCAGCTAGGTCACTGTTCCTTACTGGGGGGGGGGGATTGAGGAACTGGTGGAGATCTTGGCATGGTGCAAATATGCTGGTCAGAGCACCAGATTGGTTCTTCTGGTGTATTTGCACCACGCTGTTCCACCTCAACCCTCCTGATCCATAGAAGAGAACATCTTATAGGCTCTATGTGAGTTTCCCCTGTATCTTGTATCTAGATCTAGTACAGTGGTACCTTGGTAATCCATTCTGGAAGACAGTTTGAATTCCGAAACACTTGAAAACCGAGACTCAACAGCCGGCCATCTTGCACTCAGCGGAAGCCGCGTGGCATGTTTGACTTCTGAGGCGTGTTCGAAAATCGAAGCATTTACTTCTGGGTTTATGGCGTTTGAAAACCAAAATGTTCAACCTCTAAGATGCTAAAAAACTGAGGTACCACTGTACTTTTTTTTCCTAGAAAAAAGGTGCCAGAACTATGTACCCCCATAAAAAAGCACTGTCTATATCTATATATGCTTTCCTTTCAGAAACTCCAAGTGTCGATCCATGTTCATCCTTGGATTCTCAGTAAAACTACCTGTTTTGTACCCCTGTAAAATTTTATTTTCAGTTTATGAAGCATTCTATATCCACCCACCATGCTGATGAAGAATTTTACGAAACAGTAGTCAATATCCAGAATTACTGTTCAGTGTTGGACACCAGTGTTGAATACACAAAGCTTCACAGCTTCTCTTCCACCGTACAAAGTTTGGCACCTCGCTTCATTTAAAGTTTTTCAGAGACTTTGAGACTAAAGAGTTCATTTTGAACCTTTTATGATTTGAGGGAATTCTATAAAGATTGTCATATGTACATATGTACCGTATTTTGCGCCCCATAGGACGCTCCGGCCCATAGGACGCACCTAGTTTTTTTGGGGGGGGAATAAAGAAAATTTTTTTTATTTTCCCCCAGGTGCGGGGCTGGAAGAACCAGGTCGGGGAACAGCGGGAAGGCGCGCTCTGCCTCCCCGCTGTCCCCCGAGCTTGTGGGGCTGGCTATGGGGAGAAGTGCGCTGATCCCGGGACTGCAGGCAGCTCTGCGCGGCCACCGGGAGCGGGCGGGACTTCGCGCCCGGCTCCCGGTGGCCGTGCAGAGCAGCGCAGAGCCGGGGACTGCAGGCAGCTCTGTGCGGCCATTGGGAGCGGGGCGGGACCTCGCGCCCGGCTCCCGGTGGCCGTGCAGAGCTGTGCTGAGCCGGGGACTGCAGCAGCTCTGCGCGGCCATCCGGAGCTGGGCGGGACTTCGCGCCCCGCTCCCGATGGCCGCGCAGAGCTGCGCTGCTCCCGGGACTGCAGGCAGCTCTGCGCGGCCATCGGGAGCAGGGCGGGACTTCGCGCCCGGCTCCCGGTGGCCACGCAGAGCTGCGCTGAGCCAGGAACAGCAGGCAGCTCTGCACGGCCATCCGGAGCTGGGCGGGACTTCGCGCCCCGCTCCCAGTGGCCGCGCAGAGCTGTGCTGATCCCGGGACTGCAGGCAGCTCTGCGCGGCCATCGGGAGCGGGGCGGGACTTCACGCCCCGCTCCCGGTGGCTGCGCAGAGCTGCGCTGATCCCGGGACTGCAGGCAGCTCTGCGCAACCCTCGGAGCTGGTCTCCCGAGGGTTGCACAGAGTTTCCTGAAGCCTGGAGAGCGAGAGGGGTCGGTGCGCACCGAACCCTCTCGCTCTCCAGGCTTCAGCGAAAGCCTGCATTCGCCCCATAGGACGCACACACATTTCCCCTTCATTTTTGGAGGGGAAAAAGTGCGTCCTATAGGGCGAAAAATACGGTATATGGTCATCGTTTTGCCTAGACATTGTTGAGGTTCTCTTTCCAATCAGGTCCTAAGCCTCCTTTCTTGTGCTCAATCCCCCATTCACCAAACAGTACATACTCCTAGTCCTGTATGAAGTTCCTCTGCCTCCACCCCCCCCAAAAAAAAGACCAACCAATTGTTCAATTTATATTTATCAGCTGTAGTTTGCAAAAGCTGTGTATCGGATCTTCATTTCTATCAGAATGTTTGTGAGTACCCCATGACATCACAGCAGTCAGCCAATGCCTTGGGGTATGAGAGAGAGCAACAATATGGGGGGGGGGGGACTGTGGTTATCAAGGCTAGCCCTGCCCCCAAAAGCCTTTAGGTCAAATCCATCTGTTGCACTGTAGAAACCTAAGAATGACGATCAAACTCTTGGGTTTAGAATATGGGTCACTTTCCTCACCCTCTAACAATAGACACAGGGCGGCAAATAGTTGATACTTACCTGAAAGATCTTTCAGAGCACGTCTATCACCTTGACACTAAAATAATCTGATTTTTGGAATCAGATGTAGGATGCTTTACTGGAGTGAACCAAATTAAATGTGTCATAAGCCAATTTACTGAAGTGATATTTAAGAAATGCCTTGCTTTCATCAACCATAAGCACATGGTTCTCTGTTGGACAGCTTATTATTTAAATTTGAATGAGGCACTGTATCTTAAGCCATTGATTGTTCCTTTTCACAATAAGAGGGTTAAACATTGCCAATGAGCCAGAGCATGTAAAGCCAATAACCTAGCCTCATCCCTTGAAATCCAGATTTATTATAAATATTTTCAGGTAGATATTTTGTAGTGGGAAAAGTGGCATTTCTAAGCATCCTAATCCTAAATTGAATTACATTTGTGCCGAAGCACATTTACTCAAATACTTATTTGGGATTATTATTAGTACATTATTAGCAGATGTCATTCACATGCTACATGGCATTTTAAAGAATTAAAGAACCAGGTTCCTGACCTGTGGGGCTTGCAAACTAAAAATAAAAATTGGGGAAAGAGAGAAAAAGGGAGGCAAATGTAGAAGAGGAAGATGATGCATAAATGTTCAGAAAATGGGAGTTTTGGGAGGAAGCTGGAATTATTTGAGAGCTGGACTTATTTGAGGGATGGGCTGATCAGCTTATTCCATCCCTGGAATAACACTGACACTCACTCATAGCTTTGCTCCATCCTGTTTCATCCCTTTGCAGGTCATTCCAATCCATGGTTTGAGGGTGACCAGAATGGTCATGTATAAGAAATCAACAGAAGCTAGTTTGGGGATTCCCAAAATTCAGGGTCAGCCCACGACGTTTTGTCACTGTGAGCAAAATGTGCTGAAGCCGCCACTCCCTTTCACTACCTGCCCACAGTTCTGCATCTCTGCTGCTGTGTTGCTGCCAGCCCCATCATTGCAACTGTGCCCTCACCTATGGCTGCACCTGTGCTGTCAACATGACACAGCTGTGAGGGCACAACAGGTGAAATGAAAGCCCCAGTGGGGCTGGGAGTAGCACGAAGGCAGGGGATGGATCTTCCACCTGAGACAAATGGCCTCATCTTACCTCATGGGTCACCTCCTTCCATTTGTTAAACATTGTACAGACATACACTGTTTTAGACTGGAAGCCTTCCTTTTGGCCTCCAGGACTTGGGGAACCTTTGTCATTCCACTATACTTGAAGTGTGGGATCCAGAAGGTTCCTCCAGAATGTAAGTGCTCTGAATTCACCGGGTTTTTGTTTTCTTGGAGAAGGACCAAACTGCTGGTCTCTCGTTTTGAAAACAGAATTAACTGCTCCTGAGGTTCATGCTGCTTTATGTATTTATATATCACTGACAGTTTCAACTTGGGAAGACAAGGAGCATTTTCTCACCTGACGACACTGCTGCCAACATCAAGGTCCTGGGCAGTAACAGCTCCAATAATGGTCCCGACGGGAGTATCTTCATAAACCTCCATAGTGTACAAAGGTTTGCTGAAAATGGGCGGTTCATCCATGTCCAACACATTGATCTTCACCGTAGCAGTATCCTTGAATGGGCCCACAGAATGGAAGCGATGGTCAAGATGCACATTTGATGCCTCTACTTTAAAAGTGTATGCCTTCTTTGTTTCAAAGTCCAATGGCTACAATAAAGAGGAATGCAAAATACAATGTCAGATCAAGGACTTAAAAGAAGTAGTCTAAAACCTATCAGTGTGTTAGAAAAGACATATGCATATTTAAAATAATGAATAGAGGACTGTTTTGCTTAGTATATTAATAGTGAATATGCATTTCGGTCTTGGATGGGGAGGAAGGGACCAATGACAGACAAGAGGGGCTGCAGCTCAGTAGAACAGCATGTACTTTTCATACATAATGTCCTTAATACAATCATTGAAATGTCACAGAGTTAGCCCATGTGGCCATCCCCGCTTGCTATGCTATGAAAACCCAACTCCCATCATCATTGCTAATGGTCAGGGATGATGGGAGTTGTAGTACACAAATGGTTTGTGGTTACCATGTTTGATAGGGACATGGGTGGTGCTGAGCCTAGGGCTTGTTGATCAAAAGGTCGGCGGTTCGAATCCCTGTGACGGGGTGAGCTCCCGTTGCTCGGTCGCAGCTCCTGCCAACTTAGCAGTTTGAAAGCATGTCAAAGGGCAAGTAGAGAAACAGGCACCACTCCAGCGGGAAGGTAAATGGTTCTCCAGAAGCGTCTTAGTCATGCTGGCCACATGACCCAGAAAAACTATCTGCGGACAAACTTCGGCTCTATCAGCCAATAAAGCGAGATGAGCACTGCAACCCCAGAGTCGTTTGCGACTGCACTTAACTGTCAGGGGTCCTTTACCTTTTACCATGTTCAATACCCATGAAGCAATGGAGTTCAACAAGAAAAGGGCTAGGAGACACCTTTGCCATTACATGGCTGAATTATGGGCCATTGGTTTGAATTCAGTTTGCTATAAATTTTTGGCAGCTCAATAATGCAGCAGGGAAATGTGGCCCTCTTGGTTCTTTTGGACCTCAGTGGCTCCAGCATCACCAGCCACAATGCTCTCCATCACCTCTTCTCTCACACTCTGCTTTCCCAGTCAGCTTGGTTTAATTTGTCAGAAAAGATTGGTGTGGGTGGCAGGAATGGTCTAAATTTACTGAAAAACTAAGGCAAAAAGAGGAAATTAGATGGTTGTCATTTTGGAAGAGGCATGCTTCCATTCCCCAGCCACCTAGAGAGTAGGTGGAGAGGAGAAGCTTTTGGCAGAAGGGAAGGCATGCTAAGCTGTGCAGACACATATAACATTCACGTGTGCCACCAAAAATGCCAGCCTCTTCATCCTGCAGCACCCTTTTATGTAACAAAAATATATATATTGAAGTATTCAGCAGGCGATTCTGGCATTAGAGGGAACAGTGGATCAAAATACCAGCATGGTGGAAGGGGGAGGAATCAAGAGCTGCTTCAGTAATTATTTTTAGAAGTACTGGGATGGGGAGGAAGTTATGACCTGAGAATTCTATACATAAAGCCATGGATCACTGCCCATTTTACACCCTACCCTCCACCTCAATATGCCGTAATGAATGTCTTTATGTCTTATACTGCCTGAGGCTGACAAGCATGACAGAATATCTACGTACACTGTGAATCAATCAGTTCCACCATTCAGCATGAGTCCAGGTAATTTACCAACACGATGGTCTGAAATCTTTTTATTTGCCAAGCACAGTCTTGTCCTCGCTCAGTCATTCCTATCAGAACTACCATTTCTGTCCCACATCTATCCCATTATAAGTCCAAAAAATAATAATACGTTGCCTTTTTATTTTTTAGATCACGCACACAAGAAGTCTACATGGTTTACCCCGCTGATGACAAAAAAGAAACAGAAGCTCTGCTGTCTTTACAGACATTTAACTGGATTGGGCCCCTGATTTCTTGTGATGGTTTACTGTGGATGCTTAGCTAGCAGTGACATCTCGTGGTCAGCTTTAGGAACATCACAAAGCAGTGTAGTTTTAAAATGCATGGAACAGAGAGGGGATTAGAAGGAACTGGAATTTACAGTTTTGCAATGTACAAAAATTAATGCATACTTTTGAAATTTCTGTTGCAATTAGTCATGTTCTGACAATATCCTACCTGGCATGTATGCAATCTCTGCTTTTTATGGCACTGGCAACAAAAACGGGTTTATTATGAATTTGCAAGAGATTAATAGTCACTCTAAGTAAGAAAGAAAAAAGCAAGTTTTGGAAAGTGGCCAAATAATGACTTTCCACAGGGATGCATTAAACCTTTTTGAGACATGTCCGACTGATACTCCTTTTCTCTCAAAATTCCTCAGGTGCGTTGCCTGAGGAGGTATATCTACATTTGCTTCAAGTGTTGCTTCAGACCTGAGGAATTTTACAAATCTTAGCAAAATCCCACAAATGTCTCCATTCACCAGAAACCTCCAAAAGCTCGTTCAAATTTTGCTATAGGACACACACGGTGACGACCTTAGATTTTGGTTATTCTGGGCCCATTGCATGATGACCAGTCTATTTCCTGGTAATCAGCAATAAATAAAAAAGGTAAAAGGTAAAGGACCCCTGGGGTCCAGTCAAATTCGATTATGGGGTAAGGCACTAATCTCTGCTTTCAGGCAGAGGGAGCCAGCGTTTGTCCACATGACTAAACCGCTTCTGGTGCACAGGACACCGTGATGGGTACCAGAGCTCATGGAAATGCTGCTTACCTTTCTGTCACAGCAGTATGTATTTAGCATCAATGTGACTGGCTGGAGGTCAGGTGAGCAACAGTACCACACCACATATTGCTGCTATTTACCAGGAGATAGAGGGGGAGAAGGGTGAAGGGGTCAGTACTGTGCAAGTGCAACAGGAGTGACATATTGTATCCAACCACACCTGAGCTGTTGAAAAGTTTTTCTACTCCCAGGGAACCTGCTGTATAAGTCGTGAAAATGGAGGCACCTGAGAGCATATAAGAAATGCTGCTAATTGATCTCTCTGTCCCTTGGGAACCTACTGTGGAAAAAGAGGTGCAGGAGGAGAAAGATTGGCTGGCTGTCAATGAGGAACTACCTCAAACTGATTTCTCCACCCCATGGATGTCTGCTATAGAAAAGGGGATGCAAAAGGAACCGGTGCCTGCAGAGATGGAAGAAAATGTAAAAAACACACATCATGCATGGTGGGTCGAGAAAAAGGTTCTCTCTCTCTCCTGCAGGATGCAGTAGTCATAGCAACAGCTTTGCCCAGGCAGGCTCACGATGTGACCCATGAGAGCAGCAAAATAACCAGAGTGTGATGAGATAAAATCAGGCCAAATCTTTATTGATAGCAGAAGGCAGGGTAAGGTTTGGCATGGCATTGGGTCCCAGGACCAGTTCAACATTCCACAAGTCCCATGTTGATGGAATGGATCAAGCCAGGTATGGACCACTTCAAACCTGTTCCATGGGAGTCAGCCAGTGCTGAACCTTGAGGTACAAGCCAGCAAGCAAGGTGTCACTGGGTGCAGATTCTAACAAAGCAGATACCCCAAGCTTGGGGGTGCCCGGGTCAATCCTTCCCTCAGGCCACTTATGTTGATACTATGTTGATCCCCCATACTATGTTGATCCTGTCTAATGCCATTTCCACCCTCATACAAACAATGGTTTTCTGCCCAATGAAGGAAGGCCATAATTTCACTGAAGGAGAGATGAAAAAACCCCAAACAAGTGCCAATCAGGTTGAGAGAGAAGAATTCCTTTCTGGCCATGTCAACCAGCGACCCAAACTTGCTCAGTGAAGGCTCTAACCTGAGGGTGGGTGGGCACTGGGCAGGATGACCCTGAGCTCCAGGCCTCATGAGACAGCTTTCCCCCCACAAGCCCATCACACAGAGAGGATACTGGACAAAACCTTGCCCAGTATTTTGCTGCAATCTATGGGCCACAGTGTCACCAGGCAAAGGCGTCTCAGACTTACTGGACATGGAAAGAGGCTTAAAAGAGAATTAGATAGATTAGCGGAGGATAAGGGTACAAGTTTCTGGGGGTCATGAGTCGGATAATACTATTGAGCCTGCTTCTATCTGCTTTGACCCTGTGTAAGCAGAAAGCTGGATAAATGGGCCATGGGCCTGTCTCAGCAAAGCTCTTCTGATAATCTTATGCCACTGTATTTATTGCTATTTGGGATGAATTCACAGAGCTCTCCTCAATGAAGGTATTTGAGGAGTTTCAAAGGGAGCAACAGGTGTTTCAACAAGGCTAGGGGAATTTCTTCAGTGTTTATGTGCGGCTCATTCCCAAAGCTGTTGCCAAAGTTTGACAGAAGTGAGATTTTTGAAGTGAATTTTAAGATTCCTGCTTGGGTGAAATGCCTGAGGAAATTTTAGAGAAACAAATCTAATTTTATAAGCTTGATGAACACTATAATCCTAACCATGACTAATCGGAAGTAAGACCTATTACTCCCCGGGTAGGTAGGGTTAGGATTGCAGACTATATTGCTCAGAGGTTTCTGAGAGAGAGAGAGAGAGAAGGAGATTAATCTACATCATTCAGAGGAAGAAGCATGAATGAACAAACCTATATTGCACTAATTGAACTCAATGAACTCAATAATGACGACAATGAAAATCAATCAGATAGTCCTGATTTATTAGACTTCTGCTTCATATTTCAGCCTGAGATTATTACTCAGGAGCTCTGCGATGACATTTCCCATGACCTGTGCATTTTGATTTTTGTGGTATGTAGTCTGCACTGAGATGGTCTGTGTTGCATTGGTATCTGTTGATACCCTCCGCAAACACTTGGGAGTTTGGTTGCCACCACATCTTGCCTGACATGAAGGTGCCTATGGAGATTCCTCCTTGGAGAAACATCTGAGGAACTTTGAAGGAAGCCTAGTCAATCACGTGGATGGCAGGCAGGAGCAAAGCATGAGAAGCATGCCAAGGAGTTTGTTAAGCACTAACCAGAATTCTGATTCCTCCCTACATGCATCCATTGTGAATATAATCATGGTGCAACTAGTTCTGGATACCAGCTATTGTTATAAATCAGGGCTGGGGTACCATTGTTTCTCCAGAAGCTGCTGAACTCCAACTCCCATAATTCTCAGGGCTGATGGGAATTGGAGTCCAACAACCTCTAGACATCTATGGTTCCCCAGTTCTGCTACAAACAATTAAGTAAAATGGAAACCTGGGATTTTACTCCATCTTGTCTGTACTAATCTACTTTAGCACAAAATATGCTGATTTTTTTGTGGGGTGGGGGGGCGGGTTCTGCTTTCATGCAGACAATGAGAATACAACATTTTCTTTCAAAATTAAAGCAAAATCAAATTTTGAAGCAGAGAATGCAATACAGGCTGAAATTGATTGAATATGCTGCTGCAATAAACACAGCACAAATACTGAGAAGGAAGTGTTTCTCTTCATTCACAGTCTCCGCACGGTGACAGGAGACACGCAGTGCTGTCTGCTATCTGTGAAGACTTGCACAGCTAAACAGTTTCTATATTTATCCACAGAGCAGGCACTGCATGAATAGGAACAGCCAGGCATTTTTCTATGCTGCATTATCAATGTGCTTTAGACCCCAGTGTAGAGAAACCTGTTCCCATTTGCTCTCTTTGTTTCAGGCCTGCATAATGTGTGACGCACCAAGCCGAAAACACCTGACCTGTCACATATTGCAAACCCACTATTTGTTGTTGGTTTTTCTTTTGTTGGGGAGGGTATGCAGTCTCCAGAAGGTTATGAAACAAGAGGTTTGTTCACCCCTGTGGGCCAACATGCTTTGTTGCACAACCCATCAAGCAGGCTTTCTGTTTCTTCTATCAGTTAAGGAAACAAAAATTTTAATACATGTATTAATCACAGAATACCAGAACTTTGAATTAAATGATAGCAGATGGCACAGTGGGGCTGCACAGCTTACCTGATATCTCTCTGGCTGAATTGCTATCCAAAGCAGGATGGAGATGGGCAAAGGCAGCAGTGAGGTCAGCCTGGTGCAAATATACCAGAGGAACCAGTCTGGTGCTCCTGCCAGCTCATTCGCACCTTGCTGACCTTGCCACTGCTCCATTCCAATGTGCAGCAGCAACTTGGCCTGAACCCCAATGCAACTAAAACATTATATTAAAAGGGCTTAATATTATCTCACCACCGCTTGTGAGGTGGCCCAATAAGATGGTCTGACTCCACCTTCCATAGGTGATCAAACCTGTATGAATCACAGGCAGACTGCAGACTACACCTGCAAATGGGTGTGTGTGTGTGTGTTTGGTTTGAATCCTGCAAATGGACTTCAAAGTCCATTCAAGGGGCTGCCCTTGAGACTGACCCATAAACTCCAGTGGGTGCAGAATGCCACAGCGAGACTCCTTACGGGGTCCTTGCTGCAGGATCACATTCACCCAGTGCTATACCAGCTGCACTGGCTCCCTGTGCTGGTTTAAGGTGCTGCCTTTAACCTTTAAAGCCCTATACGGCCTAGGACCCTCGTACCTACGGGACCGCCTCTCCTGGTATGTCCCACTGAGGACCTTACAGTCTTCAAACAAAAACACCTTGGAGGTCCTGGGCCACAGAGAGGTTAGGCTGGCCTCCACCAGAGCCAGGGCATTTTCAGCAATTTGATTTGAACTGATTTTATAATGAATAGATTTTAGAATGCTGTATTATTTGACTGTTGTTAGCCGCTCTGAACCCGGCTTTGGCTGGGGAGGGCGGGATATAAATAAAATGTTATTATTATTTATTAAAGGAGTTGTTTGAGGATGTGCTGTCAGCAGCAGCTTTGCATCCCTTGCTGGCACCCAGGACACGCGCCGGGAGTGCGGTGCGGAGGGTGAACAAAACCTGCCACACCACTCAAGCCCTCACCTCCGACACTGCCAGACAGGCGCACGGCACAGAGGACGCAAGGGGCTGCTCTGCACCACCTGCCAACTGTCCTGTCCAGGGTGGAGCCTGCCCTTGGCAGGCACATCCACCCAATGCTGGCCGTATGGCCATTCAGCGAGGGTGGGGGGCAGGGATGCTTTGGTAGGGCTAGGCCGGGCTCTGGCGCCCAGAGACCCCCCCCCCAGTGGCAGGCAGGGTGGGATGGGGATTCCTGCAAAGGGGTTGCTTGGTTCATGCCTACTCAAAATCATGTGCTTGGGGCTATGCCCCCCTAGCCCTCCGCCCATGCTGTGCCCCTTGCTGTCAGCACCAATCAGCTCATGGGCAAAGAGAATGCACATTCAAATGAGCTTGCTCTCAGCAGCACTGAAGATGCAGTGATCCACTTCCCCACCCCTGTTCTGGGAAAGCCAAAAGCCAGTTCCCCACACTTGTTCCAGGGAACAATCTTCTCCTTCATTGTTTTTCAGCTGTGGGGCAGCTACCTAAAAGGCCTTGCTGTTGCTTAGGCATGGAAATATTATATATGAGCCCACATTCATACTGGTAAGTTAATGAATTATGAGTTTCAACCACCCAAAAACCCACCTTTTCCACTGACTCAAATAAATTTCTATCACACATGCATTCCCCTACCTTGAAGTGACTGAGGCATCACTTCCATGCCTACAACTCAGTGTGACTCCTGGTTGGTTTAAGGCAACTACCTATACATACCTTTTATGCTTGCTTTTGTGTGTGTGTGTGTGTGTGTGTGTGTGTGTGTGTGTGTGTGTGTGTATATATAGAGAGAGAGAGAGAGAGAGAGAGTTGTAGCCTCTCAGACATGCATTTTTTAAATATGAAATGCACTATTTAGGTGTACAACAAGCTAACTTGTGAGCAACTGTACCTAACACAGCCCACCAGTCATATATTGTGGCCTGGCAGGTAGATGATGTTTCCTCTACTTTGCCGTCCTGGACAAACAGAAAATGCAAGATCTTTGTCGAACTGATGGTAGGCCTCTTTTGATGTTTGCTGGTGGGCTGTGTTCAGCTCACATGCTTGGGAGGGCCTGATGTTAACATATAAGAGAGAGAATTAACTTTCTGAACCGTAAGAATCGATTTATCCACTTAGAGATCATAAAAGCTTATTGATTGCAACGCTAACAAGGCAGTAGAACTTGCTTGCTTCACTTCCCTTTGGCTGCTGTTTCAGTGCCAACCACCATGTGGCACTAGAAGACACAAGATACTCAAATGGAAATACATTTGATCCTTTCTAAGAGATAACAGAGGTTGTACCTGGGACTCAAAGCTCAAAGTCACAGAGTCAGCAGGCACATTATGAGATTTCTGATGTGCTACAAACATACCTCCCGCTTAGCAGTATTGGATTACGACAGCTATTGAAAATAATGAGGGAAAGGGTCTGGGTTGTAATTTCCTCCAGCCAACCCTGTTTTTCACCAGCAGGATCTGATTTCTTTCCACAGGGCCTGTAAGACAGAGTTGTTCTGCCTGGCCTTTGGCTTGGAGCAAATTTGATTCCCTCCCTCTCTTTCTTTTTTCTTTTCCTTCTCCTCCTGCGATGAGGTTACATTTTAATATTTTAATGTTTCAATATTTTAAATTTGTATTTTAATTTTGTTTTTAAGTTGTAATCATTCAACTTGTTTTTATTATTGCTTGTAAGCCGCTCTGAGCCCGGCCTTGGCTGGGGAGGGTGGGGTATAAATAAAAATAATAATAATAATAATAATTATTATTATTATTATTATTATTATTATTATTATTATTATTATTATTATTATTATTTGGAGCACTCCCTGAGAGTAGGAGCATGTCTTCATATCTTGCTCTCCCTGAGGAGAATTGCAGGTAGATTTTCAACCCATGTGACAGGAACTGCGCATGCCAGCAGCTCCAGGTAATTTATGTGTGGAAAAAAGAAATAAAAAGTGTGCTACTTCATAGTGGATTCTGGCAGGAGTTAGGCTTTTGAAGTGGGCTCATATCTCATCCTCATATTGGTCCAGGAGGTATGGATCAGGCAAATTCACTCTGGAATTCAAAGCCACCAAATTGCTCCCCCATCTCTAGAGCTACTTGTTCCAGTGGGGCACCGACCTTCTGCTGGCTAGGTAAGGCTTGCTTTTAGTTCACACCTCCTTAACTATTCTCTTAATAAACTCCAGTCATTGCTGTCAGGCAGACAGAGCTGGTGTGTGTCACCAAGAAAACAGAGTTCCAAAGGCCAAGCAATATTCATAACTTAAATAGCTGCACAGACCGGCAGGTAGTTTTATAGGCCCACTTTGTTGCCCTTACTTTTCTGGCGTGTTAGCTGTTGAAAAATAGAAATGATTTGTATGAATTGCCTTCTGATGTATATGGAGCGTTTTTTTAAACCTTGCAAGAAGGAAGGCATTGCACTGATGAGACTGACATTTCTACAACTATATGGGAAACAGCTTCCAACAAATACCCATGCATTGAGTCCATATATTTGTTGCGGGCCCCGCTTCCTAATTATAAGCTCCCATGGCCAAACTAGGAAAGATGCTACACTTTAAATTCTTTAAATGCAATGCTTCAGCAGCCAGCAATTCTTAGGGAACACTGGAATGTTTATTCCTTTATTGTAAATGGAGCCTCACACTTGCAAGTCTTCACATGTCTACTCAGAAGTTAGCCCCACTATATTCAATGGAGCTTATTCCCAGTTAACTGGGTAAAGACTGTGCAGCCTTACACTGCAGTCCTAAGCAATTTTACTCAGAATTAAGTCCCACTGAGTTCAATAGGATTTATTCTCTGGTATGTTCCTGATCAGGATGCAGATGGAGCTGTGGGTTAAACCACAGAGCCTAGGACTTGCCGATCAGAAGGTCGGTGGTTCGAATCCTCGCGATGGGGTGAGCTCCCGTTGCTCGGTCCCTGCTCCTGCCAACCTAGCAGTTCAAAAGCACATCAAAGTGCAAGTAGATAAATAGGTACCACTCTGGCGGGAAGGTAAACGGTGTTTCTGTGTGCTGCTCTGGTTCGCCAGAAGTGGCTTAGTCATGCTGGCCACATGACCCGGAAGCTGAACGCCGGCTTGCTTGGCCAATAAAGCGAGATGAGTGCCGCAACCCCAGAGTCGGCCATGACTGGACCTAATGGTCAGGGGTTCCTTTACTCTTTACCTTTACCTATGTTCCTAATCATTCTCACAGTTTCCTATTACAGTGGTACCTTGGTTTAAGAACAGCCCTATTTACGAACGATTCAGTTTATGAACTCCGCAACACCGGAAGTAGTGTCTTGGTTTGCGAATTTTACCTTGGTCTAAAAACGGAATCCGAATGATGGAAGGGCACCGGCAGTGTGAGGCCTCATTAGGGAAAGCGTGCCTCAGTTTAAGAATGGTTTCGGTTTAAGAACGGACGTCCGGAACAGATTAAGTTCATAAACCGAGGTACTGCAGTATTATTATTACTCGCTTTTTTCCCTGACAGGGCCTCGAGGCAGCTTACAGCTAAAATTTTATTTCATTCTATTTACCGGTGGAAGGTTTGTACATGATCCTTTCCCTTGCACACTTTTTCTTTGCAACAATCCTGCGATGTAGGCTAGGCTGAGAGGTTTTAATTGGCTCAAGGTGACAAATGTATATGTGCATACGACATATACATGTGCAGCAAGATCAAATGCAGGAGAAGCTTCTCGATACAGAAAATGATGTCCCTATTTTCATCTGAGAAACACTGGAGGGTATGTGTTTACATCTTGCCTTCTACAAGTTATTCATGCAATTTCTATTTGTGTGAATGGTGTAGGACTGGTACCTTGTCCATTTTTGGTCCATACTCTCACTCAAAAGACTGGGCACATAATCATGTGAGGTACTAAAACTTTTATGGCTACTAATTTTGCTTTTGTTTTTAAAACACCATTTCTGTTCCTTCGGAGCTTTACGGCCCACTTCCAATAGTCAAACGAAATGCCGCAAGCTCTTAGTTACTATAGAGAGTGATTGATTTGAGCTGAAAATGTACTTGCTTTTGAAAACCACAGGAGAGAGCAGCTTCCTGGCTGGGAGATACAATGGACTCTTTGCCCTTCAGCGGGATTACATAGCTACAAGTTTATCCATTGGAAGATTCCAATAGGGCTGGACTGACAGCTTGGTGCCAGGTAAATATAAAAATAGGGCTGAGGATGGGGATGTGAGGGGGCGGGGGAAGGAATCCAGTTCCATACTTATTTTAATGTGTATGCACATAATTTACAAATCCAAACATAATGTACGATAACACAGTTATCCCTCAAACCTTACACTTTGCTGAATTTTGTAATGCAGTTATTCAGGCAAATAAAATGCACGTATTAGTGTAAAGCCTGCATTCAGATGCATATTTGAGTGAAAATAACATTAGAATACATTATGCTAGGGGAAATTGGTTTTTAAAAAGAAAAATAATGTGTATATCAGGAGAACCACACACTAAAATGCTGACAAATTTTCACAAGGACTTAAAAAACAACAACAACCCACAAGCTAATGCAGAATTTTAGAGACCTGTATACAGTGGATGCTCGGGTTGCGAACGTGATCCATGCAGGATACACGTTCGTAACCCACAGTATTTGCAACCCACGGCTGCGCATGCACGGGTTGCGATTCAGCACTTCTGTGCATGCGCAACCGCTGAAAGGAAGTAACCCGTTCCGGTACTTCCGGGTTTCGGCAGTCCGTAACCCAAAAAAACGCAACCTGAAGCGGCTGTAACCCAAGGTATGACTTTATTGGGAAAATGGCAAAGGGAGAGTAACAAAAAATGACCAATTTATCCATCACCAGCTGAGGATAAAAATGGACTTCTGGTTAACAAGAAATCTAAACTGATCTCTCTTGCCTAATACACTTGACAGAATGGTTTACAATGGACACCACGTTGCTGCTCTCTTCTACTGATGGTTTTTGTTTCCCTTTTGGGTTAGGTGCTATGAAGGGAGGCAGTTCTTCACCTAAACATCTGGAAGATGTAAGTCTGATTTCAACCTATTTAACTGTGGGAAGTAATTTTGAGGTTAACCACTATCTACCTGTCATGTATCTCCAAGGGGAGAGGGGTTATTGGATTGTTGTTTGTATTTTGATTATATATTTTGAGGTTTTATATTTTGATTTTGTTCTGTGAACCGCCCTGAGGCCTCCGGGTATAGGGCAGTATGTAAATTCAATAAATAATAATAAAAGAAATACCTTTTTCAGCTTGATGACCCCTTCTTGGGTGTTCTCATCTGTGCCGATGTCAAACAAGTTCCCTCCATCTCCCGGAACAATAGTATATTCAATTTCTGCATTTTTCCCAGAGTCAGGATCAACCGCTCTGATTCTTCCAATGGCTGAACCAATGAGAGATGTTTCAGGTACTTTCAGGTGGAAGATACCTATGGAAAATTGATAATCAGTTATTCAGCTGAAATCTTGGCAAATTACAGATACAGTGGTACCTCGGGTTACATACGCTTCAGGTTACAGACTCCACTAACCCTGAAATAATGCTTCAGGTTAAGAACTTTGCTTCAGGATGAGAACAGAAATTGTGCTCCGGAGGCGTGGCAGCAGCAGGAGGTCCCATTAGCTAAAGTGGTGCTTCAGGTTAAGAACAGTTTCAGGTTAAGAACGGACTTCCAGAACAAATTAAGTACTTAACCCAAGGTACTACTGTACTTGTAATGCATGCTGCTACTATTAATATACGTAAAAAGGTAAAGGTAAAGGACTCCTGGATGGCTAAGTCCAGTCAAAGGTGACTATGGGATTGCAGCGCTCATGTTGCTTTCAGGCTGAGGGAGCTGGTGTTTGTCCACAGACAGCTTTCTGGGTCATGTGACCAGCATGACTAAACTGCTTCTGGCACAACAGAACACTGTGACGGAAATCAGAGTGCACAGAAATGCCTTTTACCTTCATGCCACAGTGGTACCTATTTATCTACTTACACTGGCATGCTTTCGAACTGCTAGGTTGGCAGGAGCTGGGACAGAGCAACGGGAGCTCACACCATCTCAGGGATTCAAACCACCGACCTTCTGATCAGCAAGCTCAAGAGGCTCAGAGATTTAGACCACAGTGCCACCTGCGTCCCTACCATTAATATAGCACATTAGGACACTATACAATCCCTATCATAATAGCCACGCCAAAACTATTTTTTCCTTCCAATTCTGATTTTAAAGGTGCAACACAAATTTAATAAATAAATACATTAAATATAAACCGGGGGGGGGGGATGGGCATTGGAGAGTTTTAGATTTGCAGCCATGTTCTGGTTGTCTTGTTTTGGGCAAGCATCAACCATGAAACATCCCAAGCCGTTAAATGCTATTCCCATTACATCAGCCATTCAGGTAATATCTCTTGAATCATGAAGAGCAAATGTGGTTCAACACAGCTTTTGACAAAGTTGCATCACGTCAAGTTTGCCTAACACCAAAATGGATTATGCTGAAATATCACCAGCGTGTCGATAGCTCTGTATCTCTTTGCTATTCTGCAGGGTCCCAATGCCTATTTTGGTCATAGGCCCTTCAGTATCCAGAGATAACCCTAAAACCAGAGGCACTTTATTTTTACACTGGGGGCTGCACTTACAATAGTGTAGCAGCAAACAGGTGTCTGCAAAAAGTTGGTGTGCATACACCACAGTGTCTTTCTCACCAAAGCATTTCACATTGTTTTCTACACAGCACATTCATTAGACATAACTAAAACAACTGGACTGGAATAAAGCCATTTTGCTGCTAGAAATTCTCACTGCCCGAGTCTGTTGCAAGAATTTTAACAGCTTCATAATTTTGACAGAATGGCTCCCACTGCTACAAGGCACTCGTATTCTACTGAGGAAGAAGAATGTCCTCAACATTTTCCTTAATCATTTCAGAGGAAGCTATAATTTTAACGTTTCATCAAAAACAGAAGTCAGGGATTTTGTGCTAATCAATTTTAGTGAAGTCATTTCCCACCCCCACCCCCTTTTGTACTTCAAGAGAGGTTCTTGACGCAAGCAGGGGAGAGGGATGCTTCCTGTGAGCTTGGTTTCTCTAGAAATTAATCATGCTGGAATGAGGGTTTCCCGGTTTGTTAGGCCTGTTGGCCTGATTCCATTCATACCAAGGCTAAGTAAATATATTCAATTCAGAAAGTTCAGCTCTCTTGACTAATATTGTTTTTACCCATCCTTCACCCTAAGGCCAGGATGGGTTACAACAATTAAAATACAGTATTAGCATTGGAACACAGTATCATACAATATTAAAAAACAGTTTTAAACTACTTGAAATTACAGAAATAAGGTGGGTCTTAAAAAGATACATCTCTAGTGTCAATAAATCAGGGAAAGAGGTGCGTCTGATTTTGCCATGTCCACGTATGGTATAAAAGCACATGGCCTAAAACCTTGCTACAGCTATAAACTACTTATAGAAGAGCATTTCAAATTGGAGCGTACATGCAAACAAACAAATAGGAAAACCTATGTCTGGACAGTGCTTGGATGGGAGAGAAACTACATAGAAACCCATTTAATTCAATGGGTGAAAAGTAGGATACTATAAAACAGGAGTGGCTACCTTTTTCCCCAGCCCAAGGTTTGTACAGATGCAGACACACAGGGCAGGGAAACAGGCAGAAACACAAATATTCAGGCAGGCAATTTGACACATACATGAACAGAGTGACACAGAGCCGCACACACAGATACACGCATTCTGCTTTTCTGTAGACTGTGAGGGAATGGGAAAATAGTAGGAGGGAAGCCATCTCTTTCCTTCATTCCTGTTTCCTGACCTCAAACCAGAGGCAGAAAATGTCATTTTTCAGAGGCAAGAAATGGCACTACCAACTTGGAGACTGAATTCATTTTTAACACTCAAAAGCACCTAAAACGGTTCAAAAGGGCTACATAGAGTAGTGCAGATGGGAAGCCATCAGAAAACAGGTTTATGATTATATTATTATAATATAGACCCTTCAAGTATCCCTATTTTTCAGTCCCAGATTTACAGAAGCCATCCCAGTTTCTGATTTGATCCCGCTTTTCCTTAGGACATCCCTATTTTCATTGGAGAAATGTTGGAGGGTATGTCATTGTAGGTTTCAATAGCAAATCTAGCCCTCTAGATTTCTTTTACTTTTTCATAAATCAAATGTGTATAGCTTCTGACTAGGTCCACCAACCATGCCATCTGGCCTGCCAACCACTTGACAGCACTCCCGTTTTTGAAATCCCAGGTAGGGAACAGTAACAAGAAATTTGTCAAGGTCAGTGTACATGGCTGGTGGGTTGGGCTGGGCTTGATTGAACAGATATTGCACAAGACATTGTTAAATTTGTGTATTTGAGAAGGGCTTTGGTGCCTTATTTTTCGTGGTCTAGGTCAGCATAAAACAATGGGTGAATTTCTAATGCTGGTTGTCCCTTTTCTTCACTTACAAAGTTGCAAAAACATCCCAGTCAATGAGGAGCTTGTTTTCTGTTTTAAGAAATATGGCTGGCTCTACAATGAAGGGAATATGTGAGTCAAGGCAGTTGTATATTACTTATTTCAAATTGTTTAGGCTGCAGTGTTTTATTTACAGCAACTTGGCATTCTGTTGCATTTCCAGAAATTCAGCAGCAATAAAAGCCAGGGTCATTTGGATTAATCTGAAACTCTGAAGGATTCTTCAGCTCCTGCCAAACTCAGATTTTCAATGATGTACTGTGTAATTAGGCTGCCACCATCCTTCAGTAATGGTACCTCAGTAACATATGGAACATCTTAATGGCTCTTACCTTGGCAGCATGCTGTTAAGGGAAGTAATGAAAACAAACAATGCATGTTTTCACTCAACTGAAGGGTAAAATGTTAAATCCACTTTGCTATTTCCCTTTGACTAAAAATGGGGCAGGGGGGGATGTAAGAAGAGAACAAATTAAAAAGCATGCAGCTGCCTTTCAAAGCATGTGTTCATCTTCCTTTGTTCAAATTTATTGTCAATTCAGTCTCTCTGGTTGGAGCTACACTGACCTGTTTAATGTTCATAATAGAACAATATTAGACATGTTGTACTGAAACCTCGCAGGGCATACTTGTTAATTAAAATGTTTTTTTTACCTTGGTCCCCCTCACCCACATCAAATGTAAGCAATACCCAGCCACACCTTTTCCCCAAATACTGTTTCTTTCCCTGCTGGTTGCTGGTTGCTCTGGTGTCACATTTTAATCTTCCCTCCCTCCTTCTGTGTCCTTTGAACACCGTCCCTTGAATACCATTGTGGGCGTGGGGAGAGAAATTTAGTTTTGTCTGCATTCTCTGCCCTGCTGAATTCTGCAAGGGGCAGCACTGGGACTAAGCAGAAGTAAAGGTAAAGGAACCCCTGACCATGAGGTCCAGTTGTGACCGACTCTGGGGTTGCGGCGCTCATCTCGCTTTATTGGCTGAGGGAGCCGGCATACAGCTTCCGGGTCGTGTAGCCAGCATGACTAAGCCGCTTCTGGCGAACCAGAGCAGCACACAGAAACTCCATTTACCTTCCCGCCGGAGCGGTACCTATTTATCTACTTGCACTTTGACGTGCTTTCGAACTTCTAGGTTGGCAGGAGCAGGGACCGAGCAACAGGAGCTCACCCTGTCACGGGGATTCGAACCACTGACCTTCTGATCAGCAAGTCCTAGGCTCTGTGGTTTAACCCACAGCGCCACCCACGTCCCATTAAAAAAAAAAACCTATAGAGGAACGTATAAGCAATGTTTCACCGATATAGCAGCATAAAAAGATTAAAAAATAAGTGATAAAAAAACAAGGTAATAATGCATTATGAACATAAAAAGTAGGATGCCAGGTGTCCATCTACATTATCAAAACTATTCCTTAACCCTTCCTTAGCATTAAAAACCATGAGTGTAGATCCACCCTCTGTCTTACATTATTAGCTTTGGTGACCAAGGGGATTCAGTACATGACACCCTATGGAACTGTATACAGTTGCTGGGAATCATAAAAGGGGAGAATGCTGTTGTACTCCAGTTCTGATAGATGGATCTTTGGCCTGATCCATCAGGGCTTTGTTTTTATGGAAGCAGTTTGTGTGATCAAAACTGGTGTACTGAGAATCCAGACTAGTTGGCACAAGGTAAAGAGACCATGTGACTTTATCATATTCACTGTGTTTACAATTCAAACCACATTTATAAATCACATTTTGATCCACCCCAGAAATGTAGACACCTCCTGTGAAATGTTAATGAAGTGTTTTCCCAATTATTTTCTTATAATAATGGATGTTTCACCTGAGGAAGAATCTTTAATTTTCTTCAGCTGTTGCCCCAGGGAAAATTCAGTGGCAATTCTAATTTTCCACAAAGTATCTCAAGGGTTTAGGATTCATCTTATACTTTCCCCTCATAGCAACTCTGCAAGGTAATTTCAACTTAGAGATACTGAAATTCAAGAATGCTCAACACACTTCATGGCTGAGGCAGGATTCTGAGCTCCAGTAAAGGTAAAGGTAAAGGTAAAGGTAAAGGTAAAGGGACACCTGACCATTAGGTCCAGTCATGGCGAACTCTGGGGTTGTGGCGCTCATCTCGCTTTATTGGCCAAGGGTCATGTGGCGAACCAGAGCAGTGCACGGAAACGCCGTTTACCTTCCCACCGGAGCAATACCTATTTACTACTTGCACTTTGACGTGCTTTCGAACTGCTAGGTTGGCAGGAGCAGGGACCGAGCAACGGGAGCTCATCCCGTCATGGGGATTTGAACCACCAACCTTCCGATTGGCAAGGCCTAGGCTCTGTGGTTTAACCCACGTCCCTCTGAGCTCCAGTACACTACCCTAATTCTCAGCAAGCTTTGCAATGGCACCAAAAAATTTAGGCCATGTGGTGATCTGGTTATGCGATGATATTATCCTACAGTGGCTTCACCATGTGGCGAACTGTGTGTGGATTTATTGCAGAGATGGGGAACCTGAAGCCCTTCAGATGCGGATGGAGTGCAATTCTCATCATCCCTGACCACTCAGGTGGAGTTTACCCAACACTGTTCTATTCACTATACGTTCTCCTCTGCATTTCACCATCAAAAATGTCCCATGGTAAGAATGTTACAATACCATGAGACCTTGGTTCTCTATGAACCATATGTTATATGCAAATAACAACCTGGTAAGCTGAACAGCACCCAACAACCACTTGTTGGTGGATTTCCAGGTGTTTGGCAACCTCCCACCCACCCACTTTTCATCCATTTCCTTTTTGCAGTGCTAAACATGGAACAACATACATGGCTGTGCTCAGCTCTGTGTGCAGACCTGATCTGGATACAACAAATGTAACAGGACCATCCGCAACAGGAAAGAGAAAGCTGAAGCAATGAGAAAGACCAAAAGGACAAAGTATAAAATGAGAGCAGATCACTGGTGATGTTATAATCACAGAGGAATCGTAATGAAAGCCCTCTAAGCTGAATTTCACCTGCATATTCTTCCAATGAAACGAGCAATATGAACGGAACATGAGGCTACTGTGAAGCAAATCAATTTTGTTTGTCCTTGACATTTTAAAACTGCGTGGTTCTTGAGGAGGGCCACTGTTTTGAGAACAGAAAGCTTTAAAGGCAGGGCAGAGAAACAGGAGTCCCCCTCCTGCCAGCAGTATGTCATGTTACCAACAAGCCCTGCTCATAATCCTCAGAAGTATGTGACAGAAAGAAAGGAAGTAATTGTTCTTTCAGAAGTCTCTGTATGCGAACGAGGATGAATTGCTGTTTTTCTCGGATTCTGATTTTTTCAATCTTAAATTTAGTGTGTCATATTTCTGCATCAATATGCATTTCTTTCAATATTCACATTTTATGCAGTTTTGCCCAATATACACATTTTTGCAACATTTTTCCTCATATGATACATTTTGTATGTTATTTTCTTCAATATAGGTATTCTTATGCACATTTCCCCCGGTGCTTTTTTGTACTTTTTTTTTTTTGCAAAAACTGGAGAAATGATAATTTCTAAGGATACCTGCATTTCGTTATGCATACTGTTACAAGCACATCATATTAGAACTGAACTTCATCCTTTACCCTAGTGTGAACTAAGAAGAAGTGAGGATGCCTGAAGACAAATGAGCTGGCAGTTGTTTCTTTCCTTCCTAATTCCTAAGAACAATTAGCTGCTAAGAAGATAGAAAATAAGCAGAGATTCACAGTGGAGGAGTAGGCCCCTACAATTCCCTCCAGCATTATCTGTCTGCATCCCTGGGAGCTTCCAAGATCTCAACAGTTAAAGTCTGATTTACACCTGTCTGCTTTTGTTATGATAAATGCAAGGTGTTGCACAGCTGTAAGACAGTCCCCTGTATCACAAAACATACATATACATATACATATACATATACATATACATATATACATATAAGAATGGGGAGATCACTCTGGCTAGTGTCTCTCTTGCATGCTTTCATCCATAAGTCTATTTCTTCCCATTTCCAAACTGATCAGTGAGAGATTATGACATATTGGAAATTCTGCACATTGACCACAGAATGTATACAATTCAGTCAAAATATGCCCATTCCCCAAGACCTGTTGAAGATGATGCATGTTTACTGGGAAATGTTCAAAATTCCTTCTTCAAGGGCAGATTACAGATAACAATGGTCTGTTGTTATGCACATTAACTGCTCATCTTGTATTCCCCTTAATATATATGCACACATAGAGGTGCACACACACAACTGCTTTGGCTAATTTTCTCTCTAAGGCAAACCTACCACGCCCAAAGCACTGTGGTTTGCACGTTACTGACAAACCCCTGATTTTTGCAAGCTCAGAGAGGCAAGAAAAACGGGAGGCTTGCCAACTTACTTGTGGACCCATCATAGTGGACTGTTTGGAATGGAAGGAAACAATTTGCCCAGGGCTGCTCTAAGCTTTGCTCAACTGCAGTCATGCACTTTTGTTAAGGTTTCACTTTTGATGCATCAGCTAACAATGAAACTGCGGAGAAGTTTTAGAAGGGAGCTGGGTATGTATTCACGCATGAGATAAGTCAGAAGAATTTGCTCCTTGGTTCTACCAAAGAAAAGCAATGGGAACAGCATAATCTGCAAAGTTTGGATTTGCGGCTGCGGTCACATAGGTAAGGGTCAATTCGAGAACATTGGAAAGGGCAAGCTGAATCCAAATGTCACACACGCTTGATTTCCTTAAAGGAAACACATTGTAATTTACACATGCACAAATTGCCTTTTGCTTAGCCGAAGTTACCCAAATGGCAACAGTGACTGGGGGAAAATGTCAAATTTCATTAAGTTCACTGCTTTACTTTTTGCCTCTCCTGTGGATCATCTAATGTTTGTGTGGCAACAGATTTCTAATAGAGTAGGGAATTTATAACAACATGTGCAACGCAATCTGTGCACAGCGTGGTACATCTGGGGTGATCAATGCACAAAGACTCATCATTTAGGGGCTAATGACCATGAGACAGACAAACAGCCTGATACGTGCTCAGTGGTGGAGAAAGGCTGGGCGGCGCACTCCGGGTACCATCTCTGAAAGGGTGACAAAATCCCCCCTGGGCAGATTGCCGCCACACTGATAGGGATGTGATGGGACACACGACACCCATAGGGATGCGACGGCGTGGGGCCTTAGCCGCCCTACAGCTGGGGGGGGAGGCAGCGGGCGGACAGTGGGTGGGATAGGCAGTCACGGGTGCCACACGCATCACATCCCTAGGGGAAGCTGCACACGTCGCGTCCCTATGGGTGGGGCGCCCCACCCCAGGTGCCCAAGAGGCTTTCTCGGCCGCTGTACGTGCTACAATGTGACTTATTCAAAAGTTGTATAAAACAAAGCAGTGGGGGGTGCTAAATCAGAGAAACGGCAAGTGTCTGGTGCTGATTCCTTCCTCAGGCCTTTTATTTTGCTGTGCTTATAGAATGTCAACACAACCAAGCTTATTCATTTGTAATAACAACATGAGTCAGGTTTTGCATTTTCGACCAGCGCTGACTTACATCTTATGTACGTTATTTCATACAGAACTCCACTGCTGCAATTATGAATCACAAAATTGTAGAGTTGGAAGGGACCCCAAGGGTCATATAGTCTAAACGCTCCCCTCTCCCCCCCCCCCCCGCAAGGCAGGAATCTCAGCTAATGCATCCATGACAGATGGTTATCCAACCTCTGCTTAAAAACCTTCAAGGAAGGATAACACTAGGCAACAATTTTTTACTTTTTGAATGTTGTCTGGATTTCTACAACTGATTTAGGGTATTTTTGCACTGCTGAATCAGGAAATGGCATCTGTTTCTCTCCATCAGGTCAGGTTTACTGTAAACTGAATGGTGGGCATTGATAAAGGTAAGAACACGTAAATTGCATGTTGCTTCATCATTTTTCAAACTTCGGGGCTTGAACTTCCATTTCTTGGAACTCCTGGAATGCTCAGCGGCAGGGAGGTCTCTCTTCAGAGACCAACAGTAGTCAGCCATCATGACTGCGTCCCAGCAACCCTGATACCTGGTCTCCATCTCTTTCATGTCCTGATGGACTCTCTCCCCCTGCTCGTCACTCATTGAACCCACGTTCTCAGGAAACCGGTCCATATGTGAAAATAGGTAGTGCATCTTGACGCTCATGTTGCAGCCCAGGTTTCTGAAAGCAGTCAGCATGTTGTTGACAAGTTCTGCATAGTTTCTGGTCTTATTGTTGCCAAGAAAGTTCTTCACTACCAGAACAAATGCCTTCCACGCTTCCAGTTCCACTTCATTCATTGAGTTTCCGAACTCTGGATCTCTGATGAGCTGATGGATCTGAGGACCGTCAAAAATGCCAGCTTTCAACTTCTCCCTGGTCAATCCTGGAAAAGCCTGGCACAAGTAAGTGAAGCAGTCACCATCCTTGTCCAGAGCCTTGGTGAACTGCTTGATTAAGCTGAGCTTGATGTGCAGCGGTGGGAAGAGTATTCTGTTTCTGTCCACCAGAGGGTCGTTGATGACGTTCCTTTCTTTGCAAGGCACCAATTCCTCCCGCACAGGCCAGTCCTTCTTCGTGTAATGCTGAGCACGGTTCCTACTATCCCACATGCACAGAAAACATGGGTACTTGGTGAAGCCAGACTGTTGTCCCAACAAAAAGTTCACCATCTTCAGGTCAACACAAATAAACCACTTATGCTGATCATAACCAATTTTCTCCAGCACATACTTCACCGCTTCATAGATCTCCTTCAGTGTACTCGAGTGAGCCAGGGGTATAGAGGCAAACTGGTTGCCGTTGTGTAGCAGAACACATTTCAGTGATCACTTGCTGCTGTCAGTGAACAGTCTCCAATCTTTGGGTTCATACTGTGGCACTCCAAGCTTGAGCAGAAGCTGCGCAATATCTGCACAGTACACCAAGTCCTTCTCTTCCGAGAAAAAACAGAGGTACTCTTGATGCCTGTTGCGGAAGAAGCTGATGCGAGCACTGTCAGAGAGGAGGTTTTTTTCCCTTCAATCTGGATGCCAACAGTTCGGCAGAGTCCTTTGACAAGCTGAGGTCACGAACTAGATCATTCAACTCCTTTTGGGAAAATGGATGTGGAGCATCATCTTCAGGAACCACTTCTTCTTTTTCATGTCCTTCAACACTGGAGGCATCTTCATCACTAATGTCAGGAAGTTCTCTGAAGATAGGCACTGGAATTTCATCACAATGAGCTACAGGACGACGTGCTGATTGAAGATCAGGATTAACTTAGTTTTGATCCCCCAACTTTATGCTTTGCCGCACCAATTTATGGAAGATTTCGAGGTTTTATGACTTCAGACTGATCCCTTTTCGACATAATCACCCAGAACTATCGGACCTGAATACTTCATTAAAATAATCATTTCCAATCAAAACAATTATTCGACATGACATTTTACCCCCACCAACTTCTTCTAAAATGCTCCACACAAGCATACATGTGAACAAAAATGTAAAAAAAATGACATGTGGCCATAGCTCGAAAACTTGACCTGATTGAGCAAAACCAATGTGATTTTTGGATTCAGCGCATCAGATTCATCCTAAATCAACTGAAAAAACGCAGACAACAAATTTGTTGTTGACCAGTGTAATCCACAACCTCTCGAGGAAGACTGTTTTACTGTCAAACAGCTCTTACTGTCAATAAGTCCCATCCCCCTGATGTTTAGTTGGAATCTCCTTTCTTGCAACTTGAAGTCATTGGTTTGAGTCCCACCCTCCAGAGCAGGAGAAAACAAACTTTCTCCCTCTTCCACCTGACTGCTCTTGAGATATTTGAATATGCCTATCATATCTCCTCTCAGTCTACTCTTTTCCAGGCTAAACATAATCAGCTCCTTCAACTGTTCCTCATAAGGTTTGGTTTCCAGACCCTTGATGATCTTGGTTGCCCTCTTCTGAACACGTTCCAGGCTGTCCACATCCTTCTCAAATTGTGGTGCCCAAAATTGGACACAGTATTCTAGTTGTGGTCTGACCGAGATAGAATAGAGCACGACTATTACTTCACCTGGGACCCGGGTGGCGCTGTGGGTTAAACCACTGAGCCTAGGGCTTGCTGATCAGAAGGTCAGCGGTTCAAATCCCCGCGATGGGGTGAGCTCCCATTGCTCGGTCCCTGCTCCTGCCAACCTAGCAGTTTGAAAGCACGTCAAAGTGCAAGTAGATAAATAGGTACCGCTCCGGTGGGAAGGTAAACGGCGTTTCTGTGTGCTGCTCTGGTTCGCCAGAAGCAGCTTAGTCATGCTGGCCACATGACCTGGAAGCTGTACGTTGGCTCCCTCGACCAATAAAGCAAGATGACGCCACAACCCCAGAGTCGGTCACGACTGGACCTAATGGTCAGGGGTCCCTTTACCTTTACCTTTATTACTTCCCTGGATCTGGACACTATACTTCTGTTGATGCAGCCTAGAAAACATTAGCTTTATTTTGCTGCTGCTGCAAACAAAAAGAGAATAATGCACAGTCCAACTACAGTGGTACCTCGGGTTAAGTACTTAATTCGTTCTGGAGGTCCGTACTTAACTTGAAACTGTTCTTAACCTAAATCACGACTTTAGCTAATGGGGCGTCCTGCTGCTGCCGCGCCGCCAGAGCACAATTTCTGTTCTCATCCTGAAGCAAAGCTCTTAACCTGAAGCACTATTTCTGGGTTAGCGGAGTCTGTAACCTGAAGCGTATGTAACCCGAGGTACCACTGTACTGTTGAAAAGACAAATACACCTGCTACTGGTTAAACTGTGTCAGGTTCTAGGATAATGGTTTTCTGACTAGGAGCCCAAGAGTTCCTCAGTAGCTTACCAAGAGCTGCTTAATAAATAGAACAGCAACAGTAGACAAGCTTCTGTGAAGGATAACTGGTCCACCACTACCAATGATTGACAGATCTGTCTATTTTAGGTCCATAGGTGAAGAGTAGGAGTGGCAGTAGCTGTGGCATCATCCACAAATTCTGGCAATCTGCCTGGCACAGGAGGGGACAGGCTGGGAACCAAGCAATGAAGGAAGAAGATGGGAGATGTGGACATGCTTGAACTGTGGGAGAGTAAAACATCTATCCCAAGGCACACCAAGACAGAGGCTGGCACTGTGTGTGTTATTGCTGACATGCTCCTGTCTCTTGCTCTTAACAGTGCCCTATCACAAGCCCCAAATCCACTGTTTCTTTGGCTGAAAGTCAAGCAATATTATCTGGTGGAAGTTGATGCAAAAAGAGTTCCCTCAGGGAAGAAGGTTTGAAAACCATATCTGAACACAGTGTGGAAAAAAAGTTCTGGGCTTTCTATACTGCATGTTCCACTTCACTGAGCTCCTTTAGTAGGAAGGGTTGCCTAGAAATTTAATAAACAGCTGCAGCAGCAATGAAAGAAGAAACTGACTTTAATGTATGAGCAGATTCTTACATGAAGACCACCAAACTTTAAATGAGCTGTGCAAGAATAGGACTTTTTTTTAAAAAAAGCCTTTATGTTTTCGTGGGCTTCTGGAAGGCAAAAGTCTGTGTATCTTTTTAATAATATCATAAACCATCCTGTTCTCCATTTATTTTCCTTTTATGCAAACAATTTCAAACCACTCACTTACACGACATGATATCAGGGCAAACCATAAAATCTTTATTGATTTGGAAATCATTTTTTGGAAAAAACCATTCTTTACCTGAATTGCTAGCTATTTCCAGTATAAAAGAAAGGTGAATTATGGGTGTTCTATTATTTCAACCAAGAAAAGCTCTCTCTACTATGATTTGCTAGGTTAAGATGGACTATGATTTGCTAGAGCTAGAATGGGGAAAATGCAGTTAATTAATGTTCCTAGTGATTGTTTTCTTCTTTGTGATCTTTGTCTCTCAGTGGTATATTTACCTTTGTGTGTGTTAGTGGGTCTTTGAATCCAAATATTCCTATGACATATATTGCATTGCATAAAAGACATTATACAGCTAAATGCTTTCATTTTCTCTCTTTCAACACAAAGAAATAAGGTGATGAAGAAGTTATGGAACAAAAATACTGCAAAACATGAATTAACTTCTTCACTTAATTTGCATGATTCCACAATGCATCATTTATCTCAGTTAATTATACATCTTCCGTTGTTTAAATGTGTTAGTAAATCTTTCTCCTCCTGAAGAAGATGAATTAAAACTGCTATAAATAAGCTGTAGCAGCTCTAGAGTTGATCACAGTACATTTTACAACAGTGGCGTCTATTTTTTGCAGATGTAAAGAAATTTCCAACCCTTCTAATTGATCACAGAATGCCGCCTCATCCCAACTATCAAATGGTGGATTTATTTCTGACCTTGTCAGATTCAGCTGTGCGGAGATGGATAACTTGTGGCCATCCAGTTGCTTCTGAACTAGAGCTCTCATCATCCCTGAACATTACCCATGCTGGCTGAGGCTTAGGGGAGCTGAAGTCTAATGATATCTGCAGAGCCACAGGTCTCCACCCCTGTACTAATGCCTTGTTAGATGCCATGTGTTTAAAAAACAACAAGTGAGATAGATGAATGACTTGGCTAGTTCTCATTCCAAATCTAGAAGCATCTCTGGAAATTTTATTTTTATTTATTTTAATAGTTACCGTATTTTTCGCCCTATAGGGCGCACCGGCCCATAGGGTGCACCTAGTTTTTTGGGGAAAATAAAGAAAAAAAGCCCGAGCTTTCCCCGACCCCAGCCCCCAGAACAAGCTGCTCTCCGCAAGCCTTGGGAGCCCGGTGGGAACTCCTGCCGGGCTCCCAAGGCTTGCGGAGAGCTGCCCGAAGCCCGGGGTGTGCTCTGCTGCGCTCCCCGGGTTTCGGGCTGCAGGCTGCTGTCCGCAAGCCTTGGGAGCCCGGCGGGAACTCCCGCCGGGCTCCCAAGGCTTCTGGATAGCTTCTTGAAGCCTGGAGAGCGAGAGGGGTCGGTGCGCACCGACCCCTCTCGCTCTCCAGGCTTCAGCGAAAGCCTGCATTCGCCGCATAGGATGCACACACATTCCCCTTCATTTTTGGAGAGGGAAAAGTGCGTCCTATAGGGCAAAAAATACGGTACTTGAATTTAATGAATTCATTTATTTATTCATCTGCAATTATATTTTAGGAACTAACTATGCAGATTTAATCCATATATTGCAACCATTCTGCACTATAAGAAACTTCTAACATAGGGGTCAGCAAGGTTTATCTTGCCTGGGCCAAATCGGCCCAGTGGAGATCCCTCCATGAGTCGGATCGCGCATGCGCAGATGCAATTTTTAGCGCCGTTGAAGTGAGTCCCTGTGCTGCGCTGCGCCGGTTTAGCGCAATGTGCGAGTGGGCAACTCAGTTCGGGGGCAGCTCCTGGGCCAGTCAAATGACGCCTGCGGGCCAGTTCCGGCCCATGGGTCTTAGGTTGTGGACCCCTGTTCTAACAGTTTCAAGCTCCTAATGATGGGGGAGAGGGAATCTCAATACTTAACTATTCTTCCGTTAGGCACTAAATTGCATCCTGGGCATGCCAAAATAAGAGATGGCATAGAATTTCATCTGGTCTACATTTTTAACTAAACTCACCTAACTCACATCTCCCAGACTAGAGGAGGAATCCTATGTGTAAGAAGCTGGCATAAAGCAAGCTGGTACGCAAGCAACTGGCATAAAGTTATACCAGTTCCAATCAGCAGTGATGCTGTTGCCACCACTCTGCCTAAGTTTGGCAGAGGGAAAACAAGCCTTTGAAATAATGTTATGCACCAGGTTGCAAGTCACACAATGAAAGTGAATGGGATTTGTTGTTGTTGTTTAGTCGTTTAGTCGTGTCTGACTCTTCGTGACCCCATGGACCAGAGCACACCAGGCACTTCTGTCTTCCACTGCCTCCCGCAGTTTGGTCAAACTCATGCTGGTAGCTTTGAGAACACTGTCTAACCATCTCGTCCTCTGTCGTCCCCTTCTCCTTGTGCCCTCCATCTTTCCCAGCATCAGGGTCTTTTCCAGGGAGTCTTCTCTTCTCATGAGGTGGTGAAGTAGCCTCATGAAGTAGCCTCATGAGGAGCCTCAGCTTCAGGATCTGTCCTTCCATTGAGCACTCAGGGCTGATTTCCTTAAGAATGAATCAGTTTGATCTTTTTGCAGTTCATGGGACTCTCAAGAGTCTCCTCTTAAGAGTCCCTCTTAAGTTCCTGCTTTCTGGTGCTGACATACCATTCCCACAGAAGGCTACTTTTTTGGTACTTACGTCCAGGATTGGCCCGCTCATGAAGTGGGGTGATGCAGCTGCCATGAGTGAATGATGCCCAAGAGGGTGGCAGGGAACCTCTGCCCTCCCATATGTTGTTGGACTCCATTCTCCCATTCTCTGGCCAGTGGTGGGGCATTGTAGGTGTTTGTAGTCCAGCAACATTTGGAGAGTTGCAGGCTCTCCATCACTGCTCTAAGCCCTAAGCCAAAGGCTACCTTCTCAGTATTTGGAGAGGGAGTAAGGAAGAGTCTGGAAGTAGTCTACAGTGTCGCCATCATGATTAAAGTGCAACGGGCTTTAGCATCCAAAATGGCTTATGATGTAGCTTCTTAAAAAGCTGCATCAGCCTGTCTGATTATTAAGATCATCTTCTGAGCCTTTCTCTGAGTTTCACTAACCATTAGAGGTAAGTTAGATGGAGATGGGGCAGCATCTATTGATTGGTGGATTGATTTGGTTGAATTTCTTACCCTTTATCATAAGACTGGATTACAACAACATGAAGTGCAGCATTGAAATCAGTTAAAAAAAACCATTCACAATCAGAAGAATAGGGTGAATCCTAATATATGTGTCTCTCAGCTATCAAAGACCTGGGTGAATAGGTGCATCTTCAGTCTTTGGCAATGCTGTTCACCCCCATTTACTAATGAACACCTGGCCAAACGTAATTTGATTTGGTTATATAGGTTGACTCTGATGAGTTAATTTGTTTTGCAGATCCTATTTATCTACTCTTCTTCCTGGTATGCTAAGAAAACCTATATAATGTTAAAAAACCAGAAGCCTTCTTATTAGGAATTACAGGTACCGAGATACCTAAGGGACCAGAAAAGACTGTTAATGTACGTGACAACACCCGCATGGATGCTACTAGCCCAGAGATGAAAGGAAGAAACAATTATCAGAGATCGCAAAGAAAGGAATATACGATAACAACAAGAAGATGAAGAAAGTAATAAAGGACTATCTGGATTGAACTGGTTAGGATTATTTAATTAAAGCAGCAATATAAGTGATGTTTGGACTCGTCCGGAGTTTGATGTATGGGTACCCCAACAAAATTTAAAATGCAGCTGTATAATTTGGAACTAATGTGATTTGGATAATGTGATGTGATTGGCCTGTTAATAAAAATTATTTTTTTAAAAAAAGAGAGAGAGAGAGAGGAAAGGAAACAACCCCGATTAGAGAAGAATGGCAAACCAAGTTGATGGACTATGCCGAAATGGTAAAATTAACTGGGAAGCTCAGAAATCAAGAAGACAAGAACTTTCAAAAATAATGGGAAAAGTTTGTGACTTACTTATGAGACCACTGCAAGCAAGTTAAAACATTGGCAGGATTTTAACCACACTTGTAAAGTAACAGAAAGTACGGATAAATTAGAAGGATAAAAATTTGGATAAATATTGATATACAGTTGTAGATATTATCAGGGAAGTGATGGCGGGAGTCAGGAGATTCAGAGTAATCTCAGTATTCAGACTTTGAATTGTTGTTTGTAATTTCTATTATTTAAATATCAAAATTTAAAAAGTATTTAAAAAGCAAAACCTATGTAATGATGCACCTTTTTGGGCAGGGAATTCCACAGGCAATGTCCTCTCCTAGACTGCCTCTACCAAGTATCCAAGGGTGGCCCCCAATCTTAACATCCAAGGGATGTAAGGAAGGCTTTGGCACCCTGTCTTTCAAACCCCTTCTCTAAAGTGGCTCACCACTTTGAAGATAATTGAAGATACGCATTTTATATCTATTACTTTCTATGTTTCACTGGATCTGAATCTGCTCCCCTGTTGGTTGTGATACTTTATTGCTGACGTTGTAGTTTTAACTTATTGTTTTAACTTATGTAAGCCACAAGGGTGTGATAACCATAATAAAATAAAAATAAAATGAGAAAATGAATGGAATGATTTCATATGCAGCTATTTAAACTGCATAACAGTTGGATGCAAGGCAGAAATCACACAGGTGCTTGGAGCGTAAGTGACTTCCTTGTGGGGGGGAAATGAACTGAGTCACCACTTAATTGTAGCACATAGTGGTAATACTACAAGCTAATATAAATAGATTGATATTCCTTCCTTCCCTCACCCTTTATTATTATTCTAACCACCACCTCCTGTTATGACTCCTTCCCATGAGGCATGCCAAAACAACTTAAAATACAACATCTATAAAACAGTTAACATATATAAAAATAGTTAAAACAATTGCATATATAAAAACTATTTTTAATGGTTATAAACAGAGATTATTTTCAATTAGTGCAACACGCCTGATAAGTTTCGTCTGTCTTATAAAACTCTTTATAGCTTTCCTTGAAATTCCATGGAAGTTTCACTGGCAGAGAAACCTTCATTTTCAATTCCACTGGAGGTGATACTCTGTGGCGACTCAACATTTCTCCTTTCCCCAGAGAGAAAGTTTTTAAACTAGAGCTCTCTCTGATGTGGTGAGATTTCATTTGTTTCATCTGGGCTCTCGGTTGTACAATTTGTTCCCCAGATGAATGAAATGGAAGCGGTACAACTTCCATGTGTGGGCTGTTGTTACATCAAAAATGTAACATGAGAACCAACTCTGCTTGACCAAAGACAGTAGGAGAAAAATCCTCAACTGCTGGAACTCTGAGGGTGAAATCTTAGGGAATGGGAAGCTCCATAGTATGAGGGAGGGGAAAGTGGAAGAAAAATTGAAATTGACTGGAGGGGGGAATAAATCTCATTCAGCTCCAAAACTGACTAGGTGGTGCAGCTGTTCAAACAAGCCCACCCCATAGGGGAGTGCACAGGGGGGCAGGGTTTTGAACCATCGTATTTGCTTCTGATACCAGGTCCCTCCCCACTTCAGACAACTTTGGATATAACCAAGTTCACCTTGAGTCTAAAGCAGAACCTTGCTTTAGAAATTCAGTGCAAATACACAAGGTTGTTGCCAGTGTCAGAAATACTCCTGGTAGACCCATTGAAATTAACAGAAATGATTAGACTATGTCCATTCATTTAAATGCTTCTGCTCCGAGTGCAGTTTACTTAGGTTACAACACACAACTTTTGCTTTAAAAGGTAAAGGGGACCGCTGACCATTAGGTCCAGTCGTGACCGACTCTGGGGTTGCGGAGCTCACCTCGCTTTATTGGCCGAGGAAGCCGGTGTACGGCTTCCGGGTCATGTGGCCAGCATGACTAAGCCGCTTCTGGCGAGCCAGAGCAGTGCACGGAAATGCCGTTTACCTTCCCGCCAGAGCGGTACCTATTTATCTACTTGCACTTTGACATGCTTTCGTACTGCTAGGTTGGCAGGAGCAGGGACTGAGCAACGGGAGCTCACCCCGTCGTGGGGATTCAAACTGCTGACCTTCTGATCGGCAAGTCCTAGGCTCTGTGGTTTAACCCACAGCGCCACCTGTGTCCCTTAACTTTTGCTTTAGGGAGTGAAAATAATAATGGATTTGCCTTGCACCTCTAATTTCACAACAGGCCAAAAGCCAGACCCAAGTGCTACACAAGACACACCCCTTCATCACACACACACCCCTTCACGACAGTGCTGCTCTATCCCTAGGAAAGGTTGTGGAAAGAAAAGAAGGAAGAGGTATATACGAAGTCACAGTGAGGTTGTAGGAACCTACAGGAGATGGGATGCCCAGTATTCAGACCTGAAGATGCTCCTAAAGATGTCATCACTGATGATGTCATACACTGGCCTAGATCTAAGAATGGCTCATGCTCATGTTCCAAACTGCTGAAGTGACAAGCACTTGTCCCCTTTGAACACCAACTTGCTTTTCAGCAGGGGGGGCCACCGCAAAGGAAAACATTCAGAAATTCAGAATGATTTGGGCCAATCTCTTAACTGGCCATACAAGAAAATACCTGAAGAAACCAGAGATGAGATTAATTTGGAATCTACTGGGAAAAGCAAGCAATAAATTATATTCATGCCCCTTTCAGTATGAAAAATATACGACATACTAGAGAATATAAACCCCCCAGCCCAGTAAGTCCTGGTGTAGGCAAAATTTGTCTCTGTCTGCAGAACTATTCTAGTTCAGCTGCAGCTGTAGCAGTTTCTTATGTGGGATCAATTTTATGGGTGAAAACACCTAAAGTTACCCTACTTCCCACTAAAGTGTCTCTTCTGATTAAACCCTCCACAGTTCAGCAAAGCATTCCATGACATGATTGCCGTAGCTCATGCAAATTTTCTCGTTCAATATTACTTCCTTGCCCCAGTCTGCATCTCACAATTTCTCTCTCGTGTACTCTCCTCTATTCCCACAAAGGCTGACAGCTATTATTTGGCTTTTGTGACATTCTATGCGATAGAGGTGAAAGGTTTTCAACTTGAGCTGCGTGCGGAAGGGGAGCCGGGGTAGAAGTGTTGGTTTTTCCGAGGGCAAATGCATTGCCAAGGAGGAAACCGCTCTATATTCACGGCCACAGAGCTACAAGATTAGTTCCCTGGAAGTGTAAAGAAAGAACCCCATGACATCTCTGCTGAACAAAATAAAAATAAAATAGAGAACGAGTGTTTGACATGTGTGTTTGCTAGCACTCTTTTCCCTTTGCACTTGGAAATGCCCAAGTCTATTAAGCCACAGCATCTATTACAAAGCAATATTCAGGGCCTGCTTTAAGCAATAGCAGGAACAGTCAAAAGCACTGCTGGAGAGAAGACTATAAGAAACCAGGCATCTGGGAAAATGCAGACCTCTGCCTGAATTCTTTGGAGAGGTCAGATGTTGCACATAACAGTTTGAAAATCAGGTGTATTGCGGAGAAGCGGGGTAACGGTTGGAAATGTGTTGGGGGGGGAGAGAGAGATACACCCAGAAAATGTTGATTACTTTGGTGTTTCAGAAATACAAGGTGATTCATAACGAAGTATACAGTTTCCAGATGCTGTAAAACAGTAACAGGCAACGACACGGACCACAACTGTGAACCGTGAGGTAGATGTACTCATAAAGTTTGTGTTCCACTACTGAGGGAAGTGACGTAGGTGATAGCATGCGTATCACGTAGCTAGTCAGGCAAAATGGCTACGTCTGCAGTGGAGAAGGCATGTTTTGTTCTTGAACTGAGCAGAATGGAATCTGTAACTGTTGTGCAACAGCGTTTTTGATTGCGATTCGGAAAACAACCTCCAAGCAGAAAATGTATTTGTGACTGTTTCTAAAAAAAACTTTAAACATTCCCCTACAATTCTGTTACAGGTAACATAAGATATATTACATTCTTTTTTTTTATAGTGCGTTGAAACTGTATACTTCATTAGGAATCACCCTAAAGGTAAAGGTAAAGGGACCCCTGACCGTTCGGTCCAGTCGCGGACGACTCTGGGGTTGCGGTACTCATCTCACTTTACTGGCCGAGGGAGCCGGTGTACAGCTTCTGGGTTATGTGGCAAGCATGACTAAGCTGCTTCTGGCAAACCAGAGCAGTGCACGGAAACGCTGTTTACCTTCCCGCCAGAGCCTGTTTATCAACTTGCACTTTGATGTGCTTTCAAACTGCTAGGTTGGTAGAAGCAGGGACCGAACAACGGGAGCTCACCCCATCGTGGGGATTCGAACCACTGACCTTCTGATTGGCAAGCCCTAGGCTCTGTGCTTTAACCCACAGCACCACCTGTGTCCCTATGAATCACCCTGTATGTGCTTAATTATAAGCAGATTTAAGGAATCTCCAGTAAGCATTTCAGAGCCAATCTAGAAACAGTTTCACTCACCACAGATCTGAGATTAGCTTCCTTCCCCAGCTGTTTCATTTAACAAGACTTGCAGAACCTGGTACCTTCTGAATGTTTTGGGCTCCCATCAGCTCTGGCCAGTGTGGTCAATGATCAAGTGATGGCCCTGACTCATACAATGTTGCAACAGATAATGCATTGGGGCAGGGGCAAGTGGGGGATACAATGTCTAGACCAGCTCTCTGCTGGCAAAAAATTGTCTTAATGTCGTGCTATAAATTGACCCATGTGGAACCATGCTCCCATAGCACAAGTCACTTCGAACATTCATCAGAGTGATATAGTAAACACAACCATTTTCATCTAGAATGTTACTCATAGGCGATAGAACTTACTCTTGGGAAATCTGGGCGGATTGTCATTGACATCAGTAAGAGTGATGTTCACCGTAGTAGTTCCAGCCAATCCTCCAAGCTGGCCTCCCATGTCCTTGGCCTGAATGAGAACCTGATATTGCTCTTTGACTTCTCTGTCCATGTTTGGCAAGGCTGTTCGTATGACACCTTTTAAAAGAAACAAAATGAAGTTTCTCTGTGAGGTAGCAGAACATTAACGAGACAGAATACTTTACCCACGGCATCAAATTCATAGCATTGTTTGGCACTGAACAGTGTCCACAGAAAATGAACATTAATTGGATGCATACCACTCTTATGCTAGTAGACTATAAAACAGAAGCTTTAAAAAAACTATTTAAATTGGGGAACACACACCATTGGATCTTGTTTGTTTGTTTGTTTGTTTGTTTGGCAATAATCAGAGGTACTTTTTGAGGGAGGGTAGATAGATAGATAATTTATTACGGTCAGACACCAGCTTATAAAACACACTTAGGGGTATAATCCCAGAAGGAAAACAAACATTTAAAACAATGTACAACAATAAATTTAAAATTTATAAATGCGATAAGTGTATAGACACTTAAAGCTTTAAGATAAGCTACCGCAGAGAGATGACCCACAGTCACCCATGGAACTGAATTTGGGGATTTTCTTAACGAACTAGTTTGGGTCGGGGGATGGTCTGTGCCTACAGATCTGTACACAGAATCTGGCGACCATCTGGGTCATCTTATGTTCTTTGCCTAACAGGAAAAGGTCAAATTTTTGCTTTTCCAGGAGGTCAGCGAGCCTCACTAGCAGGGGATCAATGGTCTCACTACGTGCCTCTTCATAAAAGGGACATCTAAAGAGCAAGTGCTCTGGGTTTCCTATCTCCCCCAATGAACAGGCACAAAGTCTCCGAGCAGATGGGACTTTTTTAAAGGATCCTTCCAGGACCAGCGAGGGCAGAGCCGAGCTTCTGGCAAGTGTAAAAGCCCTTCTTGCATTTTTGGATACTAGAAAGAAGAAATATGCTGCTGGTACTGCTATATCTCTCTCAATTTCTCCAATTTTGAGGGAGGGTATATAGAAAAGGTAGGGAACCTGTGCAAAACTTGGCTCCTCAGCACTCCCCACACATGACATCAAGTATGGGGCAAGTAAGAGGGGTTGAAAGGAACCAGTGGAAGCTGAAAGTGGGCTCCTGAATGTTCCTTTTGCTGCAGCATAGCACACTCTCAACCACACATCAGCTGATGCATGGTAGCGGCATGTCATGCTGAAAGAGGAGAAAGCTGTTTCCTCCGCTACCCCATTTGTCTGCCCAACAAAATCTCTTTGCCCCTTTCCACCATAATTTGAGCTCAGCCTACAACTAAGTTAGCCTGGAAAGATAATGCCTGGTGAATTCATTCAATACATACACCAAACCAGTGTTTCCCAAACTTGGGGGTCTCCAGCTGTTTCTGGACTACAACTCCCATCATCCCTAGCTAGCAGGACCTGTGGTCAGGGTGATGGGAATTGTAGTCCCAAAACAGCAGGAGGCCCAATTTGGGAAACACTGCACTAAACAAAAGCAAAATAAATAAATAAAACATCAGATCTTCATTATTAGGTGCCAGACAAAAACATTCCTTATTAAACAGGCTTTGATTGATCCTATGTCCTTTTTAAAATGTGGCTCTTTTTTTGGGGGGGGTGTTATTGGGATGATGTTTTTATTTTGATTATATTTATTGTGTTTTTCTATGTTGATCTTTTATGTGAACCGCCTTGAGACCTCCCGATATAGGGTGGTATATAAATTCAATAAATAATAATAAAAATTAGCTTTTAGAACAGACGATGTCTCTGTTAAGGAGCAACTACCTGTATAAATCCCATGTGCACCAGTAGTAGCCTCTGTTTCAGCATAGGCAGCTAAGACTGATGAGCTCCCATCCAGACTTTATTATATGCCATACGCCCAATAATGGATGAGAGACTTCTGCCTTCATCATTCCAGCTTGACAAAACCCCTCTCAACAGCCCCAAATGACAGGACACCCCAGAGGTTTCTGAATCCGTTTCATTTGCACTGGAAGAGGCACCTGCCAGGTGTGAAGTTGCATCTTTTGTGATGCTTTGGATCTGAGCAGAATTGCTTCCTGTGGAGAGTTGCAGAAGCTGCCAAGTCAGTGTCTTGTTGGAGGCTGGTACAGGCAAGGGTGCATGCTTTGCTGGGTGGCACAGAGTGAGGGAGAAGCTCTTTGGGATCATAGTATGGGGGCTACAGCCCAAAATTTAATAAATAATCAGCCTTCTCAAACATATGAAGAAACCAAGGGAAATGCTCTGAACTTGCCTGATCTAGTGATCTAGTATAGAACCGTGACTATATTTATTCATGCACTGTATCAAAAATATCATCAAGTAGTTTTAAATCTAGCCAAAGTCTTCCTAATGAGCAATTGTCTGTCATCTCACTACAGATGTACTCAATCAAGCAATGAATTTCCCCCTTGGGTTGATATCCAAAGGCTTGTTCCAATTTTTATTATGTAATAGAACTCGATCTTCAGTTTTTTGTTTTGTTTTTGTTTTAAATCAATGATAATAATAGTCATGTCTGAAAGAGCTCATGAGCAATATTCTCTTCCTTCTCTCATTTTTTTACAAATTAAAAGTCTTAGTTAAAATGAGAAACAGTCTCTTCAAAAGCAGGTGTTCATGAGCTGTGCCATAAGCACTTAACCAGAGCAAACAATTATGTGCAGCTTACCCCCAAGAAAAAGAGAAAATATTTCATTATTTGCCTGCACCTTGCCAAACGACATAAGGGATCTATACCACGGCTCTGTCTATAGATCTTGCATTTTCTTGACTGCAGTAAAAATCTGATCTGTGACATTAAAAAAAACACAGACTCATAGGCAGGGAATGGAGAACTAGGGATGATGGTATTTTGTACAAAAACGGAGGCCTAATATTTGGTCAGGGGAAGCAAAATATTTAGTTCTAATCCATTTGCAAGGAAAAAAATCTTATCATGTAGCCCAGGTATGGCCAAACTTGCCCCCCCCCCAGATATTTTGGGACTACAACTCCCATCATTCCTAGCTAACAGGACCAGTGGTTAAGGATGATGGGACTTGTAGTCCCAAAACATCTGGAGAGCCAAGTTTGGCCATGCCTGATGTAGCCCTAGACATATCACTCCTTTACTCAGAGTAGACCCATTGCAATTAACAACCATGACTAATGTAGGGCCATTAATTCCAATTAGTCTACTCTGAGTATGAGTTAGTGGAATACAAACCATACTGCTGATCATCTGTACACGCAAAATAATTAAATCTAATTGCTCTGATCCATGGGATCATGAAGAGTCGGACACGACTAAACAACTAAACAACAACAAATCACTATGAAGGCATGAGTGGCATTATTGCATGTGATCTGACAGCCTCTATCAAGCCTTTTAGAGGTCAGGAATCACAATGCAGTACACATTTGAAAAGGTTATCATCTAGGGATCCCTGTTTCCATTATATGCACATGGCCAGCTTCTTGGAACTAACTATCAATGTATAAAATCATGATTCTTCAAAAGCAGGTGGTGGAATCTGAAGCTGCACCCCAATACTACAGAAGTGTGAATGTTTTAAAGGACCAACTCTCTAGAGAAAGGGCGAGTATTTCTCCCTTCTGTGGCCTCCCACCTGCTGTCCCCCTGGATTCTTGGGCAAGCACAGAAGAACGGAGAAGTACCTGACTTGTATTGGGAATACAGGGGAAAGCCACCCATGAGATTTTGGATTCCAGCTAGGGTTCTGAAGGCTTATGGCCAGTAAAAACCTCTGCTTCCATAGCAGGAACCTTCTCAAGTTCCTTAGCAGCTCTGGGCTCAACCAGTTCATTTACCTCTGTCTGTGAGCTTGAGGGAGAGGAGAAGCTTATATAAAGAAGTGGAAAGGAAAGCGATCAGTCCCAATGGGGAGCAGTGGAGAAAGACAAATCACTGCTAAAGCTGCCTAGACCCCCAGAAGGATAATGGCTTTTCGATAGGGTATTGTGGTTTAAGGAGAAGTGGACTGAACAAGCTCCCATGCTTTGAGACCACTCATATCCAATGACCATGGCATTTTTTCCCCCCAATGTGAAAATCCCCAGCTTCTGAGTGAAAATAATTAATGAAGGTGGCACTGAGAACAAAAGCAGAAAGAAGCAGAGCAGGGGATCCTGGGGAAATCTTTGTTGTCATCATTCATCTCATCCAGAAACTTTATATAACACACGTATAGCCTGGATTTTAACACCTCTGTATTGTCAGCGAGATCTAATTAAAAGAAGAACATTAAAGGAAGCGATTTTTATCCCCTAGAGCCTGAGGAAGGGGGGAAAACACACACATCCTCATCCTAATTTAAAAAGTAAACTCTCTGATTCACACTTGCGATATCATCTTTTGTTAAAACAGGGTATATTTGACAGAGGACACGACCTCTACAGTGCCTGCACTGACAGCGTTATGCTGTTTCCACCTCCAGTCATTGATTAGCCAGGAAGCCAGGGTCTTTAACACTCCATCTGACATTCAAGGAGAGGTTTGCAGGGAAAAGAAATTCCATTTGCAGAAAGGGGGCAGGCAGGCAAGCTCTTTCTTACGTTGCATTCAAGGCACACAATTGGCAGAATTTAGTGCAGAGCATTTTGGTTAAGTCATTGAATTATTAAATACAGAAGCGGGAGTGACATTTCGGAACACAGGGCAAGATATGCAATTAACTGTCATCCTGTCCCAGGAGCATTTATGAGTCCCTCTACCAGCACATCTAGTGGACTCTGAACAACAGCCTGACATTATTGCTTGTCTCCCATCCTCCAGGCCAGACAAATGCCAAAAGCAAGCAGCTGGGGAAAGGCAGGTTTCCCACCGAACACCAATGTTCATTAAAAGTCTGGTTTATTCCAGATTAATAAACATTTCCTGTAGCATCCAAGCAGTACTGCACACATGCTCAGAAGATCCTAGCTAAAACTCATGTGCAGAATATAGCCTACTGGAAATTTGGCTCAGGGTAAGATTAAACCAGATTAACCGGGGGGGGGGATATCACCATGCATTGAGATTTCATATTATATTAAACCTTTTGTCTATGTTTGGATAGCGCAGTAAACTACGCTTTATCATGTTAGGAATGAGCCTGACGTTCATGCATTCTCCTTTCCATTTCCCATTCCAGTTCTGCCACGAAGATGAACTCAGAAGCCTTGCTTGTGCTTTTGATTGACCAAGTTTAGCATTATATTCAACCCCTACACTGTGCTTAATTTTAACTATGATTTGTTGAAAGAAGTCAACTTCATAACCACATACCCTCCGATATTTGTCCGAGGAAATAGGGACATCCTATTCTATAAAAATAATAATATTTATACTCCATCTATCTGACTGGGTTGTCACAGCTACTCTGGCCAGCTTCCAACATATTTGAAAACATAATGAAACATTAAAGAGTTTCCCTATACAGGGCTGCCTTCAGATGGCTCAAGGGTCGGATAACTCCAGACCCCCCCAAAATTCCTCCAATGAAAACAGGGATGTCTTAAGGAAAATCAGGACATTCTGGGATCAAATCAGAAACTGGAATGGCTTCTGTAAATCTGGGACTGTCCCTGGAAAATAGGGACACTTGGAGGGTCTGTAACCCACAGTCTAAAGTGGCTTGTTTCAAACAACCCATGCTTAAAGTAACCACAGTGTATTGCATTGCCATAACACAACCAACTGTGGTTAATCAAAATCAGAAATTAAAGCTTCCAAATGCCTCCTCCTGGCCATGCTGAAGGTGAGGGGTGGAGTGGTGGCACAGAAGCCTGAGGCTTGCCATTGTTCATTTGCATCACAGTAAACCTTTGTTTAATATGTTGGGAGTTGGTCTGCTATATAAGCCACAGCAGAATTCTAAGTCAGATTCAAATTGCAGATGCTTAAATGTACCATCAGAAGGGGTGGTGGTGGGGATTAGTACACAGAAACGTAGCATGTCAGTGTGCTTACCCTCTTCCATGACATTCTAGTTTTCTATGTCAACGGCCCTTTTATACAGGGAAACATTTAAACTTGTGATTCCAGCCCCCATCTGCTGGAAATGATACAATTCAGCAAGATGTGCACCAATTCTGAAAACAGCTCTTATGTTTCAATCAGGGGGCATGGGAATTGTGTTTATTATGTAGCAATCACTATATTTGGGGTGTGGGAAAGGCATTCACAGGGGAGAAGCAACACACAAGAGTTCTCCCACCTAACTTGCAATGAAGTTGCTTAGGATTGCAACCGGAGTCACTGACATCGATAACAAATAGCTGCCAGCTGTTATCTGGTATAAAGCAACCTTCTGCAGTATGTTAAGTGCTGTAAACGATAGGCTGAATTGGTACAATAACTTAGTAGTGGCTTGAAATCAGAATTGTATGGGCTCCATTCTACCTGTGGAGTTATTTTTGTGAGGTGGCACAGATGTGGCAATTTCAAACATGGTAACTGCATCCATTTTTTGAACCTTTGTGGGCAGCTTTGGAAGAATTGTTTATTTGTAAATTCTAATGGAAAGGGACCCAGTCCGCAATGCTTGGATTAATGAATGGCTCAGAATGCAGTTCTCCAGATCTCATGTGCTGAATTTTTCAATGCAGTTCTTGGCACAGAAAAGTAACCAAAGACATAAAAAATAAAAATCTTTAGACATGCATATTTCTGTAAGAAAATACATCCAGAAATGTATTTTTGAATATGCATTTATATGTGTGTTTTCTTTTTTGTGTTATTCGCTCAGGATAATGCCAAAAAACAAACAAACAGAGAACAGCCTTATGAATTAACACATGAGAAACTGGCATGGACTGTGAAGTGGCTGATCCACCTATCCCTTACCATAATCACCTGGAAGCTGCTTTACAAAATTTCCCATATGGAACACTGCCTGTTCATTTCTTTGATAGACCTTTATTTTTATTCAGCAGAGCAATCCTTATATTTGTTGAAGTCTGAAAAGGCAATGCTACTTACCTTGTGCTAATGGGAAACAGCTGGTGCTTTTCCACAAACAATAATACTGTCACCTTTTCTTCCACTGTCATTGGATAAAGACTGTCCAGGTGGACATCTAATCAGTTTGATATTTGAAAGTGGGAAGCAATACGATTCTCCCTGGCAAATATGTTCATTACCTGTCTTGGGATCAATGGAGAAATATGGCTGTCCCTGAAGGATGCTGTAAACCACTCTGGCACTGTTTCCATAGGTTGGGTCATCAGCATCGGTTGCTTTGACCTGTAGCACATATGCCCCTAAGAAAAGGTGAAAAGAGGGGGAGAGAAAATGGTTTCATTTAGTACCGTATTGGCCCAAATATAAGCCACACCTGAATATAAGCCGCACCTTTAAAATTCAAGGGGGGGGGAGACAATACCCAAATATAAGCAGATCCCTTAAAACTCTGCAGGCACTCACACCCGTTCCGTTTTACCATATGTCTGTTTCAGCAGCAATATCGTAAAAGCTGCTGAATTTAAGGTCGTGAATTTAAGCAGCACTTTAACTTTTCACGGTAGGAATTTAGAAAAAAAGGTGCAGCTTATATTCAGGCCAATTTGGTAATATAGTTTCTGGATCTAGTTTTCTGGATGAAGTAATATTCAAGGTGTACACTCAAGGTATGCTTAAAACAAGCTTCAATACAAATGGGTCAAAGCAGATCAATGAGCACAAAAAGAACCCTGTTGGATCAGACTGAAGACCCATTTAGTACAGCATCCCTTTCTCACATTGTCCAACCAGATGGTGTGGAAAGCCTTCAAGCAGGACCGACATGCAAACAGCACTCTCCCAGCGAGGCACATCTCCTCTGATCATGGAGGCAGCAGGTAGACCACATGAGCAGCAGACACCAATATCTTATGCTCTGTTTGTGTTTCCCTCATTTCCTTTGTAAAAGCTGCAGAATGTCTTGCTAACTGATAGGTGCTGGGAGTGCAAACTATTTGAGCCAACGACTGTGTTCTCTTAGGGTTAAATGTCAGAACTTACATGCTGGCAGTGGGCAGGGCAGGAATGAAAGGTGAGTGGGGCACCTCTTTTGTCTCTCTGCAAACCCCTCCCCTCCATGGCATTTCCCATCTTACCACTTGAATGAAAGAAGGCCAAGGAAGACTAGGGCAGGCATAGGCAAACTTCCTACCCTCCAGATGTGACAGATGCATCACGTTCTGTTGAGCAAGGACATTCTTTATTTGGGGGCATTTTTCGGTTTCTGCAAAATCACTGTCGGTCACTGTTTCATCCTATTGTCACCATTTAGGGGTGCTTGGTTAACATTTTGTTAGCATGAGTTGATGGACCCATCATTGTTCAAGTTCCAGCTCCTGCCCCAAGGTCTCCAGAAGTTAAATCTCTGAGTTGGAGGAGGGTGGGCTTTGTTGTCTCTAGTGCCTATACAGTGGTACTTCGGGTTAAGAACTTAATTCGTTCCAGAGGTCCGTTCTTAACCTGAAACTGTTCTTAACCTGAGACACCACTTTAGCTAATGGGGTCTCCTGCTGCTGCCTCGCGGCGGCGGCACAATTTCTGTTCTCATCCTGAAGCAAAGTTCTTAACTCGAGGTACTATTTCTGGGTTAGCAGAGTCTGTAACCTGAAGCTTCTGTAACGTGAAGCGTCTGTAACCCAAGGTACCACTGTACATCTGAATGTGTGTAGATGGACACTGATACCATGTAGTAGTGCACACCATGTCATTTTATTTGCTGGGTATGTTAGGAATTGTTTACCTATTGTAGGGCAATTATGTTCTCCTATTCCAGGCATCCCCAAACTTGGCCCTCCAGCTGCTTTGGGACTACAATTCCCATTATCCCTGACCACTGGTCCTGTTATCTAGGGATGATGGGAATTGTAGCCCCAAACATCTGGAGGGCCAGAGTTTGCCTATGCCTGCCCTAGGGCCACAAATTGTTCCACTGGCTTAACGGCTTGGTGTTGTGTAGGTAGAGGCAGTTAAGGGCTGCTCCTGAGATTGACCAATACCACCTTCCTCTAACGCTCACTAATCTTGCCATGCTTCAACTTCCTACAATATACACCTCCAACCTTTCAACTTGGTATGTGTAGATACTCTGGAGGAGACATCTATTGACAAGTGAATACATTTTCCCAATTGCATTTGGCCAAGCCAAGGTTGGGGTGACAGAAAGGAACTGACTCAGAGTGGTCTATTCAGAACATCATAGAGTTAAAAGGTGGGGGAATATCCCATTCTATACATATTTAAGGAACTTCAGGTGGAATGCAACAAGTGGCATTCGTGTTCTTTAATGCACATGTACATTTCTGATATTCACTAGCTGTGCCAGAGTATAAAATCTGGCCATTCTGTGCTAGCTTTCCTCTTAAAACTGCAGGGTGGTGTTCTTATTATTCATATGGCTGCTCTAAAAATGTAACACTTGCAATGGTAATATTGCCAAATATAGTAGGCTGTCACCCAAAAAAGAACAGCCTGTCCTTATTTCTGTATTCCAGCAAAATCAATCAACATCCATCCACCTTGCTGCCTTGCCCTCAACTTCTGTGCTTTTTCCCTCTCCCTTGAAAGAACTGCAAAGGAGATTTAAGGATTCAGTATATTGCAATTCAGATCAGGAAGGCCTTAGATGCAGACTGCATTTTCCTGACCTGTCATTGGCAAAGCCTTATGACCGTGAAAGTATATGGAGCATCTGTAAAGAGAGATGCTGACATTGCCTGTCTTTTAGGGGAGGGGGAAATTACCAATTATGTGCTGTAAAGATAAACTCCTGAAGTTGATTCCTCCATAAGTAATATGAGAAAGAAATATTTGACCTAGAGAAGAGCTTTTTTCTAACTTGCTACTTTTGTGTCTGGGCTGCTCCTGATAACAGAATGAGCTTGCTGGCTCCATCAATATCTCAGCTGTTAGAAAGAGCATTCCCATCTCCTGCTATACATTCCTGAAAATGTATATATCTTCTCTTTTCCAACTGTCTGAAGTAACATTTTTCACATAAACAGTCCAGCCAATCTGTGTTATGAATAATAGCAAGTCAGGATTTTATTTATACATGTCCTCCACATGTTAGAGAGGGATATATACAAAATGGGAAGAAAATGCATTCATATTTTGTGCAGGCCCATCTAGTACCAGAAATGATATTTGCAAGCATGAAAAATTAGATGTATTTTTGAAAATCTCAATTCAGTTATGAATGAGGGCTTTTTAAAGTGAAAAGTAAACATGTTTCCTGATTGCAAAATAAAAATGCTTTAAGTTATGTTACATTTCTCAATTGTTTCGATTTTCAAACATGAAATCTCATAACTGTTAAATGTTAATAATAATAATAATAATAATAATAATAATAATAATAATAATAATAATAATATCTTTATTGTCATTGCCCCCTCTCAGGGACAACAAAATTACTTGGCTGCTCCATCCACCCAGGTAGGGCACTCCACACAAAATCAAAACAACTATAAAAACACTAATTAAAACATTACAGTATAATACAGCAAGGAAGATTAGATGACTTTCAAAGTCCAGGCTTCCCATTCAGGGCCGAGATCGCTCTGGAGAAGAAGCTGTTCTTAAGACGGCTCGTTCTTGTCTTCATCGTCCTGTATCTCCGTCCTGACGGCAGGAGCTCGAAGAGACAGTGACCGGGATGCGATGGATCTTTTACTATGTCCAGTGCCTTCCTATGGCACCTTGTGGTATAAATCTGCTCTAAGGTGGAGAGTGGGCAGCCAACAATGCTCTCTGCTGCCTTAACAACCCTGCACAACCCCATCCTGTCCTGGGTAGTACAGCTTCCGTACCACACACATAAGCCATAAGTGAGCACGCTCTCAATGGCACAGTGATAGAAGGCAAGCAGCAGTTTCTGCGGAAGATGGTTTTTCCTTAGAATTCTCAAAAAGTACAATACCAATAACCATCTCATGTTCTTGCTAGAATTCTCTCTCCCCACATTATCATTGTCAAATGCTAAGTAATGTTAAAAATGAATGCATGCCAACTATCAATTATGACAAACCATCTATGCTATTTACCAATGTCATATACCATATACCAACTTTTCAAACCATTTCAAGCTATTTTCTGGGAAACCTTGGTTCGGCAGAAGTTTATCAAGGGATTATTCAAGAAGAACAGCTAAACAACATCAGTTGTATCCAACAACTGATCTTCCTCTGCTATGCACAGACAAAATTCAGAAAATTCAAAATTACCAAAATTAAGTGAAGATCTGCAGCTCACCAGCAGAGCTCCATGTATGCAAAAGGTCCCAATCCCTGACATCTTGATGTAGGGCTGGGGAAGAATCATGTTAAAGGCCTTAGCCTCTGCCAGTCAACAGACATACTGAGTTGGATGGACTAATGGCTTATGACAGTTTCTCCCTATGCTTTCTAATATTCAGCATCCAAATCCAAAAAGGGACAATTTCCCCTTTTTTAATCTCTAGCATCAGTTCCTTTCCTAATATTATGAGAGCAACATTATTTGATATATCACTCATCCAGCCTTGGTTTAAGAGACATTTCATCACAATGTGGCATAGGAACACTTTGAACAAATTTAAATGACAAAGAGAACCTGCTTCTAATCTGGCATAACACTGATTGGTACCATGAATCAGATATCAAAATCCTCTTATAGCGCAGTCCTAACTACACCTACTCAAAGGTAAATCTCATATGCATCTCACATACACACATACCATGCATCATACTGTTTGGAGGATAGGAGGCAAGGCTCCACAGGTAAAAATAAAATAAAATTGCATGTTACATCCCTGTCCTAGATAGTGAGAAGGGTAAATCAAGAGAGAATTGCTTTCTAGCAGTCATCTCATTACTTTCATGCCAGAGATACTACTCTGTAATAGCCCCAATCCATCACAAATCATTAAGATTTCTTTCTTCTTTTTCATGGATAGTGGAGTTTGGGGAGGGACCCAAAAATTTTCCCTCCTAATTTTTTTTTTCTTAAAAAGTAACCTTTTTATACAGTCCTGCCATGCTCAAGAAACTCTTAACTTTTTGAAAAAGATGAAAAATCACAAGTGAACCTAAAAATGCCCCCATATAGGAACCTGCTGCCACACTTTGCAGTCAATGCGCATGGTTTTTCTTAATTGCAAAGAAGGTTTTTACAATATTTATAAATTTAGTAAAAAATGCAGATTATGATTATGTATTTACAAGGCTATCTGGAAGTTTAGACAGTCCTCTGGCTTACCTAACATCGTGTTTGCATGACTAAAGAAAATGCATTCGTTCAAAATAGCAGCTAATAGGCTGTACCCAAAATGCATGTTAAAAAGACTTGCAGGGACAGAACAACTGCCCCAAAAAATATTGTAGTGGGAAGAAGCACACAACCTTATTAGCAAGTATGTAAGTGCACAAGGGTTTGGATAACAATGGAAGTTTTCCGACTAAGTTTGCTCATCTTGCATTATCATTTCCATGCTGTCAGTTTGTGTGACTGAAGAGGGGGCAGGAATGCAAAGGCTTCAAGGAAAAAAAAACAAAACACAAATACATCTTCTAGTTGGACTCTTACTGATGTAAAGGAATCGCCGATTGAACATTAGTGTGAGAAGTGCTGAAGGTCCCTGTCTATTCTTAGGTGCCTCCATTGTACTATCCCACGGGTGTGGGAACTTCTGGCCCATGGGTCAAATTGCGTCCACTAGGCTTCCTACTTGGTTTACTGGGCCATTTCCCCCCAAACCACACCCACCTGCCCCACACTTGACATCATACATAACATGAGGTGGGGAAGGTAGAGAATGCAGTTTGATCAGTGACATGTGTCAGTTGCCTGTTGGAGATAGGTTGGGCAGTAATTTTGGGCTTCCTAGTTTACTGCCGTGGGACGCGGGTGGCGCTGTGGTCTAAACCACTGAGCCTAGGGCTTGCCGATCGGAAGGTCGGCGGTTCGAATCCCCATGACATGGTGAGCTCCCATTGTTCAGTCCCAGCTCCTGCCAACCTAGCAGTTCGAAAGCACGTCAAAGTGCAAGTAGATAAATAGGAATTGCTCCAGCGGGAAGGTAAATGGCATTTCCATGTGCTGCTCTGGTTTCACCAGAAGTGGCTTAGTCATGCTGGCCACATGAGCCGGAAAAACTGTCTGCGGACAAACGTCAGCTCCCTTGGCCAGTAAAGCGAGATGAGCGCCACAACCCCAGAGTTGTTCGTGACTGGACTTAACTGTCAGGGGTCCTTTACCTTTACCTTTAGTTTACTGCCACTTGAGATGGAACAGTAAAAAAAAGAGAAGCTCGGTCCAAGCCCCTCCAAAGTAGGCCTCCGATTTTAATACATGCCACGTAAACAGCACCATCATTTGGCCTTTGGTCAAAAAAAGCTTTGATGAGTCTCTTCTTGAGTCTCCACCCTCCATCTCCAAAATGCAGCATCAGCTTCAAAATATCCGAAAAAGCTCCTCAGCAGAATGCCGCAGAGGGGTGGAAGGGCTGTCACACTTAGTTTGAAGGGTGGGAACAGAAATAGATGGATGCCCAGCATTTGAACATTAATGCAGCTCGACAACCGTAATGTCACTCAGAACATGCAGCACTCATGGCCATCAGCCCTTGCCTTTCAAAATCGGTAGCATCATCCAAAGACCAGGCAGAACAAGAGGACAGCCATGTGAAACACTTTCAAAGCCGATTTGCATACCGACTGATGCGTGCTCCTGGGTGGCTGTGTTGCCTTCAGAAAGCCAGGTGTGTGATAAAGAGACCTATGCATAGCATGACAAATGACCTCCCAGAAATTGGACATGACACGAGAGCTCAAGGAGAAGCTTGCCATAAAACCACGATGGCCACTCTAATATGCAAAGCTTCCGACATGCTGCACTTCTCATAGATTAGCACTGTGCACGACAAAAAGAATTGCAAGTCTCAGCAGCAGCTCGGAGTAGGTCAGAAGGAAACAGAGGTGTAAAGTAAATGGGATTTGTTTCTGAACAAGCCGCACAAAGCAAGAAAAGTGACACCTCTAATTGCTTTAATTGACTAGTGGCCGGTGTGAGAGTGCTGCGCTATCTGATACACAAAACACTTTCTAATAAGAGTTGCTACAGAAATTGAGCCTAAAGAGGTAGTTTGAAGCAAATCTGGAGTGGCTGGGTGCTAAATACCTAAGAAATTGCAGGTGCTAAATACCTGAGGAATTCTGCGGACTCTAACTGAATTGCAAACAAGGAGAAATCTGACAGGAACAAGGAAGCTTCTCCCCATGAAAACAACAGAGGAATTTCAGAGCCCCAAAACTAAAAGCCCCAAATAAGTTCAAGAGCCAGTGACATTTCTCACTGAAGTCTTGAACCTCTCTTTTTTTAATTATCTTTTTACATTGTATTATTTTTTTCTACTAACTTGTTACTACAATTTGGAGAAGGGACTTTTAAGATCTAGCTCCGTGGTTGTTAATGTATTCTGGTAACAAAAAGGCCTCTGAGAATTAAGACTTTATATTATCTCTTACAATCAGCAGTGTATTTCATTGAAAAAATGATGATGATGATGACGATGATTTTTTTTTTTAAAAAAACACTTATATTTGAAATTTTGCACCAGAATGCCAAGTAGCCAGAAAATTCTTTTAATTGTTTTAAAGAAAGACACTTGGAGATTTGTGAAAATATACGTGCTTTATAAAGGATTTTGAATCTATGTGCTATAGATATACAGTTATTGCAAGCCCCGAAAGGTTAGTGTGACTTACAGTCTTCCCTAACCTGGTGTACTCCACATGTTTTGGACCCCCAACTCCCATTATCTCTGACCATTGGCCATGCTGGCTCACGCTGCTGATAAGAGCATTTTCTGATCAGTTGTCATTAGGGTTGCACTAGACATCTGTTCTATTAAACATGGTTATGATTTTCAGATAAAATGCCAAATCCTTTATAATAAGGAATAGAACAGGAATACCAAGATACTCTCAAATACTACCTCAACTAGTGTTGGAGCAACAGCCCAAGCTCCTTCCTCCTCAGCAAGTCTGGGTTTATGCTTCATCTTCACTCCAGCCCCGTGAGCTGTCCATGGTTCTGAACAATCACTGGCAGCCATACACCTATGCCATGCCTGGCTAGGACAGCTCCAGAGAACAGAAAAGAACCTACCAAAATATTCTCCTTCACAGAACTATTAAAAGCCTCCTTTGGTCACAGATATTTTATACCACAAATGAACTTATAATTAACTTTGTATTACCTGCCTTTCAATTATTCATCTTCAACATATGTTTGTGCCAGTCGGAGAAACCTCAGCAAGTAGCCTCGTTGTTTCTTATAACTTGTTCAGTACTACCCCTTTCCCTTTCCCATCCCCATTAAGAATAAGACAAATTGTCAAGGAAATAGGGAGTGAAAATGTATTGAGCTATGAGAGACATACCCCACTAAAAACTTTATATTCTACCCTGATTCTCAGAATGTAGCCATAATATCACAACCTCCTTTGCTTCAAACTGTGAGAATTATAGCACTGGCTATTAGTATCCCTTTACTACACAGAAATTGACACTCCTCCTCATAAGAAACACAGGGTTTCCTACCTTCAGACGCTCCACATCAAATCAATACAATGTCTGGCTTTTATTTCCTCAGTCATAGCCTTCTGTCACCAGGTGGCACTATTTTCCTTGCAGGCTTCTGAACTAGATTACAAAAGGTCCTTAATTCTTCCTCTCACTCTGCATCAACACATTTTGTACAATTGTGGGCCCTATGTTGACTTATTTTTATTATTGTTCATCACTATAGTCTGGCTCTTCAACAATATTTTTAAGTGTCACTAGGTCCCTCTCTCAGGCACACTTTGCCACCTCCTTGAATCATAGAATCATAGAATCATAGAATCATAGAATCATAGAATCATAGAATCATAGAGTTGGAAGAGACCACAAGGGCCATCGAGTCCAACCCCCTGCCAAGCAGGAAGCACCATCAGAGCACTCCTGACATATGGTTGTCAAGTCTCTGCTTAAAGACCTCCAAAGAAGGAGACTCCACCACACTCCTTGGCAGCAAATTCCACTGTCAAACAGCTCTTACTGTCAGGAAGTTCTTCCTAATGTTTAGGTGGAATCTTCTTTCTTGTAGTTTGGATCCATTGCTCCATGTCCGCTTCTCTGGAGCAGCAGAAAACAACCTTTCTCCCTCCTCTATGTGACATCCTTTTCTATGTGACATCCTTAGCTCTTCAAGTAATGATTATGTCAAGCTTATTCATTGATGGTTTGCAGGCTGCGACTTGGAGAAGGCACTTTTAAGATTCCAGTGTCATCCTTGCTAACAGTGCAAAAAAGTTTCTTGAAGAGGAAAAAGAGGCATGCCTCAAAATGGTACTGAAAAAGGAATGGAACTTTAATAAAAAATATATATTGCCCCAAACATCTTGTGGATTGCCCAGAAACTTTCCTTGTGGATGCAATAATTCAATTTGTTGAGATATTTTAGATCAGGGGCTACAATGGTTTTTCTGCTCATGGGCAGAAAAAGGTGACGCTGTTGTGTGCATGACATACACATCCTGCAGTCAAGCACACAGAACAAACTATTCTTCCCAGCCTGATTTTGGTAAGGGGAGGGGACACCAGACATGCCAGGGAATGCCTCTATGGCAAAGCCTGTTCTAATGTTGTCTTACGAGAATAAATGTATGAAATGACTTCCTGTACAACTGAGAAATGCTTCTATTAAAATGCATGCAGGACCCCCACCTATCCACAATTTCTGGATCATGGTGTGGAGAATTGGGGGTGGGGGGTGGGGACAAGCATGGTTACTGTTGGGAGCCAGGTACAGGCAAAGGGATCCCTGACCATTAGGTCCAGTCGTGACTGACTCTGGGGTTGCGGCGCTCATCTCGCTTTATTGGCCAAGGGAGCCAGCGTACGGCTTCCGGGTCATGTGGCCAGCATGACTAAGCCGCTTCTGGCGAACCAGAGCAGCACACGGAAACGCCTTTTACCTTCCTGCTGGAGCGGTACCTATTTATCTACTTGCACTTTGACGTGCTTTCGAACTGCTAGGTTGGCAGGAACAGGGACTGAGCAATGGGAGCTCACCCCGTTGTGGGGATTCGAACCACCGAACTTCTGATCGGCAAGTCCTAGGCTCTGTGGTTTATCCCACAGCGCCACCCGCGTCCTGGGAGCCAGGTAAGTCTTCACTAATCCTGGAGGGACATTCCACCATTTTAGGGATAAATGATTGAAAAGTACTTTGCTAACCTACCCTAGAGCTAGCCACATGAAGAGGTATCCTTGAATATATCCTTGCTCTTAGTTTTGTCTTAAATAATTGAAAGTATACTTAGCAGCTCACATGTATTGTAAATAAATCCCACAGAAAAGCGTAAGGACATAAGGAGAGCTTTGCTCAATCAGACTAAAGGCCCATCTAGTCTAGCATTGTGTGTTCACAATGGCCAAGCAGGTGCCTATGGGAAGCTTGTAAGCAGAGTATGAGCACAATAGCATTCTCTTAGTCATGAGCCCAATAACTGGCATTCAAAGTCATATTGCTTTTGTTCTTGGTTGTAATATATTACATTCTATTTTATTCATTTTCCAATAAAAATCTTCCAATTATTAACAAATCAGATCAAATCAGATCAAATCAAATCATATACATTATTGCCAATTATAAATTCCATTAAATAATTTCCAGGGATTCCCCATGTCCTGGTTGTTTTCAAAGTGTCCATGTTTGCAGCCCTCACTACGTCTTGTGGTAAAAAAAACCATAGTTTAACTACTTGCAGTGTGATGAAGTACCTCATTTTGCCTGTTCTGACCCACCTCCTTAACAGTCCAATTGTTTGTTAGCAAATCAAATACTAACCTGTGTGAGTGTGTTTTTAAAAAAATTACTTGACTCCTTCTAGAGGTGCCAACTTGGGTAAAATATTGGGGAGGGGACAAGTTAAGTCCCACCCTGCACAATCGATCACAAGGCGTGGCACGCATACACCATTTTAATGGCAATGTCCATCACTTTTTTTGGGGGGGAGAGGCAGCCCCCTCAAATATTTTATGGGGGGAGGGCAAAGTGACCTCAGCCCCAAGGAGTTGGCTCCTATGACTCCTCCATCTTTATCCCTTTAGCTTTTTTTTTTTAAAAAAAAAAAAGCAGGGGCATATCAGTTCATTTGAGGGTGCATTTTACATGTGAATTAAGAGGACAAAATAACCAGTGGAATACTGATTCAGGTTTGGGAATCAAGTTAGTTAAATTCAGGGAGAAGCATCAACCAAGATCCATTGGCTTGCATTTTGTATTAATCTTAGGGTACTGAAAGTGAATTAATTTTTTTTCTTTTAACTTGAAGAGAAGACTTGTCAGCATAATTTCAGTCCCCTTCTTGCCTTTCAAGTGTGAGTCAAGGAAAAGGAGATATTGATGGTTCTATGTTTTAGATTATTATCATATAAATCTTCTTGGTTTTCTTTTATGGTTTGCACCAAAGGTGTAAAACTTATCAAATGTATTAGCAAAAAACTCTACTTTGCTACGCCAGAGCAAATCCACTTAAACCTCAAATAAATACGGAATCAGATTTAAAACAAGCAGAAGAATATCTTTTCTTTATGAACTTATGAACAGAACGTACAGCTTGAACAAAAAGGTTTAAGTAATATCAAAACTTTTTTCAAACTTAGTGAACTTCTTTCATAACCAAACTTTATGATTCTTTAAAAACAAAACTATGCTTTATTAGATTTGCACTAATTTAGCCCACAATGAACCTGAAGCTCCCATGCTTCTTTGCATCTATTCCCATGGGACAAATGAGCAGTTCAGCATGGCAAGTTTTAGGGCTGACACCTATCTGCACTTTCAATGCAGAATTAGGATGTTCCTCCTGTTCACTTGTATTAGCATCTAGAAGAAGATGGAAAGCTCCCAGCCCTGGTAAACCAGACAAGCACCATTGCTTAGAGCAGGGCCCCCGGGCCCCCAAATGTTGCTGGGAATTGTAACCATTGTCCCTGACCATTGGGTCTAAGATTGCTGAAGAAGATGGGAACTGTAATCAAGCAAAATCTGGAGACCCAAGGTCCCAACATCTGGAGACACTGTGGTGCAGAGCGTTTCCGAACATACCCACTCATCTCTTCTTTTTCCTTGAAGTTTGGGCAAAAGGCTTTTTAGTTGCTTCACCTTGCTGTAGTCTATGGTCACAGGCAGATTAGGGTAAACTTTGCTCAGAAACTGAGATGAATGTTTGTGTGTATGAACATTTTACAATGTTCCTGCACTGAAGGAGATCTAGCTTTTTGAGGGGTACAGGAGTCTCCTAACAAACCACCCAGAATGATTTTATGTAATCTGGTGGGACTATATTTGTTACGCTTCGGATTTAAATGTCCAGTGTTCATATCTGCAGCCCCACCACTTACACTGAGAAGGGCAGATTGGGGGTGGCAGTGGCAGGAATAGTCAACCACTGGCCTTTCTTTTTGAAGGAGGATAGAGACAAAACACTGTCTGTAACATAGCTGCATTGACATATATCTAGTGAAATATCAGAATGGCAGTAGGTGTGCACTAGGGTGGGAAATCAATCAGTTTCAGTTTCTCTCTCTTTCACATTTCCTCCCCAGAACAAAGTTCAGTTCTCCACATTTTCACATAAGTTCTTTTTAAGTCACCATGAAAATTCATCAGTGAATTTTTCAGAATATTCATTTTTGTAAGCTATTTTTCCTGATTTGCAAAGCAAAGTAATTTTTCTAATGTAATGCATTTTTGTATGCTATTTTCACTAATATATCCATTTTCATGCACACTTTACCCTAGTATATGCACGTTTGTACACATTGCATGGCTGGAGAATTGCACTGCAAAATTTGGAGAAGTGTATATTTCAAAGGATGGCTTGCTTTGGTTTGTGCATTGTCTTAAAAAGTGCAAATTAGGCATGCTTGCACTTTTGCACAATTAGGTATGACCTGAAATCCCCACCCCTTGTCAGAACACATTTCTACACCTCAATATAAAACTCAGCTCAACTTTAACACCATTTTCCAGCAGGCTTGGAAAAACATGCAACACAGTGAATACATTCTCTTCCCTTGAGTATTGGTATCTCAGTGAAAGCTTGGTACATTTATGATGTAATTCTCAATGCCATGTGTAAACACCAAGACTACGCCTGTGCTAATGTTATTGGGGAGGAGGGAGAGGCAAAATCCATTGTAAAGAGATATTTGAAGTGTGGCCTCTTGGGTTGTGTGCTTTACTATGCATGTATATTTTAATCACTGATTTATTGTGTTGAGTTTTAAATATTTGTAGTTCACATTATTTGTATTAATGGATTCTTGCCTTTTTATGCCTGAATATTTTCTAAAGGAAATTGTGAAAGTGTAGCAGACTAAAAAAAAATGAAAATCAATCTTTGCTAATGCACTGAGTAATGGAAATGTGTCATTTTGTATCACATCCCTCCCCAGTTTTCAGAACTTTAAATGTAACAGCTCTCTTTCCAAAATTATTGGCATATGCTGTTGCAACAAACTATGGGGCCAGCAAGTGAATGATGCATGACTTCACTCTAAACTTCTAAAAAAATAAGAAAAGGAATCTTGTTCATGTTAGGAATGAGTTTCATTATTTTCAGCAAGCATGCTTTGAAGGCTCAAAACATTATTTTGAAGAATGGCTGTGGAATTAAACTTTCATTTACTAAAAAAAAACTTTAATAAAAATGCAAATAATCTTTTTAGTTAATATGTCAACAGTGGTAGAGCATCTCTTTATAAACATTATTTTCAATTAGTGGAGTCATTATAGTCAACATTAAAATGACAGCATAACTGGAAGGTGATACATGAACTAAGTCCCTAATAAGTTAGGGGGTGAAAATGAACCAAAAAACAGCACAGCACCACAAATCTTAAATAACATGGCCTGGGTCCAAAGATGAATGTAGGCAGCAGAGAGCTGTGTGCTTACTGCAACATGTCAAGGTCTCTCTGTCCCTGAGGAATAGATGGCCAAGATTTCCCAGCTGCACAGTACTGAACATCCATTGGGGGTGAGCAGGGATAGTGGTCACCCAGAATCTGACTCTTCACTCAACACAGCAACAAGGAAAGCTTAATAAATGCCCTTATGTTTTGCTGCGGCAATTCACGTCTCTTCCTCACTTCCAGAAATTTAATTGCCCAAGCTATATGTTTGGAAAGACACAGCCCTAAATCCTCAATCTATGCTTCACATTGTAATTTGGACTGTGGGGATTAGATCACCACAGGCAGGTAGCATGGACTACAGGAAATACTAACATGGCAAGCCATCTTGTAGCAGCTCCATCTAGCATAGCATTGTCTCCTCTGACTGGCAATGCTTCACAATCCTTTTAACTGCAGCTACCAGGGACTGAAATTGGGACCTTCTCCATTCAAAGCATGGACAGAGCTCTGGTCCTGCTTCCTATCATTTAAAAGAGGTCATGTATGTCTTTTGGAACCCCAATGCCAAAGGCAATTTAAATCACGATACTTCCCACTTGCTTTCAAAATATGTATGTATGTATGTTGTTTTTGTTAAATTAAATTTGTATACCCCCTTCATCCAAAGATCTCAAGGCAGTTCATAGCATAAAAAAAAATCAATATAAAAACACAACATAAAAGATAGAATCATAGAATCATAGAATCATAGAATCATAGAATCATAGAATTGGAAGAGACCACAAGGGCCATCGAGTCCAACCCCCTGCCAAGCAGGAAACACCATCAGAGCACTCCTGACATATGGATGTCAAGCCTCTGCTTAAAGACCTCCAAAGAAGGAGACTCCACCACACTCCTTGGCAGCAAATTCCACTGTCAAACAGCTCTTACTGTCAGGAAGTTCTTCCTAATGTGTAACAACATTAAACATTAATGTTTAATGATAACAACAATTAATGTTTAAGATAACAACAAGAACCAAACCAAACCAAAAACCTCATCTTCTACAAAGAAATTTTAAAAGACATAGAATGTTGATCAACCAAAGGTCTGTTTGAAGAGGAATGTTTTTACCTGATGCCTAAAAATGTATAATGAAGGGGCCAGGTGAGTTTCCCTGGGGAGAGCATTCCACAAATGGGGAGCCAATGCAAAAAAAATGGCCCATTTCCGTGTTGCCACCCTCTAGACCGCTCGTGGGGGAGGCACACAAAGAAGGGTCTCAAATGATAATTGCGGGGTCTGGGTTAGTTCATATGGGAGACGTGCTCCTTGAAGTATCACAATGGGTCAATAAGAAAAGGCACCTGAGAGAAGAAAACATTGGAATCCTTCATAGTTTGAAGAGGAAATACGGTGTAATGATGTCCATGGAGTATTTTACAATTTTCAGATGTACTCCTCTGACATTTTCAATGTTCCCCTGAAATGTAACTTGTGGAGCAGCCTTTTGAGCGAAGGCAGATCCCCTGGCTCATGGCAGGAAATAGTTATACATTTCAAAATGACTGTTTTGGAAAACTGGATGCCCCATATTAAAGACGAATGTTGACAAGTTTCCTCTATTCTGTGTTTCTAAACAAAACAAGAGAGCCTTGTGGGGAAGGAGATCAGCCAACAGCCCGGAGGTACCTTTGCTTCCATGTACACACCCAGCTGGGCACACAGCTGCCTGGTGGCGGCCATCTGGGTGTGTCTAATTAGAAACTGCTTGGAATAGGCACTCACAAATGCTATTAAGAAGAGGTTAGGCAGCAGATGCAACTCAAATCCCCCCTGGCTGAAAGATAAGGCAGCCAGAACCAGGGGATCACCGGGTAATCAGGATATTGTTATTACACCTCCTGGTGCTTTCCTCCAATGAAATATTCCTTTAAAAAGACCAAGGATCACTTGTTCTTGGAATTTACATAGCGTCCTACAGAGACAGATGATTACGGAGAACAGGAAACATAACAGCAGCAAAATGGCACACTGCAATATTATACATAATGTATTGCATGCTGGCATGCCATAGCTTAGGCTAATGTGGTCTCCCCCGCTTTGTCATTTTACACCCTGCTTTTTAAGGTTGCCTTGCCTCATTCTTTTCTGCTCACTTCATCTGATACCTAACATGTAATTTATTGTTTTAGACCGCCATTCCCCTTGGAATTTTTTTAAAGGTGCCACTGTTTGTTCTCCACAAATGCTGAAATTCCAAGTATTGCTGACCAAACAACAACAATACAATACGAAGAGAGGGAGGGGAAGATTTCCAATGCAAATTCTAAGTTCAGCTTCATGGAACATGAATTATTATTTCTTTCCCCTCATCTCCTCAGTGTTTAAAATGGCCTGCACTGTGATGAGCGAAGGCAGCTGGGAGTAATGTAAGGTAGCAATGACACAATATGATGTTTAGGTGGTGGCGACGGGGCAACCAGAATGCATTTCTCTTGTGCAGTGCCAGCGGCGTAGCGTGAGTTGTCAGCACCCGGGGCAACGCAAGTAATTTGCGCCCCCTAACCCGGGGCAAGGCACGTAATTTGCGCCCCCCCTAACCCCTAACCTGCGAGTTGCCGCTGGCGCTGCCGCCCAAACGACGCCGCTTGCCCGGAGGAGGGGGGGGCAGAGAGGCGAGGAAAATGCAACGGCCCAGCAGCTGCAGCAGCAGCAGCGGAGGCGGGGGTGTGAGGTGGGGCTGCCTGGCGGGACCGGACGAGCACTGAGAGCCGCTGCCTGCCGGACGCCTTCAGCCCGGGCGCGCACACAGCTCGTCGGTTCCGCGAGACATGCGGCTCTGCTACAGCCTGCGCCCGAGGCTCTTCGGCGACTCCGGAGGCAGCGAGCGCGCCCCCCCCAGATGTTGCGCACGGTGCGGCCTGCCCCCCTGGCACCCCCCACGCTATGCCACTGTGCAGTGCCATCAACATCTTTCAGGGCAACTGCTGCAGTCAATCCTGCCTCACTGCCTGTCCAGCATAATCCCATTATTTTTTAAAAAATCCTGCCACAGATTGCATAGGGTTTCTGTATGGGCATCTATTGGAGAATTAAATTTATGGTGTAGAACTACCTTTATGGGGATACTATAACCACTCCTGTGCCTATATCCTGTTCACCCCCTTACATGCAATCTCATTCATATTCATAGACAGGGCTTTTTTCAGCCAAAAATCACTTGGGACTCAGTTCCAGCACCTCTCAGGTTGGCACCATTGCAATTATAAGAGAACAAGTGAGGTGTTCATGGTGAGTTCCAGCACCTCTTTTTCTAGAGAAAAAAATAGCACTGTTCATAGCCTTATGAATGATGGGAGTTCATATAAAAATATTATTATTAGACCATTCATTGGGTGGGGGATGCCAGGAAGAACCCCCCCCCCCCCAAAAAAAAAGCAGAGCGTGGAAAATAGAAATTTATCTGAAAATGTTGGAAGAAGGCTGCCACTTTCCTTATTTAATCTCATTGAAAAGTCCCCCTCCCAATTCTCTGGATTTTTTAAATTGAGAAAAGAAAAGAAGGGGGAAAAAGAAAAAAAAAGAAACGAAGCCCTGTAACACTCATTTACTCTGTTTCTAAGCAACATGCTGATTGTATTTCCTGGGATACCTTGGGAATAATGCCACATCACATCACTCCAAAGGCCTTCTGAGATGTATGACTGGTGGGAAGAGGCACAAGGTTATCATTACAGCATCCTGCAGGCTGCATTTCTTGATGAAATCCAGAATCTCATCCAGAAACAGCCCCCCCCCCAACAATTTTGGAGATATCTTCCCTCTGATAGCAGCAGAAAAGCAGCCCCCATTTATTGGAGGGGGGAGAGTACTCAAATATCACTGTCACAAATATACAGTCTAACAATCAGCAGTCTAATTAGCAGTCTAACAATTAATTACCATTACTTTAGTGCTGTCACCTCCCTCTGCTGCACCCTTTCCTAACAACAAACTCATCTAATCCCTGGTTCAGAAGTAGTCAATGCAGTACCCTTCAGATATTTTGGTCTACAGTTCCCATCAGACTCAGACAACCTGGCCAATAAGGAAGATGGAAGTTGGAGTCCACAACATCTGGATGTCATGATGTTGGCAACCACTGCCCTAGGTTTATTGCTGGCTGGACTTTAAAAAATAATAATCAACAATTAGATTGTTTATCAACACTCCTTAGAATGTCCACTGTAGAATGTCTAAGGAAATCACAAGATTTTGCCAACAGTAGTGTTTTAGTGAATCTGAGGGTATCCTTGGGTGAAACACCTGAGAAATCTGAGGAGAAGACTAAACAGATTGGATAAAGCAAGCAAACCTTTTCAGTGGGGTTCCATGTACCCCTAGACCAGAGGGAAACAAAGCTCAGTTTCGTCACACTTAGGCTGTTCTTTAGTTTTCTACCAACACTCAAAGTTGGGGATCTCAGTATTGTTGGTCTTTTAATCTCAGTACACTGAGATTACGAAATTGCATTCACAAGCACTTGACACCTCAGGGAGTTTTGCTTAGGGGAGGCCGAAAAGGGTGCATTTTCACCACCATAATGACAGATCCTATAGAGTGTGATCTTGTGCCATAGGTCTCAGTAAGAAAGCCTGCCAGTAGCTGTTTGCTTGCCAGTTTTTAAGAGCTCTTGTAATACACTTCATTTTTGTAAGTGATTCTGCTGAAGTGTGTATTGGCACCATCCACCTCAGCAATATCTTACCCATTGGTATTTATAGCCATCGGCCACAAACAAGGAAGGAAGGAAAAGTGAATAGAGTTCATGGCCATTTGTAACAGCAAGCACCAATGTGTTCATATCACAGAAACTCCTGGCAATGAATGAGAGATGTCAGAACAAATGCATCACAGCAAGCGCAAGGACTCTGGGGGAAAGGAAGAGAAATGTAATGGCAGGAATGGACACATAAAGAATCACCCACATGGGAGACAGCCTGACCAATTTCCAGTCACAGCTTAAAGCAATCACTCAGAAGAATATGGGAAACATAAAAAGGAAATCTGCAGTGATGGATTAATATACACACTTTGATATTTACACAGGAGCCTCAGAAACAAATCAAAGACAATTACCAGACCACACATGTGTAATTAGCCGACTTGCCAAAACATGCCTTTTTAGCAGCACATACGGAATGGAGCTTGAATGAAGAATAGAACTGCCTCTCTCCCAATTCATAATGCATCCAACACTGGGTCACCACCTAAAGGTAACTGGATCTCATCATAGGTTGCTAGGCCAGTGGCTGTTTGCAAGTTGGAAGAAAATAGGCACAAGCCCAACTGGGAATTCAGCTCCTCATATAGCTGAATGTGTCTCTACCTGTAGGACAGCTTTGACCTCCTCTAGAATATGGAGGCTATTATTTCACCACATAACAAAAGAGGAGGGATCATGTTCTTACTGTGAGAATTTTGAGATACTGGTGATTTGCAGAATGGTGATTATCTTGATATTCAGTGGTGCAATTTAGGTAATTTTAATCTCTGAAGTTAATGGTCTGGTGGAGGAAAGGAAGTCATAAGATGCTTATGTGGATAGCATATCTTACTTCAAAACGTGGTAAGCCAGCTCTGCTGTGTTTGAGGACTTTCCTGGTCATTCTTCTGAGCAGAGACCTGGATGTCTGCCCCCAGTGTCCTTCCATAATGACACCACAGTTGATATTATAGTGATATTATAGTGAGGAACTGATGAAATATTTATGTTGATATTACAGTGATATTATTATATAGTATGTTATATATTATTATTATTATTATTATATTATTATTATTATTATTATTATTATATTATAATATATTATTATTATAATATAGTGATATTATAGTGATATTACAGTTGATATTATAGTGATATTATAGTGAGGAACTGATGAAATACAGCAGGAATGGCATTTCTCTTTCTATTCTTTCTAGTAATTGCCAGACAGCAATCTATGGGAAAGGCCTGGGAATATCATTTGTCACAAAATCTAACCTTTCCAAGCTCTGTGGTAAAGGAAGCATCCATTGCTTCGAAGCCTTTGCTATTAAGGAACACATATACTCAACTGCACGGTGTTGCATGAAAAATTCAACAAGAAACGAAAACAGTGAGTTATGAAATCTTTTTCTCACATATGTAAATATTGGAGATAATGTTATCAGTTAAAATTTGTACCAACTTTTACCCCCCACACACCTTGTTTGAAAATGTGTAAGGTCACACAGACACATATAATATTACTTTCTGGGGTAGACCAGCCTGCAAATTAATTCTCTGGGATTCAGAAAGGCTATTTGCTGTTTTCCTCATCCATTACATGCATGTGTCAGTTTATGTAAAGAAGAGAATGAGAGAGACGTGTCAGAAAAGATATGGGGCCAATCAAGAACGAGGTGACACCTCTAAGTGAACTATGTCAGCTTAATATGTACTGGGAGCTTTTCCTCTGGTTTGAACAGTTTAAAAACTCCCTAGCTTGACTGAGATTTACACAGTACATTGACCAATCATTGGCCTAGTTGTATAACCTTCATTAGCTTTTCTGGGACTACCCACATAAATCCTAAGGAGAATGAGAGAACAGCCCCATTGTCTACAAATCATCGCCAAGCGTTAGAATGGCTCCACACTTCAAACCAAAGCAATAAACTAAAATTTACTTCGTTGGTCCTCAGAAAGAAGTCTCCTGGTCAAGGCATTCAAATGGACAGACCTTTTGCAGCAGCACCATACCAAAAAGAGTAAAGTACAGAAAATCCAAATCATAGGTTTGGAAGGGACCTCAAAGGTCATCTAATTCAACCCACTGCTTATACAGGAGAGCCATTACTACACCATCTCTGCTAGATTGCTACCTAACATCTGCTTAAAAGAAAAGTCCACTACTTCCTAATACAGTATGCTCTCCTGTCTAATAAGTCAAACTATGACAAAGTTCTTTGCTAGATTTAGTCTAAATCCCATTTCATATAATTTTAACTGATTGGTTTGCACCCAACCTAGTACAGTGGTACCTCAGTTTAAGTACAGTCTGGTTTAAGAACGATTCAGTTTATGAACTCCACAAAATCGGAAATAGTGTCCCGGTTTGAGAACGTTATCTCGGTCTAAGAATGGAATCCAAATGGTGGAAGGGCATCAGCAGCGGGAAGCTTCATTAGGGAAAGCGTACTTCGGTTTAAGAATGGTTTTGGTTTAAGAATGGACTTCCAGAACGGATTAAGTTCGTAAACCCAGGTACCACTGTATTGCAAAAGAAATGTAAGGCACTCTGTTGTGTATCTGAGACCCCTTCAGATCTCTATTATATCAGAACAGGGGTGCCAACTTGAATGAAATATTGTGGGAGGAGGTAAGCACCCCACTGCATAATCGATCACAAGATATTGTGCATGCACAACATTTTTTTATTTTTTTAAATAATATTTTATTAGGTTTTATCAATAGAAAAGTTTTAAAAAATACAAAAACAAAAAAGATACAAAATACAAACATTAAACACAAAGAAAGAAAAAGAAAAAAACACATATAAAAGAAAACAAAAATTCCCTTTCTTAATTTCTCATCTTTAGTTAACTTATTTTCCTGACTTCCTCACGTCTCCCATTTTTGTATCCCTTTTAAAAATTGGTTCAGCTAATTCATGTCCTATTAGTTTATCTATTATTAATCCCATCTTACATTTTACCTTGTTGCTAGAACCCCTTCAATTCATTTCAATGTCATCAGCATTCAAAAATTTTACAATATTTCTGCAAATAAGTTTTAAATTTCCTCCAATCTTCTTCCACCAACTCTTCTCCCTGATCTCGGATTCTGCCAGTCATTTCCGCCATCTCCATATAGTCTATTAGTTGCATCTGCCATTCTTCCAAGGTGGGTAGGTCTTGTGTCTTCCAATGCTTTGCGATGAGAATTCTTGCTGCTGCTGTAGCATACATAAAAAGAGTTCTATCCTTCTTTAACGCCGATTGGCCAACTATGCCCAGGAGAAAGGCCTCTGGTTTCTTCGGGAAAGTATATTTAAATACCTTTTTCAGTTCATTATATATCATTTCCCAGAAAGCCTTGATCCTTGGGCACGTCCACCAAAGGTGAAAAATGTACCTTCAATTTCAAGGTGAAAAAATGTACCTTCAATTTCTTTACATTTCCAACATTTGTTATCGGGCAAGTGATATATTTTTGCAAGCTTGACTGGAGTCATGTACCACCTGTACATCATTTTCATAATATTCTCTCTTAGGGCATTACATGCCGTGAATTTAATCCCGGTGGTCCACAACTTCTCCCAGTCTGGCAGACCAATATCAGGGATTAAGCAGTGGTCTTTTTCCTCACTTTCTTATCCTCAAGTCCAAAATTTCCTTCTCTCCCTCACTCTAAGAGGGAGTTCTTGCATCTGGCATTAAAATTTAACTCCTCTTAGTTCTGCTTCTTCAGCTCTAGCTTCAAAAGTCTCCGCAGAAGTAGCGATCAACTCTCAGCACTGCGCCACACACCCCGTCTCGCTCCGGGACTCTTTGCCGAGTCCCTTCACCAAATGGGGGGGGCGCAAAAGGTGCCCGCCAAGTCCCACGGTCGCAGGCTTCCCTCGCCTGCGGTTTTCGGAAGGGCCCCCCGCTTCGCTGTAGCAGGGAGACCCGATTTCTGCAGAGCTTCTCCCTCCGACTTAGAGGGATTCTGCCATTGCCGATGGCGCCGCCTCCGGAAGTCCCGCACATGCACAACATTTTAATGGCAATGCCCATTAACTTTTTTTTGGGGGGGGGTGGTTTGGGCCCCTCTGATATCTTTTTTTGGGGAGGGCAAATGGACCTCAGCCCCTAGAAGTTAGCTCCTATGTTTCAGGGAAAGCAGGGTTGCTTTTAATGTTGCCACACCAGCTCCATGGCTGGCAACACAAATGTGCTTGGATCAGGGTCTCCACTGCAACTTGGGGGGCATTGTTAAGATCCAGTAGATCCTTGGTCACTCAGCTCTGCCCAGCTACCTTACAGTTCAAGTCTACTTTCTGGTGGGGATACTGCCAGCAGTAGCTTCAACATGCTCATGCTTTTGATGGGCAGAGACGGGATTTCTACAGCAGCACAGCCTCCCTGTCAGTACAGCCCAGCACCACCAGATGAAGCTGAGCATATAGGCACCACTAAGTCTCCCAAACCCTCTCCAATGGGGCAGATCAGATTGCTCTGCCTGGGATCATGTGAGCTGAGCAACACAAGTTCATTTTCACATCTAATTCCTCTTCCAGTTAAGGATATGTGAGCAGAAGCTTGCTTTCATGTGCATACAGATTCTAGGCAGATCAAGAGACCTTACTCAAAACAAGGGCTCCCCCCCCCCCAGTCAGAACTCACTGAAACTCAGTTCTGGCACCTCTCAGGAGGGAGGTGTTCATGGTGAGTTCTGTCACCTCTTTTCCCAGAAAAATTGCACTGCTCAAAATGCCTTACTTATTAGCAAATAAAAACAGAATCTGTGGTCTTTTCAGATTCCTGGATTATCCCAACGCAGCAAAAACAACGTGGGAAGAAGCAATTATAATTTACTGGTCTCTGTAGCTATAGCAGTGCAGTACCCTTCAGAGGTTTGACTTCACTCCCAGAGGCACATTTGTTGTCTCTAAAGACAGACAGACAACACAAATATCCTTACTGGATAAACCATTATTTGCATAACATATTCTTCATTGATGACGTGTGTCCCCTCCTGGTTTCCACTGCTATGCACTGAATTGTGTTTCTAATTTACACCCACCCAGCCACCCATACATGGATTTTCTCACATAGCAAGAAAGAGGGAAACAAGGATCATATTGTCAAAATTGCAATGTGAGGGGAGGGATATCTTTTTTTACCCTCACAGCTTGGATGGCATCCAGGCTGCAGTGTGATTTCACACTCCCTTGAACTTTGTAATAATTTTATATTAGTGATTTATCTTCTTGAACCAAAAGACCTCATTCAATCTTGTGAATGTATATGCAAAAGACTCCATAAAAATAAATCTAAGGATGGATTCTGAAGTTGTATGCATGTTGCAAGAGTGCTATCTAGTACCTAGCAAATGCTGGGCAAGTTAGTGGAGTAGCCGTTCTGGTTGTTGCTCACTTCTGTATACCCACATTCATTTCTCTTCTTCGTCCCCTTCCTTAGTGCTTGCCCCTTTCCTTTTTGTTTTGTTTTCTTATTTATGCAAAAAGAGGTAGAATGTTGGTGGGGATTGGAATACAAGGTATTGATGGATCCCTAAATCAGGAGAAAACAGTGTCATCCACCAATGCCACTTCCAGGAAGAAAGGTAATTTAAAAATCTGTACCCTAACCAGTACAGGTTCCACAAATACATTATATTACTTTCAGAGCCTTCCACCTTGCTAATGGCACCCAGTGTTGACAAAGGATGACTGCCAATACAATTCACATAACGTTGGTTAGGGAAGAGTGACCCACATATGTCAATCATATTCTGTATATTGTGGTATAATGGTAGTGTAGCATGGCAAGCTCATCATCTCAACTTTGGGATGTAGGCAAATGAAGAAGGGAAAATCAATAGCATTCTTCAGCTGGTGACACAGTTTCCACACAGCTCAAGGTATTGTGGTTATTAATATTGCGCATATGGAAGCAATAAAAAATAAAAAAATAAAAAAATAAAAAATGATTCCTTTTAGAATAAAAAAATCACCCATACCCAAAAATATGGTTCCAAAGCTTTACTAATAGAACTTGTTCGAAAACAGACTTATAAAAAATAGGATACATCCCAATAGTTGCATAAAATCGTGTGCTTATCTAAGCATAGGTTCAGCATCTTAAGAATATAAAATTACTTCAAAGAGATCTGAAATCAAAGGTCTTTCTCTCCACACAGTCTCCATTACATCATTTGCACCCCTTTATCTTGTGGCTTCAGAACAGACAACTCCCTCAAAATGAAGATTTGCCACTGAATACCTTACTCATGTGATCTAAAGTTAAACACCATGTAAGGGAGAGCAGAGGTACATTCTCAGTTAATTAGCAGCCTATTAGGCACTCAGAGAGCCTTACTTAGCTTCAATGGAAATTTATATGTTCCCTTTAACAATACACATACATGGTCATTTTCTATTTCAATGTGCAATTAAACAACTATACCTAACATTGTGAGCCCAGCCCAATCATTCAAGTCTCTACTGTTGCTGGAGTGTTTTCCCCACAGTGAAAGGAGTGAATTCACACTGAAAATATTGGTATGAAGACAAAGTCGGGGGAGAGCCCATATTCTGCCACAGACCCTTCAAAAGAGAAGTCAGTTCTCCAAATTAAGCTTTGTCACCCTCCAGTAATGGTCATATAGCTCATTTGTTAGAAAGAATAAAAAATGATACTGAGGCCTATAAGTAGTTTTCCAGAGCTCAGGAACGAATGACTTGTCAACTCAAAGGCAGAGTAATGGCTTTGAACATATCACAAAGTACCCTCTTAGGACTGAAATGGCAGGTTATACAATTAACAGACCACATAAAGCAGCTAACATGGATGACTATGATGCAGTCCACATGGATTTAGGATGGAGAATTTCTTCTGCCAGTGTGGGGATATTGCAACAGTGCAACTGGCAGAGACTCCAGCATAAATATTTAGGAATGCTGTCATTCCCTTTGACATCAACAGGACTAGGCTTGTTTAGAACTACATGCTCCATTGTAGCTAGTTTGTGAATTACACTAAGCCTGCGTAAACTTATGATCCACTAAGCCAAATGCAGACTATCTGCCTGTATGGCAACATATCAGGGTTTTTATGCCTGCTTGGAGCAGCATTAAGAAGGCTGCCAAGCACCTGGCAGGCCACAATATACGGCTGGCAGGTTGTGTTCAGCTAGTTATGTGACATGTCATATAGATTAAGCCATAGGCCACTGATGATCTGGCTTTTGAATTGCTAGGAATCTCCTCCCTCCCATTTGTCCAGCTGTGAGCCAATTCTTCTCCACACTGAGAGAAAGATATCTAAAATATACATTGCAAAAAGTCGCATGACCATATTCTGATAGGGATATGGTTCCTGTCCCTTTACTTGTTGTATAGAAGAGAAGATCTGGCGGAAGCAGCTTGCTGTCATGAACGGAGGCTGCAGCTGCCAAAATTCTGTCCTCCGTACAACTACCAGCAGTCCAAGTAGGAACAGAGGAGAAAATCATTCACATTTCTAAAGCGAACAAACTCAACATGCCATTCTCAGACTTATGTACATGTGGATCAACCAGATAACACATTTTCTGAAAACTGTGATATAGTTTCAGTTTGAAGAATGTGCACAAAAATGCCTATTTCAGGAAAAATACAAAATAGTATGTTTTAGTCTAAGAATGCATGCAAAAGTCATGCATCTGAAATGTATTTTGTGTGTGTTTTCTTTTTTAAAAAGAAATCAACAAAAACGGGAAAGAATGGCTGTAGGACTGAGTGCAAGCAAAATGTAAATGGAAAACACTTAATCAATATATCCCAAAACACCAGTGTTCTCCTTGGCATCTAGTCGTACTAATTGTTAGCCAGGACTTTGGCAGCTTATGAAACACTGACATAGTTTAACACTTTTACCATTCTACCTGGGATAAGTTTTTCACTCCTCTATTAGCAAGGACAGTTCATATCTAGTAATGACTTTGACCATGCTAATATATGGTTTACTAAATTTGAGGATGCCAGGAATGTAAATGGGTACCCCTACCTTGCCTTTGAGATGGGAAAGGGGGTATGCTAGAATCACACAGCACCGATGGATGCTGGAGACTGAGTTAACCTTGTCTAGCAACAGCCAGGACACTGAGTCAGAGGCTACAGTGTCAATACCTAAATGACTCTGAGCCTAATGCTAGTAAGAATACGATCACTGAACTTGAGGTTAGCAGGCAGGAAGCCCTTTAAAGCAGACCCAATAACACCACTACATGTGAAAAACAGAGCCAATACCTTCACAGACATCTTTCCCTAGGAATGCCTCAACACTACCTTGCCAGTCTAATAACCCACTGACAATTTCTGCTCCTGTTTTTTTGTTGGAATTCCCCTGCATCCATAGTATAATCACAGGATAAACTGGATGGAGCAATGGGTGTGACTCTGATATTTGTGTGGCAGGCCGAGGCGCCAGCTTGAGATGGTGATGGGGGGAGGGGAACCCCATGCACATAACATCAGGACGTCCCAACCTCATGCATCAGGACACAGAGCTGAACACAGGGCCATCTTACCCATAGGCACTAGGGGTGCGGGGCACCCGGCCGCCGGGCTCTCATCGGAGTGCTGTAGCAGGCTCTTCTGCTGCAGGCGGCTCTGCGCCATGAGTTCAGGGACGACTGAGCCAGTGAGATGCTGAGGCGGCCGGCTGGCCGGCTCTGCCCTCCTGCACACCTGGGACTGGGCACTGGGGGGGGCACCGGGTGGATCTTTGCACCCCGGCACTGCATATGCTTAAGACAGCCCTGGCTGAACATGGCAGCCGTGTGGCTTGCATGGCCAGCAGCTCCACTGCCTCTTATTGACACTGCCACTGGCACGAAGCTGTTTTGAGCATCCTTCTCCTCCATGGCAGGAGGAGAAGGAGGCTGTCACTGGAAACATGCCATGGTCGGCCCTGCACTTCTCCTCCATGTTTTATGAACATGAAGAGGGGGTCGGCCCCTGCCCCCCAAAATAGGGGGGAGCAAGATGGCACGGGTCTCTGGAGCTGGCTCCCCCTGGTGGTAGGCTATATCCCAATCACACAAAAGCCAAAGGTTACTAAAGACACACACATCTCTCCATCCAGGTGTTGTTACAGTTAAAGAGACCATTCCAGTTAGGCAAAAGAAGGCATGGAGCAGGGCCATTGTGTGGGTCAGTAGGGTGCAGCCTGAGGAGAAAGAAGGGCCTGGGGAGAGTCCTAAAGATCTGATAGGGAAGCTGCATTCAGCCCTCAGGACTGAGGTCCTCCACCCCTTCCTTAGACAATCCTCATTCCTCTGCGATTTCAAATTATTCATCAGCTTACTCTGCACCTGACAATGTTATTTGCAGCCTTAGAACTCGTGTGTGCTTCAGTACGGCTTAGCTCCCAATGTGCTGAAAACATCCAATATACCTACCTTATGACCCCAGTAATTAGAATTTTATTGCATTTTTAAAACATCTACAAATCCCCCTCCCTGCAAATGCATAATCACAACATTTCCCCAGCACCAGATGGTCAAGATTTACCATGTTATCATCCTCAATGCATTTTCTCAACTTGATTTGGAAGAGTGGGTCCCCTCCTCTTCTTTACAACATGTAGAAGGCAATGTTCCTCCTGCTGCTTTAATAGCAGCAGATGGGTGAGCAGCTAGATCATCTATTATTTGAAAAGCAAGGTGTTTTGTCTCGCTGGATTATGTTCAGTGATTATTGTTGGTTCAGGACTAAAAAGCTGTGAATGGAGTATTATATATATATATATATAGAGAGAGAGAGAGAGAGAGAGAGAGAGAGAGAGAGAGAGAGAGAACTACATGCAAGAGCTATGACAGAGCATCTGCTGAAAACTGTCTGGTTCGCTTTCAGGCATGAGGGGGCATAGAGTGGAAATCACAAGGGAAAGCGGATGACTCTGGAGTCACTGAACCAAAGAGGGAGTAAGCAAGTTGCCTAATTCTAGCTACAGTGTCTTTAATACCTCTCATAGGACTAAGCAGTGGGAAACAGAGAGTTTGCAGACAAGCTTATTCCTGTTGCTTTCAAATGCCTGGCCTTGAGAATCAGCAACAGGCATTTTCAAAAGCACAGAACCTTTGCATGGAGAAAAAAGGGTTGATAAGAATGCAATGGAACTGCCATGAAGGCAATAAGGAGCAGGGCTGGATCTACCCTTTTTACAGCGAGAAAAGATGAGCATAACTATGTCAGTGATGCTGACCTGTATGAGAGTTGTGGCATCAACACAGTTATGCACTGAATGATTTGCTTGCCCTCTGTGATTACTGAAATTTGGTGTTACCAAATTGGTAGAGAAAGGCTCAGAGAAGTAGCTACCGAACTATTCAAGTAGTTTCTAAACTGGCTTGATGTCTAAGCTCAGGCCTTCAAGCTCTTCAGGATGGAAACAGAAGCCACTGACATCTGTTTTGACTTTCACTGTGTGCATGAATCTGAGACACAAGAATGTTTACTTGTCCCAAAGCAAGATGCAAACTGAACCACAGAGGAAACATGCTCTTCCAACAGTTAAGTTCTCCCACCACAAATCCGTTAAATAAATGCATATATACCAGTGAAAATAAAATGCATTACTTTAGTGGTAAAGATAAAGGTAAAGGGACCCCTAACCATTAGGTCCAGTCATGGCCAACTCTGGGGTTGCAGCACTTATTTTGCTTTATTGGTCAAGGGAGCCCAAGGTCATGTGGCCAGCATGGCTAAGCCACTTCTGGTGAACCAGAGCAGCACACGGAAATGCTGTTTACCTTCCTGCTGGAGTGCTAACTATTTATCTACTTGCACTTTGACTTGCTTTCAAACTGCTAGGTTGGCAGGAGCAGGGACCGAGCAATGGGAGCTCATCTTGTCACGGGGATTCGAACCGCCGGCCTTCTGATCAGCAAGTCCTAGGCTCTGTGGTTTAAACCACAGCACCACCTGCGTCCCTATTTTAGTGGTAATTGCATGTAAATATACATATAGTGGCCAAAACTGCATAGAAAACTCTGTACAAAAATGTGTGTAATGGGGGAAATGCACACTAAAATGCTAACAAATTTTCTTGAGGTCTGTCACCTCAAACTGACACAGAAATGTGGAGATCTGAACTTAAGAATGGAAAAATGAGATATAGAGAGAAACTGAAATAGATTCACCTAACCGTACATATGATTGATAGACTTTTTTATGTTCCTGGATAGATGCTCTGATGAGAGAGAGAGAGAGAGAGAGAGAGAGAGAGAGAGAGAGAGAGAGAGAGAGAGTCCAAAAGCAATAGCAGATGTTCTTGTATATATTCATTTGATGGATGAAAATGATTATCAGTATGTATTTGTTTAATATTGTAAAGTAGGGCCAGATGACCAGTGGCTCATGTATCCAGATCTAACCTTGGAGCTGCAATTTTCAGACTGACAACTGAGCCTTCTTCCCAGGGAGCTCTGGGAATTGTAGGTCTTTGAAGGGAATTGGGTTGCCTAACAACTCTCAGCACCCTTAACAAAGTACATGTTCCCAAGATTATCTGGGTGAAGCCATAGCGGTTTAAAGTGGCATGATGCTGTTTAAAATGTATTGTGTAGGTAGGGCCTAAAATTGACATAATGGCAGGACTAAGATGCATGGAATGTGATCAGGACATAAATATGATCTTCTGGTTCCAGATATGTGAAGGAAAACTCCACAGGGATCTTAGACTATGTGTTCCGGACCAGTGGGAATTAATCCATACATAATATGAAAAAAAATATGGGCCAAGTGAAAGTATGAGTCTCAGCCTCTCCTATATTCCTAGACCTTACCTTTATCCCACTCTTACCACTCTACAACATCTTTGGCCTGCCCTAGATCTTTTGAGTCCAGACTGGCTTTGTCCAAGAGGCAGAGGCAAAATCACAGCAACCAAAACAAGAAAAGAAACAAATCCATGTGGCAACCAGAGGTGCGTTTTCCCTTTTTACAATATCTACCATCAGTAATTTCCCCCCTCTACTCTCTCATTAATCAAGCCCCTAATGTTCACTTTGTTATCACTCTGACACTTCCTGGGGTTTGGTACTATCTGTTTTATTGTGGATATTTCTATACATAGAATTGCAGCCGTTAATCATGTTTGGTTTGCTGATTCCCACTTGCTTAGCATCCTTAAGTCTTTCCTGCTTTTCGCCCTCCAAGGCTGCTGATCCCTTGACTGACTCCTGCAATCCATCAGTGTCTGGTCTTTAGAACTGGCTTGCCCTGTTGCACAGGGCATCTTGTGCCCCTCCTCACACACAAAACGGAGTATAATACACTCCAAAGCAGGAAAGGGAGGAGAGGGGAATGGAGTGCTTTAAGATAAAGCAGTCAGGGCATGTGCCAAATATCCATTATAATCCGTTTAAATCTCAGCTTGCTCTCATTATCTCCAATGTCTTTATGAGAGTTCGACGACTGGGACATTATTGCTTGTCATAAAGCGAGAGCTGCTTCAGTGATGGCAACCTTTGCTTACTTTCTGATGTGAGAAATATAAATAGATCCGAGCTAATAGGAGAAAAATAGCTCAGCATCTGGAAAGGGAAAATGATGCTCATAGCCGCTCAGTCGGTAGCCAGGAAAAAAAAAGTCATTTCCTATAAAATATAGTTAATGTTTACAGCCGTTTGGGCGACTGGGCGAAGTAATCCATTTAAAAATACACTTCAGGTTTAGATCCACTTAGTGGTACAGACACTTTGCACACATTATATTTATTCCAGCTCCAGTGCGCTCCCAGCGCTGGTGTTTGAAACCCAGAGCACATGACATTTCAATCCATAAGTTTCCTGCAGTTTCATGAGAAATGTTGCTGTTTGATACACTTTCCTTCAAACCAGCTTCCATCCCAAAAATAGGGAAGGAAATCCGTTCACAAGATAGAAATTCTGCAAAACCCATTATCAATATAGTGGGCTGGAAGAACTGGGGGTGGGTCATATTTGGCAACCAATGCACTCCTTTGGTTTCAGATAGTACATGGGTAAGGTAAAGGTAAAGGGACCCCTGACCATTAGGTCCAGTCGTGGCCGACTCTGGGGTTGCGGTGCTCATCTAGCTTTATTGGCCGAGGGAGCCATCATACAGCTCCAGCGCACAGAAACGCCGTTCACCTTCCTGCCGGAGCAGTACCTATTTGTCTACTTGCACTTTGATGTGCTTTCGAACTGCTAGGTTGGCCGGAGCTGAGACCGAGCAACGGGAGCTCACCCCATCACGGGGATTTGAACCACCGACCCTCTGATTGGCAAGTCCTAGGCTCTGTGGTTTAACCCACAGCGCCACCCGCATCCCTCAGTACATGGGTAGACGAGTCTAAAAAGTTCAGGACCTAATTTTTTACAGCCGACTAGCAGCTATGTTGGCTCATATACAAGAAGTAATGTATTTAGCACTAACTCTTAAAGTGTATATTCCATTCTGACTAAACTGAAGCCTCCTGAACCTTCTATTCTTGATACTTCAGTTTGGGAACAGACACAATGTTGTAGTAAGCATTAGAATATTATAGGGTTTTATCCATGTTCCTGATTTAATAGCTACCCTAACATTATCACAATCAAACTAAATATTTAAGTGATCAATACTTGTTTATCATTTTATTACACAAAATATGGGGTTAACTTCAGGGCAAATGTCAGGTTGTTTGCCCCAGTTACCAAGGCACCTAGTTCTGGTCCTGCTATCATTTATTCTTCATTCTGCTAGGCTTCTGTTTAGAAAGCTTCATATTAATCTGCTGAATTCTATGCCATCCTTTGTAATTAGCTCCACTTTTGCTACTCTGTTAATAAACACTTTTTTCTGTTTGGAAAGTGAGGAGGAATTAAAGAACCTTTTAATGAGGGTGAAAGAGGAGAGCACAAAATATGGTTTGAAGCTCAACATCAAAAAAATGAAGATCATGGCCACTGGTCCCATCATCTCCTGGCAAATAGAAGAGGGAGAAATGGAGGCAGTGAGAGATTTTAATTTCTTGGGTTCCATGATCACTGCAGATGGTGACAGCAGTCACAAAATTAAAAGACCACTGCTTCTTGGGAGAACAGCAATGACAAACCTAGACAGCATCTTAAAAAGCAGAGACATCACCTTGCCAACAAAGGTCTGTATAATTAAAGCTATGGTTTTCCCAGTAGTGATGTATGGAAGTGAGAGCTGGACCATAAAGAAGGCTGATCGCCGGAGAATTGATGCTTTTGAATTATGGTGCTGGAGGAGACTCTTGAGAGTCCCATGGACTGCAAGAAGATCCAACCTATCCATTCTTAAGGAAATCAGCCCTGAGTGCTCACTGGAAGGACAGATCCTGAAGCTGAGGCTCCAATACTTTGGCCACCTCATGAGAAGAGAAGACTCCCTGGAAAAGACCCGGATGTGGGGAAAGATTGAGGGCACAAGGAGAAGGGGACGACAGAGGACGAGATGGTTGGACAATGTTCTTGAAGCTATGAAGATGAGTTTGACCAAACTGCGGAGGCAGTGGAAGGCAGGAGTGCCTGGCATGCTCTGGTCCATGGGGTCATGAAGTGCTGGACACGACTAAACAACTAAACAACAACAACATACTGTATAACCCAAACCAAGCTGCCAACCAACATTTAAAAAGCTGGTAGAATCACACAATATCTTAAACATTATTATTATTATTATTATTATTATTATTATTAAAAAAGCAAAATCATTTGTTATGGTTGGGGAAGAATTTACAGCGACAAAACAGTTAGCAAGGTGCATTAAGCAGATGCTTTTTCAGTTGTATACAACTCTGACAGGACAAATTGCCAGTGCATTTCTTTATTCATTTTATTGGCATGCATTTTTAAACTTGCAACCTGCTCTTGCTCTTTGAAACACTATAAACAGATGTTCTGATGTACTAATATAGAGGTCACACTTGTTAAGCATAAGTGTGGAAAGAATTGCAGGGGATTCTATTTTCTTTCTGGCTTAGCCAGCAAGCATGCATAGAAATGATCTAAATAAATAAGATTTGTAACTTGAAGCAAAATATAATTATGGGGTCAACAGGAAACAGCATGGACTATGACTCAACCCCTGTAAACATAGATAGCAAGGCAGAGAGTGCAGAAAACTAGACTGTGAAAAGGGAGGGGCAGATCTCCTTCTCCCCACCCAAATTCTGCTGCAAGGCACTGATAGTATCCGTGCACGTTCAATATCATTCAATACCGTAGTCTCATGCTGAAAGCTATTTCTAATCTTGATAAGAGTAGTCTATCAGTAGAGGCCTCAGCTGTCAGATGCATCCAGGGAAGGAGCAAGGTCTCAGTGTCCAGGCAACAGAGGAGAGAGGAGGCAAAGAGGAAAGCAAATGAACCTGGCACATTAGGATCATAGCTCAGTAATGCAGAGCACTAGGTTAACAAGCAGAAGCTCCTGAGTTCATTCATTAAAGGGATAAGGTAGCCCTCTGGCTGAGAACCTAGAGAGACATTCCCCAAACCAAAAGACAATACTGTACTGGGCGAGATGAACAAATCGTTGGGGTGCTGCACCTTTTGCAAGTAGAAGGGGTCTGATTGTGGCCATTGTGAATAATTAAGAATGTTTCAGGTAAGGAACACAAACCTACAAACCCCTTAATAACCAAGTATTAAACACCTTTCATAACACCTTGCTAAACGGTCTTGGCCCAGTATACGTGAAGGAGTGTCTCCACCCCCATCGTTTAGCCCAGACACTGAGGTCCAACGCCGAGGGCCTTCTGGCGGTTCCCTCACTGTGAGAAGCAAGGTTACAGGGAACCAGGCAGAGGGCCTTTTCAGTAGTGGTGCCCACCCTGTGGAAAGCCCTCCCACCAGATGTCAAAGAAAACAACAACTACCAGACTTTTAGAAGATATTTGAAGGCAGCCTTGTTTAGGGAAGTTTTTAATGTTTGATGTTTTATCATGTTTTTAATATTCTGCTGGGAGTTGCCCAGAGTGGCTGGGGAAACCCAGCCAGATGGGCAGGGTATAAATAAAAATTATTACTACTACTACTATTATTATTATTATTATTATTGCTAAGCGAGTGAAGGAGATGGCCACAGATACACAAGCAGGAGCAACCAATTGCATATACTCCTCGGGCCTCCCACTGCCATGTCTGCAGCAAGTAATTGCTGTTGATATCTTAAAATGGTGGTGATGTAGAATATTTGTCTCACTTGCTCAAGTGTACTCAAACCAGAGGTGTGCATCCATTATCCAGTATGGTACAATGTCTCAAACAGTTCCTACACAGGTCTATGCTCTTTGAGTAGCTACTACACAGAACTAATTTAATACTCAACCTTGAACAGCAGAGGTCATGAATGCCAACACCGACAGAATATCTATATGTGGTCCGAAGAGGATGCTCAGTAATAGATTGGGTTTTAGAAAGGAAGCTGAGGTAGAAAGTGGGCCAATCTACATCCTTAAAGAATGCTTTTAAAGCAATTTAGGAGACAAAATGAATGGCAGGAAGAGGAAATCTTAGATGAAAACAACCGTTTCATTTTGATAATTTATAAAAAAAGATGCTATTTTTCTTAGCTTACCAAAAAATCATACAGTTATGACACATTATTTGTTTCAGCTGCAAGATCACCCGGAGGCGAAAGAATATCATTATCGAATAATTCATGTATCAGAATACTAAATACTGGACAGCAAAGTCTTACATTAGCAGAAAAGCTAATGTTTGTTGCTTAGAAATTGTTGGTATTGCTAATGTAAGACTTTGCCGTTCAGTATTTAGTTTTCTGATACATTAATTCTTTGATAATGATATTTCTCCAGTCATCCAGTGTATGGAAAGTCCCTCTGATTTTTTAAAAAAATCGGAATGTAATTTGCTCTTATTTGTTTGTATTGTGATTTGATTTGATTTGCTATTAATTGGGATGGATTAATAAAAATTATTTATATAAAAAAGAAATTTTTGGTGATTAATTTAGCAGCGGAGGCATGACTTGGTCATTATGAGTATGGCTCTTCTTATCGCCATGTGTATGTAAAACTCTCTGATCGCTTCCCCCTTGAACTTAAAAAGGGTAGCACAAGTAATAATAAATTCACTCTCAGTTTTGCCCACATAGGCAGAGAAGTCCTGATTTAAATACTGATTGAAAGGTCCATCATAATAACTTGCCCTCAAAAGGGCATGCCCATCCAAACACCTCCCTTCTATGTTTTGCCTCAAGGGGCAAACAACAGCTTTTTCTGCATGAAGCAGAAAAAAATAGCAAGGGGTAAAGTTAAATCCACATCTCACTAAGACTCGATCCCCCACACTACCAGGGGAGCATAACAGTAACCCCATGTAGTTGTATTGGCCACATGTGGGACTTCTACGTATGAAGAAGAAGAAGAAGAAGAAGAAGAAGAAGAAGAAGAAGAAGAGGAGGAGGAGGAGGAGGAGTAGTTTGGATTTGATATCCCGCCTTTCACTCCCCTTCAGGAGTCTCAAAGCAGCTAACATTCTCCTTTCCCTTCCTCCCCCACAACAAACACTCTGTGAGGTGAGTGGGGCTGAGAGACTTCAAAGAAGTGTGACTGGCCCAAGGTCACCCAGCAGCTGTATGTGGAGGAGCGGAGACGCGAACCCGGTTCCCCAGATTACGAGACTCCCAACTCTTAACCACTACACCACACTGGCTCTCTATGAGACGTGCTTATGTTCAGGCTCCATTTTTGTAGCTCTCATGAGCGGTGCATATGCAGTTGACACATTACCAAAATAATGCTGCTTTAAAAAGAGCTACTGTCATCATGGAAATCTCAGTGATTGAAAAATACTTCACACACATGGAGGAGACAGGTCACCTAGAAATGAATGATCTGGCAGCAGGGACTCCCTTCCATCTTCCTGGGGCAACTTGCTGAGAGAGCCACTTCTGAGCTGGAGAGGAGGTGGTGTTGCAGGCAAACGCCCTCCCCACGCACATGGGGGCTGACTCCAGCCCCCGCGAGACTGAGGGAATCCTTGGGCACGTCATCTCTCTGTCCAGCCAATCGGCTGGGCAGGGAGGCGTGGCCCAGGCTATTTAGGGCCGGCGTGGCTGAGGATTTCCCTCTCTTCTTCGTTCCAGCTGCTCCGGTTTCCCACCCTGCACGCCCTTAGGTTTGACATTGCTATGGACTTCGGCTGGTTGGTAGGGGTATTGTTATGCAAATGAGAGGGAGGGAGGAAGTGCCATCACCTTTCCCCAAAGCGAAGGGTAGTCCGGTAAAGGATTCCGGGGGGCGTTGCCCCGTCCAAAGCCTATGGAGGTGTGGGCCTAAGGCACGCCCCCGAGTGGTGACCCCGGGGGAGCGCCTGATTGATGTACATCAGCAGGACTCCCCCTACTGGTGGTTAACCCTTGCCAGCCTTCATGCAATCAGGCTGAAGCCGGTTAGTCAATAGGACCAATGCCTAAGCCAATACCGCTCAATTCTGCAATCAATAAAGTTGTGGCCTTTTACGTCCATTAACCTTAAATTCTGTGTCCTGTGTCTTATTTTCCAAGGAGGGAGGCGGGACTCACCACGCAACACCAACATGTGTGAAGATACCCCTCAACCACAGGTGTGGGGAGCTTGTAGCCCTCTAGATGTTGCTGAACTACAACTCCCATCACCTGTGGCTATTGGCCATCCTTCCTGGGGCTGATGCTCAACAATATCACCTCTCTGGGCCAAGTGGATTATTTTGAGTACTTAATTGTGCATCTGTGGAATGCTATTACTTTAGATCCAAAAATTGTTTACATTAATGTATGAGTTTATATTAGTGTTTACATGTATATCATCTGAACATGGATTAAGTTTGTTTTATTTTTGCTGTGCCATATGGGTCACTTTAAGAAAGATATTCTGCATCTGTGGATTACCAACACCTGTAACCCAATCAATAAGAAGAAGAAAAAGAAGAAGAATTTGGATTTGATATCCCACTTTATCACTACCTGAAGGAGTCTCAAAGCAGCTAACATTCTCCTTTCCCTCCCTCTGCCACAGCAAACACTCTGTGAGGTGAGTGGGGCTGAGAGACGTCAGAGAAGTGTGACTAGCCCAAGGTCACCCAGCAGCTGCATGTGGAGGAACGGAGACGCGAACCCGGTTCCCCAGATTACGAGACTACCACTCTTAACCACTACACCACACTGGCTCTCAATATTGTGCTTGTCCATATAACCCTACTTTGTAACAGTTGCTGCTTACCGCAGCTACTACCATGCCATAAGATTCACTGTCCTGTAATATCACATATGGTATATACAGTTATTTATGGTTTTATATTATTATTGCTGTAAAACGTGTGAGATCATGATATTGTATTTATTTGCATTACTTAGAGCTTTAACTACTGATGAAGCCCAGGATGGCAAAACAAGGCCAATATTCCGGAAATCCTTGTCTTAGACTCTGAAAGGATTTTGTGGAACTGTAACAACCTTTCATGTGGATGGTTTGGACTTCATGAACAGACAGGTGGAATAGACACCATTACACGGATGGACCTTATGCATGAACCAACTAGAGACTGATCTGATCCACTGGGTCTTCTGCTTTGTTCGTTTCTTGAACTTTATGAGTTACTTCTATTGAAATTTACAATTTGATACTATGAATAGTATACCTTATTTATCTAAGAACACAGCCGGTTATGTCTTGTTTGTTTATTGAGGATGCTTTACATGACCATATGTTTGTTTGTTGTTGTTTTGCCAGGTTCATTTCCAGAACAAATGAGGCTAAAGCATGCAGGTTAGGTAAGAAGAGTTCCTTTAAAGAAGAGGAAGGAAGAAGAAGAGGCAGACTTACCTACTGGAGACATTTCAGGGACACTGGCAACGTAAGGCCCATCGAGAAATTTTGGTTCATTATCATTAATGTCCTGCACTTTGATGATGAACTCTGATTCGGGCTCCAGTGGCTTCCTTGTATCGATGTCCACTGCTTGAGCACGGAGGGTGTAGAAAGGCTTCTCTTCGCGGTCAAGGCTCTTTATGGCATGAATGTCCCCTGTGGTCTCGTCAATGGTAAACACTGTACCAGCGCCATCTCCTGATAACGTGTACTTAACACTTCCCACTCCCTTGTCCAAGTCAGAATGAAGCTTAACAGAAAAAGAGAGAAAAGGTCAAAGTAATTAATAAGAGAAATTCATGGATGGAAGAACGGTAGCTTTTTCATTTTAAATATTAATCCAAAAATCATTTCAATCTCTAATGATATCAAAAGGGAAAGTTGCTATTTCTGAGGAAGACAGGAACATTGCACAAACTCTTTGGGATCTTTAAGTGTACCTAACTCTGTTTATAGAAATTATTACAAATAACAACATGCAGATTATTTTATAATTCTTATCTCAGTTAGCCTCTGTGTTCTTCCGAGGTTGATTAGACTGCGAGACACCAGCCTGTCCATAGCCATCCAATCAGTGTGGGTTTGGATTTCAGTGATATATGCTAGTCCAGGAATTGTCAGTTGCACTTCTTGTATTGATATCTTGGAGAAGGAAGCCTCAGGTTGAAGTTAATGCTATGTACAGATACAGGACGTCTAGCTTAATGACACTTCCTGTACTTGACTTCAAATGGGTTTGCACATTTCCTGTAAGGGGAAATGCATGAGGTACCAAGAGAACTTCTAATGTGCTTGATATAAACACAGGGATTGTGACACAGTTGTCATTTCTCCAAATGCATTGTTAATGTTCCAAACCACTCTTAATTCCATGGATGAATCTGGTCCTCCTGTGATCTGGTTTTAAATTTACGTACAGAGGTTTCCTTCCACTCAGGGACAGCCTGTCCCATTTCATTGCCTAAAAGGCAAAATGGAAAGGTCCTGCCTCCACTATGTAACCCCCCCCCCCCATTATTTCCAAATCCACAGCTAAGGAACATCATGTCTAGTTGAAAAAATATGTGTCCAGAAGAACATGCCCTACAGCAGAAGACAAGGAAATATGCTTCTCAATGATGTGAATACCACGTTTGCTAGTGGAACAGAGTAACCTCTACCTAGAGGCCAGCACACATGTGTGTATAAAGGCTGACCTCAAGGTGGATTCACAAAATAAAAAAAAATAAAAATGCTAGCTATGTAAAGTGCACCTCATTTCAATTATTTTGGGGTGAAGGGACTCAAAACAGGGGCAAAAGGCCATGAAATATTGCCCTTACTTTGAATTTGCTTCATGACTTTATCATAGTTTTGTGGCATCTTAACAATAACTGACTTGGATCAAGTAGTCAGCTTGAAAAAGCTGTTGATTTCAGGAGATGAGGTTCTGAATGAGCACATCAGACATACCAAGCAGGACTTCAGAATCAGAAAGTTTATTGTATCTATCAGTATGAAAATCACAGTAGGACAAAGATGAAGAAGAAAATAAGAAAGAAGGCAGTAAATGAAAAGGAAGAACACACAATTGTATGTTGTCATCGGCATCACATCACTGCAGCCTTTTACATGCAGAACCCAGGCTTTTAATATAATGGTTGTCAAAAATATATTCTCTGCGCTAGGTTAATGCCAGAGCATTGAACACCTTTAGCTAGGTGGGGGGGGGGGAGATCATATCTCAATAATTTTTCAACACAGTTCAGGTGAATTGCACCAGAAGGAGCATAAACTAGTAAAGAACAGTTTTTATTCATAATTTTACTACTATCCCGTGGTAGGAAAGTAGCAGGCCTAGCATATGGTTCCTCCTTTAGCCTAGTGCTATAAGTAGGATGGAGGGATATTAGCTTGTGGGGGGCATGCTTCCGTTGTTAGCTAATAGCACCAGTATCCCTCCCCTAAACACCAATCTTTCCTTTTTATCAACATTCCCATCCATGGTTAGGCCACTTCTGTGTTTTAAAAATACATCTATGAAGTACAGTAGTGTTATATGATAAAGAAGTACCCCCAAGTACAAAAAGAGTGCTTTGTGATACCACTAATCTACTGAAGCCTGTCCTTCCACACTTACAATTAAGCATTGTGACTTCCTTTCAGAGGAGACAACAGACCTGAAAACCCAGGATCTTAACACTGTTCCCAATTCCTATTAGAGACGGGAGGAATTCGTTCACGTCACTTTTTACAGAGGACTGATCCAATCCAACACTCCCAAAACTCACTTGCAAACCGAAGACAAACCTAAGTCACGGAATGTATTTCTCCAGATTTTGCTACACAGTTTAGGTGTACAAAAAGCACAGACAAAAATACAGGTTTTATGTAAAATGTGTGTTTAACATATGAATGCATCTAAAAGTTTGTATTTCATGTTAGCAAGTGGATATTTTAGTTAAAGTGTGCACTAAAATTCATGCCATGTAAATGCATACTTTTGGATGGGATTGAGGCACTCTCTGGCGGGGTCTGTTTTCCCTCGTTGTTGACTCACACTTTCTGTGGTTCTTTGAGGAGAAGGAATGGACGTGATGCATTTTAAGTCTATTGTAAAGTTGTGTCCTTTGTGGCATGCAAAAGGGCTATTAACAGATGTTTTCCAGTTCCAAAATAAATGTCTGTTCTCCAAGAAGGATTTGAGGGGTTTTTTTTATAACTTATGCATTGGGATCAAAGGAGCAAGCCTTTATTCTGTGCAAATGCTTTCTGCTTCCTGACAAGTTGGAAGCAACAAAAAGTCAAGCAGCAGCTCTTTAGAAAGCCCCAGCAGATGCTCTGCTTCTCTTGGTGGCAGATATTTTTTTTTGTATTTGTATTTTTTTTATCTTTGCATGCCATCTGATCCAGTTCAGGGAATGTCAACAATAACACCGCCACGAAACAGATGCCTTGGAGGCTGCCAGTGTATAGTTCCACCTCGCCACACACACAAACAACTGTTTCTCAATGTGTCCCGTACACCCACAAGCTGAAATTAATCCGGAGTTCTGTTTAGAGTGTAATATCAGAATGAGACAGGTTACAGCCAGCTAACATACTTTATCTTTTACTCCTGTAGAAATCCGTTCTATTTAAATGGGTATTTATCATAATAATGGAGCGGTACCTATTTATCTACTTGCACTTTGACGTGCTTTCAAACTGCTAGGTTGGCAGGAGCAGGGACCGAGCAACGGGAGCTCACCCCATCACGGGGATTTGAACCGCCGACCTTCTGATCGGCAAGTCCTAGGCTCTGTGGTTTAACCCACAGCGCCACCCGCGTCCCTTTTCAGTCCATAAATGGTACCTAATTGATTTCATCCCTCCCCTTTCATTGCATTTCCTTTGCTTTGAAATGAATGCCATAATGATGTTATAGGTTTTGGTAGAATTAGCAAAAGTTAGAATGAAGGTGTGCCAAACACAGAATTTCCTGCACTTAGCCTACGCTAACAGACCAGATTAGCCTGGTAAGGCTGGCCTGAATGCAGCCTTAAGAAACATAGAAGATTCATGACCTTGACAAAAGGTGAGACATTCAGCAGCAGACAAGGAAGCTGGAGGTTGCCAAGCATGTGTGATGGCTCCACAGCAAGACAAGAGTTCTCTTAAAACTGAGGTTTTGAGCAGGGGCTTTTGGGTAGAGGAAAAGGAGGGGACAGAACTCCACATGAGAGCTGAAGGCCAGAACCATCTTGGCAGGCTGGGAGATGCTCAGGATGCCTTGGAAATCTAGTGTTGCATGGCTGGGCGACAAGCTGCTGTTGAGATGTAACGCACTGAACGCTCTCCAGAGCAGACTCAGGTGTAAATATGTGTTAATGAACAATATCTCTGATATGACGGTCTCCACTTCTTCTTGATTCCCAACGGAAACATGACCCTGGCCATTTGAGCTAACTCTTAGGGGCTGAGGGGTCTTCACACCCCACAATAAAACATTTCAGGGGGTGGACCTCCCCAGTCAATGAACATAGCCATTCAAAGGTGTGTGTGTACGGCATCATGTGATTTATTATGTGGGGGCAGGGCTTACCTGGGCCCCCACAATGTTTTATTGAAGTTGGCACCCCTGACCCTGGGTAAGTGCCTGGAGCCCCCTGAAATCCTGCTACAACTCAATAGAGATTAAGGGTGCTGTGCAACCTTTGTAATAATAACTACATAAGTAATTAATTACATAAATTACGTAGTTTTGCCACAGTGGAGCATACCCTCCAACAGTTCTCCAATTAAAAAAGGGAGATCTTATTCTGTAATTGATAATAAAAATAATAATGTTACAATTTATACCCGACCCATCCAACTGGGTTGCCCCAGACACTCTGGATGACTTCCAACACATATAAAAACATAATAAACAATCTAACCTTTAGAAGTCTTCTAAAGTTATGAAGTTACTTATCTCCTTGGCTCGGGGGGCGCATAACCCCATACCCTCCAGCTTTTCTGTTATGAAAATAGGGACATCCTAATAAAAAGTGGGACATTCTGGGATCAAAGCAGAGACCAGATGGCTTCTGTAAATCTTGGACTGCCTGTGGAAAATAGGGATGCTTGGAGGGTCTGGGACAATGCAATGAGTAGCATAGTTTTTGGAGGAAGGCAAACTGCAGCAGAAAACCAGTACAGTATGCAGTCAATACAGGGTAGAATGGACAGCAGTGCCTCTTTACTTTTCTTCTCAACACTTAGGAAGTTTCTTTCTCCTTTCAAATCAACCCAGAACGTCAGCAAGGAGAGGAAATGAGCTCTTTGCTCTCCCAAATGGCGAGAAAATGGAAGAATACCACTACTGAGAATGGGTTCTACAAGCTTAAATAGACAGTATGGTATAATGGTTAGCATGTCAGACCTGGGAGACCAGGGTTCAAATCACACTGGGTGACCCTTGGGCCAGTCACTAACTCTCAGCTCACCCTACCTCACAGGGTTGTGGTGCCCTTTCAAATCTTGTGACCTTGTGATTTTGGACCATGTGATCCAAACTGCTCCACGCTGCTGGAAAAGGAATGGAAGAATTGCATGACACTTCCAAAGCTGGGGTCGTCCCCCCCACCCGCAAGCAATTAAGATTTCTGTCCGTCTTCCATCAAAAATAAAAAAAATCCTGGGAAAGTGACCAGTTTTCAACTCAGACCCATTACCCTCCTTTCCGATAGCAACCAGAAGCATTTGATTCATTACTGAAAGTGTACAGCCTCTTGTTTAAGAGGAGCATAACAAACCCCACGCAGCAGTACACTAATAGAGAATGTGCGTGATAAAAACGAGCTGCCTGTAGCTCCCTTTGAGAAACTGTTTATTAAGAGCTTTGTCTGGATTGACTTCAAAATGATTATCCTTTGTCATTTTGCCTGCCACAGCACTGCGCTAAAGTCAATAAGGAGAGCGGTAGTCTTCTTTATGGGATTTGCCAAAGCAGAGTGCTCTTAGTCCATTCAATCGAAGAATGCATAATAGCTGTGATCATCTGGATTATCACCGCACAAAGATGGATATCAAAGGTCTTGAAGTAGCAGCAGAGCAAATACTTTGCCTAACCTACAATGGTAAGCCGGAGTGTGCAAATCAGAGCTATTGGCTTGTCTATGTTTTCTCTGCATTTTGTATTCTGCTACAGATATTTCGACTATAAGGATATAGTGACTTGGAAAGGATTGAGTCCCTTTTTTCTGTATTCTAAAACTGATGTCTATGACCTATACAATTCCTGTAATAGTTTATGATACAGTCTTACACTTATCCAGGAGCATGTCCCATTGAAGAAGAAGAAGAAGAAGAAGAAGAAGAAGAAGAAGAAGAAGAAGAGAAGAGTTTGGATTTGATATCCCGCTTTATCACTACCCAAAGGAGTCTCAAAGTGGCTAACATTCTCCTATCCCTTCCTCCCCCACAACAAACACTCTGTGAGGTGACTGGGGCTGAGAGACTAGCCCAAGGTCTCTCAGCAGCTGCATGTGGAGAAGCGGAGACGCGAACCCAGTTCCCCAGTTTACAAGACTACCGCTCTTAACCACTACACCACACTGGCTCTCATTGAACTCTAAAAATCTACTGATAGGTTTGTGGTATAATATAGTCAGGGCTTTTTTTTAGAAGAAAGCGTGCCAGTACATTTCTGAGCACAATTCAAAGTGTTGGTGCTGACCTTTAAAGCCCTAAAAGGCTTTGGCCCTGTATATCTGAAGAAGCGTCTCCACCCCCATAATTCATTTAAGATCCAGCTCCTAGAGCCTTCTGGTGGTTCCCTCACTGCAAGAAGTAACAGGGGACCAGGCAGTGGGCCTTCTCAGCAGTGGCACCCTCCCTGTAGAATGCCCTCCCATCAGATGTCAAGGAGATTGATAACTATATAACATTTAGAAGACATCTGAAAGCAGCCCTGTTCAGGGAAGTTTTAATGTTTGATGTCTTAATGGGTTTTAATTTGTTGGAAGCTGCCCAGAGTGGCTGAGGGAACCCAGTCAGATGGGTGGCAAACAAACAAACGAACAAATGAATGAATGAATGAATGAATGAATGAATGAATGAATTAATGTCATTATCAACATCGTCATGAAGTTGTTACAACAAGTGCCACACTTTTAACATTTGGAAAAAGAAGGTGCTGGTATCGTGTAACCTTGAGTACCCCCAGAAAAAAAGAGCACAGTGTAAATTAAGCCGACATAAGGCACACCAGATCCTAAGTGTGGCAGAGGAAAAGCAAGCTTTCAAAATAGTGTTTGAATTGCACTACCCTGTTTGCTCCGTATAGTTAAAGCTATGGTTTTCCCAGTACTGATGTATGGAAGTGAGAGCTGGACTATAAAGAAGGCTGATCGCTGAAGAATTGATGCTTTTGAATTATGGTGCTGGAGGAGACTCTTGAGAGTCCCATGGACTGCAAGAAGATCAAACCTATCCATTCTTAAGCAAATCAGCCTTGAGTGCTCACTGGAAGGACAGATCCTGAAGCTGAGACTCCAATACTTTGACCACCTCATGAGAAGAGAAGACTCCCTGGAAAAGACCCTGATGTTGGGAAAGAAGGGGACGACAGAGGACAAGATGGTTGGATAGTGTTCTCGAAGCTACCAGCATGAGTTTGACTAAACTGTGGGAGGCAGTGGAAGACAGAAGTGCCTGGTGTGCTCTGGTCCATGGGGTCACGAAGAGTCGGACACGACTAAACAACAACCCTGTTTGCTGGCTTAATTTAAACCAGGTTGGCAATTCACTACACTGAGTTGAATGGACTTGGGATCCAACCTAAGTTTCTCACTTTTTGGTCCTGAGGATGTTCAGCTGGTTGCAGCTCTGCCAGAAACCTTCTAAATCCTAACCCCACACATCGCCAGATCTTGATATAAAAGATTGCCCTATTAAGTGAATTTTCACTATATTACTGATGTGTGGCCCTTGTACTTTTAGTCACTCCATCAACACATGCACGAAACATGGTATCTTATATCCCTAATACTTTGAGTACAGTCGCTGATCTTAAAATGAATGCTATTTTGTGTGTGTGTGTGTTATCTCAAACTGTTAGGATTTATAGCTTGATTTACGTTGTACTAATGTGATGGAATTGCTAAATGTATTCAATAATCTATCCCTATCTAACAGATGTATCAAATAATAGCTAAACCATTTCTCTGTCGGTGTCGGTCTTTTTTTCTTTTTTCTGCAATAACCTGATTCATAAATTGGAGTAGAAAACTCATCTCATTTAATTATATTGCTTGGGAGACATTCATGAACTTTGCGTAAGTATTATTTTAAGAAAGTTGACTATTTTTAATTTAAATAAAATATACATTTGTTTGGTTTGTCAGGCAATTGAGCAGAGTAACTAATTGAGCCTGAAATTGAAATGAATTTAATAGCCATTCACCTCCCTCTATAAAAACAGGGTGGTTCACTGTACCAAGAGATATTGACTTAACAAGTAATTAATGGCTATTTAATGCAATAGGAATGATCTTGCTAATATGGGTGTTCTCCGTGGGGTCAACAGAGCCTGTTTCACCCTCCTCAATGACTATTTTAAGGTCGTTTCAAAGAATGGGAGGCCTGTATTCACACTCAACCTATCTTATTTGCATAAAAGTAGTTACTCAAATATCTGAATGGGAGTATAGAGATACAGATATGTTTAGAGCTCTACCCCTACAGGAATAACTGTTTCCACAAGGTTCATCCATTTAATACATTAACACACTAAAGATACAATACAATACAAATCTTTATTACGGTCATAGGCCACCATAGACAAAACATAGATTATGGTGGAAAAGTCAGAAATGTATACATTTTAACCTTCCAGCGTTTGAGCCAGTTCGGTTCTCTCAGTTTCTCATTTTTTCATTCATAAACTCACTTCAAACCCAGTGGACCCATTCCATCAATGTGGAGGTTTGTGGAATGATGAACTGATCCTGGCCCCAATACCATACCAATTCTTACCCCGCCTGTTGCTGTCGATAAAGATTTGACCTGATTTTATCCCATCACTGTTCTGCAGCCTGGTTATTTGCTGCTCTTGTGGGTCATGTAATATGCTTGCCTGGGCAAAAAATATAAGGGTACTGCTGCCCAAAATGGTCCATAATAATAATAATAATAATAATAATAATAATAATAATAATAATTATTATTATTATTATTATTATTTATTTATTTATTTATACCCCGCCCATCTGGCTGGGCTTCCCCAGCCACTCTGGGCGGCTTCCAAAAGAATAATAAAATACTATAATACATCAAATATTAAAAGCTTCCCTAAACAGGGCTGCCTTCAGATGTGTTCTAAAAGTCTGGTAGTTCTTCTCTTTGACATCTGGTGGGAGGGCGTTCCACAGGAAGGGCGCCACTACCGAGAAGGCCCTCTGCCTGGTTCCCTGTAACTTGGCTTCTTGCAGTGAGGGAACCGCCAGAAGGCCCTCGGTGCTGGACCTCAGTGTCCGGGTAGAATGATGGGGATGGAGACGCTCCTTCAGGTATACTGGGCCGAGGCCGTTTAGGGCTTTAAAGGTCAGCACCAATACTTTGAATTGTGCTCGGAAACGTACTGGGAGCCAATGTAGGTCTTTCAAGACCGGTGTTATGTGGTCTCTGCGGCCGCTCCCAGTCACCAGTCTAGCTGCCGCATTCTGGATTAGTTGTAGTTTCTGGGTCACCTTCAAAGGTAGCCCCACGTAGAGCGCATTGCAGTAGTCCAAGCGGGAGATAACCAGAGCATGCACCACTCTGGTGAGGCAGTCCGCAGGCAGATAGGGTCTCAGCCTGCGTACCAGATGGAGCTGGTACACAGCTGCCCTGGACACAGATTTAACTTGTGCCTCCATGGACAGCTGTGAGTCCAAAATGACTCCCAGGCTGCACACCTGGTCCTTCAGGGGCACAGTTACCCCATTCAGGACCAGGGAATCCTCCACACCTGCCCGCCTCCTGTCCCCCAGAAACAGTACTTCTGTCTTGTCAGGATTCAACCTCAATCTGTTAGCCGCCATCCATCCTCCAACCGCCTCCAGACATTCACACAGGACCATCACCGCCTTCACTGGTTCTGATTTGAAAGAGAGGTAGAGCTGGGTATCATCCGCATACTGATGAACACCCAGCCCAAACCCCCTGATTATCTCTCCTAGCGGCTGCATGTAGATGTTGAAAAGCATGCGGGAGATGACAGAACACTGAGGCACCCCACAAGTGAGAGCCCAGGGGTCTGAACACTCATCCCCCCCACCACTTTCTCAACACGGCCCAGGAGGAAGGAGCGAAACCACTGTATAACAGTGCCCCCAGCTCCCAGCCCTTCAAGACGGTCCAGAAGGATGTTATGGTCAATGGTATCAAACGCCGCTGAGAAATCCAGCAGAACTAGGAAACAGCTCTCACCTTTGTCTCTAGCCCGCCGGAGATCATCAACCAGTGCGACCAAGGCAGTTTCAGTCCCGTGATGAGGCCTGAATCCCGACTGGAAGGGATCCAAATGGTCCGCTTCTTCCAGGCGTGCCTGGAGTTGTTCGGCAACCGCTCGCTCAATCACCTTGCCCAGGAATGGAAGATTTGAGACTGGGCGATAGTTGGCCATCGTGGCCGCATCTAAAGATGGTTTTTTAAGAAGCGGTTTAATAACCGCCTCTTTCAGCGGGTCTGGGAAGGCTCCCTCACGGAGGGAAGCATTCACCACCCCATGAAGCCCATCGCCCAGCCCTTCCCGGCTAGCTTTTATAAGCCAGGATGGGCAAGGATCAAGGAGACAGGTGGTTGGTTTCACTCGTCCAAGCAGCCTGTCCACATCCTCGGAGGTAACAGATTGGAATTGATCCCACACAATTTGACTAGACAGGACTCTCCCGCCCCGGCCCTGCTCCCATGGGTGGCGTCTACCTCTTCCCGAATCTGAGTGACTTTATCTGCAAAAAACTTTGCAAAATCATTGCAGGAGATCATGTGGCCTGTACTGGGCCCCGATATCGCAGGTGGTTCCGCTAAATTGCGGACCACCTGAAAAAGTCTCCTTAGGAGAAGGTTAACAAGTTCTTTGCTTTTCTCTCAGATGTTATTGGGCTGAGTCAGTCTTCCTTGCCCTCTAGTTATAGCTTAGATGAAAATTATATCCCTGCCGTGTGTTAGCTGCGGGATACCTCATAGAGGAGGAGGACCAGAAGGCACCAGTCATACAACAAGCCTTGGTTCATACTCCATCTGGGGGTGAGGAGCCAGGAGCCAGTGGTGAGGCTGGGGAGGGGGTCATTACACCAGGGGAAAATTCAACCCCTGACATTGGGGCTGAATGCGTCCGAAGCCAAATGAAGAGGCAGTACATTAACTGCCACATAGATAGCTACTCTATCTGGAAAAGTGACAACAAGGATTCATCAGGAGTAAAGATATCCTAGGAAGTAAGACCCTTCTCTCAGAGTTGATAGGAGTCTGCTGAAACTGGGGTGTGGCTTCAACAGCTCCAGATGTTGATGATGATGATGATGATAAACACACACACACACAGTGTTTGGCTGGAAGAGCTGCTGGACTATTTGTGCACCAGTTCAACTTGCTACTGGATTGCCTGCCTATACCAGACCAAACTGTGGCCTGTTCTGACTTTCCCCTGAACCTTGCTGTCAACACTGCTTGCTTGGACTCTGGCTTTCAACCTGTCCTGAATACTGTTTTAGTTTTTGCCAGCAGGTCTCCTGGTTACTGAGGTCCCCCTCTTGCAAAAGAACCGCCACCTGGGGACTTAAACAATAGAACTTATCAAATTAATTCAGAATTTAACACACCACAGGTTTTTCACTCATATAAAGCTGTGCCACTCTGAAGAAATCATGTCACGCTGCGAAGGCTGATCAGTGCACTTTGCAACGTAAAAGGGACTCTCTGCAGCTTCACTTTGTGCTTCAGTGGAAAAATTAAGTCCAGCAACAAAGAGAGGGGGTGGAAGGAAAAAAAACACACCCTCTCATTAAGTGTTATTGAGGCAGTCACTAAGGAAGGAACTCTCTGAGGAAGTAGTAGATAAAACGATATTGGAAAGGACAGAAAAAGAAAAAGAAATGAGCCTCTTTTACAAGGTTAACAACTCAAAGTCTGGCACCGAAGGCCAAGCAGATACAATAGTGGGATTGCATGCAAAGTGGGGAAAAGAATAAATGCAGATGTCAGGCTGAAGGACTGAGGTTGTTTCAGCTGAAACCCTGCTTTTTTGAAATTTCAAATCCAGCAAACATTTCAAAATCTGAATTTGACCTGTAGAACAGGGTGGAGAAGCCTCTCTAGTTCAAAGGGCTATGTTTCCACCTGGGCAACTCTTATAGGGTTTGCAGGGCAGAGGTGGGTGGAGCCAGACCCCCCCCCCAAAAAAGGGGGGACTGTTATATTCAAGCCACTGAAAACTCAGGTTTCTCTGACTTATGTAAGCTTCTCAAAGCTCTCTCCCCCCCCCCCCATTGGACTTTGGCGGATTTCTTTTTTAAAAAGCTTCAACATTAATTCTTGTTGAGGAATTTTAAAAGTAGCTGTGCTTTACACATGAGCAGAATGGTGTCAGAACAGTTTAGCCTGAGGGGTTAAGCAGCAAAAAGGTCAGCAGAGATCCACCTGGTCCTATAAAACTGTTTATTCTAGATAGGAGAGTAGCCTCAATAGGGTTTTTCAGTCTGACCAAGTCATTAGTTGGCTGTAGACAGAGCTTGCCTGCTAATTGATTGGCTGGCTTGCTTTCTCCTGAGCTTTACCTGCCTAGCTCATTTTTGACCAACAGCCTAAACAATGGGGTGACAGTGTAGCATAAGTATAACTTCTCCAGTTCTGCCTCTAGACCTTATACAAAGCTTTCACCGAGTTTATCCTTTTTGCTCACTTTCTTTTCTCTCTGCCCCCTCCACTCTTCTTGCCTTCTTGTTCTTGCCCTCTGCCATCAAATGAACTCTCAGAATTATGAATTTCAGTCCGTTTCTTACACTGCCTACTTCCTTCAGCCACTTTGGATTCTGTTTCTTATCTTGTGGGACTTGACTTGTGGGTAAGCTCCTGTTGTTTGGTCCCAGCTCCTACCCACCTAGCAGTTCGAAAGCACATCAAGTGCAAGTAGATAAATAGGTACCGCTCCAGCGGGAAGGTAAACGGCGTTTCCGTGCACTGCTCCGGTTTGCCAGAAGCAGCTTAGTCATGCTGGCCACATGACCCAGAAGCTGTCTGAGGACAAACACCAGCTCCCTCGGCCTATACATGAGCGTCGCAACCCCAGAGTCGTCCGCGACCGGACCTAATGGTCAGGGGTACCTTTACCTTTACATAAAACCACAAGATTAAAAGCAGGTGCACTCCCCCCCCCATGACTGTATTTTCATCAATATACACATTTTTATGCACCCTTACCCTAGTATATGCATTTTTACTTGGCTGGATAACAGCACTGCAAAATCCAGAGAAATGCAAATTTCAAAGAATGGCTGCATTTCAGTTTTCATATTAATTCAGAAATGTCAAAATAGGTAGATTCACTGAATCAGCCTTTTCCGCCATCCCAGAATGCACATCTTATTGCATGGCCGCTCGGTAAACAAACAAAGCCAAGGAGTGCTAGGAGGCGTTTCATTTAACTTGGAAGCAAAAGACAAACAGATACCAACCTACTAACCACCTTGTCTCCCTTTCAGGAAATGTGCCGTTGGCTGCAGGCACTGAAAGAAAATTGATTCAAATCCACTGCATTTGTTGAGGTCAAAGATTTTAAAGGGTTCATCTCAAGCTAGTGCTTAATTTGACAGTGATGGAGACCCTCAGGAGCAAATGCATCTTTTGCTGTGTTTTTCTATGTTCTTCTTTTCACAAAAGTCTGTTCGGATTTTGAGAGCATTATATTTGAATCCGACTTGGAAGCCTTTTACACTGATCTGCTGAATATTACTTTTTTTTAATTTTGATTTGTGAATTACATGGGCTATGCACTACCAACTTTGCCCATTTTTATATTACTGCATATATAATACAGTATCTGAAGAAGTGTGCATGCACACAAAAGCTCATACCAATAACAAACTTAGTTGGTCTCTAAGGTGCTACTGGAAGGATTTTTTTTTTATTATTATTTTTTGTATATATAACATTCCACATGGGACTGATAACATTGTTTCACTCTGGCCAACATTCCCTGTATTTTGTAGCCATTCACTGTAACATGCTATATAACAGATGCCAATGCTTCACTGACAAACTAATTGTGGAGATACTCAGAGTGGGAGAGTACTTCCAGGTGAGCTAGAGTTCATCAAAATTAATACAGATCACAAGTACCTCAGTGCACCTCTATTCAGTCCAGTAACTAGAAAAATAAGAAAATGTGAGCAAGCATGGGGTAAAGGTTAAATGTGTTTGGCTGGGGTTGGAAAGAAATGAGTTTAAACCCATTCCCAGCTATGAAGTTCATTGGGTGATCACCAGCTAGTCACTATCTTTCAACCTAACCTTCGTCTTGGGAGAGAAGGAAGAAAGAATGATGTTTGCCACCCAAAGCTCCTTGGAGTAAGCACTGAATGTTCATTGCTGTTATGAAATTGTAAGGTAAAAAAGGTAAAGGTAAAGGACCCCTGGATGGCTAAGTCCAGTCAAAGGCAATTATGGGGTTGTGGTGCTCATCTTGCTTTCAGGCCGAGGGAGCCAGCGTTTGTCCACAGACAGCTTTCTGGGTCATGTGGCCAGCATGACTAAACTGCTTCTGGTGCAACAGGGCTACGGGACACCGTGACGGAAAGCAGAGTGCACAGAAACACCATTTACCTTCCCGCTGCAGCGGTACCTAGTTATCTACTTGCACTGGCATGCTTTTGAACTGCTAGGTTGGCAGGAGCTGGGACACAGCAACAGGAGCTCACCCCATCATGGGGATTTGAACCGCCAACCTTCTGATTGGCAAGCCCAAGAGGCTCAGTGGTTTAGACCACAGCACCACTCGCATCCCTTATGAAACTGTATGCACACCTTTCAACACCAACAGCAACAACCTCCAAAACATAATTCAGAACTTCTGCCATAATAATTAAGCTACTTCCAAATCACACAGAAAGCTGTCATTCAGACTATACAAAGTTAAAAAAAAACTTCAATTACTTATGAAGGGAATACCTCAGCATGTCTCCCTGTAACCACAAAAGGGAAAAATCATCTATGAACAGTTAAGTTACTACCTCACTTACAAATAGGCCATAATTTGATTAAAATGTTGTCCAAACACTGTGATTATTAGAAATTTAATCAATAATAACAATAATTTTATTATTTATACCCTATCTATCTGACTGGGTTGCCCCAGCCATTCTGGGCAGCTTCCAATATAATAAAAACACAGCAAATGTCAAACATTAAAAACTTCCTGATACAGGGCTTCCTTCAGAAGTCAAATCTGTAAAAGGAGGACATTTCTACTCTGACATGGAAATGCAAGGGAGGAAATTTGGCACAAAGTTAGCACAATCATTTTCTTACAAATGGACATTTTAAAAGCTAAAACTCAGGTGGTGAAGATTGATTCTGGAGTCACGAACCTTTTTGATCCGGTAAGCAGATTTGGAATTTTGATACGATTCGGTGGGCACCAGCTACAAAATGGCTGGTTTGAGGGTTGGACATAACACAAAATGGCTCTTATGGAATAACACAAATGGTTGCCTTATATAGAAGAGGAGAAAAAGAGGCAGGGCCACAAAATGGTACAGGTACGCCCCCCTTCAATGGGAAACAGGCATATATCACTCAGCATCACACACTTTCTTTCTGATCAGAACGGAAGGCTGGGTGAGTATTCAAATGTGACACAAAATGAAATGTGGGTGTGTTGGGGGAAGGCTTCAGTGAAGGAGAAGCAAACAAGTACAAGCAGGAATTGAGCAGGAAAAATATACAGTTTTTTGAGGGGATATTTACGGAGACTTTTCACAGGCCCCACAGGAGGCCCTAGGGCACCCACCAACAACAGTGGGCAGCAGGTTGGCCATCTTGCACTAATTAGTACTGATCAAACAAAATAACACCAGAGACACCAGAGACAGAAGACCAGACTGAGCTATTCTGCTGTCATTTCGCACTTTTGAATCAGGTTTTTGGTGTGTTGCAGTATGCAATGTGTTTACATGGTGCATTTTCATCAGCAGGCAGGAATGTATGCATTCTTGCAAAATGCAACAAAGTATAACTAGGTGCAGACTTTTATATATGCATGCATGCAAGCTTATTCTTCTTTTGGTACCTACAAACACCCACACATATATAGGTGAGAAAGGATGCAGAATCTGCACACACTTACAATTTGATAATTAGCAAGCTCAAAGCAATTGAGTATTTTGTTGTGCCCCGCCCTGTCAACAAAGCAATATATGTTCATCAGTCCTGCTTTTTCAAACATTGGCCTTCGCAGTGCAGCATTTGGGGTTGAAAACTACCTATCATAAGAGAACAATGTGGTTAAAAGCTTCTGCCTCAATCTGCCTGTCTTTGCTTGACAGAAACAAGCATTGCATACGATTTGGACACCAGGTCTAGCTAGGAAACCAAAGCTGTTTTCACACTGATTGAGGGGGGAATATTACCTTTCCTGTCTGTTCCATACTAAAAAGAGAGGTTGTGGGGGAGGAAAGAAATCACATTCAGCCAAATTCACTTAACAGTTTCATTCAGGAAGGTCGGGGATTGAACAGGCAAGGCCAGTACAGCCATCTTCACATACCTTCCATGGATTGGGTTTAAGAATAATTGGAGAGAACTTATGTTTATAGCATATCTGGTCATGAATTGCCATTGGCTTCATATCCTGCTCTGCTACATTATCATGCCAGTTCCCTGGCTGCTCTGGCACCAAGTTGCCTTGAAGGGAGAGGGGAGGGTTGCTTTCTATATGCTTTTTATACCTTGTACCTTGTACCTAAGAAGGATCTTCTATATTTTCTGTCTAAGTCAATTTCTTAGCTAGAAAAAACCAGACCTGCAAAAAGAAGGCCCCTCGAAGGAATGCAAGATAAGACAGACAGAAATAGCCAGACCTGCAAAGAGGCCCCTCGCTTTTTTACTTTAGGAATGCAAGATAAAAAAAAGACACATACGGAGGAGACGGGAGGAGGGGATGCAGGACGCTTGTATAGGGAACAATAGGGAGGGCTGTTTAGAGGGCTATAGACATGCTAAAAATAAGTTGAAAACTTTCCAGTTGATTGGGGAGTTTCTGGAGGGCGTGGGGAGGAGGGAGAGAGCCTACTCAAGGTATAAGAAAGTCTGCAGAGGCGTATTTTTTGGGCAGTCAGTCTTCCAGAAATTATTCTGCTGGCTGTCTCCTGTGCACAGAGAATAAAACTGCTTTCCTCCAAAGAAGGATCTTTCCTGGTGTTTTCTTTTACTCTCTCTCTGGATCTGAGGACGCGGGCCAACGATTCCCTGGCATGGACTAGGCTCAGCCTACAGCCTCTGTTGCCAAATATGACAGCTGCAACGGGCAGTTTTCAAGTCCAGCTTACTCTTGGCCCCTTTGCATGTGAATCATGTCGATCACACATGGAAAGGAGCTGCAGAGTGGTACGCAAGGCCTCACCCCAAAGTCACTATGAACCCCCGAATGAATAGGAATTTGTCATATGGAAGCTTTTTTTTCCTGCAGTTGTGGAGCTGAACTGAGGAACAGCAATGACTGGACCACAGAGGCAGCCCTTTCCTATGCATGCATTTGATTAAAGGTTTTAACATCTTGAGTAACTAGGTGATTCACAGCTAGCTGTTTCTTGCTCCTGCAGTTACTACTGCAGCTCTTAGAGCAGAGGAACAGCAAGATGTTGTAGTCATTCTTTTCTCTGAGCCCTGTTTAGTCCTGCTGCAGACTTGATTCAGTCTGCTTGTCAATTGTCCTTAAGTCTGACTGTAACATAGGCATTAACTGTTCGATCACACGTGCAAACTTTCAAGATGATGATGGTGATCACAGGAGTCAACTCCTAGGGGCAGAGGTCCCTTTGGCCACCCCTATAAAATACAGTCATACCTCATGTTGCGTTCCACTCTTGTTATGGACTTTCAGCTTACGAAAGCGGCAAACCCGGAAGTGTTTACTTCTGGGTTCACTGCCTGCACATGCGCAGAAGCAATCTGTGTGCTTTGCAAATGCCCAGAAGCACTCAATCGTGCTGCGCACATGTGCAGAAGAGCTGCTCTAGTTGCGGATTTTTCAGGGTGCGAACGGCACCACGAAACGGATTAAGTCCGAAACTAGAGGTACCACTGTATTTGAAGGGTCTGGCCCCTTCCAAAGTTGACTGGTGTTGCCATTCAAATGGTGTGTGCACACCACATCTTGTGATCAGTTATGCTTACCTGCCCCCACAACGTTTATTTAAGTTGGTACCCCAATGGTGATTTTAAAGAATGGGCAACAATTTACATGTAACTTGCAACTTACACACATTCATACACACATTTAGCTTTAGGCACTTGGCTAAATAAATAAATAGAAGTTGAAAAGGGGGCAGGAAATCCCATCCACCACTGAGCCCACTGTGTTTTGACTATACATGATTTTGGCTTTACATCCTATCCCTGGCACATAATTTGTAAGTTGAGAGTTGCTTGTATAATTAAGGAGATTCATTCCTGTTGGAACTGGAGCCTCCTTGGCACTAATCAAGTTGTTCATCTGGGATGATTCCTTCCAGACCTGAACTATTCAATAAGAAGTGGCCATAAAAATGTACCAGTATTTGACAAGGAAACAAATTTTTCATGCCACGTTTTGTCTCTGTCCAGAACCACCTCTAAACCTCCTTAGGATCTGATTTCTTTCCGCAGGGCCTGTAAGACAGAGTTGTTCTGCCTGGCCTTTGGCTTGGAGCCAATTTGATTCCCTCCCTCTCTTTCTTTTTCCCTTTCCTTCTCCTCCTGCGATGAGGCTACATTTTAATATTTTAATGTTTCAATATTTTAATGTTGTATTTTAATTTTGTTTTTAAGTTGTAATCATTCAATTTGTTTTTATTATTGCTTGTAAGCTGCTCTGAGCCCGGCCTTGGCTGGGGAGGGCGGGGTATAAATAAAAATTATTATTATTATTATTATTATTATTATTATTATTATTATTATTAGGCCAGCTGCCACACTATGCCAACCGGATGATGAAATTGCGTGGGGATCTGTACATAACCCATCCTGTAAATAGGCAATATTTAATAATGAGAACTATTTTCAAGTGAGGAATAGCATCACGACTAAGAGCTGAAGATAAAAAGATACACAAGATAAATCTATAACAAAATGAGGCTATATTAAGCAGGTAACCTTGCCAAGTTTGCATTTCTCTATTCTGGAGCACACCAAAAGAGATTTTTGCAAGCACAAGGAAATACAGCTCTGCTGGGGAACATCAATTAATTTGCGTTCTGAATAGAGAATAGCCAATTCTCTCTGAACATGTAAGGTGCTGAGAGCATTTGATTTTATTCAGACTGTAGAAAAACAGCCCTCTCTTGCAGCAACACGCCAATTTTTATGGAGTAACCATTCTACATGTTTTCAATATGTGTTGGCATGATGTCTGCTCAGAAACATTCCATTGCAGGGAGTTGGGCTAGATTCTATGATTCTAAGTAAACTCCACTGAGCTCAATATCACTTACTCCTGGGTAGATGTGTTTAGAAATATAGTTGTTCTTAGTGGGCATTCATTCTGATTTTTTTGAAGTGAGGTTATATGGCATTAGATTGTACCATTCTCTCACATCTCCCCCATCATTTTTCTTCCCACAAAAAACTAATACCATTTAAAAGCTGAGCTTATCATTGATTGAACTGTGCAAAAATGACATATCCACTTTAATGTTTAGAAATTACATTTTTGGGGTATAAAATTTGATGGTTGGTATTATATTAAATATTGGTTTTATTTAATATTAAAGTATAACATTGCTTTATTGTAACCTGCCCTGGGATCTTACGATGAAGTACGGGTAAGAAATTCTATATAAATAAATTTGCAGCCCACATTTGCTGGTATACAACTGAGTTGCACTCACAAAAACCGACAGTCTGAAAGTTATGTATGATTAAAAACAACAACTCCTGAAAGATTTCTTACTGATTAAACCACAACTTTATTTCTTTCGTTATTTACTTCACTTCTTCCTCCAATATGACACTTTGGAGAAATTCATGTGCTGCTTCATGAAATGCCGTTAAGAATAAATAAAGTCCTCTGCTAGTGTATACATGAGTAACAAGATCATTATTATTTCTCAGTTTGAATTATGGCTACAGCCTTCAATTTTTATTCCAAGACTTACTTTTGGTTAGAGCTCCCATCAAATTCTGATGAATGCAAAACTTGAGGAGACAAATATACAGGTTCCTGCTCAAGGAAACTGTTGGAGGTTTTTTTGTTTGTTTGTTTGCTTGTTTAAAGTTTGGGAACATCCATTGTGGGTCTCCTGTGTAAAGATGAGTTACATACCCTACAACATTTCTCTGACGAAAACAGGGACAAGTCAGTCTACTTCTTGTCTGTGTCAATTTCACATGTGTATATTCATAATTTAGGGGTGCCATATTTCAAACAGTGCAAATCTGGACACAAAAGTTGTTGAGCTTTCCCACCGCAAATCTACACTTCCGACATGCGTTGCCATACATTCAGATTTTGCAGGCTATTACAGCATTTGCCAGCAGGACACAGTTTCTGACAGCCGATTCCCAGCTATGTCTGGGAAATTCTGGCTGTATGGCAACCCTACATAATTCCACATTATTCAGCTTGTTGTTGTTTTAATCTGCATTTAAATATGTCTTTCCAAATGCATTTCACTTCAAAGCAGGCATTTCTGTTGTTGTTTTTTAAAGATATTTATTAAGAGTTTTTAAGATATAACAAGAAAAAAGAAAAATAAACATACAAAATAAAAAACAGTTAAAAACACACATTAATTTTCAATAACATAACTTCCATACACTTATTTCCTCGGACCTCCTCATACCTCCCTTCTTTGCATTCCAGTTCGATTTGTTAGTTCAGCAAATCCTTACCATTAAACTTTTACCCATTTGTAAAACCTCTTTCTTTTTTTTCATATCTCTTAAAGCATTACAGCTGGAAACCGCTTAGTTTCTATCCAACATCCTTCTAACATTCATTAATTTTACAATGTTTCTGTAAGTAGTCTTTGAATTTCTTCCAGTCTTCTTTCACCGACTCTTCTCCCTGGTCTCGGATTCTGCCACAAAGCAGGCTTTTCTGACTCTATTTGTTACTTCAAATATCCGTTTTGAAATACGTTTCTCCCAAAATACACACTCTTAAATGCATTTTGGTGTTAGTCTCAGCTTCAGAGGCTGTCACTCTGGGTCTGGATGACCCCTGCTCAGCCTCATTGCAGGATCCTGGTTTTTCACTCACAGATGGAGCCCGGCACAGAGCTTGCAGTAAGGAGTCCTGTGGTTCAAGCATGACAATACACTTATTTGCTGGGAATAACACAAAGATTTTCATGGTACCCAATGAGATGCTCACCAAACATGTATGTTAATATTAGAAGCTTGGTTTTTAAATTATATTTTTCATCACGTTTTGTAAACTGATGCCTGGAACCTGGTTACTTGGTGATACATATATCAGTATACCTGAAGGAGCATCTACACCCCCAATATTCAGTCCGGACATTGAGGTCCAGCTCTGAGGGCCTTCTGGTGGTTTCCTCACTGTGAGAAGTGAGGTTACAGGAAACCAGGCAGAGGGCCTTCTTGGCTGTGGTGCCCACCCTGTGGAACGCCCTCCCATCAGATGTCAAGGAAATAAACAATTATCTGACTTTTAGAAGACATATGAAGGTAGCCCTGTTTAGGGAAGGTTTTTTATGTTTGATGTTTGATTGTGTTTTTTATATCCTGTTGAAAGCCACCCAGAGTGACTGGGGAGGCCTGGCCAGATGGGAGGGAAAGAAGAAGAAGAAGAAGAAGAAGAAGAAGAAGAAGAAGAACAACAACAACAACAACAACAATTTGGCATTTATTATTTGTTTGTTTGCCAACAGACAGAGCAGGTTGTTCACGGGGGGGGGGGGATAGGCTATCTTTCAGCTAGATTTTCTTATTAAGGAAAGCAAAACAAACAGTACATGGAGACTTCTAAAGGGTAAACCTTTCTTACTGAAGCAGTTGTTCGAACTGGCTAGTAGCCTCACTATCACTCCCTGCTCTGCAACATGCAATAAATGCCTTGTTCAGAAGTGTGGGGCCTGGCAAGCTGTCAGCAGAGAAGATGTCAGAGCGGCTCTGAGGGAGAACTGCAGGGTCTACCTCTCCTCCGTCATCGCTTGTTGGCCTGCATTCAAACTGGAAACCTCCCTGTCCTGTCTCCTCGCTATCCCTCAAGCTCCCTGTTTCTAGCACTTTCCAGCTCACCCCCCTCCTCTGAGGTGTGGTCAGTGTCCCACCACCAGTTCCCAGGCTCAAAATTCTCTTCATCTGTGCCTTCTCTTGAGGGGCTCCTCTGTTGGGCATCCAGGGACTGGCTGGATGAGAGTGCGTCCTCAACCAGCCAGTCCCCGACATTGTGGTTCCAATTCACCACCTTCAGAGTTTCCAATAAATCTAAATCTGATTAGATAATAAGTCCCCTGGGTTAGTTGGTTTGGCAGATGGAATTAATTTTACAAACAAAGGCCCTCGCTTTTATAGCACACTTCAAAACTTTGTGTGAGGTGTCATCACTCATTGGCCTCCAGCTGGTCTTGTTTAGAGTAATAAAAAAATACAGGGGGGGGGGGGGACATGCCGACAAATATGTAAGAAAAATGAGCCTTTGCCTGCCTTAAAAGTGCAGATTTTTCATTTTAATGTTACATCTACAGGAAGCTTGCATTGGTGTTGAGGGATACCAAATGCATGCCATGGAATGAAATTTGGTGCTATAAAACTATAACAAAGTTTTGCTCCTATACAGCATCAGTCTTAGGAGGAATGATGCTTTTGTTATATTAGGAAGGGGTCGTGTTACACGCTTTCCCCCCATGAACATGATTAGAATGCAAAGCTGTGCTTGCTCGGCAGCTCAGCATTGAATCCATTAATTAATTCTTATTTAATTATCATGCAAGTTGACAGAAGTCAATTTGCCTGTCTGTCGTATTTGATGTCTTTGAGAAAGCAAAGTTTAAAATTACTGCAGCTAGAGATATCACTTTCATTAGGATGAAAGAGTACTTTAGGGGAGAGTCGTATTTGCCACTGGGAAGCTGGCCCTCTCAGAAATATATATATGAAAATTAAAGAAATTAAAGGAAGCAAAATGTACCTTTCTCATGATACCATGCACAAATCACATTTGTTAGTGCAACACTGTAGCACCTCAAGCTTTCATCATAATGATCTATGGAAAGGTAGGTGCATTATGGCACTACACTGTTGGCAAGTCACAGCGAGTTGTCTTCTTAAGAACAGTGAGGCTTCAGACCCTATAAAAGAGCATCCATAATTCATTCAGATCTCTCGCTGTTCACCTTCCCATGGTAACCCGGAGGGTCCAAAATAGATGAATAATGAATGATGGGATCAAAAAGATTGAGCCAATGGCAAGAGGCTGGGCTCTTCCTTCATCTCCAAACACATTTTTTTTTGTTAAGTATGCCATAGAACTCTGTGGAATTTTGTGGTTCAAGCACTACTGATCATTTTGTTGCTGCCTGCAAAATACGCTGTGATTCTAGATCAGAAGGATGGACTGATATTCCTATTCTGTTCTCTGAATCCTCTCACCAACATAGTCGCAGCAAAAAGTTGTAAGTAGTCAACTGTCATACCTTCCAACATTTCTCCAATGCTTAGAAAATTGAAGTGATTTAAAACTGTTTTAGTATTTTAACTTTTGTTAAAGTTTTTTTTTAAAAAAACAACAACAATAGGGTTGTATCTCTCTCCCCCCCCCATCAATTTACTCTTTTATGTTTTGTAAACTGCTTTGAGGATTTGTGGGCACTCTGGTCTAAACCACTGAGCATCTTGGGCTTGCCGATCAGAAGGTTTGAATCCCCATGATGAGGTGAGCTTCTGTTGCTCAGTTCCAGTTCCAGCCAACCTAGCAGTTCGAAAGCACACCCCCAAAAAGTGCAAGTAGATAAATAGGTACCGCTTCGGTGGGAAGATAAACAGCATTTCCGTGCGCTGCTCTGGTTCTTTTGTGCTAGACAAACACCGGCTCCCTCGGCCTGTAAAGTGAGATGAGTGCCACAACCCCAGAATCATCTGCGACTGGACTTAACTGTCAGGGGTCCTTGACCTTGACCTTTACAATGCGGCAGGTTATATTTTTTATGAAGTAAATAACAAATAAATATAAAAAACTGACCTTAACACCACACCAAGCCACTTGGAACAACAATTCCAATCCCTTTGCATTTTGAGTCTTCCTTTATTCCTCCCGTCTCATCTTGCTATCCAGACATGCCACACATAACTGCTATTTTGATAGAAAACCATGGATGAAATATCCAGATGTGGGCAGGGGTGTGTGTGACCTAATAAAGCAATTTTGTCCATCTTTGGCATAATACATTGTAGCATTATTCGAATCCCATTGTTTTCCTTTCACTGAAGTTAAGAGCAAAGTTAGACTACTGTCGAACACGTGTAAGACACCTTTTCTAGGTTATGCCTCAGTAGCCAATTTTGTTGGGTACGTACTAATGACAAGACGAATAAAAAGCAAATGGATTTTACATGTGGACAATGCAATGCATTTCAGAAGTACAGGGAAAAGGAAGCAGACCGAATCTGAACTGGAGTCAGAGTACAAGAACTCGCTATTAAGATTTGTGAATAATGCATGCATACCTTATCTGTTGCTTTTATCTTTCTGTATAGAAATGTAAGAAGCAGAACCTTTTCAACACGAGACTGCAAGCTTTTGGTGGTTAACACAGTTTCAGATGAAAACTATTAACATTTCGGAATGACAGCACTTTAAAGATCTCACAGGGCACATTTGGTTTTAGTGCCACTTTAATTATTTGCATTTAACAGCATTTTAATTTTCCCAAGGCAGATCCCTATTTTCACCGGAGAAATGTTCAAGGCTGCTTCCACACTGTCGCTATTTTGGGATGGGATTCAATCGCATGCCATCAAACTCAGGTTGCGCAATTAAAGTTGGTCCGGTACTCTTCTAGGACAAAACTGCTCACCTCCCAACTGAACTTTTCCAATAAAAGAAATGATGGAGAAATGCGTTGGAAAGCATGAGAGAACACTTGCGGGATGCAATGTCATGTAACCTCTCCCATAAACAAATGAGAAAGAATGCTTACTGAACAAGCAGTTATCATCTAACCTCCCTGCAATCTTTGTGCAGGCAGAGTAGGATGAATGATCAATAAACAGGCCTTCTAGAAGTGATCAGTGTTACTGTGTGGACCAGTAAATATCGCTTCACGTTACATGTATGTTTACCTACATAACTGAAACTCCAGTAACTTTGCATTAAGTAACGAGCAATAGATGCACTACTGGCTGTTAACAAAATCATTGCCAAGCTATCATGGAATGAAACAGAACGATGGAATATAGGCTTTTATCTATTTACTGAACACTGTTTCTGCAAAAGGCATTTGCTTTGCATGAATAAAACTGTCAAAATGTGTGCCATATCGGCAGCTGTTAGACAAATGTCGCTATTACCTCCTGTGCAGGCACTTTTTCAGGGCCTTGTTCACCCTCCCCTAGAGTTTATGCCATAGTGAGATTATAAATGGCTTTGCTATTTCAATATGCAGGGAATAAATCATGTTTTACATGTCTACAGCCAGGGTTGGCCTAAGACCCTTTGGCGCCTGAGGCAAGATGTGTCACCAATGCTTCCCCTTACAGATCCAGACTCATGCCCCGGTGGGGTGGCAAGGTTGGGAGGCAGGAGCATGCCATGCAAAGCAGGTCACCTCATTGGTGAGCTGCCAAGTTGGGCAGCAAGCTAGGTTAGGGGTTGCAGGGCAGACCACATGGCATATCTTTCTAACCCCTCAGAATTTGCCGCCTGAAGCCATTTTCTCACTATGCTTCATGTTAGGGCCGGCCCTGTCTATTGCTCTCCTCTGCAGAAGATGGTACTCCTCAAACTATTTAAACTGGGAGAGTCCTCAGTTTGCTCTGCATTCTGCCCCCTGCTATGCAACACAGACGGAACAAACAAAAATAACTGCAGGTGGATTCAGTAGCAGTCTACCGAATCCAGTTTTATTGCCTTCTCACCAGGGGTGCCAACTCTAGGGGGCAGAAGGGGCTTTGGTCCCCTCAGTATCAGTGGGAAGGAGCCGCCATCTCCCGCCGCCGCTTGCTGAGTGGGGGGGGGGGACAAATAGAGGGTGAATATCGCCCTCCGCAGGCCACATCGAGTGAGCGCTCATGTGCCAGGCAAAAGTGGGATGTGTCACATGAAGGTAGGCCCTCACTTGTGGAGGGCAAGTTGGTGACCCTACTCCTCCCTTTAGCAAGGTATGTATTGTGCTACGTGTACTGCAATGGACCAGCTACTGATATGAATGTAAGGCTCTTCCACACCTCACAAAGGTTTTTACCTCATTCTCCAGCAGATGAGATTTTGGTGCTTTCTCCCACCTCTCTCTCACTGCCCCTAAGATAGTGACTTCCATATTTATGGAGGCAAGATCTGTGAAGCCATGGAGCAGGGACTTTTCAGTGGTGGTGCCATTCTCATGGTTGTCTTGGGGGAAACGACAAGCATTATTCTTTGTGCTTTCAAGTAGAGGATTTTTCAAAATTATTTTTCAGGGAAGCCTTTCAGCTGCCCCATTTTCTAATGCCGTTTTCCCACTGCAGTATCTGTCATGGTATGGAACTGTGGCTTTCTGACTGAACGCTGAATTTCATTTACACTTGTGGGCATGATGCAACACAAAAACAAACAGTGTGGCATTTCCTCCATCCTTTCTGTGCATGCTTCTGTTTCCCCACAACTCCATAACAACCGCAAGAAAGAACTGTATGCTGGTATCTGACCCCAAATTTTGTTACTTTACTCCTACAATTTTCTGGGTTAAGGGGGCTGAAAATGAGTATTTTCCCTGGAATTATGTGTTATGTGGCAATGAGCACTAAGCATGCACTATAATCCATTAGTTTTCTGGGAGTGGTTTTTACATTGTGTGAAAGCTCAAATACCATGTGGGCCTTAACAGTTAGGGAAATAACATTAACTGCTCTGTGAATGCAGTCTGAGATTAAGGAGAAAGACATGCAGGTGGGGGGGGGCAGCTGAGGGCAACCGAAGTTGGTGGGGCAGTACCCCACTTGCCAAATGGATCACTTTCCATTTTCAAAAGTTTGGTGCTGGCCCTAAACTGGATCATTCCAGTGATCAACATCTATTGTCAACCATACTGCAAAATCATTGCCTATTTTTTGCCTGCTTCTTCCTTCATCTTCCACTTACACCTCCGGCCACTCGAGCTGGGCTTCCCGTCATTTATGCTGGAGACTATCTGACTACAGACACAAATAATGTGTGCGTATTCCTCCGGCTTTGTGCTAACGTATTGACTGACTGTTTGTAACAGACACAAAAAAGGGGAGCCGACGTGCAGGAGTGGCAGGGATGGGTATTTATTTTCAGCAGAGTGGATTATGTGCCGCTAATTAGTAATTATTTCGTTTTTCCACATAAAAAGAGCCAATCTATCAGATTTGCATCACATACTTTAGTATGCATCTATTTTCCCCATCACCCAGGACAATATGAAGACAAAACAAAGGCAATTCATAATGGAACAATCTTGGGGTGGAAGAACACACTAAATGCAGGCGTGTATAAGAAACTCCCAGGGGCAACCTTTTTCTAAGGAAGCACAGCTTTTTGCAGGAGGTAATTTGGAATGGATAAACTGTGAGGAAGGGGTGCAGGGGGGAGTAAAGTGGTGGTTAACCCTTTCCCTACATGTCATTCTCCCTCCACAACCCTTGCGTCCCCATTTAGGAACATAGGAATTGTCCTTATATTGAAGTTATATAGAAATGACCTTTCCTGGTTTGACACTATGGGGCTCAAGGTGAGTTTTTGCACCCACAAAGAAGGGTTTAGAACCCTGTAAGAAGAAAAGTGGCTGGGAGACAAAAGATGTTATAGAAAAGCAAAGAGTGATGGAAAGGGTCCAAATACTGCTGCCTCAGTTCTGAATGGCCAAACGGCCCCCTATTCTTAAGGGAGGAGGTTGTGGAGGTTGTAGCTTGCTTTCTTAGAAAATAGCATTTGCAAAATAATGTCTGGATGGTGAATAATGAGTTTGCATTGTTTACGGAGCTTGCCCTTTTCAGATACCCATGGCTAGCTTTAACAAAAACCATCCACTGTTACTAGAATGATTTTATGCTCTCCAGGGAGATAAAGCACGTGCTGTAAAGTGTTGCAGAATCATTTGTTTGGGGTCAGAAATCTTTGTGATACAGGTAAGTAAAAGGTTATTTTCCATGGGGAAAGTAGCAGGGTCATATACAAAATATTGGCATTAAAGAGAGGGAGGGAGCAAGCGGACCTTATGAATTTTAATGGCAAGCAATGCTTTCTGCTGACTGTTTTTCTCCCTTGCGGTTTAAATAGAGTGGCTCAGAGTGATGACCCATGCCTGTAAACTTGTAAGAGATGACAACTTTCCCTTCTGCCTCCCTCCCCCATTCTCCGCATCCCCTGGAGCTTTGCTCACCTTGCAGCTGTGAATTTCAAACAGTTAATGTCAATTTGCCTGGCTTAGAAGTTGAACACACAGTCTAACAAGAGTGCCAATTACTAGGTGAACCAAAACCTCATCAGCGAGTCCTTTTGCTCTCCCCCACTTTTCTTTCTTCTTTTAAACTAGGCCCAGACCTATTGATATTCCACATCTGTATAATGGGGAGCACACTTTTGCTTCCAAAGGCATTCATCAAAAGGAGAATATTCACAGCAGAGCACTCCACTTACATTGTACATACATAGTGCGGACGACTATTTATTCTGTTAAGTAGTGAAACAAAATATAAATCTGTGACTTAAGGGTCATTGGAGTATGTTCAGTCTAATTGCTATGGCCTTGTTCATCTGGAAGCCTATTCATCATGTCTATTATGTTCCCTCAGCCTGAAAGCGGAGATGAGCACCACACCCCATAGTCAAGCTGACCAGGGGTCCTTTACCTGTTTTTACCTACCTCGCAGGGGCTGTACTCCTTGAGAGTCAACATACCTGCCATGGTAGCATGTCATGTATTGCAGTTAGGAACCCTGCTGGAGATGTTCATGGGGGTATATCAAAAAAGCTTGAAGCATTTCTGTTAGGGATTATAGCAGCAGAAATTGACCCCCAAATTGTTAAAGATGTTTATGTATGCAACAGCAGCAGCTAGGATTCTGTAGGTACAGAAATGGAAAGAAGTAGTTCTAAGAATCTAATGATGAGCGTTTCGTGGAAGAATGGATACCTTTTTTGGACTATTTAAAGAAATATTATAGTATGATGAGTTCGTGAGCAGGATTGAAGGGGAGAAACAACTCCTCCATGGAAAACAGGGTGAGGAGTCGACAAAAATAAAAGTTGAAATTGTGTTTTGACTGTATATATTGAAAATGTTGCAACTTAATAAAATATCATTGTGGGGGGAGAGATGTTCATGGGGGAAGGATTAGGAACTGGGATAATGCCCACTGTTGGTGTCCTGATCTCCACAGGTCTGAACAGAGCCTGTGTAAGACCTCTATGAATGACCAGAAACTCTGCATAAGGTAGGATCCTTTATTACAGAGGCAGAGTCTATGTACATAGAGTTGTAAGTGCCAGCCTCCAAAGCTTCAGACAGATGTGCAGAGATCAGGAGCAGGGATAGTGGATGTAATCCTGACCTCAGACATTCACTAAATATTTTCACACATTGCTATAAAGATGGTGGTGAAGTTAAGTAATTTTAGACTCTGGTCTTAGCCTCACCTAATTCAGCTGCAGGCAATGTGATGGGGCAGCAATGCTCACCTGATCTCCAGTCATGCACATCACAGCTGCTTATGTGAGGTACAGGGGGAGCACAAAGGTGGCAGAAAGGTCTACATGGTGCAAATAGACCAGTGGGTACCCTGAATTGGCACAACTGGTGTGGTTTTCATTGCCCCTCTCACTCTACATCCCAGTGAGCAACAACAACATGACCAATTAGAAAAGTGAATTAGTCCACCCTGCCACCCACTAGTGGTATTACTTCGAACTTGGGTAAACCAGCCTTATTGCATTTCAAGGCCTAGACCAGTGTTTCCCAAACTTGTGCTTCCAGCTGTTTTTGGACTACAACTCCTATCATCCCTAGTTAGCAGGACCAGTGATAAGGGATGATGGGAGTTGTAGTTCAAAAACACAAGTTTGGGAAACACTGGCCTAGACTTTGCCTCAAAGTCCTGCCCTGATGGCACCTCTGTACACAGGCAATGTGTAGCTGGGGGGAAGAGGAAATACAATGGAACCTCAGTTCTCGAACGTCTATGTTGACGAACGTTTCGGAACCCGAAATCCAAAAACCCAGAAGTAACTGCTTCAGTTTTCGAACGTTTTTTGGAAGCCGAACATGCCGCACGGCTTACGTTTTGAGTTTCCCTATTGTATTGAGGCTTCTGCTTTCAGTTTTCAGACGTTTTGGAAGTGGGTCTTCCGGAACAGATTACGTTCAAAAACCGAGGTTCCACTGTACAAGCACAGGAGAAACTGAGGAGCCCCAGGCACAAGCTGCTGGAGTAAAAGTACCAGAGAAGATATGAGAGACAAACAATGATGGCTCATGTAAGAAAGTATTGAATTGGAAAGCAAGGGTTCTGGAGTACTTTTGAAATGGGCAGATCCCATAATGTACACAGCAAAGGCAGACAAATGGCTATAGGTTGCGACCAATACACATCTGTAAACACAGCTTGCAGTGTTTATTATAGTCGGTGGTGCTGAGTATGGGCTTCTTATGAAAAATCATTTCCTGTTCGTCAGTTAACATATCACAACAGTTCCAGAAGCACGTGCAGCAGCAGCACCCCACATGAGTCCAGCACCCATCTCACCAGTTGGTGGCTTCTGCTTTTTTCCTACAGCTTTACATGTGGAAGAGCAGAAATCAGGTGCATGCTCTTAAAATGGGGCTTTTATGTTGTTGTTTTCCCTTGGCACATGTGCACCCAGGGAGGCTGTTTTCAGTCCTCACTTGGCAGCAAGTAGGAATGAGGGTTCTTTTCAGGACTGGCCAACACAGAGCTGACCTCCCAGCATGGGTGTCATTGCAGTTTATCAGAAAGAGGAGGGGGAATAATAATAATGATGATAATAAAATTTTATTTATATCCCGCCCTCCACAGCTGAAGCTGGGCTCAGAGCGGCAAAAAACAATAAAAGTAACACAATTTCCATAAAATCACAATCAATTAATTGAAATGCATTCTAAAATCAACTCATTCTAAAATCAATTCAAAATCAAATTAATGGCAACCATTGGGCTAGAGTTCTATGAGGATTACTGAAGGAGGGGGTCAAACTGTGCCTTGGCCAAAGGCCTGGTGGAACAGCTCTGTCTTGCAGGCCTTGCGGAAAGATATCAAGTCCCACAGGGCCCTAGTCTCTTATGACAGAGTGTTCCACCAGATTGGGGCCACGGCCGAAAAAGCCCTGGCTCTGGTTGAGGCCAGCCTAACCTCCCTGTGGCCCGGGATCTCTAAGATGTTTTTATTTGAAGACTGTAAGGTCCTCAGTGAGACATACCAGGAGAGGCCGTCCCATAGGTACGAAGGTCCTAGGCTGTATAGGGCTTTAAAGGTTTAAACCAGCACCTTGAACCTGATCCTGTACTCCACCGGGAGCCAGTGCAGCTGGTATAGCACTGGGTGAATGTGATCCCGCAGCGAGGACCCCATAAGGAGTCTCTCCATGGCATTCTGCACCCGCTGGAGTTTCTGGGTCAGTCTTAAGGGCAGCTCCATGAGTGAGTTGCAATAATCAAGTCTGGAGATGACCGTTGCGTGGATCACAGTGGCTAGGTCAGGGCAAGAGAGGTAAGGAGCCAACTGCTAAGCTTGGTGGAGATGAAAAAATGCTGCCTTTGTTATAGCTGCAATCTGCGCCTCCATGGAAAGGGAGGTGTCAAAGATTACACCCAAACTCTTAACGGGTGGTGCTGGTACTAATTGTGGCCCCGCAAGAGATGGGAGTTGCCCCCCAAACCCATATCGTTCTGACCCAGCCAAAGGACCTCTGTCTTCGAAGGATTTAACTTCATCCATCCAGCCACAGCTTCCAAACATCTGATCAGTGTGCCTGGGGTCGAGTCAGGATGGCCATCCATCAACAGACAGAGCTGAGTGTCATCAGCATACTGATGACAGCCCAAACCGAAACTCTGGACAAGCTGGGCGAGGGGGCACATAAAGATGTTGAAAAGCATCGGGGAGATCAGTGTGGGGCAAACACACTAGATTGGCTCAATTAGGAGCCTGCAATCTACCAATCACCCCCACCCAATAAATTGTAGCAACATTCATGTTGGGAGGTCAGGCAAATTCCAATGTCCCTCCCTTCTGACTAGCTACTTACAGTTCTTTTGCCCCCGGCCCCATGTCACTAGTATGATTGGAGCTCTTTTTGCTTTCCTCAACATGCCATTGATACTTCTCTGAGAGAGAAGAATCTCTGCATATTGCACTGAAATTCCCTATCAGACAAATTCCATTTGCAACTCTGGTGATACAGTATTTTGCACAAGAGAAACATTATGCCATTGGTTGATCAGAAGCTGGCGCTGTTCCAAACCTTGCACTCTTGAAAAGCAAAGTGATGACACTTGCAATCACTCGGATCAGCCATTTAATTCAATAACATTATTTATCTGTTGACTTCATAAACTGCTGTTTTGTACCCAGCAATCTTGGAAGACAGCCTACACAATACAACAGCCCCTTGACTGTGAACTGAAGTGAGATGTAGAAACAAAAACAAATGCTTTAAAAGAAGCCGGCCACTGTTTCTGCTTTATGACAGCTGTTAAGCCATACGAATGCAGGCTGCCACTTTTCATTAGGATTTAGTGTGAATTTTCTTTCTGTATCCACAGACTCTCACATTCATAGATTGATTTTACATTTCTTCCAGGAGCATCAATTAGGCTTAAACTAGAATCAGTTACCTGCTGTTGGATTGAAACAGCTGGTGTTGTCAAGAGAGGACCATTAATTGGTTTTAGTTTAAAACTAAAAGGCGGGGAAGACTCACAACTTTGTAAATATTTATATTATTCTAATACAGATCTCTCTCTCTCTCTCTCTCTCTCTCTCTCTCTCTCTCTCTCTCTCTCTCTGTGTGTGTGTGTGTGTGTGCGAGAGAGAGAGAGCACTATGAAAGTTTCTTTCTCTATATAGAGTTCAAGGGAATTAAGAGTAGCTTCAAAAGTTCCTGAAGAAAAAATAAAATCCAAAGTTCCTTTTCTGGCAGGTGAAGATTCTTGAAATGTTCAGAATGGAAATTGTGTGAATCCCCTCTCTTGAACAGAAATCCCTCCTCAGGATTTCTCCTCAGGTAAGGGAGCAATGAATTTACTAAACTGAAGAAACAGTGAATAGTACACTTCGATTATTAAAAGGGACCTTGGTGGGGAAGATTCATAAGGTCAGGTCACACATCTATCCTGCTTCTACTTTCCCCAAGATATTAGGTTGTTTGTTTGTTTGTTTAGGGCAGAAATCTGAAAGGCAAGATTTCTGTAGTGGGTATTTTAATTTCTACTGGTGGTACAATTAAACCAAAGCCAATTTCTGTCTTTATTTTCCATCCAGGGGAGGGAATTGTCAGCACCTGAAGGCACAAACACTTGCATAACCTGGCCAAGAATGGAATTCATCCAGCTGAAATCTAAGAACAGCATCCATAACTGGATATGAATTCTAATCTGACACTAATTTACAGCTGCAGTTTATGCATGTAGAATTTCCATTGATATTTTGGGATGGAAAATGAAGCAACTTGTATTTAGGAGCCTGGGCACATATTGGTTGAAAGACATTTGTTGGTATAAACTACATATAATTTACATGGGCTAGCATAATAAGATTAGGCTTGCTGAGCAAAACGTTGCAGCCCAAGGATGGCCGTGTTCATGCTCCCTAACCTCCCCACACCCATAATGATGTTATTTTATTATACATCATCTCTTCATTTAACACATCCATGGGCTCTCAACAAATCTCTTTTGACCAATAGGTGCCCATGCTCTTAAAAAAAATGTGCTTCATAGAATATTACTCTATAATATTTGAAATGGGCTGCAGAAGCATCTCATCCAGCTTTCTTATTCAGTTGGAGGAACCTTAAATGCATGATCTGCATCCCTCATAGATGGCCATCTGCTGAAAAAAACCACCTCCTGAGGAAGGCTACTGTAAAAGTGCTCTTGCCACTATGAAGTTTTTCCTAACATTTAGCTAAAACTCAACGCATTGCAGTTTCCACCCAATGGCTTTAGGTCCATCTGGATCAAAAGAGAGACCATGTCTGCTCCCTTTTCTGCATGGCAGCCTTTCAGATATTTGAAGACAGCTAGCATGTCTTCCATTAGCCTTCTCTTCTCCAGGATTCTCTGACTATGCCCAAAAAAATGTGACAACATCTCACAAATGAAAACAGGGTCACACCACTCTTCAGCTCCCTTCCCCTCCACATGCTTGATGATGGACCCTCTCTGCCATCTCCTATACAGTGGCACCTCGGGTTAAGTACTTAATTCGTTCCGGAGGTCCGTATTTAACCTGAAACTGTTCTTAACCTGAAGCACCACTTTAGCTAATGGGGCCTCCTGCTGCTGCCGTGCTGCCAGAGCACAATTTCTGTTCTCATCCTGAAGCAAAGTTCTTAACCTGAAGCACTATTTCTGGGTTAGTGGAGTCTGTAACCTGAAGCGTATGTAACCCGAGGTACCACTGTATTCATTTTCCCCACAATAAGTCTTCCATCAACTGATTTAAAAGCCAATACAGCATTTGTGCTTTCAGTACTGATAAACTAGGACAGGCATCCCCAAACTCAGCCCTCCAGCAGTTTTGGGACTACAATTCCCATCATCCCTAGCTAACAAGACCAGTGGTCAGGGATGATGGGAATTGTAGACCCAAAACAGCTGGAGGGCCGAGTTTGGGGATGCCTGGACTAAAAGAACACAATTGCCCTACAATAGGTAAACAATTCAAAACATACCCAGCAGTTGCAGCAAATGAAATGACATGGTGTGCGCTACTGCATGGTGTCAGTGTCCATCTACACATATTTAGATGTATAGGCACTAGAGACAACAAAGCCCACCCTTCTGCCACTCAGAAATTTAACTTCTAGAGATCTTGGGGAAGGAGCTGGAACTTGAACAATGACGGGTCCATCAACTCATGCTAACATAATGTTAACCAAGCACGCCTAAATGGCAACAATAGGATGAAACAGTGACAGGCAGTGATTTTGCAGAAACCGAAAAATGCTCCCAAATAAAGAACGTCTTTGCTCAACAGGACTTGATGCATCTGTCACATTGTCCAAAACATTCCAAGATGTTTCCAACCAGGTCTTATCTTTTCAATGGACCTCTTAACCTCCCATAGATGTTGACTCTGGGAGAAAGAAGCAAGAAAAATAGGAGGACTGCCAATGATGCTGCCTTATATAGAGCATCTGTCGGTCCTGGTTCAGAAGCCTTTTCCAGCCTAGAAGCTTAGATTTAGCCACAGCTTCTACGAATTGAAACAGGAACTTCTGCATGCAATGCATGTGCTTTTTCACTGAGCTTTGTTCCCCTCCACTGTTCCCTCTATACTTGGTATCAATAGATTGCACTATAAACAATGTAGAAGGAACCTGACGGTTTTCACATTTATTGTTCTGGCCAATATGCCAGAACAATAGGATACAAAAGCAGGGCGAGAATATTAATCACAGACCCAAGTTAATAGAAGTTTTCAAAGAATAGAGAGGAACCATAAATAAGTCATTAGCATAATTAAACACACAAGATTAAAACAGGATAGACGGCAAGAATCCAAATGCTTTTTTAACCTTAAAATATGCCATCTCCCTTGTAGCAAATCATGTGCTTCTGAATGAACTCCCCCACTTTCTGAATTATTGCAGCAATCAGCACAAAACATGCTACTTCATGTACCTGATTCTAATCCATTTTGAAGAAATCCTATTTTAAGAGTTTTTGAGCCAAAAATAACTTGCTTAAGGTAGAATCCAACTGCTCCCTTTCTGTAGGGCCATAGAAGAGGGCTTACTCAGACCTCCCTAGTCTTAGAGTCCCTTTCTACACTAGCTGGCAGGAGCTGGTGCAGGACATCTTATGGCAGAAGCTCTGGGTCACATGAGAAAAAACCTTTTTGCAGATTTTCAGAAACATCTCTCATCTGGTGTCCTCTAGTAGCAACTGAATTGCAGCTCACACCATCCCCGATCATTGACTTTGTTGACTGGGGCTGATAGAAGCAGGTGTCCGGGGGCCACCAGGTGGCGCGTTGGAAGATGGCAGACAATAACATATTTCTGACCCATACGAGGTACTAAGGGGCTACTGTGGGAAGTATGTAGCCTTCCTGAACTCCTCCAGGATGTGGAGGAGAACTGCCCTGCCAGCGGTGTTCACAATGCACCCCCTGAAACGAGTGATGGGGGTGCCGAACACTTGGCAAAAATCTCCCAAGCATAACATGAGTTGCTGCAATTCCCCTAAGCAGCTTCTTGCCAGCTGGCTTGAAAACTGAAGATTGCTCCTCTCCCCATCCCTACTCTCAAAACTGCTTCTTTCAGCCCTTCTTTTCATACTGCTCTTAGTCAACGGCTGGTGGACATGACTGCCACTCTAGTTTCTAAGAATATCAACCATCAAGTAAGCCACTGAGCTAGCCTAGATAAGTTGTCGTTTCATTTTGCACATCACGACAGCAGGCCAGACTTCAATTTCTCATAATTTCCTTCCTTCCTTCTTAATCACCTACCATTCCTTTGAACAGCATCTCAGGGTACTCTCCAAGGGCACATTCACTTGTTCTGCTGCTCAACGCCCACCCTTTGACCCTTTGGAAAACCACTCTTTAGCTTTAAATAGGAGCAAACAGCAATTTGTGTTATAGCTGGATTGCCGTTTACTCCTATTTAAAGCTAAAGAGTGGGTCTTTTCTTGGAAAAGGTGTAAGGGGAGATTGAAAACACTCTGACCCATGCCTAGAAAGCACATGCCAAGCATGGGACAAGCAGGGATCTGGACAAGCATTACATGTGATGTAACAACAATAAGAAAATGGTGAACCTGCTCAGGGCAACTTTGTGTCTGTATTTTTCTCTACTTCCTCACCTCTCATATATTACTGATTTTATTTTGCAATTGAAAAAGGTACTATTGTAGCACACAACAGGCTCTCAAAAACATTAAGGTTTGTGGGCCCTTTATTCTGTCTGATGTTTAGTGCCCTAAAAGTTTACAACCTCATTCTGAGAAAACCCATTCTCGAAAGTTCACCTTTGAGGTCAACAGTTTCATTATAACTGAACAACGCAGGAGAGGAAATTCAAAAGTGCAGTGCTGGGAGATATACAACCAGACCCACAAACCAGTTAGGTGAGCATAATTACCTGGGATTTTGTGAAATGCAATATAGCCAAACCAGCTTAAAACAACAACTTAAATGAATGACAGCCTTGTGTGTGTAACCTGTGGTTTGTCCTACTATATTTATGTTTCTGATCAGTTATAATCTCATTTACAGACCATTGTGTGCACATGTCAGTCCTATTATACATCTTATGAACTATGCAAGTCACTGAGCACCAAGCTTTCATAATCCGCACTTTTCCACTAATGGAGATGTGTGAAGCCAACTGGTTCAAACATCATGCTCTTAACTAATGTTGAGTAATACTAGGCTGAACATGCTTTCAGTTCCCAAAGCACAAGGATTGCCTGTGCTATGATTCTCTTCACAGACTGGCTTAGATGTAATTTATGAAGCAGGACTCCAGAGATGCACAAATTCCTCAAACTTGCTTGTTCAGGCCATTTCAAAAAATCAAAAGTTGACATTGCTGGCATAGTTAGGGCTGGGTGAATCTGTTGATTTTGATTTTCTGACTGTTTCTCATTTTTACAGTCTCAGTGTTCAGTTCTCCATATTTCTGTCAGTTTACATTAAGATACTGTCATGATGGAAATTCACCAGCATTTTAATGTCAATTTTACCTAATACAGTGGTACCTCGGGTTACAAACACCTCAGGTTACAAACACTTCGGGTTACAGACTAACCCAGAAGTAGTACCTCGGGTTAAGAATTTTACCTCAGGATAAGAACAGAAATCACGTGCTGGTGGGCCGGCGGCAGTGGGAGGCCCCATTAACTAAAGTGGTACCTCAGGTTAAGAATGGTTTCAGGTTAAGAACGGACCTCCGGAACAAATTAAGTTCGTAACCAGAGGTATACTGAATACTTTTTTTTTTTTTTGCAAAACAATTTCCCCTTGTGTTTCCACAACACAATATATTGTGTTTTTGTGTGTTATTTTCAGTAATATATACAATTTTATGCACACTTTCCCCATCTACACAAAATGGCTGGAGAACTTTGGTGAAAAATTAATCAAAGTACAAATTCTGAAAGATGGGTGTGTTTCTTCCCAATTCATAGACATGTCAACCCTAGATATAACTGCACAGCAAGAGGCCCACTGAAAATGTGGAGGCAGGCTGATGGTGGCTCTAGCTCCAGCAGATGAGGTCTGCTCCACTATCCAAGCACTGATATAAGATCTGAGAGCCAGTGTGGTGTAGTGGTTAAGAGCGGTAGTCTCGTAATCTGGGGAACCGGGTTCGCGTCTCCGCTCCTCCACATGCAGCTGCTGGGTGACCTTGGCCCAGTCACACTTCTTTGAAGTCTCTCAGCCCCACTCACCTCACAGAGTGTTTGTTGTGGGGGAGGAAGGGAAAGGAGATTGTGAGCCGCTTTGAGACTCCTTAAAAGGGAATGAAAGGCAGGATATCAAATCCAAACTCTTCTTCTTCTTGATGGCTACATTCTTATCTGAGCAATGTTATGTGATAATTACATTGCTGGAATGGCTACACCAGACAATTAACCATCCCCAATAGATATAGATATAAAGGAGAATAGATATAAAGGAACATCAGCTGCAATTTCTTTTGTCTACAAATATATAATAATTAATGATACCCCACACACAATCCAAATTTGGGTCAATCCAAATGACAGTGACAAATTTGTGTTTCTGCCCATGCAAATTCAATCGGCAAAAGATGTTCGGACTGCCCTGAGCCTTACCTCTGCTGTGTGTTGGTTATTAGTTTATTCATTGCATAGATTTTCATATAATCATAGAGTTGGAAGGGAGCACAACGGTCATCTGGTCCCAACACCCTGCAATGAAGGAATCTTTCATCCAACATGGGGCTTGAACCTGTATCTCTTCTTTCTGCTCACTCAAAGCAACTCACAATGCAAGACAGATGCAAATTAATATTCAAAGGAGATAGAGGCAGCGGGGAGGAGGGAGAGCAAATCAAGAATAACAGAAATTAATAAACTAACCAGGCGGTAAACAAATACTTGCCTAAACAAAAAGTTCTTCATTATGGCCATAAAATCATCACACATTGCAGAACAGACACATATTATTGGGTAGGGACTTCCACCACTAGGGAGAAGCCCCCCTCGTGTTCCCACCAGAAATACATCAAAGAGAGATGCTCTCTAGATGTTATCAGTGATTGGGCACTGGGAAGTCTCAAAAGGGTAGAGACAGTAATTTAAGTATTCTGGACATGAGCTGTTTAAGGCTTTAAAGGTGAGCCGTTTTGTGTATTTCTGATGCTATCCATCTGCATTGCCATTTGACATGTCAGAAGTTTCATGTGCCATTTTATGTGTCGGTGATTTCATAATGGCCATTCTAGGGATTCTCATGACTCCAGCTTAGGTCCAGACACTTCAGTCATCTCCTGATGCAGAGTTCTGGGTACATGGAAACCTTTCCAGAGAGGAACCAAGTGATTTTGCCCATCTCTAACTAAGTATTAAAACAACTGCTCATTAGATCTAATTTGCAGTGTTCACTCCAGAGCCAACAACTGAACAACTGTAATGTCCTTCTCAAAGGACTGATTGAACATATGTTTAAAGCAATAGCCCATACAGCATCATCTGTTATCTATCTTTGAAACTTGACATCATGCATAGGAATAGTAGGAACACCAGACTGCTATTTTCTGTTTCTTTTGGAAGCAGCTGTTTTCAAGTTGCATCTAGTGTCGAGTGGGATAAACCCCTTGTAAGAACATTAACAGCGGAGAAAATTAGCAGAGCTCTGTGCTATGTGTCAATAGCACATAGGCTGCAATCAGAAGAAATGTAAGAATCTGAGTCCATTCCCAAAATAGTATTGACACACAGTTTTCCCCAGGCATGATACTGGCATGGGGAAAATTGCACCCACTGAATTTATGGTCAGCAGACTAGAGGGTGGAATATGGACCAAATTCCTGCTATTCTCTCTTCCCCCTGCAGCCCCATGAAATCTGCTTGGGGTGAGTTGTCGCCCAACATGCCAGAGTAGATTCAGTCATGTGAAAGCTTGAGAACGGATGGATAATCACACACACACACACACACACACACACACACACACACACACTATGCTTCCTTCCCAATTCTGCTGTTAGAAGCAGATACAACACATCTCCAAACCTACGTGAAACCTACTTTGCAAAACATTCCCTCAGCATGAGCAAAATAAAGCACCAGGCTAAAAGCAGCAGCACATGTGACAGGTTAAAAGGCAGGAAGGGAAAGGACAGTATATTCTGTCCTATTCATGGAAATGGAGGGGGCACTGAGCTTCGCTTTCAGTCACAAGACTCTTCAGTCCAGTTTTCACTAGGACTTCATGTGCCCCATGCTCCTTCGCCTGTTTGAACATCTCTTCTGGCATGAACCCAGTCCTTAACTCTGAAATGTACAAAACAACATGCCTGAAGGAATTTTAACAGCCTTATCAGCCTCAACTTGTTTTACCTATGGTGAAAATTCACTACAAGGGTTGGGTTTCATTGACATTTTGATCATAACCCTATCTGTTGTCCAGGGTTGCCATATTTCAAAAAGTGTGTGTGGGGGGGGGGGAGAGCTTCTTTTTTGCAAAATCTCAGGGGGAAATGAAGTTATGAGCTATTTTTAAGGGAAATCGCCAATTACAACACTGCCGACATGGGTTGCCGTATGTCCAGATTTTTCCAGATGTTTCAACGATTTCCACATGGACACCGTTTCCAATCGCCAACTACCAGCTATGTCCGGGAAATTCTGGATGCATGACAACCCTATGGTTGACCAACTCTGTCCTGTCATAGCTTCCCACAATGCTGAGAGAGGTGCGTGTTTATTGACTCCTATCAATTCAGGAAGTATAGGTTACTGATATCCGTTACAGCAGCCACATTTGCACAGTCAAATCATGGCTTAAGCAGAGATATTCATGATGCACAGCCACTTTCTTCCATCCCGATGGAGGTGCAACAAGCAAGGGATCCACAGTTAACCATGGCTTCCTGTTACATCAGAACCAGGAAACTATGGTTAACAGCATCTAAGCAAGCCAGAATATGAAGCCATGGAAACTGGCTTCCAGATCCCGGTTACTTTGGAGCCATTAGTTCAGATGTAATGGGAAGCTATGTGTTACTGCTGCTTCTTCCAGCCTTGCTCACAAAGTTGTATGCATGGAGGAGTGAAATGGGGAGCCAAAGGGCAGCTTATATCTCATTCATTAAACTGAGATTTGTTTGTGCAAATGTGACTACTAGTTCTACACTCCTCTGACCAGCACAAAAAGTAATAATTCTGACAGAATTAAGCCCAATTGTTGAGGGGGGAGGGAAACAGTTTAGATCTCCTCTTGCCCAAGTAGGTTTAAAGGGTGTCTGACTCTCGCCTGTAAAGCTGAAATATTTCCTTCAAAATCCCGTATTCTGATATAATATGAAGTCATAAGGCACTTTGATTTACAGCTTGGGTTACAATGGCCCAAGCGGACTGTCATAAGGATTTTTTAGTGATGGGTTTGAAAGTGTCAACCTCAAGCACTATTTCAGACTCTCTCACCATGAACTTGCCTAATCCCCATCAGTTTCTGCAACCTGACACTTTTTAAGATACTCTCCCGGGGGTGGGAAGCCAGCATAAAATGGATTGAGAGTTTGGGCTGATAGCATCTGACATGTCTGCTGTAAAACTCTCCAGTGCTCTTCCAGGTGGCTTCCAAAATTAACTAGTCATCCCAAAATGTTTAGTGAAATTGGCGGCTGATTTAATAGGTCCCATTAAAGCCCTATTTATAAATTATGCTGATATTGTTAGTGCTGGAGTTCTATAATAAGTCATGGAACGATCACTGCACCTGTCAGAATAGCACACCACGATAGCCTGATCAGAGTATGGGGTAAGGAATTGCTAGTTTTAAAACGAACAAACAAATGCAACATTGAAAAGTGTACATTTTTGACAAAGCCTCTCCTCCTCCAAGAGGAGAGGTGTTGTGGACAGGACGCGATTTCTGCACCACGCAGGGGGCATTATACCCCCTGCCCCACTCACCTGGCTGGCGCACCCACACCCACAGGTAAGCGCCCAACTGGGCGGCTTGGAGGGAGCGTGGTTTGCAGTTTAAGATACTGCTGCGCCAGCCATTCTGCCTCATTTTCCGCCTTCTCGTCGCGTGTCACCCACCCTTCACTCCCTTAGAGCTTAGGGCTTAGTTTTTCTCTTGACCTTGCTATGGACCTTAGGTTGGTTGCCTAGGGGGCCTGGTAAGAATTTTTCCATCTGGCATTAGGCCTTTTGGTTTTTTTCATCTACCTCGCAGCAATCGTCACAACTTTCTTGGTATTGGCAGTTAGGTTAGGCATTGGAATGTGTTGTTGGTGTGTGGAAGGGCTAGGTGTGGCCATCACCTACCCCTTCAAATTTGGGTATTCCGTTAAAGGAATCCAGTGGTCGTGGATCCTGTCCGATGCCTGTCTGGTGGGGGGGGGGGCATGGCACGACCCTCGGTGACATCAGGGGAGAATTTATAGTTGTATTAACATCAACAGGTTCCACCTTCTGGTGAATAAACCCCCTTTGGGTTCACCCCTCTCCGAGTGGGTGGAGTCAATCTGTCGTGGTCCAATGCCTAAGCCAATACCTTCTCACTTGCTGTAATCAATAAAGTTGTGGCCTTTTCTTGCCCATTAACCTTATATACTCTGGGTCTGTGTGTCTTCTTTCCACAAAGCGGGGATCGTGTCCTCGAACCACAACACAACACATATGAAATACAATGGCAAGACAAGTAAGGGTGAAATTTAACTTTCATAGCAATCAGTGACAATGTTTTCATGGGTTTTACTGGAGTTTGCTTGCACCCAAAATTGTAATCAGCTGCATACATTTTTGTTTGTCTTAAAGAACCTTTAACACATACAGTATCTTTAGGCCTCTGCAGGAAAGTAGCGGTTCATTTATAAAAATAAAAGTTCATAGCTTTTCATTTGGAAGAACTTTAACCAATAAGAATAATAATTATAACCCTTTGCAAGCGCTGCATTGGATGGAATTTGGAATTGGACATTTGGGAAATTTAATATGGGATGGATAAATACACATGTTTGTTGTTTAATTCTAATTTTATCAGTTGGCAAGTATGCACCAATTAGTAAAATGTGGCATTGTCTGACAAGCAAGTATGTAGGGGCTACTGGCTACTGAACCATGTTTTGCATAAAAATTAAAATCTGTACAAAGCCCAGTCCCCTTTGCTGGCTGCAACAATAAACACACCTCGGTTTAGGTCTTAGGTCAGAATTACATTCATCATAGTAAATGCCTGCACTTCAAAATTTTGCATCTTAGGTGGGGGAAGCAACTGGTTGGGGAAAGTTTAAGCACCCTCCATCCAATACTCCATTGTCCCCTACTCTGATTCAGGGAGGAAAGACATGGGTTTCCCATGAATCTGTCAATTTTGCTTTCTCTCAATATCTTGTTTTCCAAGTTCAGATCTCCAAATTTCCCCATCAATTTGCAAAAAGTCCTCATGAAAAAATTCTTCAGGATTTTAAAGCAAAGCTATCCCAATATACATGTTTATATGTGCAAACTTTACCATAGCAAAATGCATCTTTGTATACATTACTTGGCTGGGAAATTGTATCGCAAGTGTCACTTTTGAAGGATGGCTGTGTTTCAGGTCAATATTGTTTTGGAAAGTACAAATTAAGCAGGTTCACCTTTGAATGTGAACCGAATCAAATTTCTCCCCCATTTCCATTAGTCCAGTGTTTTCCCCCATCCATGCACTTCATCCTTATTCATCAACAAATCCTTAGAAAACCCTTTAAATCTATCGCTGACCCTCTCTCTCGCGTCAGAAAATATCATTTGTGACATGCCATGAAGGAAGAAGTGGTAGAAATTCATTGTGGTGTGCACTATTTGCTGATGTTTAACAACAGCCATAGTGTGAATTTAACAACAAATGCACTCTATATGATTGGACCAGTCATTTGCATATATATTGCTGTAGTTTGGAACAACAACCTGTTACTTATTTAAGGAAATCATGCAGATAAATAATTACCAAAAGAGGTGTGTGTGGGGAGGGGAGGAAATCATTCCTTTGACCTTAGGAGCTGGATGCGGCAGCAAACTTCTGCTGGCATAAATCTTGCTTTGATGAAGTCAGCTATAAATGTCAGTCCAGTAGCTGTTCAACAGGCACAGTTTTCATGCTCACAGTCCGTGCTTCCTGGCTCCTTCTTAATGAAGTATCCGTTATGCATTCATTATTCGGCATTCTATCATCCAGCTCCTTCCATATTTTATTTTTATTGTCTGGATAGAAGCGGCACACTAGGGACACATTTGCTTAAAAGTGTGCGCTTAGTACTCAAGAATGCAACAATATCACTTATCTTAAAGTGAAATTACACCCTGTGCGGCAGAAGATTCTTTCATCATTACGACTTCCCCCTCCCATTAAAAAATATCTAAGTAACAATTGAGCCATGTTAATCTGATATATAGCCTAATATAGCTGGTCCTCATGCCTGTCTTAATTGTTTAGAGGCACACAGAACATTAGTGGGTACAACTCTTACATGAGTCAGCCATCTTTGCTGGAGTCTGGAAACTGGCACACACAAAAAAACCACACACTTTTAAATGTGATCATATCACATTTGAAGTAGAGGAATAAGAATTTAAGAATCCACCCCATGGACCAAACTAAAGATTCATGTAATATCTACAGCATGCTAAGACTTCAGCTAAGAACAAAGCTCTATTATAACAAATGTACAGCTTCAGCTGAGACTTTTTGTTGTTGTTTAGTCGTTTAGTCATGTCTGACTCTTCGTGACCCCATGGACCAGAGCACGCCAGGCACTCCTGTCTTCCACTGCCCCCTGCAGTTTGGTCAAACTCATGCTGGTAGCTTCAAGAACACTGTCCAACCATCTCATCCTCTGTTGTCCCCTTCTCCTTGTGCCCTCCATCTTTCCCAACATCAGGGTCTTTTCCAGGGAGTCTTCTCTTCTCATGAGGTGGCCAAAGTATTGGAGCCTCAGCTTCAGGATCTGTCCTTCCAGTGAGCACTCAGGGCTGATTTCCTTAAGAATGGATAGGTTGGATCTTCTTGCAGTCCATGGGACTCTCAAGAGTCTCCTCCAGCACCATAATTCAAAAGCATCAATTCTCCAGCGATCAGCCTTCTTTATGGTCCAGCTCTCACTTCCATACATCACTACTGGGAAAACCTTCCAGTGAGCACTCAGGGTTGATTTCCTTCAGAATGGATAGGTATGATCTTCTTGTAGTCCATTGGACTCTCAAGAGTCTCCTCCAGCACCAAGTATCAATTCTTCGGCGATCAGCCTTCTACCTCTCCCCATATCACAGTGCTTTAAAATGCTTACACCCACATGGAGCCCATGAGCTCAAACCACTATAAATAATTCCAGGTTAGAAGATTCCATGGCATCAAACTAGACATTATGGTGGGCATAGGACTACAGTTGTACGTTGGTTCTTGAATGTAATCCATTCCGAAGCACGTTCAACTTCCGAAACATTTGAAAACCCAGGTGCAGCTTCCGATTGGCTGCAGGAGCTTCCTGCACTCAAGCGGAAGCCATGCTAGATGTTCGGCTTCCAAAAAACCTTTGAAAAACTGGAACACTTACTTCCAGGTTTTCGGTGTTCGGGAGCCAAAATGTACAAGTACCAAGGCGTTCAAGAATCAAGGTACGAATGTACTGCCACACCCATGCAGAACTTCTCTGAGGCCCAGGGTGGGAGCCCCTAGTCGACAGGGAGGCACAGGGACTTTTGGCGGGCCCCTGGTGGGGCTTAGCCCTTTGAGGCCCTGGGTAAATGTACTTGGCTGACCCCACTGACTCACTGCACAGGTCTGGGTACTGCTGAAAACAACACCCCAGGTCATGTTCTCTCCTTTGTCCTTGCATAATGTATTTTCACTTTGCCTGCAACACAGCATCCTTAAATTGTATGCTTCAATTGCTATGTCACACCGGGGGCAACCAATACGGTAAGGCAGAGGCCAGTGGAATGGAGCAGGGCCATGGAAATGCATGGCATGACAATGACTTGTCATGAGCTAAATGAAGCTACATGTAACAAGAAGTGAGGGGAGAATGCGACGTGGGTCTGTCAGTTTGGATGGCAGCCTCGCGTTGACTGCAATGTATGGTTTGGCCTTTATTCTCTTTCCTTGGTTGTCTCGAGCACGAACTGTCAGCCATGGGGGGCAAGGGCAATATTCCTCAAGGAGTATATTATTATATTCCTTAGAGTTCTTATACATTGTACATGGCGTTGTACTGTATGGGCATCTGCAGGATACCCAATAATGTAGTTTTAAGGGGTATAATTAGAGATAGAAATATCTGTCAATTTCTGTTTCCTTCTGTTTCTGTTTTCCAGCCTTAAAATTGGTTTGCCCAATTTCTGCATATGTTTTGATTTTTTTAAAAAAGGCTGCATGAACATTGATTTGATTTTTTTATGCACATGTCTCCTAATATGCAAACATTTGCCAAGAAAACACATTTTTGCAAGTAATTTTACCTTAACAGAATGTCTATTTTTGTACATGTACAAAAAAATTGTGCTGCACACACATTTGCATGCACTTTTCTCTGATATAAACATTTTGTATGCATTCTTTGGTTGGGGAACTGCATCACAAATTTTAGAGAAGTGTGAATGTGGAAGGGTTTGTGTATTGGTTTGGTTCAAGTATTGCTCTGTGAAATGCAGATTTGGTAGTTTCGAACTAAAATGCAAACTGAATGAATTAGGTCTTACTATAATTAGTGAAAGCCACACTAAAATATGCAGTTTACCTAACTGAGGAAGAATCTATCATCAAATGATGAAGTATATATATAAAAAATGGGTATGACACAATCTGCTATAGGGTGATCAAAGGATAGAATAGAAACACATTGCCTCATCCACCACTATCTGCTCAGACTCATGTCAATTCTTGAATTGTGAGGGATGAAATGTCCCTCTCAAGATCTAGCTGTGGGGATCTTTGCATCTCTGACATATTGCTTTCTTTCTCCTTCACCGAAAGCCAAGTCAGTTCTCTCTGTGTGAGTACGCATGCAAATGGTAAGAATGACAGGCAGGGAATATGACACTGGAAACTGTCTCTGAATTCTAGCATACCATTCAGTTACACGGATACTTTTGATGAAATATACAAAATGGGAGTTACAGTGAAGCTTATTCTGCTCATATGAAACTACCATTTTGCTTCCTAAGATTCACACAAACACACACAATAGCTCTCACAAATATGTATAAGAAATTACCGGTATTTCCAAAACAGAAATGCAATCACAGCCAGCTCTCTTTCCTCATTCACACATGCTTCTTAAATAAGCAGAAACCATACAAAAGGATCCACCATGTCAGATTAACCTTTCAAGGTCACTCAGCACAACAGAAAAGTTGCGAGCAAGGTAAGGGGTCAGAAGACACAGTGAATGTAATAATATATCCTATAACAAAGCCTTTAGAGTTATAGAAACAGAGGCTTTTATTTTTCTTCCAGTAAATAATTTTGAATTGCTTTACAAAGCTATAGAAGCTAGACTGAAGACAAAGAATAGTTTGAATACATTTTGAGGCTGAAGCGAAGCAGGTCTGGACTGGGTCAGTGTCTGAATGGGAGAGCCTAGGAACCAAGTGTACGCTGCCTTGGGTTCAATGCCGGAAGAAAGATGGCATGTAAGTTTAAGGGGGAAATACATTACAATACTTTAAAAGATAGCTGAAATTGTCAAAATGGAGGCACCCTCTCCTTTCAACAACTGCCCCATCATGTGGATCATTATGAGACCCTTAAATTGAGATTGAAGCAGCTCAATATGGATGTAGACCAATGTCAGTGTATTACTGCTTTCTGGGGACGCGGGTGTCACTGTGGTCTAAACCACTGAGCCTCTTGGGGTTGCCGATCGGAAGGTCAGCAGTTCAAATCCCCACGACAGGGTGAGCTCCCGTTGCTCTGTTCCAGCTTCTGCCAACCTAGGAGTTCAAAAGCATGCCCGTGTAAGTAGATAAATAGGTGGCGGGAACATAATTGGCATTTCCGTGCACTCTGGTTTCTGTCACAGTGTCCCGTTGCGCCAGAAGCAGTTCAGTCATGCTGGCCACATGTCCCACATATCTGTGGACAAACGCCGGCTCCCTTGGCCTGAAAGCGAGATGAGCGCAGCAATCCCATAGTCACCTTTGACTGGAACTGTCGGGGGGGGGGGCTCCTTTTTATTACTGCTTTCTATTGGATCTTTGATTCTACAATCATTACTGCTTTTCACTATCACCTAATCTAGACCCAAAAATTGCTGTACCACTTCCAAACTGTGCCAAGTTGGTTCTCCTGACACATAGTGCCATAAATTATTTATCCAGAAAGATGCATCAGTGCATTGAGGGAGGCATCCTGAGTCTTTAAAATGGGCATGTGAAAAGTACTCTTGACAAGCAAACGTAATAATCAAAGTGTAATAGACTTGTTATTTGTGCAAACAGGAGTCATGGGGGGGGGGAACCACAGCAATTTAAACTCAGCATATAGAAGAATAAATACGACCATGAATTTGCCACACAAGAAAGTTCCAATACATTTCTGAAAATTAAACATTCACTCAGAGGCTTTGTTGTAAGAATTGGCAAAGCAAATTCTGAAGCTTATCTAAACATGTTAAGGCTGAAATCAAAATTGCTTTTGCTAGGGCGGTGGTAGATTGGGCAGAGGATGTCCTCTGCTCAGTCCTGCCTGCCTCCACCAGTGTGGAACACCCGATTCTGCCTGGTTGGAAGTGCTGTGGTCACTCATGAATGGCAGCCTGCAGAAAACCATGAAATGGGGGATTCTTGAGGGATGGAGAGACAGAGCTGGCCAGGAATTCAATAGACCCTGTGCCAGGTCCATGGTCATCACATGGTGGTTTCAGACACAATCCAGAGACGATATTCGCATCAGCAAAATGATTTGCCTGCCCCGTGTGGGTGTGCAGTGGCCCTGCTATGTAGGACTAGTTTTTACTTAGTCTAAAACAAAACCAAAAACACCTCATTCTGGTGACCTATCCTTCAAAGATTGCTTACTATATCCTCTGCAACTGTTGATAGCTTCCTTTTTAAGTCACAGAAAACCAATGTCAACAATTCTGTATCAAAAACACGACATCCAAAAACATGATTTCATAGAAGTTAGACTACAATACACAGTGGTACCTTGGTTCTCAAACATAATCTGTTTGAGGAGTCCGTTCAACCCCTGAAACCATTCGAAAACCAAGGCACGGCTTCCGATTGGCTGCAGGAGCTTCCTGCACTCAATCGGAAGCTGCAGAAGCCACATTGGATGTTCAACTTCTGTAGAATTTGAAAGATTTAAGCTGCAATCCTATAGTTACCTGGGAGCAGGTCCCATTGAACTCACTGGGGCTCACTTCTGAGTATAGGATTGTAATGTTAAAACACATGTACTTCTTTCATACAACATTTAGTCCACTGAGCTTTTTAGAAGACTAAACATTTACCTTTCCCACGTACTGGGGTTCGGAGCCCATGTATTCTTCCAACACAAAGAACTGATTCCACACCCAGCCTCGCTTGACCCGCACGGCGGGTGTCCTCCTCTCTGGTGCTGTGACAACATTTCCCCTCAGCTCACCTTCTAAAGTCTGTTGCGGTTGTGGATGAAGTGGCTTTAAGAGACCTCCATCGAATAGGACCCAGAGAACCAGGGATAAGCAGTTCCTTGTAAGCATTGGCGATGGTTTCCCTACAGCAAGCAATTAAAAACTCCAACGGTGAATGTCGAGCTGAAGAATCCAGGTTTAAGGCTGTCCGTGGGCCTCCACCACTTGGCTCCCGAGGTTTTTTTTATTGCCGAAATGCTAATGTAGACATTAATCCTTCTGGTGACAAGGTTTCTGCCGCATTAAATTCCATCTAAAGAGACCTATAAAAGAGATTTACATGGCAACATGAAATTATATAAAATTACACTGAAGTATTCATCCAAACTCTTAAGCACACCTAGTTAGTTTCTAAAGACAGGGAGCGAGAGACAAACACATTGTGGAGGCTGATATCCTTTTGGTGTTTCAGACTGTAGCATCCCGTTACAACAGAACACTGCGTGGGGACAAGAGGAATGCTTCATTCTGCTTCTGCTTTGTATTATTTTAGTGTCTGTCTGAAGAGAAGCACGCAGCCCGCCCTTTATGGCCCAGTTATAAAATAAAGCCGTTACACACCAGTGAATTCAGATATTATTTACTCAGGATTCATTCGGGGGAAAGCAGAAGGGGGAGCACTGAGAGAAAGAGTAAACCTATCAGTAGGTATGGTAGTGTTGCTACCTACATCACAGTGTCTGTGTGTACACACACACACACACACATTTATTAAAGTGGTTGTGTTTGCTTAGCTTTCTACAGATTTTTTAAAAAGTAGTCAGGAGACAGAACTTTGGAGGAAGAGGAAGAAATGCAGGTATCACTCTTGTGAAAGGAAAGGGCTGTGGAGGAGTTGAAGGAAATGAGCAAAGTGGGTAGAGAAATGGAGAGAGTCAGAGAGGAAAGCTGTTATGAGAAGAAGTGGGTGTACAAAGACCCTGGATGAAGGATGTCTGAGGAGGTAGGGAAAGGGCAGGAGATAAGGCAGGAAACTAGAAGAAATTGCAGGAGATGGATAAGAGGTAAAGAGGTAAAGTTAGGTAAAGGACCCCATGATGGTTAAGTCTAGTCAAAGGTGACAATGGGGTTTGTGACACTCATCTCACTTCAGGCTGAGAGAGTAGGCATTTGTCCACAGACAGCTTTCCAGGTCATGTGGCCAGCATGACTAAACCACTACTGGCACACAGAGTGCCTTGATGAGTGCCAGAGCACATGGAAACGTTGTTTACCTTCCCACCGCAGCAATACCTATTTATCTATGTGCACTGGTGTGCTTTCTAACTGCTAGGTTGGCAGAAGCCGGGACAGAGCAAAATGATGGATAGAAAAGTACTTTAAAGGGGAAATTGGGGTGGAAAGTGTGTGTGTGTGTGTGTGTGTGTGTGTGTGTGTGTGTGTGTGTTCTAAACCTCTTAGAGCCTCTGGATTAGCAAATACTGCCTAAAATGGGGAGGCTGTATCACAATACTGAACTATGAAACTCCTTGTCACAAGGGAAATGCTGTGGCAAAGAATTTAGCAATTTTCAAAGATGAATTAGGTATCAGTGGAAAGTGAAGTCTGCAGTTGCCAACTGATTATGCCAAATTCTGCCTTCAACTGACACCATTTGTGACTGAATCTCTCTCTCTGCACCATCATTCTGTGTAGTAGTCAACCACCTCAAGCGTGTCTCAGGGGCAGAAGGTTTGAGAATCCCTGTTGCAGAACACAAATCATTAGCTCAACTAGTTATAAGTAGCTATAAATAATTCTGTAAATCAAGCATACCTGCTGGGTTCAGAAAGATAATCACACAATTTCTACATTTTCTGAAGTTTAGTGAGTTATCACACATTATAGTTTTAGAGCACAATCCAGTGAGAAGTTCTTATACAAGTTAAATTGCAAAGAATGGAAGCTGTCCCATTCAATATCTTGATGGATTGAACCTGAACCATTCGCTGACTAATGTAATGAGTAACACATGACATGCAAAATAGCTATATAAAAAGTGTTTTCCAACTACATTCTATAATTAGAGATGTTTTTTGTGCACATTTATGAATCCCTCTGAATAATTGTAGCTATGTATTAACTTGATAACATTAAAAGGATGTAATTAAGTATTTCCACTATTAAGGACAAATAGAAGAGATTTTACTTAATTTCGGGCTTGAATTAATGAGCACAGCGACGCAGAAGCTTTTAGTTCATTTTGGGTGGAACAAATGGCTGATAAGCAACAGGCGGTTTGTTGTTGGTACTATTACTAGTAGTAATAATAAAAGCACAAGGCATACATAGCTAAGTAGAGGCATTTCCCAAAGATTCCTACATTAGAAAGACAAGTTATAAAGGGGAAAGGAATTAGAATTTGCAAGGAGGAGATAGCATCCATCTGAGTGAAGACCAAAGAGATTAAACTAGTTGTTCAACTTCACAAGCATTAGCAGACAGCGTGATGGGGGAGCATCACTCACCTGTCCTCCAATCAGTCATATTGTTGCTGCTTACTGGGATGTAAAGGGGCAGGGCAGGCTGTTAAAATGACAAGTTGAATGCGCATGAAATGCTGTGTCTGAATGCACTGTATTTAAAATGTTGTAATGGGGAATTTATCTTCGGCAAAGAGGTTGCACTCTAGCAAATGCGTCAGAGAAGGCTGGTTATTTTTCCTTTAAGGTGAGATAAGCTACCTGATGACTAATCTCTGGGAACTGGAGCTGCAAAGCTCTCACAGCAGGAAGCTGAAAAGTGAGAAGCCTGTGTGCGCTTGCTGGAGACAGCTAGTAGCAGCAGTTGCAGAGACATTCTGCCATGATGAACAAAGCTCAGTATCTCCCTTTGGGAAAGTTTACTGAACTGCATAAAGGACAAAACCTCACTGCTTGCTAGAAGTAGGTTACTTTATTTTGTAACATTTATCTTATTGCAACTGGTATTCAAGACTGTTCCACAGTAAAGTATTGAAGTGCATTCTTATGGTGGAGATCAGGGGCACCATCTGGGGGGAGGGAAAGGGGCCAGAGCCGGCCCCATATGCTCAAAAAATTCTGCAGCAATCCTCAAAACCTAGGATGAAGACACTTGGCCCTAGCACGTCCCTTTGAGGGTCACCAGAGCGCCTCCCTGGAAGGCGTGTTGGCGATCTCCGACAGGGACACATAGGAAATAGAAATATGTCAATTCCTGCTGCAAAGTCATCCTCAAAACAAAGCATTTCACTGTCTCCCCTCCACCATAACAGTAACTGGAACCAGTTTAGGAAAAAGTAAAGTAAAAGAAATGAAGTTTTGGAAAAAAGAAAGGATTATAATGCTGGATACATAGGGAAGTGGGAGGATAAACCTTTTTCTTATCCCATTTTCCTCCCCAAATGACCTGTAGGAGATCAGTGGAGCACTGAAGAGTGCAGCCTTGCCAAAGTTAATTTCACCTTGGTATATGATGAATCATGCCTAAAACTAGATTTGCCAAGGCCTCTTTCCACATGCAGCTGCTGTGGTATGGATGCCACTGCCTTGTGGCCTGACCCCACACTGTTGGGTAGTGTGTATGTGACTGCCTTTACTCTGCATACCTTTAAACTTAGGATGGTCATGTGTTCTACTTTACATAGGACAGGCCTCTATTTGAGTGTGTCCTCTGTTTGTGGGCTGTTGAAGTCTGATTTTAAGATAAGAAACTAGAAGGAATAAAGAGTGAGAACATTGAAGTTTCCCATCAACAGTTAGTAGCACCTGGTCAGCAGACTGAGCAAGCAGACACACTACTCTCCATCTAACCCTGTGGTGCCCAACGTGGGGCATGCGCCCCACAGGGGGGCAATTTGATTTTTAAGGGGGGCAATTCAAGAATGAGTTATTAACAGTGAATGGCCTTTTAGGCTTCTTCCACATGAATAGGAGTTCACTTTTTGAATAATAAGAATTATATGTCACGGGAGGGGGGTGGCAATCAGGGTTTTAGAGATGCTTAGGTGGGGCATGGCTCAAAAAGTTGGGAAGCACTAATCTAACACAATATGATGAGATGTAAAGATTTTTAAATATGCACCAATACACATATGCAAATTTGTTACCTCTTTTGTTCACTTCTTCTGATGCAATTTCTCTGCTCTGACATTGTATCTGCCCCCACCAACCCCCATTCATTTTTCCTGTTTTGCAGATGAGTAAAATGGTAAATCACACTGGGCCCATTATTTCGGATGCTGTTAAAATGAAAGTCTCTCCCATTTTTCTTATGTCTGTGTGTGTGGGGGGGGGGGGATGGACCAAATGTTCACAAGTCAAGAAGCGTACAATAAAATCTTTGAAATGATTATTTTCTCCTAATATCAAATATTTGCAGAGCTACTCTTTTTACTATATTGTTCTTATAAGTAACTATTATACTAATATTAGTTACTTGTAGGCTGATTTATTTTATCATTACGGATATATAATTAAAGATTCTGGAAAATCTAAGTTCTGAGAAGAGAAGAAACATAATCTATGGTTATTTCCACCCTGAGACAGGAGAAAGGTTTGTACCGACACCCACACTAAAAATAAAAGTTCAGTTCAGTTCCCCTTCCACTAAAACTGGTTTGTTTCAAGATCTTAAAGGGCAACTAGATATATATGCAAAGTAAGTGTGTGTGTGTGTGTGTGTGTGTGTGTGAGTGTGTGTGTGAGAGAGAGAGAGATTAATAAAACGAGAGATTAAAGGGCAGTGAAAATATGTTTAAGTTAAAATGGCTGACTGATCCTTGTGTTCAGAAAGGATTAATATGTGGTATTTGAAGTGGAGAAGAAAGTACAGACATCTACTCCATAAAGTTTGCATTTCACATGAAGACTTTCTTAGCAATTTTTACAAGGCCTTTCTTCCACCACTGGACTCTTTCCTGGGTCGTGCTTAGGGCAATCCATGAATAATACACAAACACATCCCTGCTTGTTATTGGGTTGTCTGCCATTAATGGCAGGCATGTAAGCGAAGCACCCATTATATTTTGGCCTGGTAAAAGTGCTTGGGTTTAGTACATGTGAAATGCATTTCTTTTAACCACTTTATTTATTTAAAAGATCAGAGGGCTTCCATGCTCCTTCCTTTTTAATGCACACATACACTATACGGTATTACAATCAGACCAGGCTCATCAATAATGTAATTTCCAGGTCCGGCAGATTAACAAGCACAAGCCTTCAGCTCTGCGGCTGCTGCTACGTGCCTAATTTGGATGGCAAAATGTCAACAACAAATACAGCCTGCTGTTCCACAACCCTACCTTCCTGTATCTAGATTACAGTGGGAAATAATTATTTAGGGTGGTGGGGTCCTCAGAACAACACTATGATTCCATGGTCACCCCTAAACCATTTGCTGCTCAGTTCAGCAGCAGCTCCCAGGGAGGTTCTATTCAATGCAGAATGCTTCTCTGTAAATCTCAGCCTCAGGCCATTTCTGTCAGTCAGGGGAGATTTTAAGGTATCATACAGGGAACCAAAAGTAATGTAAAGAGATTGACAGGCTCAGAAGGACACCCCCACCCCTCTGAGGCTGGAAGATGGCATTCAAGCACAAATATGAACCATTTGTAATCCATTCTCCATTGTGCGTGTTCTCTGTGCAGGGAGAAAAGAATGGCTTTTCTTAAGCATGAAGCTTAAGGTATTGTGACATAGCTCACACAACCTTTCTTCCCATAAGCTTCAGGCCTTGTTTATCTGTGCAAATGGCAGATACCAGTACAAAATTGCTACTGGACTTCAGATTGCAAGAGTTGCATCAAATGGACGGATGCTTCCCCACAAGGGGGTGGTGGTGGTGGTAGGAATTCCTGCACATGCAGAGCTATGATCTCATAAGGTTACAGAAAGAGCCCTGCTAGACCAGACCAGAGATTTATTTGACTGGATGAATCCCAAGGTGGTATTAAGATTGCCGGAAGCAATATCAACAACCTCAGATATGCAGATGACACAACTTTGATGGCAGAAAGTGAGGAGGAATTAAAGAACCTCTTAATGAGGGTGAAAGAGGAGAGCAAAAAATATGGCCTGAAGCTCAACATCAAAAAAACTAAAATCATGGCCACTGGTCCCATCACCTCCTGGCAAACAGAAGGGGAAGAATTGGAAGCAGTGACAGATTTTACCTTATTGGGCTCCATGATCACCACAGATGGTGACAGCAGTCACAAAATTAAAAGACGCCTGCTTCTTAGGAGAAAAGCGATGATCAACTTAGACAGCATCTCAAAAAGCAGAGACATTACCTTGTTGATAAAGATCTGTATAGTTAAATCTATGGTTTTCCCAGTAGTGATGTATGGAAGTGAGAGCTGGACCACAAAGAAGGCTGATCGCCAGAGAATTGATGCTTTTGAATTGTGGTGCTGGAGGAGACTCTTGAGAGTCCCGTGGACTGCAAGAAGATCAAACCGATCCATTCTGAAGGAAATCAGCCCTGAGTGCTCACTGGAAGGACAGATCCTGAAGCTGAGGCTCCAATACTTTGGCCACCTCATAAGAAGAGAAGACTCCCTGGAAAACACCCTGATGTTGGGAAAGATGGAGGGCACAAGGAGAAGGGGACCAACATGAATTTGACGAAACTCTGGGAGGCAATGGAAGACAGGAGTACCTGGCGTGCTCTGGTCCATGGGGTCACGAAGAGTTGGACATGACTAATCAACTAAACAACAACAAACATCCCATGTCCCAGAGTGGACAACCAGATGCTATGGGAATCTCACAAGCAGGACATGAGGCAGTAGCATCTAGCAATGTTGCTCCTCAAGAACTGATATTCAGAAGCATGACTCCTTTGATTCTGGAGTCAGGATATAGCCATTGTGATTAGTAACCTCCATTGTTCTGCCCAACTGGTGACCATCAACACATCATTGTGGAAGCAAACCCCACAGATTAGGTATGGTCCGGGTGAAGAAGAACTTCCTTTTCTCTGTTCTGAATCATCTATCATTCAGCTTCATTGGACAACCCCTGATGATAGTACCATGAAAAGGGGAGAAAAGCTCCTTTCTATTCATTTTCTTTACACCATGCATAATTCCTATAATTCTATGAAAAATATCTACATGAAATATATCCATACAGACATCTACAAATGTACATTTTCCCTTATTTGTTTATTAAATAGAGAACACATACTCCAACATGTTGCAAAACAGAAATATTTGTACATTATCTACTCTTTGTGTAGACCAGGTCTCAGGACCCTTTAATAAAATGTTGATATCAGCATCATGTGCAGGGGCACCAGCTTGAATAAAATATTGCGGGGCCCATATAAGCCTCACCCCAATCTGAGCAATGGAGGTACCTAGTGCTGGTGAAACAGTTTATTCCCCACTTTTTATCCCATGAATTGTGATGCAGTGGATCCCACATATATTTGCTATGTATTCATAGGGCAATCCTCTATTTGAAGGTGTCCTGCATCTGAAGGTCTATCCTGTTCATGTTCAAGGAAGGAGAAGAGAGGCACTAAAGTTGCTCATCAACAGTCCACATCAGGGCTGCAGATTGAACAGGTGCAAAGGCCACATCAACCCTAAAGGTGAGATATATTGAGTTTCTATGTACATCTTCTAAATTTCTATCTTTGGTTCATGCATTTCTGAGGGGTGGGAGAGACAATGCCTAAGGTTGTGTAGAAGAGCCCATTAGGCTGCTCAACTCAACAGACAATTCAAACTCCTAAGAGTCATGGCTGGTGAGTGTTTTAGAATGGGTTCCAAGGCTCCAATACCATTTCTATGGAAAACACTGAGCTGATGTAAAGCCTCAAGACTACACTATCTGCTCTAAAAATATTACCTTGGCAAAGTAAAATGGGCAGACAACAGAGCTACTCCTGCAGCTGCACAAAACCTGAAGAATTCTGCTGAGACAAAAATGTAACATGAACAATACAACCTCACTGACAACAGTCAGAGGAGTTATAAAACACAGCATAAATTGCAGAGGAGATATTGGGGGGGGCATTTCAGCATATCCTGAAATATTGCAACTATAGAGCTCCTGCAACATGCACAATATTTCAAACTCTGGTATTAGGTGGGAAATCTAATATGTTATGGTCCCACATTCCAAAGCACACACCACCCCAGAAAAAAACAAAAACAAAGCACATTTCCTCTTCTTGTGGAGGTTGTAGCAAATTCACTTACCACCACCAAAGCAAGGTGGGGCGGGGAAGAGCACTGTAAGCAAATCGAGGACAGTGCCCACTTTTTGCATACTTTTCGTGATCTCAATGCTCATCCAGCTCCCCATGCAAAACTTTGAAAATGCCAAACACCCAAGCTATCATGCCAGTTTGTGTGAACTGTGATATTCTGATTCACTCAAAATATCTGAAGGAAGCCACAGCTGTCAATTAAGCTTGTCTTTTAAACTTCTTGTAGCAGGTGCTTCTTTTTGTGCTAGTGAAAGTGGCCAAGTTGTTCTAGGACAGCTCCACTCAACTCCCCCCCCCCCAGTGTTACATCAATGTCAAAGGAACAGTGGGGTCTTATTTCAAGAATACAAACTTTTTGAAGGAAATCTGTATCATTTTGCCAATGAACTAGAGGATTCCTTTAAAAACAAACAAACTGCAAACATTCTCTGTATATATGTGAAATTTATCAATGTCAAAGTCTGATGATAGACTTCCATGAAACCACCTTTCATCTAGCTTACTCAGGAGTGATGTCATGTGATGGAATATAACCCAAAGAAAAACTTGTCCAGAATTCTAATTGACAATGACTGTGAGATTTCAGATTGTGACTGAAATGTGCCTTTCAATGTACAATTGCTCAAAGCTGCTGTAATGAATGTGAGTCTGTTTTAAGCTTGCTATCAATCTTGCTAATTTGAGCTATACTGTGACTCATTAAGGTTATGCTTAAAATTCTACAAGGAAGGCTCAAGCAGTATGTGGACCGAGAACTCCCAGAAGTGCAAGCTGGATTTAGAAGAGGCAGAGGAACCAGAGACCAAATTGCAAACATGCGCTGGATAATGGAGAAAGCTAGAGAGTTCCAGAAAGACATCTACTTCTGCTTCATTGACTATGCAAAAGCCTTTGACTGTGTTGACCACAGCAAACTATGGCAAGTTCTTAAAGAAATGGGAGTGCCTGATCACCTCATCTGTCTCCTGAGAAATCTCTATGTGGGACAAGAAGCTACAGTTAGAACTGGATATGGAACAACTGATTGGTTCCAAATTGGGAAAGGAGTACGGCAAGGCTGTATATTGTCTCCCTGCTTATTTAACTTATATGCAGAATTCATCATGCGAAAGGCTGGGCTGGATGAATCCCAAGCCGGAATTAAGATTGCCGGAAGAAATATCAACAACCTCAGATATGCAGATGACACAACCTTGATGGCAGAAAGTGAAGAGGAATTAAAGAACCTTTTAATGAGGGTGAAAGAGGAGAGCGCAAAATATGGTCTGAAGCTCAACATCAAAAAAACGAAGATCATGGCCACTGGGCCCATCACCTCCTGGCAAATAGAAGGGGAAGAAATGGAGGCAGTGAGAGATTTTACTTTCTTGGGCTCCATGATCAGTGCAGATGGTGACAGCAGTCACGAAATTAAAAGATGCCTGCTCCTTGGGAGAAAGGCAATGGCAAACTTAGACAACATCTTAAAAAGCAGAGACATCACCTTGCCAACAAAGGTCCGTATAGTAAAAGCCATGGTTTTCCCAGTAGTGATGTATGGAAGTGAGAGCTGGACCATAAAGAAGGCTGATCGCCGAAGAATTGATGCTTTTGAATTATGGTGCTGGAGGAGACTCTTGAGAGTACCATGGACTGCAAGAAGATCAAACCTCTCCATTCTGAAGGAAATCAGCCCTGAGCGCTCACTGGAAGGAACAGATCGTGAAGCTGAGGCTCCAATACTTTGGCCACCTCATGAGAAGACTCCCTGGAAAAGACCCTGATGTTGGGAAAGATGGAGGGCACAAGGAGAAGGGGACGGCAGAGAATGAGATGGTTGGATGGTGTTCTTGAAGCTACCAGCATGAGTTTGATCTGCGGGAGGCAGTGGAGGACAGAAGTGCCTGGCGTGCTCTGGTCCATGGGGTCACGAAGAGTCGGACACGACTAAACGACTAAACAACAACAACAAAGTGACTCATTAATAGCTTATCAGACTGCTATGTACTGGAATGAAATAGCATGCAAATCAACTCAAAAGCTTACACTTAAAGGTTTAACATCTAACTGGCAAAATGCCGGCCATGCTTACAGGAAGAGCCAAGTCAGGGTCTAGGTATTGCATGCTTGTGAAACATGGACCACTTATAAATGCTATCTCCAGCTCCTCGAAAGATTCCATCAACAGTGTCTCCAAAAAATTTAACACATTGCTAGGGAAGACAGGCAAACTAATGCCAGTGTACTGGAAGAAGCAAAGATCACCAGTATCAAAGCAATGATTCTTCAACATCAACTTCGCTGGACTGGTCATGCTGTGCGGATGCCTGATTATTGTCTTCCAAAGCAATTACAGTGGTACCTTGAGTTACAAAGACCTCAGGTTACAAATGATTCAGGTTACAAACTCCACTAACCTGAAGAGTTACCTCAAGTTGAGAACTTTGCCTCAGGATGAGAACGGCAATCATGTGCCGGCAGCGCAGCAGCAACAAGAGGCCCCATTAGCAAAAGCACGCCTCTAGTTAAGAACAGTTTCAGCTTAAGAAAGGACCTCCAGAATGAATTAAGTTTGTAACTAGAGGTACCACTGTATTCTATTCTGAATTTTAAAATGGAAAGTAATCCCGGTGGTCAACAAAAGAGGTTTAAAGACTTTCTCAAGGCAAATCTAAAAAAAAAAAAAAGTAGTATAAACACTGACAACTGGGAAACACTGGCCTGTGAGCGCTTCAATTGGAGAACAGCCTTTTACCAAAGGTGTCATGGGCTTTGAAGATGCTTGAACTCGGGATGAAAGGAAAAAATGTGCTAAGAGGAAGGCACCCTCACCATGATCAACTCCTGCCCAGAAACCTATGTCCCCACTATGGAAGGATGTATGAATCCAGAATTGGCCTCCATAGTCACTTATGGATCAACTGTTAAAAGCATGTTTATGGAAGACAATATTGCTTGGCTACGAGTGATCACCAAAGATTGCAAGGATACCGGGTGGCTGCAATGTATATCTATGCCACCAGATACAGTCAGTTGCTTCTGACATATGGCTATTTCCAGGGACCTTTCACTAAGGATGGGCAAACATGTCAATTTCAGTTTCTCTCTGTTTATCCCTTTTTCAATCTTAAGTTCAGTTCTCCACATTTCCAGAACAGTTTGCAGGGTTTTTTTTAAAGCCCTCATGAAACTTCATCAGTGTGTTAGTGCAAAATTCTCCAACAGAGTGATTGAAATGGGATAAGGACAGACAGGAAGGAACAGATAGAGAAGGTGCAGCTCTTCTGGGTCCCATTCAGAGTAGCCAGAGTTTCAGGAGATTGCAGATACAGTTTCCTCCCTATCGTGTCTCAAAATATACCCTTTATCCACAATTTAAATGCAGGCTGGTAATGGGAATATCTGAGTTTCTGCACTTTTGAAAAGAAAAATTCCACCTGCTTTCCCAGACACCACTGAGAGGAGAATTGTCATGCAGAATACTTAGTTCAAGGATAGAGAACATTTTGTCGATCAATGACCATTGACCCACAGCAGAAAAAGCAAAACCATCAGTGGCCACATGCAAGTATTAATAAATTGAGTTCTAGGTTGTTCATTACATTATCCAAAAACCGTATACATTTCACTTCATTTATGTATTTCTTACATCTATATCCTGCCTTCCCCTCCCAAATGAGCCTAGGACAGTAAAAAACAAAACAAGTGGCAAATAAACAAACAACATTTAAAACATCTCAGCTCCAGATGTTTGTTTAAAGAGGAGGGTGTTCAATAGGTGCCAAAAAGAAAATAGAAACTAATATTCAAGAGGCTAATTCCAAAGGGTAGTTTCTTTCATTGTGTGGAACAGACCTCCTGGTAGGATGGAATCTGTGGGAGACCCTGACCTGCCCAGCACAGAGTATCAACTGGGTATGCTGGTACCAAGCTGTATAAGACTTTATGGAATAATGCCAGCAACTTTAACTTAACTCGGTAGCTCATTTGCATCCAGTGTATTGTAATGTCTAGAAAGTTCAAGATCCATCGCAGCTGCTATCATTATCATTATTTGTCACATAGAAATCACAGTCATGAAGAACTAGGGCCACTCACCTGTCAGGGAATCCTTGCTTTTTTGTCAGTAGGGTTAATGGCTGTCACCCTGACCACTTCAGTTGGATGGGCTACCACTTACTTCCCCATTCCTCACACCTGCCTCATTATTGTCCAGTAGTCCTTTTCCTGGTGCCACAGCCAATTCCTCACCCACCCAGAAAGAGCTGCACCTGAGAAGTCCACAAGCAAGGTGCACTGGCAACTGCCTTGTCTGCTCCTAGCTCCCCATCAAATGATGTTCGTAGGTGTACTGCCTCTGTGCTTGTTGCTACCATTAGCTAACATGCCTAAGAGCCTTCTCTCTCACAAATTTGTCTAGTTTAAAGCCATTTAAACCAATGTCCCTTTTTGGATCTAGTGCCAGAGACTGTCATACATTAATTAATAAGGGAGCTGGGCATGTTTAGCCTGGAGAAGAGGAGGTTAAGGGGTGATATGATAGCCATGTTCAAATATATAAAAGGATGTCACATAGAGGAGGGAGAAAGGTTGTTTTCTGCTGCTCCAGAGAAGCGGACATGGAGCAATGGAGCCAAACTACAAGAAAGAAGATTCTACCTAAACATTAGGAAGAACTTCCTGACAGTAAGAGCTGTTCGACAGTGGAATTTGCTGCCAAGGAGTGTGGTGGAGTCTCCTACTTTGGAGGTCTTTAAGCAGAGGCTTGACAACCATATGTCAGGAGTGCTCTGATGGTGTTTCCTGCTTGGCAGGGGGTTGGACTCGGTGGCCCTTGTGGTCTCTTCCAACTCTATGATTCTATGATTCTATGAATTATGACTTCTGTGAACATAGAATTACTTTTTTATTATTATCCAGAACTGACAGCCAATCAACATCAGTCGACAAACAAAACTTACACAAAAGGGAGGAAAATGTTTCTCTCTATCCCCTTACTTATAAAACTCTTAAGCTGTCCCTTTCTAGTTACACCTCCCCCCCACAAAAAAATTTGCTGATGAAACTGGAAATAATTATCAAAAGCAAATTATCCAGCTACATGTCTGTCAGTCCCTAGGTATATTATTATTATTATTATTATTATTATTATTATTATTATTATTATTATTATTAATTTATTTCTAAAACAGGGATAAGACAGCTTTGGTTGGGAAGATGTCACAACAGTGTTAAAATAACTAAATTTTCCCTTCAGAACTTTCCTAGGGGAGTTCTCCAGGCTTACCCACTATATAACTCTTCAATGTGTTCTTTCTTTAAAGGAAAAAAAAAGAGAGAGAAAGAAAGAAATCACACAACTCCCTAAGTAAGAGAAGACAGGATTTTTGCTTGACCTACATGATTAGGAACCCTCAAGCGTCTCTCGTGTGCACTCTGCACATTTCCCAGACTCATGACTAATGAGTTGAGTAATTTTACAACAGATGCTGAGTTGGCTTCCAGCACTCAGGGGCCTTGGCAGCCCTGAAATGTAGCTGTAACATCTCCTAAAAATTCACGCTGTATCTTGGATAGGAGATGGAAAGCTATTTTAACAAAAGGCTACTTTCATGTAGGGATGGGGCAAGCTTTTAACGCAGGGGTGCTGGAGTAAGCAAGTACTTCTGCTTGATCACAGTGAACAAATTCAAGGTATTCAAATCTGACCAAAGGAGACAACAACCACTACCCTGCCCTGCCAATGACCACTAACCATGATGGCTGTTTTGCATGCCTGTTGCTGGGAATCACAGGTGCAGAAAGCACTGTTGTGTTTGGGTCTCGCTTGTAGGTTACCCACATCTGGTTGGCCACTATGAGAATAGGATACGAGATTATATGGCCCACTGGCTTGATCCAACAGGCTGTTATCTTAATTACTCTTGCCTCCGAGCATCTTTCCCTGCCAGGGATTATGGAGCTTGTATTATAGTGCAGGGGTCTCTACATGGTGAGCTTCTGAGATAACAGAACTCTGAGGTCCACCAACTGGAACAATGAGCAAAACAGAGGAGGGAGGATGTATTTTGAGAATGAAAAACAGGTCACTTCCAGGGCTGGCTCTTATCACAAGGCAAGAGTGAAGTGGCCACCTCAGGCAGCAGACAGCAACAGTCAGGACGTGGTGGCCAGATATTGAGAGGCAACCTGTTGGTGCCTCCTATGCCAGCTTTCCATTCCCAGGATGATGCCACCCTATTGTCACTGTCAAAATATGATTTGAGTGTCATTTCAATAAGCTTCAGGGAACAAAATTGCTTAGCCCAGGACAGAAACCCACTCCTGGTTTTCACCAGATCATTCTTTGTTTCAGCAACCTAATTTTGATAGGGAGGAAACCTGTTGCTGTTAAGTTAGCGGTTTGAAGGCCCCTCCAGATGTTCTTCTTGAGCATTCATTATTGGGGTGGTTAGAAGCAATCACACTTTCAACACCATATGTGTCTAAAAGCGATTTCGGGCTATCATTCAGCTTCCTTTGTAACTGGCACGTTGCTTCCAGAAAAGAAAAAGAAAAACCCAGTTGCAAATATTATGGAAATGAGTGCTAAACTTCTACTGTATCTCTGTATAATTCTGGAAGTGGTTTTTACATTGTGCAAATGCTCAAATCAATGTAGTGCTGAAATTAACAGTTAGGGGAAGGTAGAGGAAATGGAATAAAACCGCTTTGTGAATGCAGCCTTCATGTTTCTTGGTTAATGTAATCATACAAATCAAATCTCACTGGTTATGTAGCATTGCAACATCATCTTGATGGTGATCCTTGTTTGGCTGGTATTACCCATGTGACCAGTACAGGAAGAAAAAGCAGAAATAAGTGGAAGGGGAAATAGCTGCAGCTTGAGGGGAAAAAACTAGTACTAAACAGGAGAGTGGGGAAAGATGAATTTCACAAAGAGGGTTTTATAGAGAGTATTTCAACCCCAATGGAAATGATTGAAGAATATTTAGAATACCGCTGCTTAAAGCTAAAATCAAGTTATATGTTCTATTGTAATGCTTTCTTGAATTCAATAGGTGGAACTGCAATCAATAGATTTAATATAATGTTTATTGTGTCTAGCCTTTGAAAATAAGCATAAATTTGTCTGTTCATTGTAGCTTGCCAACATGAGGTTTAGATACAAAATCAATGATACATTTGTAAAGTTAAGCTTCCCTGAAGCCGTGCATTGACACGGTCCCTGATGAAATACTGTCTCTGCAAAACTCACCAACAATGAATGGCATTGTAGTGAGAGATAATGCCGCTACGTGCAGCAGATTGCCTAGATATTCTATGAAGAGTAAATTCACAATGTGTCTCCTGTACTCAAAGAATACATTCAAATTAGAAAAGGAATGGACGTGGGGGGACTAACTCATATTGAATTATTCACTAAGATAAGTATAATAAATTTACAAAAGAAAGTATGATTGGGTGTACTAAGAGCCATCTTTTCCTGACAATCAATCATAAGGGACAGAGCTCTTGGAATGCTGGTATTTATGACTACTACTGGTGGATAGCATGTTTAAATGTGTGAACATCCCCATGCTTCAAAGACAACACCAAACACACATAGATCCCACACGTTTAGAAGGGTGGCATATTCTGGAAAAGGCTAGGCAAGAGCTAGTTTCATAAACCAGGGGGATTTTTGACAAATTCAGTGATTGATTGATTGAGTGTGTGTGGAGATGAAACATTCCAACAGGAATAATTTGGGTATATATAGAACAAGGTCATCTCTTAAGTAAGCTGGTTCTGAGCTGTAGAGCCTTATATGTTAGTACCTAAACCTTGAACTTGGCCCAGAAGCAGGTCGGCAGCCAGTTTAAATCCCACAAGCAAGGTGTAATATGTAGTAGTAGTGTGTCCCACAAGCAGCCTAGCCACATGTTCTGCACTAGCTGCAGTCTCTGGGCCAACCCCAAGGGTAGCAGCACACAAAGCACATAAGCAAAACGTAACAAGTAAGTGAATGGGGTGTTAAGAGGAGGGGTAGCACCTCTGGTAGGGAACATATCATGTCCACCTTTGGTCACCATCCTGAAGTCAGCTCTCACCAGTGGTTCCTAGAAGCTGTCAGCATGCCACAGCAGATACACCACAGGAGACGGCTTCGAATGGCCAGCTAAACCAGATGAGGGTAGCTGAGGGGCCTCAAACCCTCTGTAAGCTACAGGCTTCCCTTGCATGTGAAGACAGGCTGTGGTGGATTGAGTGGATGAGACCAATAGTGGGCCCAATGGTCAAGAAGGCGGTTTCTGCATGTGCTACAGAGTGAAGTGAGGGGCAGATAGGCCTCATCAACCTGAAAAGGTAGCCAATCTAGGAGAAGGAAAACTCTGATCCTAAACCTCTGCTGCCTTGTGGGATATCTTCAGGTGAAGAAAAGGTTAAGGAGTAACCCTACACAAATCTGGAGTGGAGTCCCTAAGATGCTTGGATAACACCTTGAATGTATCCTTCTGGGAATCTGTATTCTCCTGCAGCCAAGCTGGTGCCAAACACATTGCTCTGCTGTCCTTTGGACCACAAGAGCAAGGCTGAGAGGGAGGTCTTCTTGTCTGGACAGCCCAGGACCTCCATACACACTGCCTAGGCTTGCACCTAGCTCACTTCAGTGCTACTAACGCACCCCCAGAGGTGCACTTTACTCCCAGAGATGCACTCCGTTGTCTCTCGAGCCAGGTGGATGCAATGAATTGAGTAAGAGCAATTTGCACTCCTGTTTCCATTTTTATTGGAATTATCCAACCGCCTTATGGGGGAATTCAACATCACACTATTATAAATGTTCTGTCTCCACAAGCATATCAGCTTGCCAGTCAGAATGATCCCCTCCCCCATTATGGGACCTCTCCCAGCCCCCACAGATTCAATTTGGTGTTGGAGGTGGGAAACCCCATGGCACAAGTAGAAGCTCTTCCACAGGGCTTCTGCAGACAGGACTCATTAGGTGAATCACACCTCTAGACTCCACAACACAGATTGGTCACTGGATTGCCAAAACACAGAGATAACATTATCACATTTTCTTTGCCCATCTATACTTCCTCCTCCTGCTGCTGCTCAGAATATATGTTTTCCGAAATTAATTTCTCTACTCCACATTTCCTATTATTTGGAAGATGACCTCAATATTCCCTCTGTCATGCTAAAGTGCAGGAAACCACCTCATGTTTCAGGAGGTTGGAGGGCCAACATTGGATAGTTCAAAGCTTGCAATGAAAAACCTGTTCTTGGATATATTTAATAGTGAGGCCACAATCTTAGCAAATGCCCATTCATAAGTAAATCCCATTGAACTCAGTGGCGCTTATTCCCAGGTAAATTGGTTTAGGATGGCAGTCTAAATTTCAGAAAGGAAGGAAGGAAGGAAGGAAGGAAGGAAGGAAGGAAGGAAGGAAGGAAGATGCATTTACTGTGGTTTTCTTTTAATGTTTTGTAATGTGTTCCTTGTTCTTTTTCCGTACCTATTCCTGGAGTTTTGAGATTTGCCTTCTATGGTCAAGATAGACAGCATTCTAGGTGTAGATGGGGGGAGCAGACATTTACCTAAGCTCTTTGTGTCAAATCTTGACATTTACATTTTTTCCCATTGAAATGGCAGACATGTAATTATTTTAAGGAAAATAGGAGGAAATAATAGATCTTAGCCACCTCAGAATTTCAATCAAATAGCAATGACTTGCACAGTAGTAACTGCAGCCACAGGAGCAGAATGTTATTGCAAACTTTATATTAAGCCTCAAGCCTTTTGTTTTTTCTTGATTGATCCCCTTTCCCCTGCTTTTAGAAATTTCTTAAACAACAAGGCTGGTTTCTATGGCTAACTTTTGCAATTTGAGTTTGGAAAGTTTCCAGAAAGACTGTTTACAAGAGATGGAGAGAAAAATCGTTCAGTAGACATGTTAATGCAGATCCACTGAATTCACACTCCCCAAACCAATATGCAATCTAAAAGCAAAACAAAAAAAACCCTATCCTTCAAAATCTGTGCTTTGCCAAATTTACAGAGCAGTTTCCCAACCCAAAATGTCTACAAAGGTGCACAAAAAAATGCATCTTCTTAGTGAAAATAGAATGCAAAAAGGTACTATATATGGGGAAATTGCATACAAAGTGTGTATTGTGGGAGAAATGCATATAATAATAGGTAACTTCCTTTTTAAATAAATACTAAAGTGATGGAGAAATGGGGTGAACTGAATGTAAGTATTAGAACAAATGAGAGACTGACGTGGACAGATTTGCCCATTCCTGGTTCTTACATTAAGCAGGGACACCAAACAAGTGAGAGATCTACCAGAAAAAGACTGCTTGGGTGGGTGGAAAACAAAATCCTCTATAATGTCCTCCCTTGTTGGAGAGAAAAAGTAATGAAAGTATTTTATTAGCTAGTTTGCAGCTGGAAGGGTCACTTTGATACATGATTGAAAATGGATTTTGATCAATGTCTCTTGATTCCACCCACCGAGTTCAAAACAAAACGTATATGCCAATGAGTGATTCATCTCGGCTACTCAAGTTAATTGCCTCCATCCTGTTGTTTATTTCAGGAGAAAGGATTATGTAATTTCTTCCCCCATTTTCTGAAATAACCTCCTTTAAGGGAATAGTTCCTAGAGGAAGGCATTATTGATACTCCTTCCTACATTTCCTGGAATCACACACACACGGGACACCAGCCATTCCATATGCATTTAAAGAGATACTTCACTCTTCTGTACCTCTCCTCCAACTGCAGCCTCCCTGTACCTTATAGGAAATATAGTGGATTCCCATATTTAATTTTGAACCTTGCCAGGCTATATCAGTAGGTGGAAAGTTTATGTGATATACAAACCAGGTCCTAGATTGATCCTAAATTCAATTCAATTTGACATTGTGCATGTTGGCAGTCCTTTGAGAGTCACATTAATTCTCTTTCCCATAGCTCCCCTTTGAGGAGGGACTGAAGCTCAGTGACAGAGTGCAAGCCTTTCTAGCAGAAAGAATCTGAAAAAAACATGATAGGAAATACTTCCTCCGAGAGGCACCGGCTGTGGGAACAGACAGTACCAGCCTGAATGACACAAAGGGCTGACTTGGAATAAGACAATGCCATAAGTTCACATATGTATCAAACTTTCTATGGGATCCATATTCCCATAGTTGGTCTGTTCCAACTCTGACTCCTGATATTTCATTGATACAACTCTTAAATATGACCTTTCTAACTAAATCATACATTTTGGTTAACTCAATATATAATTGTTTGTTTGGTTTTCAGCTTAAAGTTTTACAATCACATAGACATATCCAAGAGGGATGCGGGTGGCGCTGTGGGTTAAACCACAGAGCCTAGGGCTTGCTGATCAGAAGGTCAGCGGTTCGAATCCCCACAATGGAGTGCAAGTAGATAAATAGGTACCACTCTGGCAGGAAGGTAAACAGCATTTCTGTGCGCTGCTCTGGTTCGCCAGAAGTGGCTTAGTCATGCTGGCCACATGACTCGGAAGCTGTATGGCAGCTCCCTCGGCCAGTAAAGCGAAATGAGCACCACAACTCCAGAGTCGTCCACGACAGGACCTAACGGTCAGGGGTCCCTTTACCTTTAGACATATCCAATATACAACACACAAACAAGATTCCAAAGAATTTCCTTGACTTCCCTCCTCCCCTTTGTGGGTCCTATTACCTATGATAATCCAAGTCTTCTACATCTCCATTATGTCCAAAATTCACCATTAAACTACAAGCGTTATTCCAATCCGACTAACGGTTTTAACTGTTCACAATGGTTTTTAATAAAAATTGTAAATTTCCCCCATTCCTTATTAAAATTTTGGTCTACCTGATTTCTGATTCTTCCAGTCATAGTTATCTCAACATTTTTTATTCCCCCTGCCCACCCACTTCCTGGCCTATACGGTTGCTTTTCCTGTCCCCTAAATAAACAACACTTATGGTTAAAATACAGCCTTGTGTGAGTTGGAATTAATCCACAGGCTGTAGCTGCACAGATCATGCTATCTAAAGCTATGTGGGGATTTGTGGCCTGTATGGCATTCAAGTAGAGAGCCCGAGGCGCAATTGCTTATATATGTACTAACTTATGCCGATGCAATTCTTAGTTTCCCCCACCAACCGAGGTAAATTAAATTGGCGAGAGAAGAGGTGGCAAGAATTGGTTTACTTAAAACAGTGAGGAAGCATGGTAATTGGAAAAGCACACAAGGACCTTCATTTACATCACAGTAAGAATTCTCCAAATGCAAGTTAAACTCCATGCTGGAATAAAGCATAACCTTCATTCCAAAGTGCATGAAGAGCTACACAAGTGTTATTTTGAATCAGCTGCAAGCCAAGGAAGCCAATCCACACTGTGGTTCCTGATACAGGGACCAGAGGCAACAGGAAATTGATTGCACATTAAATCTGTGTTGGGGGTGGGGAGTATTGAGTTGCCTGAAAACACACATACATTTGTTTGTGAGCATGTGTTTGTGGGACAAAGGCTACAACTTTTGTTGATCTCTTTCACAAAGATGAAAATGATTGAGGGTGATACATGGAGGCAATAGATATGATTGAATTTCAACATAGGCTTTGGAATAATCATTGCATGCAGCCAGTGTTTGTGTGTGGTGTGTGGACATTCACAATGTTCAGCAAATGTCTCCTTCTTCATACCATCTTCTCAGTTCTGTACCTTCTCTGTCCTTATCACCATTCAATCTATCTGGCTATGATTCTATTTATGAAGAATTCCTAGTTTGCCTTTTACAACAGACAAAAGGTGGTAATTATTTTTTTTAATTCACAGCCCATTTGCTGGGAATAAGTCTCCTCGGGGGTCTGATGCACAGCCATAATTTCCTGATGGTGGGGTCACTATTGTTTACTGGGAGCGGAGATGTGTCTATGCAGCTACATCCTCACCAGCACATCAATGGGAGCACTGGTTTGGCTCCACCAGTGCAGCCTTTACCTCACCACTGCCTTGCTTCTCCCCCTCCCTGTAAGTAGCAGTGACTCTGTTGACCAGATCACCATTAAAATTACTATCTGCCTGAATACATAGAATGCAGCTGAAACCCAGAGATTGGTTACCATTGGAACCAAGCTACTGGAAATTAAGGACCCACAAAATCCTGAAAGCATAGGTCCGTGTTTTCATCACCTCTGAAATACCATGAAGGTTGGTGGCTGTTTCAAGCTCAGTGGGGATATGATTCCATGCAGAGGTAATCAGTGGTTTTGACTGTAGCATGTTTGATATCTATTAACCTGAGCATCACCTGAGCAAGTTAACAGCCTCACACTGTGTGCATGCAGCAAGGTTTCCTAAGATTCCTCCCTCCCTGCTGCGTGGGCCATGGGTGTAAGAGCCTGACAGGCATATTGTGGCCCCATTGGCCAACATTCACCCTGATGCATCTGTCAAGTCAAAGAGCACCCCCACTCCCAGAACCCACAGGCCATGCCTGACAACAGTGACTAAGGGATGCCACAACCCAGCACAGCTTCTGGTAAGTCAGGCTTCATCAATCTTGGCCCTCCAGATGTTTTGGGCCTACAACTCCCATGATCCCTAGCTAGCAGGACCAGTGGTCAGGGATGATGGGAACTGTAGTCTCAAAACATCTGGAGGGCCAAGGTTGAGGAAGCCTGAGGGAAGTCTTCAAATCGTTCTGAAGTCTGCTCACCTGCCTGGACCATATGCCAATTAGTCAAACTGAAAGAACACCACTGCAACAAACATCAGCCAGCAGGGGAGGAGGGGTGTGGCAAATTCACCGCACTCCATAAATAGGGAGATCAGCATGGACAGGAAGGTTGAGGTCAACCCCCCCCCCTCTCTCATACGCAATGCAATCAAAATAAAATAGAACTAGTGGTAGCATTAAAATAGCAACAGAAATTCTACTACCATTTGCTAATGCCATGAGGGAAAAGGGGGTTCATTGTCTAATAGATTACTTTCCTGAAAAATCCTTGGATGTTTTTCCTCAAGAGTAATCCCCCAAATCCATATTTCAGTGCTGTGTGTTTTAACCTCAGAGGTATTTTGCTAATATGTCCAACACTGCCTGAGCTATGTAGTTGTCAGCATAACCAGCCAAGTATCTCAAACCTGAACACACACACAGAGAGACGTACGAACTCTTCTGAAGCAAAAATGCAAGCACTACTATCCAAGGCAGCAAAAGTCATAAGCAGTTATGGGACACAGGTATCCTCTTGTTGATAGCAAAGTCATTTCCCACTTCCTTTGTGATAGTTTATTGAAGACACCGTCGGGTAGAAAGTTCACCCTACATAACTCCAAGTATTTGCTTTTCTGGGGTTGTCAGAAAGGTGTAAAAGACAATCAAGGGTATGAAAGACAATGAAAGCATACCTCTATAAAGGGACTCCATCTCAAATGGCTTTTGTTACTTTGCCAGGCTTTAACTAAAGGTTCCTCTGATGTTCGAGATTTTGATATTCCTGGGAGGGTTTCCTCCCCCGAAGGAGCCATATTTTCCATTTCAAAAGGGACTAAAACAAGTCTTTGTTTAAAACGCTGTTTTTGATGCTTGCACACATAGTTATGTGTAGCTTGTTTCCTTCAAGAGTATTAAAATCTAAGACTTGCAACTCAGAAACTGAGTAAAGTTTTGAGATTATATCTATAGGCTTTTACCAGACCTTTGGTTTAACAAATACAAATTAAGCCATTGCATTCATGCGCTGAATGAGGATTTATTCGGTGCTTTGATATATTGTTTACCATACTTTGGCTCCTTTCTGACTAAAGTATTTTGCATATTTCTCTTAGCTACCCGCAGAGCTGGGCAGAACTTCTTGGACCTGCTCTGGAAATGTTTAGAGCAACCAAAGGCTAGCCAAAAATACTTCTCCCCTCACATGCCAGCTTTCTATGAGCAGACGTACCACTTCAGTAACCAACCTAAAGCTAAGAGAAGTAAACACATGAAACTGTCTTATCGCAAGACAGAATGATAGCCTATCTAGGCCAGGACTGTCTATCCCAGGGATGTGGAATCTTTGGCCTTCCGCTTGTGATTGGACTCCAGCTCTCATCAACCCTAGCCAGCATTGCCAGTAATCAGGGTGATGGGTTTTGTAGTCTAGCAAGACTGTGGGGCTTCAGAATCTTCATCCCTGGTGCATTCTTTTTTTAAAAAAAATCATATTTATTAGAGTTTCAAAAAAAAAATACAGAAAAAAAAGAAAGAAAATACAATACACTTAAAACCTTACTTTCATTGCCAACTTTCTGGGACTCCCCCATCCCCATCCCAGCTGTATTCCCCTTTCATTAATTTGGTTCTACAAGCTCTCACTCCCAATTTAAAAACTTAATTTGTTTAACCCAATATTCAATTTAATTTAAACAATCCCTCATTATTGACAGAAAGAAAAGAAAAAAAGATTTTCCACAAGCTCCACCCCAATTTCCTTCCATGAATTCCCTTTTTTAATAAACACGTCCAGTCAAAATAAAACGATATACAAAAAGTTATATAAAGATATAAAAGATATAAGATATAAAAAGATTCAAAAGATAGTTACACAGCCTTTGGATTCCAGATCTCCCCCCCCTTCCCCGGTTTGAATTCCCCATATCCCTCGGTCTATCTATTATCAGCCTGGAAATCTCAAGTCCATGGCCAGATTTTTCCCCAGTTCCACCTTGCCGGTTTTTTTTTTAAAAAAAATTATTTATTTTACATATTTAACGTCAAACATCCAGTTTAAAAGAGGCCCCAAAGGGCTTTTAGTTTCCTTGGTCTTTAACGCTCCCCCCATTGTTCTTTCCATGTCGTAATCAGTCCTTTGTTCTTTTTTCTCGCTTTCTCAAGTTTCTTGTCCTGTTCCGCTGCCAAAACGTTCTAATTCAGAAATTTGGCGCCTCTACAGAGGTTATTGTTGTTCAGGAACAAAAACTTACGTCCAGTCCCTTCCTTTCTTCAATAGAAAATTCTATTGTCTCCTTTAATATAAACACCTCTGTAGACGAAATACTGTTTCAGTTTTGCAGCTTTCCCTGGAGATAACAAGTCCTGTGCAATTCCAGGAGTATTTTTCCACTTACGACCATTCTTGTAATGTCCCGAAACCCCTCTAGGAGGATTGTAGTAACTTTGTTTCCTCTGATCCAAAAGTCAAATTGTTGTTCCCTATTTTCAACAGTTTATATCCAAATTGTAACAAATTATAGCAAAATTAACAAGCAAAGTCCTCATGACAAAGTCCTCTTTATATTCTCCAACTTTGACAGCTACTTTGACAGCTGTCAAAGTCTCCGTCTCTCTCTCCACCAGGCTCTCTCCCGAATCGCCCCGGTTCCCAGGGGGGGTTACATTTTCCTTCTCACCCTCCGCTCTTCTCCTCCAGCACAGTTCTTGTAATTTCCCATCGTGGAATTAATAATTTTTGTCAAAAATACGGTTCTCTCTCGACCTTGGTTGCCCAGTCCTTGTTTTAGAATGTATACAATAGGGGGGGGACTGACTTACTTTTTGGATCACCCCCGCTTGTACCGAATCCGAAAAAAATTCTTTTTTCTCCTTTCAAACCCGGTTTCCGAATTACTCACGGGTTGTTGTTGATAGTCTGAATTTTCAATAGAAGAAGTCAGCGCTCTCCGTCGAATGGCATGCGGCTTCGCTCGGCAGGGAAAGCAGAGGACTCACAGCACCACGCCACTCCCCGGCACCCGATCCGTAGCCTTTAAAAAGGCTACTTCACGAGTCGGGAGGGCGCTAACGGTGCCAGCCGAGTCACCCATGTCCACGGACTCCGTGTCCGTGGTTTTTAAGGGTCCCCGCGTCGCCGGCGCGGTAGGACCCAGCCCCTGCCGAGCAGACTCCCTCCGGAGCTCGGAGGGAGTCCGCCATTCGGCGATGGCGCCAACCCGGAAGTATCTTTGACCTCTACGCAGTTGAGGTTTACACTAAGCTTACACCAAAGCACTCACATATGTATAAACCCCTTTGCACCTAGGAAAATGGAGGATCCTTGGTGGCATTTACAGATGCAAAGCCCTCCATGCAAAAGTGGCACTTTTAAGATGTGGAGACGGAAAATGAGGCTAAATGTGAGCCCAATCAGTTCCCTCTATGCATTATACCCAAATAAATGCCCTGCACAGGGCTACGAGTGACTATGCTACCCACTGAAAACACATCGCTTCCACATTAGTCGAAGTGCCGGTGAAAAATCTGCCCTTTGTTCAAGCCTCAGATAAGATTTCATACGCTTCTGCCCACCTGGCTGCTCAAAATAAAGCTGAAGATTGCCGAGTCATAGAAGCAAAAGCAACCCACTTCTTCCTGGAACTCCATTTCAGCACAGCTACCGTTCAATTGCTGCTTCTGTGATCGAGAGCTCCATTCCCAAGTGTGGAAAGGAGAATGCATCATTTATAGAGCACTACTACAGTGGAATGAAGGAGAAGGGGAAAGAGGAATTTGGGCACATGAGAGATGCTTTCAGCAAAAATGGTGCCTCTATAAAGCAAGGATGAGCTGATCTAGAGAAAGGGGAAGTCCATTTGCCCTCCTCAGGTGGGTGGTTTTGCCAGTGGGCACCGTATCGCCCCTGTGAATCTGACTCTAGCAGCCCAGAGTGTCCTCCTGCTGCCAAAATGGTCAATGGGGGCAGGATTTTAGGGGTGCATTCCACTGGGCACAGTGCCAGCTCGTCAGTAGCAGTGATTGGCACCATGCCCAGGGGAAGCTTAAATACCCAGCCTGTGGGGCCTTTCAGCCTCCTGCTTGCTGCACTGGTTTGGGATATTTTCTACCTGGATTACTCCATGGTCCTCCTGCAGCAATCTACACACCTTTCCTAATTTTGATGTCTATTACTGGGTTATGTGGAGCTGTTTCATTTTCTTTTTTAATTATCCACCATTGCAGACCAGAAGTTTTCTCCCTGACATGCCAGATTTGTCTGTGCAAGTATTTTCTGTGAGAGAAGCATTCAAACATTTATTAATTCAAAGTATTTACAAGCTGCTTTTTAGACCTTTTTGCTTTCCCAGACCTTTTGATGATACTTTTTGTTTTATCTCTGCTGATGAATATATGCAACTCTGTTCCTTCTACTGCTTTCATTATGCTACTTTTAAGTTGCTCATTTAGTATTGTATTGTAAGCTTTCCTGGGAATTTAAATAAATAGATATTAACTCGTAGGTAGATGTTTCCCCTACCATCTCTCTATAAAGATTTGGGGACTGCAAAGGGCCTTGGAAACATTAAAATTATTTTGTCAGTGCTTTTAATAAAACTGAATATTGCATGCTGTAACATATGCCAAACGATTGCTGTGCACATCTATTTCAATATTGCACACATATTTGCATCTTACTGATGCGTATTCTCCCTTATTCATTTTTGATAAACTCAGATGAAGCTTCCATATTTAATGCAGAACAATCCAGCACAGGATTCAGCAACCATATGAATATACGACAGAGGGATGAAAAAGAAGTCAAGGTGAATATTTAGCTGAAGAGCTGCCAGGTAAACAGCCCAAAAGACAATGGTAAATCATGCACCATCACTGAATGCCTGCTTTTTTTCTAATGTGTATGCAGTGGAGAAGTCAGCCAATCAAGTGAAAATTATTTGCACACTAGATCATTACTCAAAAATACATGGGGTGGGGGCAGGCGGGCTGAAAATGCAAATGAAAACCTCTTGCTCAAATTACTAGGATTTGCATATTTTAATGTTTCTGAAAATTACCTGGAGAGTAATTAGGCAAGTGAAACCCACAGAAAATGGTTGGGGAATTGAATAACTGGAAGATGAACTTTCACTTGCATGCCCATAACTGTTCACTAGCCCAGCTTTTTAGCTAAATGAGATGATTCAACGTACATCTTATGTGTATAAAATTCCCAATACATCCCTAAGCAGAAAAACAACAACACAACTATCAAATTGTGAAACCCACAATTTGTATTGTCCTGCTACTTTATATCTTTGAATTGACATCCTGCACTTTTTCTGGGTGCGGGGGGGGGGGGCAAACCTTGTCCCATTTAAGCAATTTAATCTAATTGCACATCCTGAAACACTATACATAGACATGTTATTGGGTTCCGTCACATTCTATCATTACACTTTAGAAAACGGAGATTATGGAGGCACTACTGTACATATAAGAACAGGCTAAATCCTTGAAGGACTTCCATTAATGTCTGCAAGGCAAATAACAAAGAAAGATTGCTCATACAGAATCAGATGACTAGTCCATCCATCAGCATTGATACATTGACTGACAGCAGCTTTCCAGGGTTTCAGACAGGGTCATTCCTAGTTCTACCTGCAGATGTTGGGGATTTAATCGGGACCTTATGTATTCAAAGCATGAGCTGCAAAGGGAAATACAAAGCCAGTTTCATATCTGGAAATCTTTATCTGGAAGCCTACAGTTTCCTCCTTAGTGTTATTATTAAGTCATCTCAAAAAGCAAAAAAACCTATATGTAAAGTCAAAAATGTTTAAAGCTACTTAAAATATAAATGCAAATTTAATCAGATTTTAAGTGATAGTGGCCAAATTGTTCACACAGCATCTATATTATAGGACGGTCCCTCATTGATTCCATTCAAAACAGAGATAATATCTGTTCACTATTTCCTGAACATGGAATCAGGATGAAACATCCCTTTTATTAATATGAACCAGGAACTGCAACTAGGCAGTAACAAACCATGTATAGGTGGCAGTGACTGCAAGAGGCCTTGGGGGAAGCACCTACAATCACATGAATGGGTGACACCACCCTGTTTCAAACATTGAATTGACAAATGAATGCCTATCACAATCATGCTGCCGTAAATGCATGCTGAGGATCTCACGCTTACTCCTCCTGTTAAAAACTGGCTGGCATTTGGCCAGAGAGGTATCTCTAGGACAAAGTCTGCCATTTTCTCCACCATACTGAGCCAGCCTTTAATGAGACATGTGTTTGGTTAGCATTTCTTCACCCTGCAGGTACCCTGGGATGATAAGTCTTACCTATCTGGTGCCTTCACTACCTGCAGAACACCACCAAGCATTAAACTGAAGAGAAAAATCAAAGGCCAAGATTACTATGGAGTAGGCAATATAATATGGAGCCCAACAGCCAACTCAGGATGCACCAAACCCTGCTATTTAGCTACCTTGAAGGAAGACCAATCACAGTCCTCCGTATGAGACATAAGGAGAACCTATACTTGAATAGGCACATGCTTTATCCAACATCCTGGATGTATCATTGGTTGTTTTGTACCTGTTTTGAAGACATTCTGGCTAGTAAAACTCTGAATAATATTTATGTAAATAAATATTTGGACAATTTTTATTCAAAAAGGATTCGGTTTTTATGCATCTAATTTCAACATGCTGCACAATATCAATATCTGCAGTAGGAATAGCACACTCTGCAAGGCTACACCACCAGAGAATCTTTGTCCCATTCCATTTCAGGGGCAAACCCACCTTTATTATAATAATGGTTATGATTTAATTAATTTATATATACCGCTTAATGGCAATTAGAAATGGGAGAGCGGCATTATCTAAGTAAACAATGCTTGTGCTTCAGAAACACAAGATCAGAATCCCTCTTTTTTTTGGCTATAGCAATGTTCCAGTTACATGGTGGGTAACCGAGAAACCTTGAGACAGCTGCAGCAATGACATTAATGAAGTGGAAATGTGTCATTCATAATGCCTTCTCCCAAGTAAGCATCTGCAAAGAGCTCACATTTTCGGTTAATGGGGAGGAAAGACGATGACTAGCCAGAGATGAACGTGATCCTAATTAGAGCATAGTGTTCAGCTATCTTATTCAATCTGCAGAGCTGCTTTCCTCTTTCTAGAAGGCTGCCTAGGAAACAGCCAGTGAATCCAAAGTCTACCTCAATCTATCTTGGACGCATGTTGCAGTCCCATGCTGCCCAGCCACGGCAGAGCTCAGTGGCGGGTAAAGCCAACCAATCAGACAAGTCTCAGGGGGGTACTTGCCTGGAGGCAGAGTCCATATGCAAGGTTCAGTCCAGTCCTAAGGTCAGGAGGAAGCTGAGAGTCCATGGTCACAAGAAGCAGCAAGGTCTGGCCAGGAATAACAAACGTTTGCAGCAACTGACTGAGGCTGCAAACCCTGCTGAAGAAAGCTGAAGCCAGCTGGTTCACATTAGGAGCAAGAAGGCTAACCAGCAGCAGGTGGAGTCACTCTGCCTTCTGCTCCTTCAGGCTGCAGCTCAACAGGTGAAGCCAATTCCTGGCCCATGACAACATGACCCTGGAACCTGCCTTTTTTGACCTTGCTACCTTTGGAATATTGAGGGTGGCAACAGTGCTGAAAGCTTTCCATTGTTGCTCTCAGGAGGCCTTGGGCAACTTCCTCTAGCTACTGTTCCCCCTTTCTCTCTGACCATGGAAAGGAAGCCCAAAGCTTCCCATAGCCTCCTAGCTAGCTGTCCTGTGATGTTAGGATTGCTCCTTAAGAAGCCTAACCTGTAAAAATGAACCACTGTGGTTTGTGAAGCATATATCTATCTATAACATAGCATAGTTGCTTTGAGCATACAGTGACCCACTTGCCTATTTAACTCAAGTATCTATTTCATTTTCTCAAGAGATGTCAGAGGGCAATTGGTGGAGGTGGCCAGTGAGGTAACATAAATCTGATATGGTATTAGTAGAAAATGTGGCTTTGAACTTGTGTTTTAATTACCAAAACAAAATATGCTAGGCCTCAACATTACAGCACTCAACACACACAGTCTGCATAATATGTAGGCATCTGGTAAACAACAGTACTTCTCTAGCTGGCCTTTCAAGTTTTGCAAGATTTAATTAGTTTTCCTTGGCTGTTCTTGGGAGCTGGCTATTGGGTTGCTATTGACTTTATATTGTTATTGTTTTGTTGTTGATCAAAATGTGTGTTGAGGTCTTCAGTAATGCCAGCTGTCTTGTTGATTTTCAATGTAAAATATGGAATCTAAATATATAAATTGATTAGAAAATGGTATGGTTTGTTTAATTATATGTTATTTTTCTCTTGGCCCTTGTGGTCTATTCCAACTCTATGATTCTATTCTATGACTTGGGGGCAGGTTATAAATTAGATAATAATTAAAATTGGTGCAATCTTCTGGGGTGGATTTAGGGTTGCGTGAGTGTTGCTCATGCACTGGGAGCTGAGCTGAGGAGGCACAGGCTAGATCTAAACTGATAAAAAAGAGGGCTATAGGGGGAAAAAACATGTTATAAAAGCTCTCAGTGGAAAATCCCATTGGTGACAGATCACTGCTCTACAGAACCATCTGGTGCCACATGTTTATAATGCAGTTATAATGGTAAAATTGACAGGTGTAGCTGAGCCTGCTGTCTCAAAACCTGGTAAGTGAGGTGCTCGGCTTTGGGAAGGAGGCAGGGGCTCTGATAGAGTCCCTTTGCCTCTTTCCCAAATCCTAGTTAGCACTTTGGGAAGCCAATGGGAGAGCTCTAGGCCTCTGCCAGAGCCCTCACACCTCCTTCCCGAAGCTAGGCACCTCCTTACCCGGCAGTGCAAAGATTTGGGTGTGTGTGTGCTGAATGGTTGCCTTGCACTGGGCGCCATAGTACCCAAGTCCATCACTGCAATATGCCCTCCAAGTCCCAATGCGACCTCAAAGGGATCAGCTACCACTTTCTGCTCTAAGAAGGTATTCAAGGGCAACCCCCTCTAGAGTTCGCTGAAACAACAGGGCAGCAATGCATAGATGACAGGACTAAATTTCAGCATCCCCCACTAATGCACACTTCTTTTCAGGAAGCCAAAGCTATTCACTACTGCTCTTTATTTCGTTTTTTAAAAGTTTTGACTGACACCAGCTCAATTCACTATATGAACCAGTGTTCTGACCTAGTATAATACAACCTCTTTATATCTTAAATAACGATTCCCCGTTCCAAATCAACTATCTTTTCCTTTTTCTGAAAATCCATTACCATTGCATTACACTCTGGAATGCTCTTTTCTAGTGTTTTTTTTTTGACGGCACTGAGCTGATATTTTCAGGGAACTCTCCACAATCATTCTGCTTTCCTGAATGCTAAGAGTTACTAGTGTTCAGCCAAACATCATTTGTTTCATACACTTGTTTTTCTCTCTCATTACATTGCACCAAACATCATCTGCCATTTTAATTGCTCACTTTCCTTGCATTGCAAGATCCTTTTGGAACTCACTGCCTGCTTTTAAAACAGTTACAGCTGATATTTCCAAATACTGTGTACATTTTGTGTTTCCATTGTTTTCCTGTTAATCAATGAATAAATATGATAGCATCATTCCCAGCAAATATGATCGAGGTCACCACTGCTTGCTAATTTCCTCCATTTTGAAAAATGACCATTTAGGCATAACCTCTGCTTCTTAATGGCCAGTTGCTAATCAATGAGTTCCATTATGCTTTCTTTTCCTTAAAAGCCTTTTTGTATGGAGTGTTGTCCAAGGTACAGTGGTACCTTGGGTTAAGAACTTAATTTGTTTTGGAGGTCTGTTCTTAACCTGAAACTGTTGTTAACCTGAGGTACCACTTTAGCGAATTGGGCCTCCCACTGCCACTGTGCAATTTCTGTTCTCATCTTGAAGCAAAGTTCTTAACCCGAGGTACTATTTCTGGGTTAGCGGAGTCTGAAGTGTCTGTAACCCGAGGTACCACTGTAATTCAAGACCTAGACTTGACCCTCCTAAATGCTCTAGGCTAGCTGTCCTCAATCAGGACATTTCTCTAAGTCATTGCATGAAGTTACCCCTCTGCATTGGTGCTAGGAGTCTTAGCATATGTGAAACACAGATGCTGCAAGCCTCTGGATAAATCAAAGTTGAAAAAGGAAGTTCCTGCCCAGGCAAAATACATGAAAATGCCAAGGGAAAACAGATCGATCTTTATAAGACACGCAAACTGTCTCAGAGAGGTTCCACACATGTCATAGTTGCCATCAAATGTTGCTTAAAGCAAAAACCAAATTTGGAAGTTCCTGCTTAGGTAAAATTTCTGGAGAATTTGGATGAAACAAAGTTTCAGTAACGAAAAGGATTTCTTGGGAGTGTGGTGGGACGGCACGTAACTATTAGGAACTGCTGTTTTGAGCTACACAAAGAACCAGGCCATAAATATTGCAGATAATGATGATGGGTTTTGGGGTTTGGTACACAGAGCATATTCCAATGTTGCCTGCTCTATGGTAAATTTCAAGCAGTAATCATGATTTAAAAAAATAATAATCATAATGAGGAAAAATAGTAAACAAGGTAGGAAAATTGTAAATAAAAATAAAAAAATAAAAAAAATAAAAATAAGCTACCTTGGATCCTGAAATGTCTTATGTGAGTGGAAAAGGCACTTTTATTTGTTAAGACAGCCCTACCAAATTCTCCAGGTTTCCCCATCCCACACAATTTCATACCTCACCCATGGGCAGCTTTTGGGATGTGCTGGGGGCTGTTGAGGGTGGAGAGGAACCCTCACAGTCCCATTGCATGAACAGAGTTCAGCTTGTAGGTTTCTAGAATCCAGCCCACCCACCCCTTCCCTCTATTTTACTTTTACTTCTTTCTTCTGCACACTTTAGTGGCAGGGGAAAATGAGCTAATTTAGGATGGCTTTGAGTCTTTTGCTTTAACATTTTGATTCTTCATCTGTTAAGATGAAACAAAGCAATCACGTTGGGGGGAAACTGGAAAGAATGAAATGGGTAGAAAATTTGGTTTGCCTTTTAAAGGTTTGTTATTACACGCTGGCTGTTGAAAATTACAGTCACAGCATGGAGTCCTATCACTTACACTGACCTTTCGTAACCTGTTAGTGTTGCAAAGGTTGATTAAGCCAGAGAAATATTAAAAGAAGTCATGGAAAGAGGGGGGTGAGAAGTATACTTCTCTCTGGGGTGGGGGGTTGGGAAGAAATGTAGTATTTGTTGGAGTTGGAACTTAACAGGTTAAGTTCTTCCCATGATGCCACACCATTCTGACGTCAATTTTGGAAGCTCGGGAGGAGCTTGGGCAAAGTTTGCCAGTCCCACTTTGTGTTCTGTGGGGAACAGATGCAGTTTTGGCATGGCTGCAAATAGTCCTGGAAATTCCTGAGAAATATCGGAATAAAAGCTGTAAATAGACAAACTGGACTCTGTGTGTTTGTCTGGAAGCTGAATCAAGCCACGTGACAGTTTACACCGCTGTGCGTAGCTCTGCTATGGCGTGACGGAGAGCTCGGAGCAGAGCATGCGGCAGGAGAAGTGTGCCGGGCAGTGAAGAGCTAATTGAGGGCCATAAATCAATTAGCGGGAGTCACGCCTGATAACAAAGCACCATAGGTTATGGATGTCCTAAATCATCGCTTGTAAAACTGTCACGGGAGATACTGCCGGGAGAGCTTTGATCTGCGGTGTCGATCAGAGGAGCACGGCAGGAGGCGGAGGCAAACAAGCAAGCTGAAAGACGCAGAGAGTGCCTGTGTTGCTGAGAGCTGAGAGCAGCAAGGAATCGTTTCTCCACGCCAGGGGAGCTGGTGATTTCTGTGAGTACAGCTTGGGGCGTTTGGGAGAACGGGAGAACATGGCAGATGGCCAGGAGGTGATTCAAGCTCCGTTTGAACAGCTTGAGGAACTCACCGTCCAAGCGTGGAATACCTGGACAAAAAGGGTGAGGGCGTGGTTCATGGCCACGGAAGTTTGGGACATTTCCCAGAGGGAACCAGTGCAACTGGTGGACAGAGATGCAGGCAAGCTAAAGTCTGTTTCTCTGGAGGAGAAAATGCAGAGGGAGAAAGCTATGAGAGCTGAGGTCTGCATGTTGAGAGCAGGTGTTCATGCTAAGTTGCAACAGCACCTGGAGGGCGTTGAATCTGCGTGTGAGGCTTGGCGTGTGCTGAAACGTCTGTGTGAAGACGCAGCAGGAGGCCAAGGGCAGATGGAAGCTGGAAGCCTAGAGATGGCTGGAGCCCCCGTTCCTGACAATTTAGCCTCAAGGAGTGCTAGTGAGCAAGTCGGGGGGGCGGAAAGTTCCAAAGGCAAGTTTGAAAAGTTTTCCACTGAACCTGCTGGAATGAAGCGGCAGTTCAAGGGGGGCGGATCTGGCAAGGAGTGCTTTTCCGGAAGAAGGAGGGCCAGGCCAGCTAAAAAGAGCCCCAGGCAGTGTTTTTCCACTGGAGTTCGTCATTGCTACTTGTGTAATGCAGCGGGACATTTGCGTCGAGATTGCCCCCACCGGAGCAGAGACGCAAGACAGGATGTTGCCAAGGTCAAACTGCTGAACTCTCATGGGAACCAGTCGGGTTTCCATGGCAACCAGCCTGGGAGAGCAGCCAGGCGTGGGACTGAGGCTGGTGAACGTGCCAGGTGCCAGGAACAGACTTATCAGATCACGGCTAGTTTGGCGTTGGCTGAAGACAGCCGTGGGACAAGGGCAGAGCAAAGTTTTGTTATTGACTCTGCAGCTAATCGCAATTTGATTCCAGAGACACCTGCTGTCGAGAGGTGGAACTGCACGGCAATTCCTGCCGGGAAATCTGTACTGTTTGCAAATGGACAGAAAAGAAGTTTGACTAATGTTGTAAATCTGCATTTTCGTATTTTGCAGGAAACGCTGGAGTGTTGTACCGTTCCTGGGATGCACCACTGTCTTTTATCTGTGCCCTATTTACTAAAAATGGGATTTACAGTTTGTTTTCAGGATGATGTGTGCACAATCTCCAAAGGAGGGAGGATGCTTGCCAAGGTTAAAAAGGGGCAGAATGATCTATTCATTCTTAAAACGTCTCTGGAGGGTGATGGGAAGGTTGAAAAAGCACAAGCACTGCGTGCTACAATTCCCAATCATGATTCATGTGTACATGCTTGGCATACACGAACAGCCCATAGTTCTCTAGAAGAACTACAGGTGCTGCCAGAAGTTTCTAAAGGGTGTAAGATTTCAGAATGTGGACATGCTGTAAGTTGTGAAACTTGCAAGCTGGCAAAGGTAAAAGGATGCAGTTATCCAAAGGTTGAGAGGATAACCACTAGGCCTTTTGAACAAATTCACATAGATTTGTGGGGTCCGGTAAAGGAACCAAGTCTGGGAGGGTCAAGGTTTCTGCTCTCGATGCAGGATAATTTTACACAGAATTCCTGGACTCACGGTCTCAAATCCAAGGATGATGCAGCACAGCTGATCAAACGTTGGATTGAGGAGGTAGAAGTAAGGTTTTCCACCAAAGTGCAGGCTGTCACAAGTGACAGAGGAGCTGAGTTTACAGGTTCTGCTTTGCAGAAGTACTTTCGCAAGAAAGGGATACGTCACACAGTGACTTCACCCAATCAGAGGGGGGAGGCAGAGCTCAAGTGTCAGGCTCTGGTTAAAACTGCACAGGTGTTGCTGAAAGATTCTGGGTTACCTCCAAGGTTTTGGCTGGAGGCAATCAAGTATGTGAGCTTCACCTGGAATCGCACCTACAATTCCATGGTAGGGGACACACCGTTTGGGTTGTTGCATGGCAGGAAACCCCAGATTCATTTTTTGCGTATGTTCGGGTCACATGCATCTGTGTCAGTACCTGCTGAGTTGCAGGGGCCAGATGGATCCAAGTTCCGGAAAATGATCTTCTGTGGGTATGAGCCAACAGCGAGTGCATGGAGGTTTGCATTTCCATCAGGTGATCAGAGTAAGTTACTGATCAGCAAGCACGCTGAGTTCTATGAGCAGGATAAAAAGTCACAACCTGCTGTCAAGCGTGATGTTCTTTCAGAGTGTCTTTCTGATTCAGAACAGGAAGATTCTGGGGGGGAGGAAGAAGAAACTGAGTCTGATGATGACGATCAGGTAACTGACCAAAGTCAGGAACAGGAGGAGGTATCTGTAGTTTCTCCACAGGTTAAGAGAACACCCAAAAGCGAGCCCAGTTCTCCTGTGAGTGTAATGGAGAGGATTCGAAAACGCTTTAAGTCAGAAGGGGAATCCCGTGAGGCTGAGGACACAGTTCCTGGTGGCAGTGAGTCAGAGGTAACATCTGAGTTTGTGCCCAGAAGGTCAAGTCGCGCAACAAAGGGCATTCCACCTGAAAGGTACCAAGCGACAAGTGCGTGGGCAAAATTCGCACAGTGTGATTCTGGGAGTGTTGAAAGGGTTCAACAGGTGCCTGGGAAAGATGCTGGGAAGGAGCACAAGGCAAAGGGGAAGGTGTTGAACTCAAAAGGGTCTTGTCAGAAGGTGCGGCAAAGGGGGGTGTTGGAGTTGGAACTTAACAGGTTAAGTTCTTCCCATGATGCCACACCATTCTGACGTCAATTTTGGAAGCTCGGGAGGAGCTTGGGCAAAGTTTGCCAGTCCCACTTTGTGTTCTGTGGGGAACAGATGCAGTTTTGGCATGGCTGCAAATAGTCCTGGAAATTCCTGAGAAATATCAGAATAAAAGCTGTAAATAGACAAACTGGACTCTGTGTGTTTGTCTGGAAGCTGAATCAAGCCACGTGACAGTTTACACCGCTGTGCGTAGCTCTGCTATGGCGTGACGGAGAGCTCGGAGCAGAGCATGCGGCAGGAGAAGTGTGCCGGGCAGTGAAGAGCTAATTGAGGGCCATAAATCAATTAGCGGGAGTCACGCCTGATAACAAACTTCCATAGTATTGTCAGGAGAGGTGACAGGGTTCTTTAAAACCTATTCATATTAGAACAATTTGTGTTTAATTGTCTCCTATGTGTTTGAATGCTTTGCTCACTACATGAGCAACTCAATGAACTGAGAAAGCAATGGGAGGCCTCACTGACCCCAGGATAGCTTACAGGGTGGGATGGAGAAATGGAGATCGGACCAACATTCCTCAGGGAAGTAACCTTAGCTAGCAGGGGTTGACACTTAACTAGCAGGTTGGGGGAAAAACGAGTCTCACAGTTCTGCTTTGTAAGTGAATGATTCAGACACATGAACAAAAATAACAGTGACTGTCCTGCTGTCACATCTAAGTATCAATGGATCAGTCGATTGTCAGTCTTTGCCACTTTTGCACATTTTCATTCAGAAGTCCCTTCCATCTCAAAATAATCACCTGCCCACACACTTGCATTTATGTAACTATTTTAAGTAGGCATTTTAAATGTAGTTTTGCACAGAAAATGCAGGTTTAGAAACATTTGGCTTCCAAATATGCACCCCCCCACAGCACATCTTTATATGCTTTTTGAGTGAGGAACTGCATCACGAAATTTGGAAACCTAGAATAACCAAAGGTTGGCTACTTTCCCATCTACACATTAGTCCAGGAGGTTTGGATCAAGTCAGTTCAGAAATTCAAAAGTTCCTCAAGCATCCCTAGTGAAATCTAGTTTGGCCCTTGTAATCCATGGTAAATACTCACTGAAAAAAAAATATAATTCAACTGATGAGGTCATGACACCTATGATAGATAGCTACAGAGAAGCTACACATATAGGTGCTTTCCTGCCCTTGAACTGAATGAATTTGCTGCTGTGGATAAACCCCCCAAAACAGAAAATAGGCTTGAAAATAATATTGTAAGATCTCGAAATGAATAGGCATCAATTATGACGCACAATTGATGCACCATTATTCTCTCAACGGAGAGCTGCCTGAGAGACTACAGACTAAAGCCATTCTCTCTCTCCACATTTCCCATCTTGATACACTTCATTAGCTTTTTACTGGCTAGTAGACTAGAAAGAAACCTAACTAGCCACTCATGTGCCCTGTGTCATTGCAGCCCCATCCCTACAAATTCTGGATTGAAGTGGTGGTGGTGGGGAAGAGATTTGTTGTTTTTCCCCAAGCACTTTCTTCAAAAACCACCTTCTGGAAGGGTGTCGAGAGCTCTGCTATTTAATCCCCTTTTCCCCCTGTGATTGGCTACACATAACCCACCAGGACACAGGAACTGCATAAAACGGGCCATTAGCAGTAGTTGCACTTGGCCAACCCAGAACATCAAATTCTTTGTCTGCCTGTTGTACACTGGGTCTTGCAACTGATTGACTAGCATGTCTCTCTCTCAAGGCACACCTGGAAGAGAGCAGCAGTAGCAGGGACCGTGCATAATTTTTAGTGCCTGCCAGCAGACTTGCCTATTATATTTTAATTTTTCAAACTGTTGAGAAGAAAGTGAGGGTGTGTGGGGTGTGTGTGTGTGGTAGAGGACAGGGAGTTTGGGATGATGAGAGAGGTCAGCCAGGCCTCAGCAATAGAGAGATCCAGTGTACCAGTCATGTTTACTTTTGAAAAGGGCATACCCAATCCAAGAATAAGAGATACCTCCTGGGTCTGTTTTGTGCTCTAGGGGCCATGAGGTGGGAGCTCCTGTATAAGAAACACACCAAGGTTCAGACAAATAGGGCCGGTGGGCATTGCATTGGGCATTTTTATCTTTGTTAAAATCCTGGAAAAGTCACAGGTTTTTTCTCCATGAAGAGATACCAAGAGAGATTTTAAAGTTTTTGTTACTGGGATGGGGTGGAGGGGGAAAAAGTAGGCCACCACAGCAGTCTAACTCTGCTCTCGCAGCCAAAACTCAGTTAAAAACTGACATGAAATAATAAATAATAATATTTTTTTATTTATACCCTGCCCTTCCCGGTTCAGAGAACCAGGCTCAGGGTGACTAACAACAAATTTAAAACATTTAATTGTAATGCAACATGGAAGCAGAATAAAATACAGTATAAAAGCATGAATAACAATAAAATTCAAAGTTCAAAAATCAATTTGGGGGAAATCCATCCAATAAACATTAGATCGTCACCAGGGCTAGCTGGCCGAATTACTCCTACTTGGGTCAGCGAGGAGGCCAGGGGAGAATTAGCTGGGGGGGGGGGTCTCAGAGTGGGTAATCTTCATAAAAGGGGAGGGGGAGGGAAGGGAAGGGAAATAAAAGATCAGGCTGAATTCAAATTAAAGGCCAGACGGAATAGCTTTTGTCTTACATGCCCGGCGGAAGGAGTTTAAATCCTGAAGGGCCCTAGTCTCCTGGGACAGAGCATTCCACCAGGTCAGGAGCCATCACTGAAAAGGCCCTGGCCCTGGTGGAAGATAGTCTGACTTCCTTAGGGCCCAGGACCCCTAAACTATGTTAATTCATGGACCTTAAGGTTCTCTGCAGGACAGGTGGTCCGGTAAATTCAAGGGCCCTAAGCCACAAAGGGCTTTAAAGATCAAAACCAGCACCTTGAACCTGAAATAAAAAACAACTCTTTGTCCTTGTTCTCCCCCCTCCCTCCCCCCTCCCTTTAAATTTCCCGATGGCACACAACCCTCTCTCTCACTCCACCAGTTCATTTCATTATCATCCTTTCATTCCTTCCTCAACCACCTCCCTATTATAGCCGCCTTCCTTTTCTCTAACCTTGTTTTGGGTGGTTTGTCCAATGACCATGCAATCTCTGCCAGTTTGGGGGTTGGGATCCAGGAGGCTCAGTTTGCATTGGCATGCAGGGATTTGTCTTAAATGCCAGGGGTGATCAACCCTAGGATAACAGAGCATCTCCGACACAACTCAGGAAAGACAGAAAGCTCCACACCTGTGTGATCAGGGGATGGAGTTGCCATAGTAGATTGCACTGTGATTCTTCATTTTAGGTATAGGGGGAAACCCCACCACCACCATCATGGATGAATTGCTGAGAGCAACCCTGGCCTGTAGATCTGGAAAGGGTGCACAACACTTAAGGAAAGCTGGAGGAGTCCTCTCTCCTTAACCAAGTCCTTAGGTTAGTTCTTTTTCTACTTGGTGCTGCTGCTTGACAGCTCCAGGAGAGAAGTGTTCGTTCACAGGGAGGCAATTTGTGCCAAATTGTCGGCAGGCTTTGCAAAGATTAAGTACCTGTTTGATCTACTTATGAGTACTCAATAGTTATTCTATTTAACCCAAAGCAAAATGAACTCTCCAGTTTCTCTTTACATATCTGTATCATTGATTTTAGCCGAGAAGGTCATGATTGATACCAGATGTGAGCGAGAGATCAGTCTGAGGCTATGAACAGCAAGAGTACATGCTTCTTAAAACTAGATTGCAATTGTGTTTGCTTTATTGAGAGCAAGCCCCCATTGATCTCATTCAGGGGATGCATAAGATGCAGCTGCAATGTCTGCTTTCATTGTGTGTGTGTGTGTGTGTGTGTGCACGCGCATGCAAGTGTGTGCATATGCGCACGCACACACACACATGCATATGAGGCACACAGAAGAATAGGTGGTGGTCAGGTGCAAAAAAATACAGGGCTCCTGCAACCTTAATGGTTGTGTAGATGAGCAGATTTTAGCACAAGAAAAGGTACATTTTCTGCAGAGCCTTCACTTACACAACCAAGGTTGCAGAAGCCCTGCCCTCTTTTGCACCCAAGTAACAGATAGGTGTATGTTTGTATTGCAGACTTACCACTGCAAGTGTTTTGGAGGATATGTGTAAAGCATAGCTAGCCTGCTTGGTTGTAACAGGAATTTTCTCGATCTCAACACATTTCTGAAATGTGTTGAACTCAGGAACTTATCCAGAAGAAGTTCAGAAGACAGCACTGGATGTTACCAGTCTTTAGGCCTTCTGTTCTCCTACGGTTCAGCCACGAAAATGGCAGAAAGGAACTGTACACTAAAATACCACCCCACATTTTGTCCCATGGCCTAATTCATGAGAACAGAGGGAGAATTACAGCACAAATTTATGGGTTAACAGGGTTGCAACCCCCCCCCCAAAAAAAGCAATTCACAATGAAACCTCCACTGCATAGGAGTCAACTCCCAGAGGCCAAGGTCCCTTCAGTCCCTCCATAAAATCTTTGAGGTGCCCCCCCCCCAGTTTAAGGGCATTACCATTGTGATAAATTATGTGGGGTGGGGCTCATCTGGATCCCCAGGCTCCCCTGTTCTAATAGACCTCCAGAAGTGGCTTTAACATTGAGTGGAAAATGCAGAGATTAACAGGTTAGAAATGTCGGGAAGACAGAATAAACAGCCGTGTGAGAGCAGCCACCGAAAATCAGTAGTATCTGATGCTTCCAACTTATTAGCAACCCAACTAGGTGAAGCAACATTTTTCTATCTTGCCTTTCAAATGTCTTTTAATGTATGAGGAATAGCAAACTTTTATCACAAGGACTGAGATTATTGTCAAGGTAGGGCCATTCCATTACGCGAAGATAAATGTTGATTTTCTGCAAGCAAAGCCAAAGCTAAGTATTACAAATTCTCCTTCCTCTCTCATATTGATTATCCATGTGCTCCTAGGAAATCAAGGAGAAAAGGCTGCAACTTGGTTGGGAATTGAATCACTCCTGGCCGTTCATCTTTCAGAATAATGCCCCTCCTCCCCTTCCAACCTCTTCACCTTCTCCTGCTGTATCCTATGAACTATGGCTAGGATTTTCTGCTTGTTGGTTGCTCCTGGTAAATACTATTGGATGTGTAGGGGGATTGTCTGTTTAAGAAGAGGATTGGAAGCGGATAAATTCATCATCAAAACTTTCATTCTGAGCATTCAGTCTGACTGAGCAAATTATAAAAAACAACAGCAACAACCATCTCAGGGTGAAAAGTAGACAGTCTCAGGGCATAGTGAGTGATGCTTTTTGGTATATTTCACAACTCTTTCCTTCATATCTGTTCACATCAGCACAACTTCATCAGTGTCAGATTGGTTTCTGTTAGTGTGCACACCACCACAAAGTAAGGATGTCTTCACAATCTGCAAAGGTGTTCACACCTTGGCAGGAGATCAATTAGGGATGGCTTAAGAACTCCAGTCAGTGTAAAGGTTGTTCGAGAACACCCCAAACAGTAGCATCTTATAACAAAATCAGGGTACACGTGCAATTTGGATCAAGTTGGGTGAACCTGGCTTAAAAATCCAGCACTGAAAATATAATGTGTTCACCATAAAAGGGAATGTGAGCGCAGTGTGGTTGAGATGAGGGATGGGCAATTTTCTATCACTTGCACCACTTTCACATGAGTGCACCCACACTTCTGTTTGCACATTAATCTTCAATGAAACAATCTCAGAATTTAAATGTATACATAAATATGTATCTTAGTAGAGGTAGAGTCTTTAATTTACACTTTTAAACTGCTGAAAACCGTGCCACATAATTTGGAGAAGATGATCTGGTGGATGGACAAATTAACAACCTGATCATTGGTCCAAGGGAAGTGGAACAGGTTGTGTAAGCATTTGCAGAGTGAATTCTTCAAGCATCCCAGAGGACTTTTGCTAGCCTTTTTAAAACTACTACTACTACTACTACTACAACTCAAAATCTCCAAATGAATCTGAACTTCAATGTCTAAAATCCCTGGTAAAGGACAAGGATCCTGAGATCACATTAAGGGTAGCCAAATTCTGTGTGATTGCCATAAAACTTGGGGAACAAGCTGTGCTATCATAATGATTAAGGTTTTAAATGATAATTTTAGGTTATATGTTAATGACTAAGTTTAAATTTATATATTTTTTAACTGTTGCTATATCTGTATTGTCCCTGTTATACCTAATTGCAAATTCAAATGTATCCCTATCATGTTTTATGACTCCCTTGATATTGTATGTGGGCTGGAACTGGTCTGTGACCGAAATAATAAAATTCATTCATTCATTCATTCATTCATTCATTCATACTACAACTTTGTTGGCTCCTATCAAAATTCCCCAGTTGCATGTGGAAGAAGCTCCAAATTCACTCCAAGTTTTGCTTTAGACAAAAACAATGGTGCCAACTCTACACATTGTTTGTTAGTTCACAGTGTGGGTGATGTCAATATCATTCTATATTTGAGATTATTTATATCTCACTCAGTACACCAGTCTTCCCCAGTCTACTTCCTGCCAGATGCTTTGGGCTAAATGCTTACGACTGGGCCATGTTGGCAGAAGCTGATGGGAATTGCAGTCCAGCAACATCTTGAGGGCACCAGCTTGGGAAAGGCTGCAGCACATCCTATCTGTTGCAGTCTACTCATTATGGATTATTTCGCATAAACTCTTGGACATCTTACACATGGGAAACCATTCCAGGTGGTTTTTTGTTGTTTCAATAAAATGCTTTCCTCTTAAAAGAGGTTTCTGTGATGATTTCCATAAAGAGACACACATGGAAACCTTAGGACAAAACTGCTCATCCATATGGATTTTCCGGGATAGCGTTGTGAGCAAAAGCCGGCACGAATCTAGCATACTGTTCTGAGCCATATGCTGCCCTATTAAAGTGGATGAATGAGAAATCAAGGTCAGCTATGAATGATCAGCCTTCAGCTCCACCTGGTCTCCAGATCATGTCCATGGCTGACAAAGGGGCAATGGCAGAATCAGTGACACCCATCCAACACGAGGAAAAGTGCACAGAAATTCGTCCTGCACATGTATATTGCTGCACTGATGAGCCTCACTCAGAAGTCAGAGTCGTTTATGAACTAGTCAGATGTTCAACATCTCGTTGGAAGACATGAATGGAGAATAGCGATTCCACCCCACCCCCCCAATTCTCCTACTACTCAACACCTAGTGCTACTGAAGTCTCAGGTCCTGGTTTGAATAAGTGTGTGCGGTACCTGTTTGCAAGCGCATAATTCCTCCAGCAGAATTAGGGTGTGTTCCTCACACATACTGGGTGTTCTCTATTTCCTACACCTCTGGTGGAATACCTATAGCACTCAACCAGGAATATGGATCGCTGGCATAAAGACACCTGTCACCATGGATTTTAAATGTATGCTTAGAAGTGCTTTTTTCTGTGAATGGAAGCATAGAGGGAAGTGAAGAAAAAGAGTTAGCTCAGTGAAGGGTATCTGTTTATCTTGCTCCTGAATACTACTCAATATAGGATTTCCCAGTGTTTTGCTGAAAGTCGTTTCCTTTGCCAATACTAAACATTCTCTTTAAAGCAAAATAAATGCAAACACACACACGATGTTCATCTTTGGTACTGATTTTGCATAATTATAGTATTAGTTGAGGATGGAAAAAATCACAACATGGAAAGTCAACAGATTGATTTCATGCCTTACCTACACAGCCATATCCATCATGCAGCTTCCATAAATGCTGTCATTACTTCATGCACACTTAGAAATAAAGGGCCTTCTGTCAGATCACCAATTGTCTTAATGAGTCTGCTTGAAACCATCATCAGACACCAGGTCCCTGCTTCGCTAATAGCGCTGCATATTCACAGACACCACTTTAATCTACATGGGACTTCAATAATAGCCCTGACCTGACCACTCTACAAATTAGGAAGGAACCAAGGCATAGAATGTGCCGCCTTGACTCTGTATAATAATAATAGTTATCATTATTATTATTATTAAAGCACAAGGCTGCGACCTTATGTTCTATATGTGGGGGGGGGGGGGTTAAATCAGAAGACTGATGCATGAGCTTAAGTGTATTACCGCTGTCAGTGGACCTTTGTAGTTATTAGTCACAATTGCGAAGCTAATGGAATTAGTCTTTTAAATGAGATTGACATCCAAGGTTAGATGAGTGTCTGAGTGACTGTTTTTTGACCAGATATTATCTGTGTGGTGCCGGAGAAGAGAAGAGAAGAAAAGAAATATATGAAATGGATCCAGCAGGAATTGGTGTTAAATGGACACTATGTTCAGTTAATTATCATTGTCATCATTAATACTGTAGACCTGCAACAAAATGCAACAATAGCTTCGGTCCAGTATACCTGAAGGAGCATCTCCACCCCCATCGTTTTACCCGGGCACTGAGATCCAGTGCTGAGGGACTTCTGGCAGTTCCCTCACTGCGAGAAGCCAAGTTACAGAGAACCAGGCAGAGGGCCTTCTCAGTAGTGGCACCCGCCCTGTGGAACGCCCTCCCACCAGATGTCAAAGAAAACAACAACTACCAGACTTTTAGAAGACATCTGAAGGCAGCCCTGTTTAAGGAAGCTTTTAATGTTTGATGGATTACTGTATTTTAATATTTTGTTGGAAGCCGCCCAGAGTGGCTGGGGAAGCCCAGCCATGTGGGTGGGGTATAAGTATATTATTATTATTATTATTAGTAGTAGTAGTAGTAGTAGTAGTAGTAGTAGTAGTAGTATTAATGTAAACCTTGTAGTTAGCCCCAGGCATGACCCCATTGGGACAATAATTCTGGTATCACTCACCACCAGAATTCACTATTAGAAGCAATGGTGACAATGATTTTAAGAAGCGACTTGCCAGCACCTTGATTATTTTTTTTAAATCATATTCTAAAAATATAAATGAATGTTCTAAGACAGTGTATCCCAAGCGGATGTCCTCAAAATGTTTTGGACGGCAACTCCCATCAGCCCCAGGCAGCATGACCAATGGTCAGAATTATGTATGGGAGCATAATGTTTGAAGCATTACCGTGTTTTAATATTTTGGTGGAAGCCACCCAGAGTGGCTGGGAAGGCCTGGAAAGATGGGCGGGGTATAAATAATAAATTATTATTATTATTATTATTATTATTATTATTATTATTATTATGGAGTCATAGTTCAGAGCAATTGCAGGCACCAGATTGGGGAAGAGTAGCCTAAGAAATCACTTCCATTGAGTTAGTTCCTCAACATGCAGCTATTTTCTGCAGTGCAGAATGTATCAAAATAATGACACATCCTAAACGAAAACAGAAAGATTTCTCACTAAGGTGTGATTAAATGAGATTTGCTGTGGGAGGAAGGAGAATCCTGCAATCCAGCACCAGGGGATCCAAACAACTCCCAACGGATTCAAAGCCGCCAGCTACTTATCGCTTTTTCTGATTTCAAAAAAGTGTGGCGGTTTGACGAGCTGTCACAGCCTCACACACAAAAAGCCTGGATGTAACTGCATGATGCAAAAGACTTTCCCGTCACAGCACAGCATTTCCACGTACAGCATGTTTTACTTCATTTTAGCAGTTTTATGCAAAGATTCAATTCTCCCGAGATTTCATTGCCGTCCCAAATCTCAATTCTGATTTGCTTTATCCTCAAGTGTTATAGTAGGGTGGCAGCTGGAAACAGAGTATGTTTCATTGGAGCTTACTTTAGATGGCCTATTTATTATATCTGAGGGACCACAGACCCATTCATTACATACCATAATCCAGCAAGGGAGATTCGTGCGCAGTAGAAAGCTTCTGAGCAGACATTAATCTGGATATGCATGCATACTGCAATGTTCATCAGGCCCCATTGAAGGGGCCATAATGGGCCCACTGACAGCTAGCATGTAATACAGGCATAGACAAACTCGGCTGTGGCATTTGCCCTCCCAGGTGGGTCATAAGGAAAGGGTTAAATGAGTGTGCAGTGATTGGCCAGTGGGAACCCAAGGGGAGGAGTTAAAGTTAGAGTTGGAGTTGTTTGGAAGTCAGTTGGGAGTTGGAGAAGGAAGAGGGAGGACAAGTCTGTGGGGTGGTCTAGTTTTGATGTGTGAGAGTGAAGGAAACTGTTAGGAGGAGTCAGATAGATAGCTGGGATAATCATTTAGAAGTTGTTAGGAAGGTATAGGCCAGTATAGGAACTAAGATTAAGAAACTGACAAGAAAAATTATCTGAAACCGTAACCTTGTTAATCCTTATAAAATAAACTTGCTTATTTGATTTAATGTTATGTTAACAACTGTCTGGATTCTGTGTGTACCCGAGAGAAATGGGTTGGTGGCAGTGGGGAAGTAATCACAGTGGTGGCACAGGGATCAATAGACCGTCAAATGTCCGGGGACCCTGTGTAATTGCCACATTGGCCCTCCAGATGTTTTCGGACTACGACTCCCATCATCCCTAGCTAACAGGACCAGTGGTCAGGGATGATGGGAGTTGCAGTCTCAAAACATCTGGAGGGCAGAGTTTGCCTATGCCTGATGTAATAGATGGAGAACAGAACCACAATAACCTAGGTTCACATTCCCACAATAAACTCACTGGGTGTCTGCAAGCCAGTCCGTATCTCTCCCTGCCTAACTAAACTTGTGGAGTTATTATGAAGATACAGTGATACGTCCTTGAGAAGGAGTTAACAAAATGCAGTCCGAATATCTTGCAAACTTGTGTTTTGTGTAACTTATCAAGATGAATTGTGTAACTTATCAACACAGTGCTAATTGCAAGAGCTCTTGTATCCAGTTTTCTGTGCTTTGTGGGGCCTGGGGTTTCCAGTGTTGGAAGGCTACTGGTGTAGCTGCTTAAGTGGCCTGGTGGAACCATCCCTCCTGTCCTTCTTATAATGCAAAATCAGCAGTCTACCTCCCCACTTCCGCCTGTTCATTCCCCCCTGTATGGAAAGAGGAACAAGTTGGTCCCTCTAGATACGTGGATCCCAATGTGGGGCACACGTCCCACAGGGGGGCAATTTTATTTTTAAGGGGGCAATTTGAGAATGAGTTATTAACAGTGAATGGCCTTTTAGGCTTCCTCTACATGAATAGTTCACTTTTTGAATAATATGTCATGGTGGGGAGGGTGCATCAGGATTTTATAGATGCTTAGGTGGGGCATGGCCAAACAACTATTTATAGTTGTTATTTTTTTCTGATCCTCCCAGTAATATTTTCCTGCAATACCTGTGGAATCCCCAGGGTTCGTGGATCCCCTCTGCCCCACAATATTCCATGGGTGACTCCATTTCACTGTCCTGCTGGTCAGCATAGGGCTGCCAAGTCTGCAATTATTGGGAATGATAAACAAACTTCACATATTTAATTTTAAGTTTCTATTTATCTCTTCAGGCTATAAATGCAAAACAGTTCCCAGAATAAGGACTCTAAATAGCATGGGGGGGGGGAGAGGAGGAGGAAAGAGAGGTGACATATAAACTCTTCTACATTTTATATATATATATGAGATGGGGGATCCAGACCATGCCAATTCCCAGTTTGTCCCTGTCACCAGCTGGGGCAGAATCAATTTAATAAGGTATTAAGAGATGAAACAGATTCAAAACTGTTCAAAGTCGGTATTAAAAGATGAAACAGACTTAAGATTGTTCAAGGTCAAAATGAAACATGAATTCCCCTGTGCATAACTCCCAACTGAAATGTATGAGTGCTGTGCAAACGCATATTCACACGTCAACAGGACTTGCTCAGGAGTATTGACAATGGAATTATACCTCTGAATTCCTATCTGGGCTCATTGCAACACAGAACAACAAAAAAGTATTATTTTTCTTGAATTTCCATTATAGCACTAGGCTCCAAGACAAAGCACTCATGTTTGAAAGAGTCTGCACCAAGCTGTTTTCTTATACAGTGGTATGAATGCTGTCAAAATCTCACTCTATTATTCCAGCATTCTGGGTCTGATGTGCCATCACAGTGGAGTGCTGAATACTATTGAAAGGGATTATGTAAAGATGTATTTCACTGGTGGACGGTGGGGGAGGGGAGTCCTGTTTTTCTCATTCAGCAGCAAGTCTGCGTTTTCAGCTTTGCTTGGGATTGCAGCTCACAGCTTCAAAGAGTTGCCCTGTACCTTCACTAGAAGCAGAGCAAGGAAATATCTAGCAAGTAAAACTTTCCCAGTTGCACCAGTAGCAAATGACATGGTGGGGCAGAGATGCTTACCTGACCTCCTAGCAAGTGAGTCACTGGGAGGATGAGGAGTGAGACAGAGGCAACTTTAGAGGAGTGCAACTGGTTTGGAGCCTCAGGGATGCTGCTGGGGATGCCACAACCATGATTTTGAACCATAGGATCCCACAGGGCAAAACTGAAATGTGAGACTCCAAGGTCCACCAGTGAGTGAGAAGGCATTGAGTTCAGGTTAGTGCAAACACTGCAGCAGACCTCAGTGAATGGGCAGGGATATAAAATATTAGTTAGTCCTTGAGGTATCCTGGACCCAGGTTGTTAATGGCCTTGCATATTAATTGAAGAACTTTGGACCTGGCCTTGAACCTGGGCAGTCAGTGCAATTTTTTGAACACTGGAGTTGTGTACTGGCAACATTCTGTCCTCAGAAACAGTTCAAACAGTTTTGCACCAGTTCAAAATGCTTGGAGCAGGCCTTGCTCTTTTTGTGAAGAGAAGAAACTTCTGTAATGGGGAATTTCTTGCATCCATGGAGGCTTCCTGCACAACTTAGAACTCTACACCACAAGAGAATGATAGGGAAAGTTGCACAGTCTTAGGTATGGGGCTAAAGGTGTGATTCCCATAGTCCAGCTGCAGCTGTGTTATTTGTGTTGACTGGCGTGTCATCATACATAACTTCCCACAACCAACAACAGAAATTTGCCTCCAGTCATGGATCTACTTGCCTTAGTCTTGTGGCTGAGCAACAATGTGGAGAGCTCAGTGGAGTGGAAGACCAGCCCACCAGAAGAGTCTCTGAGGTGTACTTGCCTAGGGGTCAAGTCAGTGTCTAAAGTCAGGTGCAGTCCTTGGGTTGGGTGAACAGCATTCCACGTGGTCATATGGTCCAGGCGTCAAGGAATCCAATGATCAAGGGTTAAGATGAGCAGGAAGCAGTAAGGCAGAGCCAGGAACTACAAGTGTTAGTAGCATCTGGAACTGCTGCTGGAAGCTCTGCTTAAGAAGGCTGAAGCCAGCTGGCTCTCATCAGCAGTGCCTTCTCCTCATTGTAATTGAAGGCTGATCAGCTACAGGTGGAGTCACTCCACCTTCTCCCCTTCAGGCTGCTGTTCAGCAGGCAAAGCTCCTAGCCCATGACACTGCTATCGCTTCTAGCAGGCAGTGCCACTGAACTTTCCAAATTGAATGTTGAGGAGAGAGTGAGTAAAGGGGTGATAAATCAGAGGTGAATAAAAAAGAATGGGTGCCTCTTTTACAGGAGAATCAGCTTTGCACAAGTAAAATTAAAGTGCTTTGTTGCTCTAGCACAAATCCTTTTTAAAAATACACATAAACATATGACTTTTTGTGGTTAGGAAAGAGGCATGGAAAGGCACTGAGCAAACAAATGAAAAGCAGGATGAATGCCTATAGCTGTTTATTGCCCCCCAATTGTATCAGAACAAATGCTCACTAGACCAGACTTAGTCTGATCAAGCTTTGTGCTAGCAGATTGAGATGAATGCTCAATAAGCAGATCATCTAGAGGAGCACAAAGACAATTGGGTAGCTAAACATTTTGAGTCACGCCGTTCAGTCAGTCAGAAATGCATTAAGGGCAAACTTTTTAGAAGCATGTCAAGCATTCTTGACTTCACTCTGAATGCATCCTTTGGCTTTCTGTCTGTTGGGATTCCGAAACCTTTTTGTGAGATAACTTTCCTCTCTCTCTCTCTCTTTTTGCCAAGGGAAAGAATTCGCATAGATAGAAACAGCCTTCTGCTGAACTGTCAGGAAGTGCGTCCCCCCCTCCCTTTTAATATCACAGACTCCCTCCACCCCTGCCAATCATTCAAACATTTTGTGGGGTTATGAGAGAACAAATAAGGCCCTTTGGAGGTCTCTAGCTTCTTAGATAATCATGCCTACTCCCCCTTCTGAATAGACTGGATACCAGCTATTAGCATATGTCAATCCACACTGCCAGTTTGGAAAGCCTGACCTTGTCCCTCATTCAGATTCTGGGAAGTGAAGGCTGACAGGATACTTGCACATCATCTTTAATAAGCAAGACTCTTTGGGCATTGGCTTGGATGAAGAGCAAGATTAAAAATGGCTACAGAGTTCTGCATGAGTTATTAGCCCGGTGTAAACATGGCTAACAGATAATGGAATTAGCTTGACTGAGCAGAAATCACTCAAAAGAGCCCAATGCTCCTCTTTCATCATTAAAAAGAGAGAGAGGGAGGGGTAAATAAAGTGCTTGCATCGCTGCAGGAAACTGGAGCATTCTGCAACGTGGCCTGTAAAATTATCACGATGACTCCACAGCTCAGTTTCCACAAGTTTTCCAAAAGGTACTGTTCTAATCATTGTTAACAACTATGACCATATTGATGGTGGGGGTGAATAATATTTATATACCATTATTATTATTATTATTATTATTATTATTATTATTATTATTATTATTATTATTATTATAAAAAATCAGAGTGGTTTACGATGATCCTACATGAAACAATATAATAAAAACCATATAAATGGTTAAAAAAACTTTTTAATTACCAGCATAAGCTTGGTGGTATAGAAAGATTTTCAATAGGTGCTTAAAGATTAGAACAGAAGGCTCCCTGCAAAGAAATGTGAGGAAAAGGAGGAGGCAAAGGAGACATTTTGACACTTTAGACCATGGGTAGTGAACTGCCCATTTGTGAAGCTTCCCTGACTGGGCCTTCAGTGGGGAGGGGAGAATCTGCCCATTTTGGTTTACCTCAGTTCCTCATTTCTCCATTCATAAATTCAGATCTCCACATTTATGTATCAGCTTGTGATATCTATCTATATATATTTAAAGTGTTTAGGCAAAATCCTCATCATTTAATGCTAATTTTCCCCAGTATACACATTTGTGTACACATTATTCAGTTGGAAAGCAGCTGCACAAAATTTGGAGAAGTGTGAATTCTGAAGGATGGCTGTGTTTCGGTTCCCATATTGTTTCAGGAAAAAGTGAATTAGGTAGCTTTGCCTTAAAAACCACAAAAAGCCATCAGAATTTCTCCCTCATAAAACCAAGGCTTCTTAAAATAAGACTTATTTTAAAAAGCAGTTTGGCTGAAGATGGTAATCCAAGAAACAAAAGGGCTATCAAGAATCTTCCAATCCAGTGAGAGTATTAGGGGTGGGGTAGGAAGAGATCAAGTAGGCACAGCTGCTCAGCTGGGTGTATTTGGACTGTTTATGTATGTAAAAAAGTAAAGGTAAAGGACCCCTGGACGGTTAAGTCTAGTCAAAGGTGGCTATGGAGTGTGGCGCTCATCTCGCTTCAGGCTGAGGGAGCTGGTGTTTGTCCATAGAAAGCTTTCTGGGTCATGTGGCCAGCATGAATAAACTGTTTCTGGCACAACAGAACTCTGTGATGGAAACCAGGGTGCACAGAAATGCTGTTTACCTTCCCGCCACAGTGGTACCTATTTATCTGCTCGCACTAGTGTGCTTTCAAACTGCTAGGTTGGCAGGAGTTGGGACAGAGCAACGGGCGCTCACCCCATTGTGGGGATTCGAACCACCGACCTTCTGATCAGCAAGCCCAGGAGGCTCAGTGGTTTAGACCACAACGCCACCCGTTCCCTATCCTTTATGTATGTAGGTGTATGTGGAATGTGCTATGTGCATGATTTGTGGGGTATCCATGCCTACATTTGTTTTGGCTGTGCCGCTGCATAAGGACTCCACCAGGAGTGTATGTCCCATTTCCCTCAAGAGGGAATCAATATGAAAAAGGCTCCCCACCTCAGCTTCAAAATATATGATAGGTCCTTGCTGCAATGAGCATACAATATACAGATGCAACCACTCCAGACATTAGTACTCTTGAAAGTTCAACCTTTCCATGTAAGGGATTTAAACATATTCTCACCCACTGAAACATGTACGAGTTTGGCTGAAACATACCCAATATTAGGCTGGGCAATTGAGGGAAGGGAAAGGAGGCAAGGATAGCAAGATTTGAATGTGAGCTAATGCAATTATGTACTATTGTGCATCATTTTGATCATGGATGAGGTCGAAGTGGTTAAGCACAGCAGATGTGCTTAGGCCAGGACATTAAATATGTAGGGAAATGGGGACATATGCTTACTTTCAAAACACAAACGATCTCTCAGCTCTTTCTCTTCCCTCTCCAAAGCCTTTGCACATGTTACACTCACTTGCCTGCTCATGAAGGACACCCTCATTTCTGTGTGACACTTGCTAGCTCTTCATAAATAGCAACAGACTTGGCACTTCATTATTAATTAGAGGTATAGCAAATTGGCTGTCAGAAGCTGACAGATTTGTCTCTACAAAACTTAAAGCAATTTGCCCGCCATGTTTTGGATGATGAGCATGCCTAAAAATGTGCAAAGCTGCATCTCTTTTGATCTCAAGGCCACTGCGAGAAAAGGCAATATCGTTCTTTGCAATATTGTCAAGCAGCTCAGAAACTCATTCCAGTATTTAAGACTTTTCTGTGCACACTGGGAAAACTGGACAATACAGCATTTCTTTTTAAAGGTTGACTGCATCTACCTTATTTCTATATCCTATAGCAGAGATTTTCAAAGTGGGATCCTTCAGATAACATCCTTCCACAGCTACCCATCTTGCCCTGAAATATGCAAGCACATGGGAGCATTGACTGTGCACCAGAGCAGTAATCAGCTCTCTTTACATAGTACATTTCTACAGTTCCTTTGTGAGCATTATAAATACACATGGAATACCATTCATATTCAGTTTAGCATGGTTGTGCTGCAATATTGTTTAGCAGCACCCAGAAGTAAGACCTTCTCTGTAATGCCCCCCCCTTCCTATTGAATCACTTCCCATTGTAGCTCTGGTAAGTGCCAATGGTGATACTATTTCAGCTTTTGTTAAAGGGATAGCTGTGCACTCAACCCTTGATTCATGTCAGGAATTAATTAATGGTGCCTTTGGATTCAGTTGCATTTATATTACAGTGGACCCTTGGGTTACACAACTTTCGGGTTGTGAATTTGGCAAACCTGGAAGTGTATTCTTCCAGGTTTCACTGCATGTGCGTGTGCATGCGCAGAAGTGCTCTGCATGCCTTGCACATGCGCAGAAGCGCTCTATCATGCTGTGCATGTGCGCAGAAGCGGCACCTCTACTTACGGAATTTGGTGGGGGGTGGATGGACCCCCGGAACGAATTAAATTCGTATCTGGAGGGCCCACTGTATTTATTCATAGAATCATAGTATTTATTTATATTATTGATATTTCTATTCAAAATCAGCTCTGGAGGAGTAGGGGACTCTCTGGAGTAGATTTTTGGGACACACAAAGGGAGGAGAGAAAACCCACAGTATTGGGTGGAAACCTTAATGATCATCACCCTGTGGCACTAAATCCCATAGCTTGACTATGTGCCTAGAAGTATTTTATTTTGTGCGTCTCATACAAAATCCTGAAGGATAAAATGCAGTGGTGTTTTCAAGTCTGGAAACTGGTATAAAATATATAACAGCTTAAGTCATTTAAACCCACAGGCTTCCTCGCCTTCTTATGTGTTTTTTATGCCCTATAAATGGAAGAAGCATTTTACCATTTGAAGATATGTCATCATAAAAGCCATTACTAGACTCCTCCCTGTGTGCAAATAGTGTACACATTTTTCTCCCGCAATACCTCTGCTTAGATCAATTAAGGTTTAGTAGTGCTATGAAAAGTTATTGGGTATAGCTTGTCATCACTTTAACTCTAATGCATAATCTCTCTGCATCTCGGTTTTTGTTTCAAAGAAGCTTTACAATCAAGGGACTATTACTCTTTTCTGTCTCTTTGAGCAGTTGTGCTTGGAGAGGCAGTATTAATCATTTCAGGATGAACGGATTGGAATAAGTTATTGAGTAGTATGGTATCACCATTAATGGGAGTTCTATATGCTGATCAAACACAGTCTATATTCCAGCTTTAGATAATGAAACAATTCATCTTAGATGTTTCTAAATACTGATCGGAGCTATGCAAATATAGATACTGGACCAACTAGGAATATGTATTAAACTCCTATTATTAACGTGATAATTTAGCCAAACTTTTGTTCAACACTTAGGTACCGGGTAGTCAACTAAGCTTTAGTCAGAGTAGACTCATTGAAATGAATGAATATGGCTAAGTTAGGTGCATTAATTTCAATGGGTTTACTCTGAGTAAACCCTTAGTCATAATCTCATACCCATTTAGAAGTAAGCACCACTAAAAGAAAGGGACTCTATTCTGAACAAACACACATAGGATCAGGCAAATCCCAGCTACAGTTACCTCTTTCACACATTTCACTGATTTCAATGACCAGTTTAAACTTCCTCACTGAAATCAATGGCACTCTACACTCCTTAACTTGGTTTGGACCATGCTTTTTCTGTGAAAATACAGAATCAGAGTGCCAAAACATCTTATAAACCCTGCAACCTTTGGGTGAAGGACACACTTTATATGCTTTTCCTAAACAAAGAAACAGATAAAACCATCAAGTACAAGTCCTACCCTAATACCGGACAGTGCCCCCACTCTCTCCAAACACCATGCCTGGTCATTTAAACTACAGCCTCTTTTAGACCTTCTCCTAAGCATATACTGAGGAAGCAGTGGGATTATGTACACTGATCTCACCCCTAACCTCTGTGGGTACATCTGTTCAAGTACATAAATCCCAAACTGTACATTAGCAGGAGAGGGAGTTTTCTGACTCCCACCCAACACATGATAACAGTTGTGCTTCCTTATGAGAAAGAAAGTGATCTTTATTAAAGCAGAGTGGCTGTACAGACTTAACAGCTGATAAGGATCCAAATGCATAAAACCCAGCGACTCTTACAAGACATAGGGACGGTGGGGATAAGTCTGGGACAAACCCAAGCTTCACGAGTCCAAGATCTGCAACAAAGTAAGTCAAGACTGCCTAGGAGCTTCAGAATTATTCCAACAAGTTTCCATGGCCACCTGTCAAACTTATAAGCAGAGGTGGGGAGCACCCATGTACTCGTGGGAATCCCTATTCCATAAGTGTCCAACTATGTCTAGGTGGACACACCTCCTCCCTTCTTCTAAGGCATCTCCTTGCCCCAGAGACAATGCTGGACTCACTTCCACCTCTGAATCCCACTCTGCCATCCCAAACTGTGGCCTGGAGCTCAACAGCACTATCTCCCACAGATTCCAATAGTACTCTTCCCTTCATAGAAGGGGCAAAGGGACTGATTGGGAGCTTCTGCCTCAATATTGGAGTGAGACATATTTAGAAGAAGAGGAAGGCTTTCATCAGCCACACTCTGCTCCATTGTTTAATCTTTCTTGCCTCATTCCTTCTCCTCTCCCTCCATTGTCTGCTATTCTGGATCTCAACCTGGATGTACTAAGCGAATCATGTCATAGCAGGAATGGGGTCAACAAGTAGCTTTCACATTATTGAGCCAAACCCACGGAAAAGGAGAAGGAAATATGGCGTCGAGTTTTCTTTGGCAGCTCGTTTATGACGACGCATACAGATCCCTGAACTGGAAGACATAACTTTCTATGGCAGTGTTCAGAAAACATTTGGTCATATGTGTCACGCAAGTCAGGTAAGATCGAGAGCTGTCTTTAAATGTCTGAAGAACTGTCACAGAATATGAAACTGACTTGTTCTCTGTTGCTTTCGAGAGCAGGGTTAGTGGCAATGGGTAGATTTCACAAGGAAGGAGCTGGTTATCTGAAACATTGCAACAGTAAGAGCTGTTTGAAAGCGGAACAGACTGGCACACAAAGTAGTGAGCTTTCCATCACTGCAGATTGAGGGACCAGGTGCATTGCACCAGTGCACTACATTACCTGTTGTGTTATGGAACTGTGACTTTTTAAAATCACTATACTACAATGGTACCCTGGGTTACAGATGCTTCAGTTTACAGACACTTTAGGTTACAGACTCAGCTAACCCAGAAATAGTACCTCAGGTTAAGAACTTTGCTTCAGGATGAGAACAGAAATTGTGCGGTGGCAGTGGAAGGCCCCATTAGCTAAAGTGGTACCTCAGGTTAAGAACAGTTTCAGGTTAAGAATGGACCTCCAGAACGAATTAAGTTCTTAACCCAAGGTACCACTGTACTAGGTTGCACCAAATTTTAAATGGTGGGAAAGAACTGCATGTCAGAACAGCACCCCAGATTTCATCACGAGAAATTACAATGCAAAATTCTCACAAATTTTCAGGGAAGAAAATAACAAGGAAACAGAGCTAAACTTCCACTAAGTTCTGCTAGTTTTCCAGAAGGAGTTTTTACATCATGTGAAAGAGCCAATAAAATGTAGAAATTTATCAGGTAAAGAAGATTCAGGAAAATTGAATAAAGTTCTGTCTGAATGTCACCTGGCAGTTTATATAGCCCATTTCAAAGGCTGAGAGAATTATTTCAATAATCCTTATTCTGTAGAGTAGGTTGTTGTTATGGTCATATATGGTAGGGCTAAAGCATAGAGACTTGACTTGTCTTAGTTTAGTCACAAGAGACTAAACTTCATAAAAGATCTGTAGATAATGTTCCAAGGATATTCTGGCTTATACTTGATGCTTTTGTCCGCTATACACCCTCTTTCCCTCAGGAGACTCACCAAACTGTACATCTCCTGGAAGTAACACAAGCTGTCTTTACCCAGATTGACATTTGATGGCCAAAGGTAAGGAGGGTTGGTATGGGCTGAGCTATACATTCAATTAAATAATCATAAAACAAATATTTCAGTAAGTAGTTCCAAATGCCACTTGGATCAAAATGGAACTCTATCTTTATTCCCTTGATGCCATGTGAATCAACAGATCCAATAGAAAACCTGGGTGCATAGCCAGGACACAGCCATTAAAGGTTGAGTTGCATATCAAATCTCCACACTATGCAGGTGATCAGATGGATAACTGTTTGAACTGACTCAGAGACTTGAATTCCTGCTAGGCTCTATGACTGTGCAGGGAGCACCATAAGTCATTCAAAACTTAATTTCCTGTAGATTTGCAATAAAGTCTCATATATGATCTATGATGCCTATACCTTGTCAAGCTGGCTGTAGTTAATGCAACACTGTCTCGGGCACGTGCTTCCACCAGTGAAAATAAGATGAGGGATATTTTTGGCTCTGCAGTTGGGGAACCATAAAGACTTAATAAACAGAAAGTGACACAATATGAAGAAAAATAGAAATACAGCAAGTTATAAGTCTCAGCACTAAGGATGCGACTCGGCACAATAGCCATGTATGTACTCTGCATTCATCATGGGCAATGTCCAGGAAGATGGGGAAGGAGAGAAGCTGGATCATCCAGCAAACAATACAGTAGCTCAGTAAAACTATTAATAGTTGGTACTGTTGAATCTTAAAAGGTAGAATGAACTCATGAGTCAATAAGTCTATGTCACTGCTATGACAACCACACAACAGAACCAGACTTTCTTCCAAAACCTACAAAAGAGAACAGTCTGCAACATCCTTGGCATCTTGTTTCAGTTTGATATGCTCTTATAGTCGGGATGTATCCAAGGCCATTCCTATTCAAAGTGGTCCTGCTGAAATGAATGCATATGACTAACTTAGGCCCATAAATTTTGATGGGCCTACTCTGAATAAAGCTTAGACAGAGCTCATGACTACAGGGAGGATATAAGCAAGCACAGGATCCTTGAGTTACCTGGATCTTGAGTTACACAGGATCCTTGAGTTACCTGGATCTACCTTGTAACAGGCCAGAGACTAGAGTAGAAAGAAAGCCTGAAGATGAATTATGATGGAACAACAAACCTTCACTTTCTAAAGCAAGGAGGGCTGGAAGCATGAAGGAGAAAAGAGACAGGATTGAACATAGCAAAGAGGAGTTAAAGGATACAACTACTTAAAGACCAGCACTCCCACTTATCACCTCATGAACCAGAAGAGTTTTCTTAATGAGTAAAAAGGAAATCTGCTAGACTGGAGTAGCATGGGTCAGAAAAGTCACACTCAGTTCTGCATTACTGACAAAATACTGCAGATGTGTTCCTGAGTCTGTTCAGAGTCTCTTCCTTTGGAACACCAGAAATAAATGATTGCCTGGAGTTCAGAGAAGAAACATGGGCCAATTCAAGTTGCTGAGATGTTACATAGCTCAGCCCTTCGCTAACCTTGTGCCCACCAGATGTTTTCCCATGAGAGTTAGTCCAAAACCTCTGGAGGGCACTGAGAAGTTGGCAAAGGCTGGTGCAGCCACACCTCACTCTCTTCCACAATTTTTGCCCTTGCAGGACTCCTTTACATGCCATTTTAAAAGTATTTATAATCAACAAGAAAGAAGCATAGATTTGAATCAATGATGAATCTACTTAGAGTAGACCCCTTCAAATTAATGGGTGTTGCTAACCTAGAACCTTTCATTTTCATACATCTATTCTGAGTAGAATTTAGTTGGATACAACAATAGATGCTAAAGCAAGTTAGCTTGCCTATGTGATAAGCACAGATTAAAGAGAGTGGAGCAGGAAGCTATGCCCATAGCGATAGTTATCGTGTGACAATGGTAGTTTATTGGGCATTAATGCAGGTATACTGCAAGAACCTGTCAAATTTAAGAACATTTAAGACCCACTGCTTTCAACAGGAAAGTTATGCACATCCTTAATCTTTAAAGTTGAGCATTAAAACTGATTAATTTTAGCTGGATTGGACCCCCTGTTTGCTAAATATCAATTAAATCTATCACAAAACATACATAAATGCATCAGTTACATCAACAGATGAAGCTCATTCCCAGTGGCCCAAGTGGAGTGTCTTTGTAATTCTTTGCATTTCCCCTCAGAATACTGTCTTCCATAAATTTATATCCACAGATGGGATCTTGGAAAGGACAGCTACTCCAAATTTGCATTTACATCAGCTGTCTTGAGCATAAAGTTACTGAAGCAAGTCTAACATATATTCTTTTTTATGTTTCACAGATCCCATCAACCACTGGATGGGCAGTTTTCTCAGAAGGCGAGCTCCTAAATTTCTCAGTGCTACCATTCAGCACCTCTTCAAAAAGAACAACTCAGTAAGTTTGACATAGTACCTAGAGTAGACAGGCACAATGAAATGACAGAGAGCTCTCTGATCCTTACCACCTCTTACCTTGCCTCCTGTCTGAGGGGCATTTGACTAATGCAGGAGTAGGGAATCATCAGCTCGAAGGACACATTCCCTTTGAGCAACCTTCAAGAGGCCGGAAGCCAGTGGTGAAGGGAACCAGGGGCAAAAGTGTGTGGAGCAATAGCTGTAAATTTTACCTTCGAACGGTAGGTTAGTTTTATAGCCTTATCTATATCCATCACCCAAGCAAGCAAGACACATGATCAGTCTTCAAGAAGACATTTCAGCCAGGCAAAAACATTCAAGAAGGGTGCAAAGTTGGGTTGCTGAGGGATGTGATTTGAGGAACAGTATGCATCTGAGGATGAGGACCCACATCTTTGGAAAAGTCCCAAGGGCAAAATTGAGCGGTCTGGAGGATCTCATTTGACCCCTGAGCCTATGGTTTCTTAAGGGTCTAAAATTATGAATGTAGTGTCCTTTGATTTAGGTTGAGGACTTGCCGAAATATGTTGTTTTTACTGCAGTTATCAAAACTCACAATGTTCAGTGATAAAAGAGGTTTAGGCAAAGAGTCATAAAGTGGCCTTTCAGAAATAAATAAATTGCCTACCCCACTGAAGACTGGGGTTTCCCAGCTCTGTCTTGTTCTTACTCTATATGATAAGAGAAGAGTTTGAACTCATGTCCCCATCCAACACTCCCATCTACTCAAGCCCATCTCTATGTTGGAAAGGAGTGCTTATATTTGTTGCTTTTAAAAAAGGGAATGTGCCAGTGCCACTGGAGAATAGCACAGTGTTCAAAATGACTGAATACAAATAGTCTTAAGAGCAAAAGGGTTTATGAAATCAATTATGTTAGATATAAGTTGACTTGAGTTGCTTAAAATGTGAAGCTCTTAATGTGCATCTTATTTATTTAGGGTGGATATAACTGGAGAGACTTCCCAAGAGAAAATCCCTTACTGAATCAGAACCAGTGGGAGGGGACACTCAAATTGGTAGCGTTTGAGAAATTTAGCTCCATTATATTTGATCAATATGGTGAGAAATATTATGAAGTTGTGTATATATAGTGCATATATAGAGGTTCACAAAGTGGTGGGAGGATGAAGAAGGAGCTGTGTTATCTATCACAAGTAATGTTACAGGCGCCATCAGAGAAGGGTCAATGACATGCACACAGTCATGTTCCACATTTCCCAGTTACAACTGATGGCTAGCTGGGGGGAAATTGCATTTTCCCAGAGACAAAATATTGTAGATCAAATGCTGGTAAAAAGTTGTATCTCTGCCACAGAAGTACTACCTTCAGGAAAGGCCTCGTCCCCTCACAACTAATGAGTAACAACTGTACTTTTATCATTCTGAAAGGTACAGTAACTCATCCTACAAGCTGTTTATTCCCTCTTTGAAGCATCACAGATACCTGGAGACAAGCTAAAAGAACAGCCTAAGCCTGGATCCAAAAATAAACAAAAATCCATTTGTATTCTCCTATACTGTACTGTATAACAGTCTGGTTATTTTTAGGTCATTGATCTCAACTTATTAAAATAAAATAGTAAAATCTATAGCTCTTCTTTCAGAGTTGTGGTCAATTAAAGCAGCTCACATATGAGGTATATTTAATTCCAATGATAAAATTGCTATCTGGGGTTGCATCATATGAGTTATCGGGGCATGAATTGGGTTCCTTCCTCAGTTACAGTAATATCATTTCAATTATATCAGCTCAAGAGTCACATTCCAAGGAAAATGTGAGGTTCTTCAACTTGTACCATACTCTTTTAGGGTGGCTGTAATGTTCTCTCAAAACAACCCCTTTTGTTTTCTTCAGAAATTCTGACGGTTGGCTCCCTCCCCCCAGCTGAAACTCGCCAGAACTTCTCAGATGGGTGCCATTGCCATTATAAGAAAATAAAGGAGGCATTCAAGGTGAGTTCTGGCACCTCTTTTTCTAGAAAAATAGCACTGGACAGGGTGTGCATATTATATGGTTCTGTGTGCGACTACCTTCCCATAGCAGCTTGGTCATCAGGGGATACAGATGGGTTTTCCTCTCAAAATGTTGTCCACAATTACAATCCTTTATCTTAGCTTCAAGATAGCTCATGGATAGGTGTCAGGGAACTGCCATCGGAGCTTGAGGCGGAGGGAAGGCTCCAGAGGGATGGAGGAGAGGGTCCCAGTAGGGAGAGAGGCAGCCCATCTGCTGGGGAAGGAAATCAGCGTAACACCAGTGGAGAAGGGGGGCTGATGGGGGAATCGGTGAGAGGGCTCCAGGACTCTTCACCGGGCACCAGCGGAGAGAGTATGGGTACTCCACTGCCCACACCCTCCCTGCGCAGAAGACTTCCACACAGGGAGAGTAGGAGGAGATTTGGCATCAAACAACTTTTATGCTGGAAAAGGTTCAAGAAATGCCCACTGACTGATTCTGCCAGCGACTGAGACAGTCACAATGCTGGAGGCTGTTCAGTCAGAAAGGGTTTAACCAGGTAACCTTGCCAGCAGTGGCGGCAACTTACGCACAAGCAACCCCTAAACCCATTACAATAGGTTTATCTAATAATTAAGGATAGAGTCATCATAAAGTGACTTCCTCGTCATTCTCTTAATAATAATAATAATAATAATAATAATAATAATAATAATAATAATAAATTTTATTTATATCCCGCCCTCCCCAGCCAAAGCCGGGCTCAGGGCGGCTAACAACAATCAAATAATCGGTCAAATAATCACACAATCTAAAAATATTTCATTATAAAAATTAATTAAATCAAATTGATGGCAACCAATTAAGCAAAATTCTGAGCAGGTTGCCAGAGGAGGGAGTCAGGCTGTGCCCTGACCAAAAGCCTGGCGGAACAACTCTGTCTTGCAGGCCCTGCGGAAAGATGTCAGGTCCCGCAGGGCCCTAGTCTCTTGTGACAGAGCATTCCACCAGTTTGGAGCCGCAGCCGAAAAGGCCCTGGCTCTAGTTGAGGCCAGCCTAACCTCTCTGAGGCCTGGGACCTTGAGGATGTTATTATTTGCAGACCGTAGGTTTCTCTGTGGGGCATACCAGGAGAGGCGGTCCCGTAGGTACGAGGGTCCTAGGCCGTATAGGGCTTTAAAGGTTAAAACCAGCACCTTAAACCTGATCCTGTACTCCACCTGGAGCCAGTGCAGCTGGTATAATATCGGATGAATGCGCTCTCGCAGCGAAGACCCCATAAGGAGTCTCGCCGCGGCATTCTGCACCCGCTGGAGTTTCTGGGTCAGTCTCAAGGGCAGCCCCACGTAGAGCGAGTTACAATAATCCAGTCTGGAGGTGACCGTCGCATGGATCACAGTGGCTAGGTCAGGACGAGAGAGATAAGCTGAAGCATTGCTCTGAACATGCTACCATGTGATCAGATTTAGATTTACCTGTGTCCAAACATGCATGGGAACGCTCCCCACAGCCTATGACAAGTTGTGATTACATGGCAATCTTATCCCATGAAAGATTTCCCCTGACAGCTCATGGCGACAGGTTGCTTTTTCTTTTCAAATGTATAAGAAATTCCCCATGCTCAGATTCATGGAAGCACTGTGCGCACACACTCATACATTATCATGTGCATACTTTGATTTTTCTTCCTACGGAAGAGTAATGGGAGCCCCTACACATGAGGGACTCTGAATTATGTATTTATAATATTCAGCCTGCCTTATCGAAAAGGCTCAGAGAAGGGTATAGCAAAAAGCCGTATCCCTAAATCATCTGAAGGCAGCCCTGTTTAGGGAAGCTTTTAATGTTTGACGGACTGTTGTATTTTAATATTTTGTTGGAAGCTGCCCAGAGTGGCTGGGGAAACCCAGACAGATGGGTGAGGTATAAACAATAAATTATTATTATTATTATTATTATTATTATTATTATTATTATTATTATTATTATTATTATCATCATCATCCAAAACACAACATATTACCATGTTTTGAATCTTTCAAATCTTACAGGAGAGCAGATATTGGAAGGAAATAGCTATTCAAAATTCTTCAAATCCATGCATTCCCATTCAAGGAAACTGGATTATGTGGGAAACTGGAAATTTAGGCTTTTCCTGCCACAGCCATCTTGATGTAACATGATTGCAGAGGGCTAATGGAAGGCTGGGTGCTTCCACATGGATACCATTGTGGGATCAGCATTTCTCCTGCATACAAGATTTTTTTATTTTTATTTTTGCACACTGTTGATGGCATCAAAATGCCAATCCAATTGCTGGGAATCAAAAAAGTGAGAAGAGTGCTTTTACATCCAGGTCCTGCTTGTGGGGTTTCCAAAGGGTTCTTATTGGCCACTGTGATGATAGAATGCTGGGTTATAGAAACAGCTCCCTCTTTGCTCCTCAACCCACTGCTTTTATGGGAGCCTGAAAGAGTGAGGAGTGGGGAAATGGTGAAAAACTTGCATAGTGGCATTCAAACGACCCATATCTTGTTTCCATAAAAACAGGAAGTGATGTCATATTGAGTGGGGGAGAGGAGGGAAATGGGATACACAGATATAAGAAATGTGTTAGGGGGGGACACATGGACACGAACTTCTAGTAACACGCTGAAATGCTTTTCTTGGGAATTCGGGACTCTGTGTGAAAAAGTGAGAAGCTGTGGTGGCTTAACCATTTTTGTGACAATTTTAGTATTTTCAGGGCAGTTGGAGGGTATGACTTGGCCCTCCATGGACAGCTTGATGTATGTAGAGAAGGGGCTTACACACTTACAGCTATATACACAAAAACTCATCCAGAATATGGGACACCAAACAATAGTGCTGTTGAACACGGGAGCAAATAATGCATGGCATCAGTCAGAAACCTGAACTCCCCTCCATAGGCACACCAATCTTTCTCTCACCATGGGGGTGGGGGAAATTCCAATGCATTCCTTTCCCTACCCAAAAGCAGCAGAGGCCTAGTGCAGATTGCTTTTTAATTATAGCTAATGTTAGCTTTAAAAAGGCCAAACAACCCATGTGTACACACAGATGCAATTATGCACAAATTGGCTTACAGGAAGCCCCCAGGAAGGCATTAACACAAAGCTAGAACTGGCTGCAAATTGCCCCCAAAGTAATGAGTGCCTGATGTACCACCAAGAGCTGACACACATGTTCCATCAGATTAAATGCTCCTGAGATAACACAAAGGGAAAGATGAGTCACAGATTTTGAAGCACAGAACAAGAAGCAAATGCAAATGCCTCATACCGCCGTCATAAATAATTCCCAGAAACACCCATTCTATGCACTTCTTTAGCTTCGATTGCTTCACAACTTTCTTTTGAAAATGGAAGCCCCCTAAATTGGGTCTCATCCCCTGAGACCTCTCCTGTTCAGCCTTCTCTCTCTTTTCTTAATGCAGTTCTGAAAGTGATTCAGCTGAAATAAGATGTCTGTATGCCAGATGTTTAAAATTCCCTAACCCAATACCAGCACAGCACAAGAGGTCACTTGAAAACCGGCCATCTCTTCCTTTAGACAGTTCAAGGGCATTCCCCCCCCCCCAATAATTTTTATTAAATTTTCCACAATTGTAACAAATATTGCATAACAGAAGAACAAACTAAGACAAAAACAAAAAAAAAATCAAAGAAGAAAACAGTAAACAAATAAACACTAAAAACAAACTTAATTGATTAAAACCCCAAACTTATAAACATATTACAGTGGTACCTCAGGTTACATACACTTCAGGTTACATACTCCGCAACCCAGAAATGATGCTTCAGGTTAAGAACTTTACTTCAGGATGAGAACAGAAATCGTGCTCTGGCGGCCTGGCGGCAGCAGGAAGCCCCATTAGCTAAAGTGGTGCTTCAGGTTAAGAACAGTTTCAGGTTAAGAACGGACCTCCAGAACGAATTAAGTACTTAACGCCAGGTACCACTGTAATTGACTTCCTCTAGTCCCTCCCTTCTGAGTTTCCTTTATCTGAATGCAACAGCTTTCCGATATCATTATTAAACAACAATATTCCAATTGTAATCTAATTTATTCACTTTTCTTACTGTTCTAGTTCCCATTTATTTAGTTAGATCCTAATTTAATCCTAGGCCTATTTAGTAAAGGTAACGGTAAAGGGACCCCTGACCATTAGGTCCAGTCGTGACTGACTCTGGGGTTGCAGCGCTCATCTCGCTTTATTGTAAGCCGGCGTACATCTTCCGGGCCTATTTAGTACTTTCAAATAATTTCTAGTTTTTTATATTATAGTGGTGCCTCGCAAGACGAAATTAATCCGTTCCGCGAGTCTCTTCGTCTTGCGATTTTTTCGTCTTGCGAAGCACGGCTATTAGCGGCTTAGCGGCTATTAGCGGCTTAGTGGCTATTAACGGCTTAGCGGCTTAAAGAAAAAGGAAACAAACTCGCAAGAACTCGCAAGACGTTTCGTCTTGCGAATCAAGCCCATAGGGAAATTCGTCTTGCAGAACGTCTCAAAAAACGGAAACCTCTTTCGTCTTGCACGTTTTTCGTCTTGCGAGGTACCACTGTAGTTCATGGGCATTTTTGTCTCTGTGTTTTGTTTCACAAATAGCCTCAAATGCAGGCAGTGTGAGAACAGGAGTAAAACTCAAGCCCATGCTTGCAAAAGCTGGCATGAAGGAGGTCCCACCTGTAAAACATACCTGCTCCCTTTTCACAGCAGATAAATCATATGAACTGGGCCTACTCTGATAGACTGGTAGGCTTCAGTTGACACTGAAGGTTGTCTGCAAATGCTATTTTTCTAGAAAAAGAGGTGCCAGAACTCACCATGAACACCTCTCTCATTTTCTTAGAAAGGCAATGGGACCCACCTGAGTGGTGCTGGAACTTGGTTCTTGTGAGTTCCCCCTGGGAAAAAAAGCCCTGGTTGTCTGCATAGTACAAGAACAGTTCATTCTTGTGCTCCACTACATGGAAACACTTCGTGCTGTGTGTGAACCAGACCTCAGGGGTTTAAAACAGAATACATCTCATACTTAACATCACACTTAGTGAGCTTCACTGCACTCATAAATGTAACTGCACATCTACCATGAGCTTTGATAGTTCTGTCACTTAATCTATTAGCAAGAGAAACTATTTTTGACCCAGCCTCCTCAAATCCATTTCCTTTTATCTCATCTCATTTAATAGGAAAATTGCAGCCTATTACATGTCTAAGTAAGTATCCTGTATATCACTCATATACTTCCTAAAGCAGATCCTTCAGTGTCGACAAGCCATACCCATTACCTAACGTCAAGCACATAATCCGACATAGATGTGTTAACTCTGTGGATATGTTAATGAAAGTGCGGGTGCATGGTTACAGTCAAGAAAACAACACCCGTGCAAGCTAATGCAACCAGACGGTGAGCAGAAATTCCCTGTTCAGTTCTCAACACAAAGCAAAATGGAAAAGGGGAAGAAAAAAAACCAGACAAGCAACAGATAAATAATTGCTAAGGGCACACTAAATGAAAAAAGAAATATGAGGAAGAATTTCAGTGTTGTTTGCATTTTAATGAGAAACTACCTAATTAGAACATCTCAAATGAATCCGAACTACAGGGTGAAACATGAGAATGGGCCTTTTTGGTGGTGGCTCCTCATTTCTAGAATGCTCCTCCCAGGGAGGCACATTCCATATGTATCTTTAGGCACCAGGCAAAAACATTCCTCTTCTCCCAGGCTTTTGGCTAATTAAATCATCCATGGCCTTTTAGACTGTGGGATGGGGTGGTTATTGTTTTGTTATAATGTTATGTATTTTTGTGGTTTTATACTGTAAATGGCCCTGAGATGCTCAGATGAAGGGTGGCATATAAATTGAGTCACTCACTCACTCAATCAATCAATCAATCAATCAGATACATGTGTTGAAACACAGCAGTCCTTTGAAATTGACTCTTCTTAGAATGGTGCAGAACTCTGACCATAAATGAGTATATTAATGAGGAAACGTGCAGAAACAAATCTCTTTATTAGTGAATGTAAGGTGAAACTGCATTTTATACAAGGGAATTGCATGCAAAAATGTGTATATTGGAGAAATCTGTTTATCAGGATAAATTTGCACTGAAATGCTGGTGAATTTTCATGAATATTTTTTTTAAAAAAACAGAGAGAGAGAGACCCAACTTCCTTCAGCCAGGAGCTTCAGGGAAGTTCCAATCCTCTAGCCATTCCTGATTTTAAACCACCAGCTCTGGCCGGTTTTGTTCTTCACTATGGATCCAATCACAGAAATCAAAACACAACCAAAAGAAAGAAGGCATCACGATGAAACTGACTACCAAAGTAAACACATTGAGGATATCCTTTCCATCATGCCCAAATCTATATTTCTGGAGGCAAAAGCCTAGTTGCAAGCATGGAATGTATTCTTTTGAATTCATTTTCTGTTCCCCTCTAGGTTTTCATCCCAAAGCTAAGATTCAAGCAACACCCCATGTATTAAAAGATCATGTGGAGGGGGATTTATGTGGCTGCATGGGCAAACCCTACCTAGAGATGGATGAATCTGTCAGTTTTGGTTTCTCTCCATTTGTCATTTTTCATATCCTAACGCATCAGTTTGCATTTTTTAAAAATCTCATGAAAATTCATAATTTTAGTGTACATTTTTCCTAATAGAGACGCTCCTGCATGCAATTTTGCCTAACATACACATATTAGCAAAGCAATTCCCCCTATTAGAATGCATTATTCAAATGTTATTCACTAATATCTGAAGTTGTACGTACACCTCACCCTAACATATCCATCTTTGTACGCATTTATTGGCAGGAGAACTGCATTACAAAATTCAGAGAAGTGCAAATTGCAAAGTGATGCTTTGCTTTATGTATTATTTTCAGAAGTGTGAATTAGGTAGCTTTGTTTTTAAATGCTCTAGCCTCATCTCCCTCACCTACATGTTTGGTACACATGCGAAGGAGATGTATATACATACAAAGCTTCTCCACATGACAAAGGGCCCTGATTGGGCCAGAGCTCCCCTCCCCCCATGTGGAGGAAATCTAGTTGTACACATCACTTTCCCACACCAGTCAAACTCACAGGCAAGGCTATCCTTCATGGTTCAACAATCCTTTTCATCTGTTCCGTCAAGACATATATGTGGAGGGGGCTCTACGGCATCCCCATAATGTTAAAAGTAGAGTAGACGCTTTTACTTTTGGCTACTTTCATATGCTTCTCCCAACTCACCGAGATGAATCAATTGCTGGAGCCTTCCATGACTTCCTTGAACTTATTTTTGAGTAACATCAATATTTTACAAAATGAATAAAAAGCATCTTCTTACACTGTTCTGGAAAGTGGTTTTACAAGTGTGCTGTGTGCGTTTATTTGAATATACAAGAAAGGAGATTCTGATTATACGACAGAAAGAACTTTCTGTTTGATAACAAAATGGGCTCCATCAGAAAGTGTTGAAATCTGCTTCACGGTAGTTTTTAAGCAAAGGTTAGAAGGCCATCTGTCATGGAAGCCTTTGTTGGGATTCCCATGTTGCAAGGGTTTGGACTAGATGACCCTCAAAGTACCTCCCAACTGTACCATTATTTGATATTCAATAGTCTAACATAGTTTTACTCAGAGTAGACCCACTGAAATTAATAGACCTAAGTTGGTTGTGTCATCTTCATTAATTTAAATGGCTAGGAGTAAAGGTAAAGGGACCCCTGACCATTAGGTCCAGTCGTGGCCGACTCTGGGGTTGCAGCGCTCATCTCGCTTTATTGGCCAAGGGAGCCAGCATACAGCTTCTGGGTCATGTGGCAAGAATGACTAAGCCGCTTCTGGCAAAACAGAGCAGCACACGGAAATGCCGTTTAACTGCTAGGTTGGCACGAGCAATGGGAGGTCCCCCCTTTGCAGGGATTCGAACCGCTGACCTTCTGATCGGCAAGTCCTAGGCTCTGTGGTTTAACCCACGGCGCTACCCGCATCCCCTTTCAAAATGAGAGTACCCTTATACATTATTTTTTACAACTCTACATCAAGGAAGGCAAACTGAATTCTACTTTGTATATGCAGGTATATGTTTTTGTGGGTAGAATTTATTAAATATCACTCTGCCCCTGTGTACAGTCCAGGAAAGCTTTACCATCTGGTTTTATTGAACAATGGATAAAAAGCAGTAGGAAGTGTGTTGAGGCACAGTGTATGTGCAACACTGTAACAGCCACAAACTCCTTCCTTCCTTCCTTCCTTCCTTCCTTCCTTCCTTCCTTCCTTCCTTCCTTCCTTAAACCATTGGTACGTAATGCAGTGAAATGAAAGCTAAAGGAAACATTCATGAACTCTTGACTGTCACTATAGCTGTTCCCTATAAAGCAACCAATAAAATGAAACTATATAATCTGGCTGTATAGAGGTTTGCAGCATTAGTCTCATAAAATGGGAGATACCTGGTAGGTAGGCGTGATATCTTTTATGTAGCCAGCTTCACCAAGGTGGTTTTTTTCTTCCTAGGAAATGAAATTTTTAAAAGCAGATTTGTAGTTCAGCCACTGCAGTGTTAAAGCGAAAGGATTTGGTGTTTTATATATAGGATTTCTATTCCACACTCAGCCACCCCACCAGACCCAGAGCAAGAGGAATCACAAGCTAATGGAGAAGAATGCTTTTGCTATATGTGAATTGCATGGCCTTTATTCCAGCTTCACAAGTCTTCCCCATCAGCATCTGACATGTATTTCCATTTAAAACAAAAACACTGTGTATGATTTTATACTGCCAATGGCCACAACAATGAAATAAATACAACAGTTGGTCCACATTTTCAGTGGTGTTTTTATTATCTAAAGGAATTTTAGCAGATCTGTATTTGCAGGCAGAGTCTGGGTGAGGTGGCTGAAGGTGTATCCAGGACCAAATGGCTTTCAGAGGAAAGTGCACAGCTCATGAAGAGGGCAATCCTACACACAAGAAGCCGATGCAAAGTTAAGCTGAGTCACAGCAAAGCAGGCAGGACTCAGACTCAAAATTGGAGGGCCATGGCTGGTTTAGGCAGCACGAAAACAAGCTTTTAAAACAGTGTTTGAGTTACACCACCCTACTTGCCCAGGTAAAGGGACACGGGTGGCGCTGTGGTCTGAAGCACTGAGCCTCTTGGGCTTGCCGATCAGAAGGTCAGCGGTTCAAATCCTAATGACTGAATGAGCTCCCGTTGCTCTGTCCCAGGTCCTGCCAACCTAGCAGTTCGAAAGCACACCAGTGCAAGTAGATAAACAGGTACCGCTGTGGCAGGAAGGTAAACGGCATTTCCATGCGCTCTGGTTTCCGTCATGATGTTCCATTGCACCAGAAGCAGTTTAGTCATCCTGGCCACATGACCCGGAAAGCTGTCTGTGGGCAAACGCCAGCTCCCTCAGCCTGAAAACGAGATAAGCAATGCAACCCCATAGTCGCCTTTGACTGGACTTAACTGTCCAGGGGTCCTTTACCTTTTCCCTTAACTTATGCTGGATTCCCAGGTTGTACAACTGAGCTGAATGGGCTTAGGATCCATACTAGGTCCCTTCCCTCTCTAGTCCTGCCCCCTCCATGTGCCCATAACACCCCTTATTCAGTACTTATCCTGTCTTAAAATCTAGTGGGCTCAGCTCAGCCAGCTAGGTCCCAATAGCTCAGCCTCAATAGGGGAGATGTGCCAACATATCTCTCATTGAGCCAAGGATAGGGAGTTACACTGGTGTAGCTCAGGTGTGCAGGGAACCTTCCAGTTCAGGCATAGATCCACTGGATCTAACTCCTCCTCTCTTCCCAGGAGATCTTGCTATAGGATTTCACCCTTAGACCTCTTTAATTGCACTTTGCAAAGTTCTTTAATTGCAAGTTTGCAAAGAGAGCCAGTGTGGTGTAGTGGTTAAGAGCAGTAGTCTCGTAATCTGGGGAACCGGGTTCGCGTCTCCGCTCCTCCACATGTAGCTGCTGGGTGACCTTGATCTAGTCACACTTCTTTGAAGTCTCTCAGCCCCACTCACCTCACAGAGTGTTTGTTGTGGGGGAGGAAGGGAAAGGAGAATGTTAGCCACTTTGAGACTCCTTCGGGTAGTGATAAAGTGGGATATCAAATCCAAACTCCTCCTCCTCCTCCTCTTCTTCTTCTTCTTCTTCTTCTTCTTCTTCTTCTTCTTCTTCTTCTTCTAACACATTTGTTTTTCTCAGTCAAGGCCATGGCTTTTGGGGAGGAGTAGAAAAAGTGCTAGCCTACGCACATGTATCCTTTTTTCAATCTCTTAGACATGAATCTTAAAATAAATAAATAAATAAATAAATAAATAAGTAAAGCTGACAGCATATTATGATGCCGACTTCTTTATGTGAAAATATTTTATGTAAAGTCAATACTGAGATTCACACTGCAGCTGATGCAATGTAATAAAGAAAGCTGCTTTAAGCTATTTAGTCGTGCTAGAGTGCTTAACAAATATTGCAGAATATATTACAGAGTGGGGGGAGATAGGAAAACAATTGGATTGCAAAGCCAAACAGCTTTAGCAGGCTGATGATACTAAAAAAATAAATAAAAAATAACAATTAAAATGTTAACGTTACAAACAATTTCCCTGAGTTATGAAGGTATTAAAATGAGGCATTCCTGAAGCTGGCTGCAACACCGATAATATTTTATTCGTTTTTAGAATTTATGCATACCACCTACAGCTTTATATCAGAAACAAACGCACCACTTGCAGAAAAATCAAGTGACCAGCAAGCTTGATATTAAAATGAACAGTACACTCAAGTTATGAGTAAAGGTTCACTAGATTTCCTGCATATGAAACTTCCCTTTGTTGACAGAGACCCACTTCAGACATTTACCTTGGACATGGGTTTTTTATTATTTATTTATTTACTGAATTTATACACCCCCCCCCTTATACCCAGAGATTTCAGGACGGTTCACAGAACAAAACAAAATATACAAGCACAATATATATAATCAAAATAAAAACAACAACCCAGTAACCCCCCCCCCAAAAAAGAACCATATTTAAAAGGGTGTAGGATGTCAATCAAATCAACCAAAGGCCTGGTTAAAAAGGAACGTTTTTGCCTGGCGCCTAAAGGTGTATAATGAAGGCGCCAGGCGAATTTCCCTGGGGAGAGCATTCCATAGATGGGGGTGAGGGACGCGGGTGGCACTGTGGTCTAAATCACTGAGCCTAGGGCTTGCCGATCAGAAGGTCGACGGTTTGAATCCCCATGATGGGGTGAGTTCCCGTCGCTCTGTCCCAGCTCCTGCCAATCTAGCAGTTCGAAAGCACACCAGTGCAAGTAGATTAATAGGTACCGCTCTAGCGGGAAGGTAAACGGTGTTTCCGTGCACTGCTCTGGTTTCACCAGAAGCGGCTTAGTCATGCTGGCCACATGACCCAGAAAAAAACTGTCTGCGGACAAACGTTGGCTCCCTCGGCCTATAGAGTGAGATGAGTGCCACAATCCCAGAGTCGTTTGTGACTGGACTTAACTGTCAGGGGTCCTTTACCTTTAGCTTTTTAGGGGTGTATTTAACAAAGTCCAAGGTTTTTAGTCCCGATTCCAATGAAATATACTGTGATGGGATGATTAGCTGCTTGTGCGTAAAATCGTGCTCCCTCAGAGTTTGTGCCACTCCACAAACCTCTGTGTGTGACAGAGCTCCACAAACATGTCTGCCCTAGTCACTTGTAGATTCCGACAGTGGTTCTTTTCGGAATCGTCTCCAACATAAGAGCTCCTTAACGGAAACCCGCCTTCTGGACTCACGGCGTGACAGTTTCCGGCGAGGCGTGGGTCTCCCTATGGGAGCTTCAGATACCTCCCCACTGTTCTCGCTGGAAGCGTCTCTGAGCCCTCCCTCCTGCTCGCATTCCCTCAGAGATCCACTCCTCCCCCTGCTGGTTCCTGCTTCAGCTGTTGAGTCTCTTCCTTCCTCCCTGAGCCCCTCCACCACCTGTTCCTCCGATGGCAGTTCCCTGACATATACGTATTTTAAGTAAATGTGGATGAGGAAGGGAATGGGGGAAGATAGCAAGAAATGATTGAAGGTAAGGGAAACAAGCATTGTTTAATAAAAGAGAAATGTCTTACAAAAAGGTAGCTACTCTATGAGCTTTGGAATATTCTCCTGTGATGGGATCATCTGCTAACTATTTTGGTAGCCTGCATTCAAGTGCAATTAGCCACTGCCAAAGATAATCAATCACTGGAAGTCATTAAGTAGTATACGAAACCTGTGGCTGATGGACTGTATCATGTTATAAATAGATGTAATAGAGAATGGGTCTTGGGACTAAGTCCCCCCTCTTTCCATAATGAAATGTGATGCCCAATGAACTAATGCATTGCTTCTTATGTATGTAAGAGATCACACTCCACAGTCATGTCTCTGTCCCTTTTTTATATTACACATTCCTCTATGTTCACACACAAACCAAAGAGCAGGATTTCAGGGTCTTCAAGAGCAAAGCAATGTTCTTCTCCAGAACTCTTGATCAAAGATGCCACAGAATCTAATTTTGTCTCCATTGGACCATTTAATCCAATATGGGCACAGCATGAATCTGCCCTGGTCCCCTCACAATGTACTGTTTTATAATGTGGGACCACCTATTTCCTCACTGGAAATGTTATGGGACTAATCAGTCATCACACCTGGACGTGAATGCATCTCTCTCAGAGAATTCACATTAGGATTTGGAACCAGGCCTAGTTCACATGAGCCACACTCAGTTTCTGCAGATAATTATAGAGGTTGTTGTGGAGTTGTGCTTTTATGTAATCTAATAGGGAGGTAAAACAGCAAATTAATGCTGTGGTGATATCGCCCCTATAAGACTGGTTTATGGGAATGGGTTAGAATCTCAGAAATAATGAGCCAAGATCAGCACCTGTTTAGGTTTTGACAGAATCTTGTTCCGTTGCTCAGCCTACTGAGATTTAAGTGTAAGTGTTTATGTTATTTAGCTGGATAAGTTAGTGTTTGTTGTTTTCTTACCTTCTGAGATATTTTAATCTGTGTAATTACTTGGAGTTTTTCTTTCTTGTAGAATTTTGTTTTTAGTAAAATCTGGGTATGATTTCATGAAATTTGGTCTGGTCTGAGTTCCTGAACCCTTTAATTTTTACCACATTTTTTGGAGAAAGGGTCTTCCACCACAAAGGCCTAGAGAGAATATAAAGTAAAGAAAAAAATAAACCCTAAAATGGATCTTGTCGAACAGCTCAGATGATCTAGTAGTGTGTCTGAACCTCCTGGGGGAGCAGGGAGCACCAGATTAATAAAATACTAAAACATCAAGTATCTCTGAATAGAAGAAAAAAGACACACAAAACAACAACCCAATTGTAGCGATTCAGGGCCTCGCCTCTTTATAGAAAAGATCAATCACTTGGCCGAGAGACAATGTAAACATACAATATTTCCCCAGGAAAGCTCAATCCATTAATGTGCAAGTCCTTGGAATACAATATCTGCCTGTTACATATCCCCCCCCTTCCACTCCTCCCCTGTCACCCGCTTCTTCCTACTTGCTTAATGCTTAAGGAGAACTCAATATATCTGATGCTATGAAGGGGTAGGGTGGAGGGGTAACAGTCTGAGCACTCTGATGTCTCTCTCAACTTCCATTTGTTGCAGAAACCATATTAAGGAAATCAGCAAAGCTCTGATATAACGTGGTCCTTCTGATGTTCCAAAATATCAGAGTTCACCGATTTGCAGGTGGAAATGATCCAAGTGTCAAAACAACAACAACAACAACAACAACAACAACAACAACAACAACAATAATAATTTATTTGTACCCCACCCATCTGGCTGGGTTTCCCCAGCCACTCTGGGCGGCTTCCAACAAAGATGAAAAATACACTAAAATGTCACATATTAAAAACTTCCCTGAACAGGGCTGCCTTCAGATGTCTTCTGAATGTCATGTAGTTGTTTAGCGCTTTGACATCTGACACATTCATTCAATAAATAACTCTTAAATTGCTTCAGTCAAATCAGTGAGGCCCCAAAGAGCACCCCCAGAATCCATGGTTATACACAACTTTGAAAAGAATTAATCTGCATTCTCCCCCCTCCCCCCAAAATGGATCCTGACTACTGAAATGAACAAAGCTGTTCTGTTTGCATGCCTGTTTCAGAACCTGGAAGTTGAGGGAGGCACCAGTGTTGTCTAAAGAGTTATTTGAGCTCTTTTAGGATGCTACCTACTGTGCAAATTTGCAACGCTGGTTTCTTATTCAGAGTGTTATTTTTAGCTGGTCTTAAATAATGGAAGGAATCTGATATACCCCAATAGCCTCATAGGGTCCTTATGAGGCTATTGGGGTATATCAGATTCCTTCCATTATTTACTTTCAGACCAGTATTCCACCAAGGCATTTCTTCTGCTTTCTCTCCCAAAACATCCAGGTGGAATTTCCATGAGGAATTTAAATGAACATTGTGAGGTCCAGTGTCCTGCAGTGACTTCTGTGTTTGGCTATATTTTTGGAATGTGAATCCAATTAAATCTCTTTTTGCATGTTAAACTGGAGGTGTTTTGAAATAAATCGTGTACTTTTTTCCCAGGTAGGACTTCAAAGGGGTCCATTGGACTCCAACTGCAGGCTGATGCTGTAAAGAAAGGAGGGAGGAGGAGGGTTTAAACTATAAAATGGAAAGTGTGTTCTTTCAAGCTACTTTAAATAATTCATTGTCACTTGAACATGCTTAATCCTGTGCTTGTTAATGGGACATGGAAGTCAATAGTGCTAGGCTGCTGATTTAATTTCTGGATCAAAGCTAAATGTTGTGCTTTTCAACTCAAATTGCAAAGAAGGGGGGCACAAATCAGGTTTTCTAGCAAGAAAGCTCCCCCCCCCAAGGCATAGGAGTATGATTCTGCCAAAACTATAACCAGTATAACTATAAACAGGATTATAACTATAAACAGGATTCTGGTTTTTGAATTGACCTTTAAAATTACTTCTTCCTACAAACATCTGCTTTCGCACTATAGTCACAGGTCTTCTAGGTGAGAACAAGTGCCTCAGTGCCACCACTTTAATTAACTTACAACTTTCCATGACACTTCTCATCTCATTTTTAAAAGGTGGGGCAGAATACGACCTTTCTTTGTACGGTATTTACCCAAACAGTTGGGAGGGGAACTTGCCCACATGTTCACTTCCAAAACTGATAGGCCTTTAACTTCTCAGCTGTTGACCTCCTTTCAAACAGCTGCCAGATACTTTCTAGTAACTAAAGTTCAGCAATGACAACCTGGCAGAACAAGTCTCTAAGGAGATTAAAAATATACTCATTAAATGGTCTCTGGGCTTCATTTAAAAAAAAAAACCCTGAAATGTGATATGTAGAACTTCCTCTGAAAGTAAGAAAACACACACGCACTAGGTTAATTGGCTTGTCCTATTATAGTCAAGTTAGGGAATGAATCAAGGTGATTGCAATAAGCTGTCAGGCTGAACATATGGAGTTACTTTCTATTGAATCAAACTTTTGGTCCATCTACTGTCTATTCTGATTGACTGCAACTTTATAAGTTGTGTCCAGCAGAGGGTCGTTCACATCACTTACTATCTGAACCTTTTAACCAAAGATGTCAGGAACTGGTTTAAAACCACTGGCTAAGGTACTAAAATGAATTCTGGAGTGATCAGATCAGGCTGTGGTTGATATGATCAATGTCGCTTGTTAACATCAAATCATGAGTGAATACAGACAAAAATTACCCATCTAGCCAGGGAATCAGGGCCATTACGATATGGGATTGGGGGGGCAACTCTCATCTCTTGTGGGGGCGCAATTAGTGCCAGCACCATCCATTAAGAGTTTGGGTGTAATCTTCGACACCTCCCTTTCCGTGGAGGTGCAGATTGCAGCTATAACAAAGGCGGCATTTTTCCATCTCCGCCAAGCTAAGCAGTTGGCTCCTTACCTCTCTCGCCCTGACCTAGCCACTGTAATCCACGCGACGGTCACCTCCAGACTGGATTATTGTAACTCGCTCTACGTGGGGCTGCCCTTGAGACTGACCTGGAAACTCCAGCGGGTGCAGAATGCCGCGGCGAGACTCCTTACGGGGTCTTCGCTGCGAGATCACATTCACCCGGTGCTATACCAGCTGCACTGGCTCCCGGTGGAGTACAGGATCAGGTTTAAGGTGCTGGTTTTAACCTTTAAAGCCTTATATGGCTTAGGACCCTCATACCTACGGGACCGTCTCTCCTGGTATGTCCCACAGAGAAACTTACGGTCTTCAGATAAAAACATCTTGAAGGACCCAGGCCACAGAGAGGTTAGGCTGGCCTCAACTAGAGCCAGGGCTTTTTCGGCTGTGGCTCCGATCTGGTGGAAGACTCTGTCACAAGAGACTAGGGCCCTGTGGGACTTGACATCTTTCCGCAGGGCTTGCAAGACAGAGTTGTTCCACCAGGCCTTTGGGCAGGGCACAGCCTGACTCCCTCCGCAATTTTCGCGGAGCTCTGGCCCAATGGTTGCCATTGGTTTGATTTGAATTAATTTTATAATGAATGATTTTAGAGTGTTGTGTTGTACTGTTGTACTGTTTTATTGTTGTTAGCCGCCCTGAGCCCGGCTTCGGCTGGGGAGGGCGGGATATAAATAAATTATTATTATTATTATTATTATTATTATTATTATTATTATTATTATTATTATTATTATTTCCTTACCCATAAATGGATGCTGCAGATAACTAACACCCCTTATGATTGTATGCCCACCAGCCCACATATACAGCATATAATATGGCAGAAAACTGTTCCTGGGTTCTGCCACTTAAGACTACAAATGACAACCCAAAGAGTGCATGATTCAATGCTCCTCTTTATTAAAAACTGATTGGGGCTGATGGGAGCTGTAGTCCCAAACATCTGGTGGACACAAGAATGGAGTATAGATTCACCATGGTAAATTTATCATTCAGCAAATAGTTCTCTACATCTATGCATTATGAGCAGGCATGCAGAGGCATAACAACTCTTTCATCATTTGTTTCTTCAGCTGCCATACTCAGAAATATAGGTAATGCTCAAATCAGCCCTGAGTCATTTCTGTTCTTCTGTGGTATAGAAAGAGATAGATATAGCACAGCCATGCCCAGTTTTTGGAGAGATGTGATTTCAACTAGTTTAATAAATATTCATGGCAAAAGCAGGAATGTTGGAAGTCAGCCCCTTTTGGGTTGATCAAGTTTGCAGCAAAGCCAATATGCTTTGTTGCAGGCAACCAAAAAGCACGACATTCAGAAATTTCTGCGAATAGATGATGAATCCAAGCAAAGGTTCTGCAGCAGAGACAGGCAGGTCCTTATGGCCTCAGACTCAAAAAAAATGAAGGTAGGTCTTGATCTAGCCACTAATCAGTGGAGGCTGGTACTCATTGGGACTGCCGGGGTGGAAGGAAATGAGGCCAACTATGGGAAGAGCCTTAACTTTAGTTCTCCACATTAGTTTGATTTTTTTCTTTTAAAAGTCCACATGAAAATTCCTCAGCACTTTAATGCAATTTTGTCTAATACACACATTTTACTATGCAATTTTTTCGAATATACACATTTGTGCAAAGTGATTCCTCCCCAAACAATGCATTTTAATGTTATTTTCTTTCACACAGAAAGACATGCATTTGTATGCACACTTCACCCCAATATATTCATTTATGTATGCACCACTTGGCTGGAGAATTGCACTGCAAAATTCTGATATGTGTGAATTTTTAAGACAGTTCAGTCGGTAGACCATGGGAGTCTTAATCTCAAGGCCAGGGATTCAAGCCCCACATTGGGCAAAAGATTCCTGCATTGCAAGGGGTTGAGGTAAATGGCCATCATGGTTTTTTCCAGCTCTACAGTGAATTAGACAGGCTTGCCTTGACATGCTAATTGAATAGAAATTATCACTGATCCTTCCTCATACGTGGTACTTGGCAGGCCAGGGTGAAACCTGAAGTCACTTATTGGGGGAAAGGGTTGGATACTACTATGGTTTGGGGAATATTCCATCAACCCAGCATAGAACACTATTTTCAAGGCTTGTTTTCCATCTGCCAGGCTCAAACAGCAGCAGCCCCATTGCTGACTGTAGGCTTGGAGCTGGTGTATTTTTAAACCAGCTTAATTTATACTGGTGAGGCTTTATGTCAGCTTCTTGTACAAAGGATTGCTCCCATATTGTAGCAAAATAAGTTCACAATGGAAAGAAGTTTTGCACGTATTTAAATGTTTCCTCCAAACTCCATTAAAACAAACAAACTCTCTTAAAAGCATTCATTTTCACAAATTAAATAAAGCACCAGTGAGGGATACTGGATAGGGTTGTAACACTTGACAGGCAAGGATTCGAACTCTCATTCAGCCATAAAATTACCTGAATGGCTTTGGACCAATCACTACTCCTCAGTCTAATCAACCTTGCAAAATTGTTGGAAAAGGAAGACGAGGGACCATGCATGCTACCCTTAAGCGGGATGGAAGACTAATATGGTTGATAAATGTATGTGCAGAAGATTCTGTAGAGGTTTTGTCAAGCAAATATCACCCCATTAATAAATAAATAAAAATCTTGTTCAATCTGTGCACAAGCGCATACACCCCCGTGACTTTTGTATGCACTCCAGGCAGCTGAGGTTTAATCACCAATCACTTTTACTGCCGGGGTGTCAGTCCCATTTCTCATGGGTGCTGCCTTCCTTCATTTGTGAGTCCATTTTGACCCCAAATGCATTAACCCAGCCTGCCCGCTTTTCTTCCCGTGCTGTCATACAAGATGTACTCCACATGAAATAGGGAACATCGACCTTGAAAGGGAAGGGGGAGGGGAGAAAAGTACATTCAGCAGCCCAGACCAAGATCTAGGCTCTGTCAAGATGATTTCTTATTCCATTTTACCGAAGCAATGCTATGCTTTATCACTTCAGAGTTCACATCTTGCAGCTCAGGCAGCCCACTTGAATTGGTAAGTTGTTTAGTAAAAGTATACATGGGCAGTTCCTATTGTCTGGTTGATTTAAAATGGCGAGCAATTTGGCAGGTGACTTACAGCTTCAACCACTATGAGAGAACGGGACAAAACCCTTAATAGCTGTACTGAACATTTTATCCACCATCTATACTCATCAAGCAAAGTGTGTGGAGCTCAGAGGTTAAAGTCTTTGGATCTTTGCTAGTGTTCATCACATGGATGTAAGTAAGATGGCCCAGTGATCACTGCTGAGAGTTATGGAGTGCTTTCTTCATCACCCCCCAAGTCCGCTGTGTGGACTGTGCTTTAGTTTGCCATCAGTACTAACGTTGGCAGTGAATCTGCTTGATATTCTCTTTACAAAAGAGACTCTGCATAGCAAAAAAATACTTCCCATTTTCTGGGAAGAATCCAATGTCTGCTTACCTCAGATTAAGTTGCAATGGGCCTTACATTTCAAGTAAGAGAGTAGAGGATTTCACAACCAGATGTGAAAATTCAGTTTCCATTACATCATGTTCAGCTCCAGAACATGAATACATTTCTAGTGAACTGCAGGGCTGGTGTGACCACTGTGCAGAGGGAAGTAACTGCTTCGGGTAGCAAAAGCTGAGGAGTTCCAGCAGCGCTGTTCCCCTCTTCTGGACGGCAATCATAGGTGTGTCAGGTGGCCTGCTTTCAACCTCCTAAACTAGCGATCTGCTATCAGGTGTGCCGGGGAAAGCTGCTATCCTGTTGTCAGCATTGAAGTTTGAGTCAGCTCTCAGTCCAGTCACTTTCTGAACATGGAGGGGTGGGGCCACCATCATGTCCTTTGACCCAAGTGACAAAATGTCTTGGGCCAGCTATGGTGAGGTGGTTTTCCAATGGTTGAACTACTTCGGCTTCCTCAAGACAGGGTACCAGATATTTTGCTGATTTGGCTGTGAGCTTTGGAACACTTGCCTTGCAGGCCTTTCCCCATCTGGCCAGGGAGGGGAGGGCCCTGACTGACTCCAGCTACAAAAGCTGAGGCTGCTATAAAGGCCAGAGACTCATCTTTGGTTGTTTCTTGGTGGTCCCAGGTCCTTGAGCCTGAACATCCACAGCCACTGCCCGCCATTAACCACCATTGACAGGATTAGCAGCAACAGATACACTCTATGCCCATGATAATATTCATTTGCAAGCTAATTGTGCTGTTTTACATGGACATTTAAATGACTTCCCTTGCAATGTTTTATTTTGAAATGTTTAAGATAATATTTTAGTTTCCAGTTAATTTTGATGCTTTGACTTTCTACATATTTGTCTTTCTTCTGTAGTTTTTCATTTTGGATTATTTGATTTGATGTTTCAATGTACTGTAGCTAGCTCTGTGGGTTAAACCACAGAACCTAGGGTTTGCCGATCAGAAGGTCAGTGGTTCGAATCCCCATGACGGGGTGAGCTCCCGTTGCTCGGTCCCTGCTCCTGCCAACCTAGCAGTTTGAAAGCATGTCAAAGTGCAAGTAGATAAATAGGTACTGCTCCAGTGGGAAGGTAAACAGCATTTCCATGCGCTGCTCTGGTTTGCCAGAAGCGGCATACCTGGAAGCTGTATGCCGGCTCCCTTGGCCAATAAAGTGAGATGAGCACTGCAACCCCAGAGTCGTCCACAACTGGACCTAATGATCAGGGGTGCCTTTATCTTTACCTAGGTTGCAAACCACTTGATATTTTTTTCTTAAAATTCAAAGTAGTATAGAAATGGAATGAACAACAGCAGCAGCAGCAGCAGCAGCAGCAACAACAACAACAACAACAACAACAACAACAACAACAACAACAACATCTAGTGCAGCCTTACTGTGCCTTCCAGGAGCTGGTTCTGAAGACTGAGAAATTATCTGCTAGAGTGCTGGATATGGCATAGAGGGCTGATGTTGACAACAGAGATGGGTGAAAATAGGGGTGCCTCATGCTTCTGCTAGCACAAATCCACCACTAGATGCAGCCCTATCAGTTGAACCTTTACAAGGCAGAAACATCTTACATGAAGAGACATTTCTCAGTGTTCCATCCCAAGTAACACAAACCCTATTAATAGAAAAAGCAAAAGTCAAATAACCCAGTGGGGCTGGGAAGTGGGGGTGCAAAGTTGTGCTGAAAGAAATTGGGGAGGCAACCATTTTTTTGCTCCCCCACAAACCGGCACATTTGTGTATGTTATTTGTTAAAGCACACATCTTTTGCCCCCACCTCCATGTTAATGCCTGAGGCTACAGCTGATACATTTTATTTAAAAAGTTTAAAATGATTTACAATTGGATTGAAAACTTATACAAACTTGCAACATATGAACAACTTGCATATACAGTGGTACCTTGGGTTACAGACGCTTCAGGTTACAGACTCTGCTAACCCATAAATAGTACCTCGGGTTAAGAACAGTTTCAGGTTAAGAACGGACCTCCAGAACGAATTATGTTCTTAACCCGAGGTACCACTGTAAATGCAGACCTGCCATGGACAAATTCAATAATATTTGGAATTCATTCTTATAAATACTGCAATAGGTTAAGACCTGGTGAAGTACAATAACAGGCTTGTAAGATATATAGTTTTGGGTCCCCCCCATCTTTATTTTCTGTTCTACATGGGTTGTCTTTCTCTTTTTCTTTTATTTACATCTCACCATTTTTAGTGCACATATAATTATGTACTTTTTAAACTTTCAATAAAGATGTTTATTTTTTTAAAAAAAAAGTTTAAAAGATAAGAGATGCAACAATGTGGGTTTTTGGGGGTTTTTTTTAAATAAGATGAATTACACAATGACATAAAATCCATCCATTGTGGAGTCAGTTAATATTGTCCATCCAGCAAGCCAGATGTCTGCTTCTTGTGGTGGTGCCACATCACTGAGGGAAACTTTTGATGACTGTCTGAGGTGGGCCTCTTGGGGGAAATTATGGTTTTTTTTAGCACTTTCAAAGCAAAGGTAGGCAAAGAAAACAAGTAATGTTGAGCTAAACTGAACAAATAGGCACTTGTTGATAGGAATATGGTTACAGCATTATATCTGAGTAAATAAAAAAGGTGACAGTTAAATTGCACAAGCTATTTCACAATTAAACTAATTGTGCTTGTCATCCACAACAGTGATTCAGACTTGCATTGCTGTCTGTTTTGAACTGGCAATAAGGAGCTCAGTTACTCCAGTTTGGGTTGATGCACATATTATAGGCAATGCTTTAGATCTACATTACAAAAAAGAAAAGAAAGCATTAGGTATCTACTTTTGTAGATGTTTTGTCAAACATATGCTAAAATGCAGGAAAATGGAAATATACTTGAAGGATAAATATTTGTATCTCTAAAAGAAACCAATATTTATGTACATACATTACTTCCATTAAAAGGAGGATTCCCTGGATGTCAACATCCAGGTTTGGGGCAAGTACTCTTTGGTGAGAAAACCCCAGCAAAGATTTAAAATAACAAAATATGCAGCAAAGTAAAGCATGAAAATATAGGCTGTTGGACCTAAAATATCACCTAAGTACCTTCCAAAGTTCCCCTCTTCTCATATCACACATTGGCTAAGATAATGTTATGGCTTGGTCTCTCCCACAAACGTAAGATGACTCTGGCTGTTAATTATTTCAGATTTATTGCAAAAACAACAAACTAAGACAGAGCTCCTCAATTCATTGTCCTCCCCAGAAGACGGAGTTACTCAAACTGAGCTCCTCCCACTTCCCCAGCACAGAAGCCCCCACCTTCTCTTCCGGTATCTTTCACGCATCTCTGCCACTTTTGAAATCCTACGAGATTTGGCAGAGCGTATTTCCTGCATTCCAACGTCTTGCCCACTATTGTAGTTCTCACACATCTGTCTGTCCCTTTGGTCAGAGCTCAGATTACAGCTGCTCTCCCCTTCCTCTCTGCTTTCTGCTGTTAACTGTCCTCTCCCTGTGCCTGCTTCTCCTCCTCCTGTCAGCATCTGAGCTTCACTGACAGATAATAATTGGTTTACTTACAAACTCTTCAAAGGTCAGATTCATGTGATTAGAAAACACAGGCAGTAAAACTTGGTTTAGCTACAGCGGCAAAATTTCCTAAATTATTGGTACAGGAGCTCAAAAGAGTCTTGTAAGAACCATGTGGTCTGAGCTTGGAGCAACCAGCTCAGACCTCATTATACACAAGTAGACTAAAGGTGTGTGGGGGGGGGAGACCTTGCTTATCTTTCTCCCCAGGTGAGAGGGAGTGACCTTGCTAAGCCTGTTGTAACAGCTTACTCTATGGCATTAACCCCTTCATGCATTAATCAGAGTCAAGAATGTTGGTTATATGATGCTGGTTATTCCGTACATTTCATCTCTGCTCAAAGTCCAGCTCATACACCATTGCATTGCACCAACATATTCATGCATTGCATGCAAATTCAAAACAGCAACACCTCTTTAGCCTGGCCATTGACACCTTATATGTCAAGAGAATTGGATGAATCCTACTATATGTCAACCCATGCAATTATTTAGATTGCCATTCAGTCTAACAGGTTTTAATATTGCATTTTTAAATTGTTGCCTTACACTGTAAGAACTGTTTAAAAGATCTAATAAATTAAAATTATCCAAGGAAAAGCAACCTACACACTCCTCCATCTGTACTTTCTGTATTATGAGTAAACAAGCAAACAAAAAACAAGAACCCCCAAACCATGCAGAATTGCTGACAAAAGATCCATAATAAAAACTAGGTCAAAAGTGAATGAATTAGTGCTCAATGCAATCCTGCTTCTGCTATTAGTGTTCGCCTTTTTCCTGCCTTGCTGCCAATTGATTACCTTTCAGCAAAGTTTATGCTCTTTCATTAAATGTTAATAACACATTAATATTAAGCATGTCACCATAAAGTTTGCAATACAATTAATATCCTCAATTGAGGAAGGCAATATCAGAAGTTACCAAGATTGGTTTCAATTGTCAAAGACATAAAACCCCCTCCCTGCCATTCTGAATTTCATAGCTTTAAACAATTGAAATTCTGCAATTCATAATCTCTCTCTCTCTCTCTCTCTCTCTCTCTCTCTCTCTCTCTCTCTCTCTCTCCCTCCCTCCCTCCCCCCAAAAATATGTAGAACCAAAGGAAGTCGGTATTACAAGATCTTAACGAATGCTACTTAAAGATATTTTTCCTCTCCAAGAAAGACAGTACATCTGCTAATCACTCACAATATTCAATTCCATCTTTCTATTATTATGGTACCTAGCAACCATGCCCATCTTTCCTTCTGCAGTCTGTTCAACAGAAAACAAACTCTGCCATTCATGCTTGGCAATACATAAACCTTGGAGGACTGTAGTAGTTTCTCTGTGGGGCTGCCTCTTAAAGATGGTTTGGAAACACCAAATGTACTGTGTGTACAACCCAGTTTTTAAACAATTCTCAGAAGAGCCCTTGATTCTCAAACTGCTCCACATTAATTATCTGCTTGTTTCTGGACCCATTTCAAGGTGCTGGTTTTGATCTTTAAAGCCATAGGCAAATGGGGTATTGCCTACCTAAGAGAATGCCCCCCCCCCATATAAACCTCCCCACTATCTTGGATGCTTTCCTTTAGACCACACCAATGAGGTTGAGGTCTTGTCATCTGGGCAGCCAAAGACCTCCATACACAATGCTCAGGCTTGGTCCCCCAGGAGGTCACTTTGATAGAGGAGCACTCCATTATTTCTTGAGACAGACAGATGCCAACAACCATCTTATATATGCCCAGAAAGTCTCTTGAGTGTGGCATCTCCTTCTGAGGTCAGGCTGGCAAGCACAAGTTGCAGGGCTTTCTAACTCGTGGCTCCAAAACTCTGGAACCTTATTTCTTGGGAAGTTGGGGGAAGTGTCCCTCTATGTGGGAATGAATTCTGTCATGTGGCACTTTGCATAAGTTAAACCAAAAATCAAAGAGCAGCACACACTGAAATGCCCCATGTATAAAATTTGCATTGATTGCCTTTGTCTTTCCTGGTCCAGTTCAAGGTAACAGGTGGAGTGCATAGCTGTGAGGAATAGAGATTTGTTACCTATCTTGGAGCCTTATTAGAAAAAGGCAGACTACAAATAATAATTTCCAGGGCATCAGTGGGACCCAAAATCTCTCACAAGCAGAGACTTGCTGGAGTCAGAGGCTTCCACCTGTTATCACAGCGTCTTTCCAATATTATTCTGTGATATTTTCCAGTTAGGTTCTGTGACGCATTCTCCTTATGTGTGTGAAATGAGCGCTAAATCTCCCACCCATTGTGCCGAAGTGTGCTAAACCATTACGTTGGCTCAAATTTGTTTTTTAAAAGAGCTTTCCTGACTTTGCAGCTGGCAAGTTGACACTTCCAATCACTCTACCGCCCGATAACAGATGCCTCTCACTTCTGCACAGATGCCAAGTAGCCACCGAACCCTAACATTAGCCTTGTGTTTCAAACTAATTGGGCCAACACAGTTGTAATTAAGATCTGAATAATTTGAAAACTAACATAATCATTTTCACAATTAATCCTCATATTGAAATAATGATGCTCTGAGCTATATTATGGATGCTGAAGCTCTGTTATTCCTTTGTGACCTGAAAGCTTCTACCAGCATCCTTCTATCTACAGTATCTACCATTGTGAAGTTCACTATACCAAAGTGTATTTTTTAAAAGAAACGAATTGCAGGCTATTGATCTTACAGTGGAAGAATAGACATTTTGAATGAGTATATTGTGTGAAGTGGCAAACACATATATCTTCCCTCCCCCTCTTTTTTCTTTCTTTCTTTCTTCATCTCTCCCACCTTAACAATTTAATATAGGCAAGGATAAAGGAAATGTTTAATACTTTAGTTTTTGTTTTCAGAGCATCAGGGAGCAGAAGATGTTTCATTGCTCCTTTCTAGAAAATCCCATTTTAAGTAGCTGTGACTTAACTGAAATAGCATAATGACAGTCAGTCAAAGAGATGTGACATAAAGATCTTAGGAAAACATGTGACTAGGCAATACAGCAGCAGAAATGTGCTACACAAAGGGTGCAAAATAACATGTTCTGACTCCTGTGTGTACAAGTGTGAGGTTTGACATGGCTTCTTGCAACCCATGAAAGGTATGTAGAAGTCACTTCAGATGTTCTGTGACTGCATTTGAGAAATGAGCAAAAAATAATGGCAATGCTTTTTGCATTCCTGATATACCATAAATCTAGTGAAGTCACAGATAACATAACATTCTGGGACTGCTATCTTTCAACCAGTGGGCTCAAGCTAGGCTATGAGCAGCCATGATTCACCAGCATCATAATCATGATTTTTTATTTTATGTTTTATAAAAGTCAACTTCACAACATAAACCATCACATATAATAAGATAATGTGAATTAATCTGAAGGGGAGCAACTGGAGATGCGGGTGTATTTCCACAAGTGAAACTTCTGAAACCTAAAGTTTAGTTCCTGAATATACATGAATTTCAATTTTATTTCTTCTCTCCATCATGGTTCCATGGATCCATAAGGTGGACCAAATGTTACTCCATGATTCTAGGAATGGGGAGTCCAGCTCAAGACGTTGTGCTGCCCGAGTCAAAGAACAAGATGACTCCTTCACCCTATTCTATGTTCAGAAGCTGATTGGACTGGCAGCTGAATAATTCTTGAGCATAGTGGGGTCCTCCATCACAGCTGAGGACAGAAATCTAGTTTAGGCAACATAGGGCAGGCTGTGGGGCACACACAGCTCTGTTCTTCAACACCTCACCATTGCCTGTGGCCCTCTGGATGTTGTTGGACTACAACTCCCATCAGCCGCCAATGGTCTCAAGGATGATGGAAGTTGGACTTCCATCTCCAGGTACACTGAACAGAGTGCTGGTCATGACCAAGACCTGGATTTGAATCCTCAACCACAAAGCACATGGCAATGGCCTTGGTCAAAGCCCTTTCTCCTATGTGGGACTGACACATAGTCTCCTAATATAATGTCTCAAGTTTGTTGGAAGGTAAGTGGCTATAAATGTAACAAATGCAAGGAATAAAAGCTATTATAGCTGAGGTGCTGCAGGCTGTTAATGCCCTGGAGTAAAATTGGAGGTGTATAATTTCACCTATATCTATCTGTTGTTTTTTAAGGAAAATTGCTTCTTCCTGCTCTTCTTAGCAACTATCAAGTTCCCCATTTTGAGTATTGCTGAGCGTTTTGTAGCATTAGCTTAAAGTTTCTGAGTGGATGAGCTAAAGTGCCTAATAATTTCTTCTTTCTACCTGCCATATGTGTGTGTGTGTGTGCATGGGTCACAGAAGAATAAATTTTATTTTTGCACTGTTCATCAGAATTGGTACTAATGCCACACACCTTATGAAGCACGTGAAAGTAAGCGGGTACTCGCTTGGTGCAAAATAAGGATCAGGCAGACTCAGCAATGGAGAATAAGAAGGTGAGGTTTATTGCCAGGCAATAAGGACCCAGTTTGGAATCTCTTCCAAAAGGAACTGGGACCCCGATTGACAGAAATCCAGAGGTCTTTATACCTGAGCAAATCACAGCAAATCATAGATCATGAGACAACCATGAGGGACTCACAATATTGTCAGCGAGAATTAGCCAATCAGCAAGCTCTTGTCACGCTACCAGCTCCTGGTCACGCACTGGTCAAGCACAGGGTTCAAGTTCTGCTTTCCGATGCTTGCAGTGACGCTCAGTCTAACCTCTCCCCTAGTTATGACAGGACAGGGAGTTTGGAGATTTTGTGGTTTTGCTCTTCCTGTTCTGTGGATTAATTTAGCCTGTATCTGAGGGGAATTTGTACCAGAATCTCTGATTCACGTCTTCCCCTTGTCCAGGGTACACGGATGTTTGTAGGGGAAAGGTCGGTTACTAACTTTGCTGTTCCAAGCAGTTTGCAGTTAGCTAAGGCACAGCTTCCCTTTGATTCAAAATGGATTATAAAATACTGTAAGCCTTGATTATGTGCAAGCATATATGAATATATATCGAATATATTGATTACTGATAACTGATTATATGGATAGCATAGGGGTAGTAGCCCTTCTTCCTTGCCTCACTTATACCTATATAAACAAGGGCAAAGGGAGAGATCCAATGCAACGTGCACATCAATGGATATTTACACATGCCAGCTATACATCCCATATTAGTCCATGGAAGTGTAGGAAGCTGCCTTATACTGAGTCAGACCATTGGCCACTCTAGGTTTGTATTATCTACAGTGACTGGCACCTGCTCTCCAGGTATTCAAGTGGGATCTCTCAAAGTCGAACCTGGAGATGCTGGGGACTGAACCGTGGATCTTTTGCATGCAAAGCAGATGTTTAACCACTGACCTACAGCCCTTTCGTGAATCTGCTTCCATCACACTATGCAGAGATGCTGAACAATCTATTCCACATTGGTATAAGTGTGACCCACAGCAGACAAATGTTCAACTTTCACAAGCCGAGCAAGAAAAAAAATACTAGTTTCTAAAATACTGCAAAAGGTAAAGGTAAAGGTACCCCTGCCCGTACAGGCCAGTCTTGACAGACTCTAGGGTTGTGCGCTCATCTCACTCTATAGGCCGGGAGCCAGCACTGTCCGCAGACACTTCCGGGTCATGTGGCCAGCGTGATGAAGCTGCTCTGGCGAGCCAGAGCCGCACACGGAACGCCGTTTACCTTCCCGCTAGTAAGCGGTCCCTATTTATCTACTTGCACCCGGGGGTGCTTTCGAACTGCTAGGTTGGCAGGTGCTGGGACCAAGCAACGGGAGCGCACCCCGCCGTGGGGATTCGAACCGCCAACCATGCGATCGGCAGGTCCTAGGCACTGAGGTTTTACCCACAGCGCCACCCGCGTCCCAAAAATACTGCAAAGCATCCTACAAAATAAATGCATTAGGCACACTTTTTGAGTAAAGGCCATGAAACGTAATTTAAAAGTATTTCTGCAGCAGGAGTTATCAACCTGGTGAGCCCCTGGGAAAGTGTTGTGGGCTCTACACTGGCACAGCCCACATGATCTACACACAGCACGGCCAAACATTCATTCTCCCTGCATCAATATTAGGTTTTTTTGGTAGGGGAAAGAAGAAAGTATTCTTCTTTCAAACCTAATTTCAACAGGAGGAGGAGGGCACAGTGATGGTGACCTAATGTCCATAGTTGGTTAATGAAGACACCCTGAGGGAATGAGCCATCTTCTGATTCTAGTGTCTTCACCAATAAAGGGTGAATTTCATTCTCCTGTGATGAAATTACTTGGTGAATATGTTAAAACTGTAGATCGCTGGGCATTGGGATGGGAATGAGTCTAGGCAAGCCTCAGGCTCACTTCCTACGTGATGGGAATTATATTTCCCAGAGACATCTGAAATATTCAGGGGTTCCTCTACGGACAAGTATAGGTGTGGTGGGGATATGTTGCTAGATCCAAATACCAAAAATGTTTTCTAATTGCATTTATTTATTTTCCTATAGAAATTGTTAGGTTTTACAATAGCTTATTTCAAGACCCAAAGATAAATAATCACTTCATTCAATAATGTGTGTTTTTATATTTGTTATTTTGGCCAAAGAAACAGCACTTACCAAGAGCAAAGTCTTATCTGGAAAGGGGAAATCTTAGCATCTAATTAGCTCTCTAAAGTAACATAGACTTGGTGAACAATGTGTTTACCCATTTCTGACAAGAAATATTTCTTTACTATCTTTGCACTTTGTTTATCCCCAGGTCCTACTGACAACATTTATCTTGATGTTATAGGCTCCCCTTCCTTTTCAAATGTTTGCCTTGAGGGGCACTGAAGCTAGTAAAATACATTACATTTTGTGGATCTGCATTAAAATCTCTTCCATGCTACCCTCCCCTCCACCCGCCGGCCACACTATTTAAAACATTTCCTATGTGTCCTTTGAATTCAAGATTTCCTTCTTCTCTCTTTGCAGTGTGCAACTTATCAGCAGAATCTGATTGAACTGATGCAAAAGGTTCTCCCTGCACACCCCTTTTTGTTTTGTTTTTTTGTTTTGTTTTTTGCATGAAGTGCAATTTCCATCTGAAGCTTTCTGTTTTAGCTACCTGCACCCAGGATCTCCTCTCCCAACAAAATGTGCTCTTAAATAAGGTTGTTGTTTTTAATCACTCTACAGCTCATGTGCTAGTAAGAAAAGGGGCAGTTTAATTACATAGATTGCAGACCAAAGAGGCTGATTTCCACCAGCGTGCAAACAGAGGCATGGATGCAACATACCTTTGCACAGTAGGTTACATCCCAGCCTCACCAAAGTCTGATATATCTACCTGCACACACCTCTGTCCGTCATGGAGAGCAAGAGGCTTATTATCACAGTTCAAGAACACATTCCAACCAAGCAAAGGCACTCAAGGAGGGTGTGGAGTGGGAAAGTGCTATTGCCTGGGAGACTCCTGAGACTTCAGCATTTAATTAGCCAGCAGTAAAGATACACGTTGAACCACTCAGAATACCAGTTCAAAATGTGCAATTTCAACAAAACCAGATTAAAGGGGGGGGGGAGGAGCAGAGAAATGGAAAACCAAAGCAAGCCTTGCCTTTTTAGTCTTGCCTGCATTTGGCCTGTGTTGACTACTATCCCTGCACTCCAGGTTCTCAGGCAGAGATCTGGTCATATCAACTGCTACCTGATCCTTTTAATCAGATGGCAAGGAAATAAAGCTAGAATCTTATATGAACAGCATGTAGTTTACTGCAGAGATACAGGCCATACCTTTTCCTCCATTTTCCAAAAGCCATTGGCCAGGCATGCACATTAGTACAGGGCAGGTTATTTATGAAATGAAGACCACCACATGCTACCCATAGAATAATCCATAGAGGTTCGCCCAGTGTTAGAAACTGAAATATGAAAGCTAGGGGCTAAATGGCACCTTAAACCTAGGCTATGGGCACAACAACACAACGTCTAGGTGCACTTTTTTAAAAGAATAAAAAGGTGAAAATAAATGAACTGCAGCTAAAATATAATGTTCATTTTTCACATGGTCTAGTCCTTCCCCTGCCTAACCCCCTAATATTCTTAAAAGGGTCTCTTTTCCTGTCTTCAGAGAGTAGTTGGAAGTGGAGAGGCAGAAAAAGTCCTGTTTGCTTCCACTCTTCAGTTTTAGTCTGAAATCTTAGGCGCAGTACTGCGCCCGGAGCTCAGAAACGGCTCGCGCTAATGAACTTCCCTGTCGCAAAATTCGCCTAGAACAACGGGAGCTTCAAACACTGGTCTTGCTCTTCATCAGTGTCCACACACAATTTAATCATGGTTTGAAGGATATATGGTGGAAGAAGGCCAATTGATCCCTCTACAGGAAGCATACCCAGGCCACACGTTGCAGGTAGTGGCTAGGTACATTGAAGTGAACCTACCACTACATATGCCCAAGCCAAAAGCTGGTAAAGGTAAAGGTAAAGGGACCCCTGACCATTAGGTCCAGTCGTGACCGACTCTGGGGTTGCGGCGTCTCATCCCACTTTATTGGCCGAGGGAGCCAGCGTACAGCTTCCGGGTCATGCGGCCAGCATGACTAAGCAGCTTCTGACGAACCAGAGCAGTGCACGGAAATGCCGTTTACCTTCCTGCCAGAGCAGTACCTATTTATCTACTTGCACTTTGATGTGCTTTCGAACTGCTAGGTTGGCAGGAGCAGGGACTGAGGAAAGGGAGCTCACCCCGTCGTGTGGATTCGAACCGCCGAGCTTCTGATCAGCAAGTCCAAGGCTCTGTGGTTTAACCCACAGTGCCACCTGCGTCTCCCCAAAAGCTGGTAGGGGAGAGTAAAAGTGCTCAATACTGCCAAAAGGGGACTAATTTTTCACATGTGTAGGTTTGTGAACCGTGTGCATGGAAAGGATGGGTCATCCCAGAACATGTGAATTTGACTACTGGGGAAATGAAGATTAAAAGTTTGAGACTATAATACAATATATGCATCCACCTTGGTATCTCACTGGTCCCCCTCGCCTATTATTATCTGCTTGGTAGCAACTTTCCATGGCTTGGGAAGCAGGGTTTGTTTGTTTGTTTTCTTGCCTGGACTGAAATTCTTTAATTGGGAGATTCCAGAAATTGAATCTGGATGCACAACACATGCTCTGCTATTGATCTATACCCCAGCCTGTCCTGTGGAACGAAGTTCACATAAGATTCAAAATCCAAGGCACAAGGGTGGATTCACACATCATGTTACGTGTGTGTATAAGTCAAAGCCTATATGCAGTAGGGAAAACTGCCCATGTGCCCAATACGTATAAAGTTGAACTGATTTGGATGGAATTTTAATATTCATAAGCCCATCTCGTCAATGACAATTAGCTGAACTTTTGTGTCTCCTTTGAATTAGGCCATATCATTACCAATTGTTGTGCTCTGTAAAGGTGACGTTCCACAAGACACTCAAGTATGCAACTTTCTGATTTAAAATATGAATGCTCATTGGTCAGAAATAGGGCAAAAAATGCCATCTGGCTTTTACAGAGATAAGGGAGTTGATTAAAATAAGTGACCTTTCCATAGCATTTGTGCTAAAAGGAGGAGAGGGAAAAAAGCTCATTGTTTGTCAGAAGATAATGCCTGCAGGAATTACAAAATGCTTGAAACGGTGGGTTTAAATAACAAGCTTAGAAGGGGGAAAAGTGGGGGTGGGACAACTTTCACCCAAAGAGAGAGAAAAAGGGATTTTTAAGATATATTCTAAATCCTCTTTGTCTGTCCTCATTTCCAATTGACCTATTAAAACTGCTTAGATAGCTCCCCATGTTCTGTTTGTTTTCCAAACCGCCAGCCAGGTCATGCCATTTGTGGTTCGAGGACCCGACCCCCGCAAAGTAAAATGAAGACACAGGGACACGTGTTATAAGGTTAATGGGCTAGAAAAGGCCACAACTTTATTGATTACAGCAATGAAAAGGTATTGGCTTAAGCATTGGATCGCAAAACAAGTGGGTTTATTCACCAGGGGTTCATCACCTGTTGATGCTAATCCAACTATAGGCTCACCCCTGATGTCACCGCGGGTCGTGCCATGGCCTCCCGCCAAGCAGGCTTCGGACGGAATACACGACCGCCAGATTCCTTTACCGGAATACCCCTATAAATTGAAGGCATAGGCGATGGACACACCTAGCAATTCGACACACCACAACACATTATTCCAATGCCTAACCTACCCACCAATACCACCAGAAAGTTGTGACGATTGCTACGAGGTAGGCGAAAAAACCAAAAAGCCTAATGCCAAATGGAAAAACTCCTACCAGGCCCCCCGGGCAACCGGGGCGACCAACCTAAGGTCCATAGCAAGGCCAGTGACCTAAGCCCTAACTCAAAGGGAGTGGAGGGTGGGTGACTCGCACAGGACGATGAAGAGAAATGAGGCCGGGGAGAGGCTGGCACTGCAGCATAAAGGCTGCTGGACACGCCCCCCCATGGCACCTGGTTGGGCGGCCACCGGGGGGCGTGAGTGCCAGCCAGGTGAGCTGGAGGCAGGGGGCAACGCCCCCTGCTAGGAGCGGTGTTCGGGCTCCCGCCCACAACCACTCCCCTCTCTTTCAGGGAGGAGAGTCTTTCTCGACTGGCCCATCTCAGACATGTCCCTGCATTGATTTGGTTGGATTGTCTATGTTAGAAAGAGTGGCAGTTAAGCCAACATGACGGCACCATGCCAGATAATTCACTCTGCCAACAATTCCGAAACCTATCAAATGCTCATCCTTTACTATTCAGACAGGACACCTCAAACTTCCTTAACCAAATGTGACTAAGCAGTGGTTGTAGTTACTGCTATGGAGGCAAAGCTGGAGCAGAGTCAAACCCTCTAAAGCAGATGTATGTGACTTGGAAGGACCTCCAACTGTTGTTGGACTATAACTCCCACAATCCTTGACCACTGGCCATAGTAGTTGGGGCTGATGGGAGATGGTGGGGCAAAAGTAAAGATATAAGCAGCCAGCAATTCCTGTGTTCATTGCAGTTAGCTCCCCGCCCCCATTCTGACATCCTCCTAAAAATACACAAAACTAAGAGAGTGAAAAATTGAGAGCAGAACAGACTACATAGCTTCGTTGATCTACTCAGGCAATGTTACATGATGGGGGAACAGCTGATATATGAATTTCACATTTTTCACAAAACAGAAATTAAATTATGGGCAGACTTAAAGTAAATAAGTTGTTTTGCTTGCTCTTCTGGAGTCCACTGCACATTCATCAGCAAAACAGCATGGAAGATCATTATGTGCCATTGCATTTTGTAGCCATGCACAGCCAGCCTTTTAAGCCTTGCTGTTAGGCCAGGCCGGGCAGCAGCCAATGCCTGGCCTGCCAGCATGGCACCAGCCTCCAAGTGCGGCCTCTGATTGGCCCATTCAAATCCACCCTCTTTGGCAGGAAGGCTGCCCCTTGATACCTCTGGCCAAGGTGAATTCCCCAGCAATGGCTGGAGAGTAAGCATGGCCTAGTTGCCAGGGGTGTAGGTAGAGCATGAGGGGGCCACAGCAGTCACCCCCCATAGACGCAGTGAGCAGCCATTATGTGCTATTGCAATCTGTAACTTTCTCAATATTTTAGTCCTTTCATGACTAGTATAGACCTTCTATAGTATCATTGGTTCTTCAATAATTTGGGTTTTTTAAAACTTTTTTTATTTGGTACTAGGACTGATTTCCCCCAAGACCAATTCTGTTCCATTGGACACAACAAGTCACAAATAGACAAGTGAAAGAATGGTAGTTTATTGTGCAAATGATGGTTTAATGATGGTTCATGGTTTGTGCATTTCTGGCTCATGGTTTTCAGTAAGATGAGGTAGAAAAGGGGAAATGGGAAAAAAATGAGAAGCAGAGAGAAAGAAACCAGAATCAATGTATTTTCCCATCCCCTGAGATAATGGAATACTTAAGACCAAATCATGGGCTTCAGATAATAGTTACCTATGGTGCAAAGCAACAAAACTCCTCAAGAAATCTGTAAATAATAATAATAATAATAATAATAATAATAATAATAATAATAATAATTTATTTATACCCCACCCATCTGGCTGGGTTTCCCCAGCCACTCTGGGTGTCTTCCAACAAAAGATTAAAAATACATTGAAACATCGGTCATTAAAAACTTCCCTAAACAGGGTATTAGAAAGTGCTCCCCCAAATTCCACACAATTTAAGGGGAACACAAAGAAAAACTGTGCAGACCCGAGCAGCCTTGATTCTCAATTACTAGAGTCTCCTGAGCAGGGAATCCCACCTGAGTTCTGAATGCAACTGTCTGTTTCCTCCCATACAAGAAAATAGTTTCAATTCACTTCCATGGGGGAAAGCAAAATGCCTCACTTGAGGGTGCTGCTTCGCTAAGGGCAAAAAGTACCGTATTTTTCGCTCTATAAGACGCACCAGACCATAAGACGCACATAGTTTTTGGAGGATGAAAACAAGAAAAAAAATATTCTGAATCTCAGAAGCCAGAACAACAAGAGGGATCTCTGTGCAGCGAAAGCAGCGATCCTTCTTGCTGTTCTGGCTTCTGGGATAGCTGCGCAGCCTGCATTCGCCCCATAAGATGCACACACATTTCCCCTTACTTTTTAGGAGGGAAACAGTGAGTCTTATAGAGCAAAAAATATGGTACTTTCCCCCAATAATGACCCTTGAGACGGTGCCTGTGGGAGTCCTTGCAACACAAAAGCCCCCTCACCACCATACACAACTGAGTGACATTGCACTAGCTGGCACAAAATGTTTAGCACTTAAAAATAGCACTGAGGACCAGATTGAAGGCAATGAGGAGAGAAAACTTCTTCTGAGGTCCCAAACTTTGATTGATGAGTCCTAGCCTCTCCTCTGTCAGCACCTCAAGCAAACAGAGGCCAAAAGCTTTCCATATCAGATTCCATCATGTTTACTTACTCAGATTATTTGTGTTCGCTCCCTTCAGCTGAACAACTTTCAGGGCAATTTACAAAAAATTTGTATATGTGTGTGTGCACATGCTCTCATGCACACATGTGGAAACATCAATGATTTAACTTTTTTACCACAAAGAAGGCAAATGCCGTACAGCTAAGGAAATAGCTAGTCATTTATTTATATGTTTTGAGCAACAGAAAATCATTCTGTGTTCCAAGTTATGAACTTTTATAAAGAGCCTAAAGGGAAAAGGAAGTCTGGCAATTAGACTACAGCAAAGGCCTTAGGGAAATTAGGTCCCTACTCTAAGGTTTACTTAATGTAAAAGTTATCCTAGCCCTATTTCTGCCATTAAACACTTAAGCCTGATAAGTTGTCTTCTCTGAAAAATGATGTCACAAGAGGAGACAACAATTTTCTGTGAAGTTGGCAAGTTTTGTGAGTTTTATAGCTGCAAAAGCTATAGAAGACTGAAAGGTGTGTCTTCCTGTGTTGTAGCACAAAAGAAAAAAAGAACAATATCCAAGTCACTAGGCTTCTATGATTTAAGGGTCTCTTTTTGTCTCATTTCTCTCACTGCAGCATCACACTCTTGCTATCTTTATCTAGATTGCTATCTATCGTTGCCAGATTTTTTTCAATGAATCCGGGGACACTCCCCCCCTTTTTTTAAGCTGAGTAGCAACAGGGAGTCAGTAGTGGGGATGGTGAGGCAAAAGACCCTGGGCCCAAGCACACATGCATATTGTATAAAGGTGCAAAGCCCTTCTTTGGCACCCTGTGAAACATAAATGTGCAGCTTTTTTAAAAAAAATGGGCAACGGCCACCTGCCCGCAACTCCTGAGCCTCCCCCCATCAGTCAAAGCAAAGGGGGAAAGGGGCAGGAGATCTGTACCACCGGACGTCCCCAGTTCCCCTTTGGCAGTGGCAGTCAGCAGCCCGGAGCCAGCCTGGTAGTGCAGTTGGTTCTGTCTGGCTTCAGGAGCTGCTTGCTGCTGTGGCACCCACCATTTTTCCTCTCCAGAAGTCCACATACGATGTGTTGCACACAAGACACATCATATGGGGACTTCTGGAGAGGAAAAATGGCGGGCACCACGGCAGCAAGCAGCTGTCCATGGAGGCACAGGTCAAATCTGTGTCCAGGGCAGCTGTTTACCAGCTCCATCTGGTACGTAGGCTGAGACCCTATCTGCCTGCGGACTGTCTCGCCAGAGTGGTGCATGCTCTGGTTATCTCCCGCTTGGACTACTGCAATGCGCTCTACGTGGGGCTACCTTTGAAGGTGACCTGGAAACTACAACTAATCCAGAATGCGGCAGCCAGACTGGTGACTGGGAGCGGCCGCCGAGACCATATAACACCGGTCTTGAAAGACCTACATTGGCTCCCAGTACGTTTCCGAGCACAATTCAAAGTGTTGGTGCTGACCTTTAAAGCCCTAAACGGCCTCGGTCCAGTATACCTGAAGGAGCGTCTCCACCCCCATCATTCTGCCCGGACGCTGAGGTCCAGCGCTGAGGGCCTTCTGGCGGTTCCCTCATTGCGAGAAGCAAAGCTACAGGGAACCAGGCAGAGGGCCTTCTCGGTAGTGGCGCCTGCCCTGTGGAATGCCCTTCCAGCAGATGTCAAAACGATAAACAACTACCTGACATTCAGAAGACATCTTAAGGCAGCCCTGTTCAGGGAAGTTTTTAACGTGTGATATTTTACTGTATTTTTGGTTTTTATGGAAGCCGCCCAGAGTGGCTGGGGAGGCCCAGCCAGATGGGCGGGGTATAAATAATTAATAATAATAATAATAATAATAATAATAATAATAATAATAATAATTATCTTGCTATCTATATCTATCTATATCTAAACAGATTATCAGATGCTACTAGCCATGATGGTGCTACAACACTCTAGTGAGTGTGTGGCGCTGTGGTCTAGATTCAAACCTCATTCAGCAGCAGAGCTGTTCTGCCTTAGCCTGCAGAGTGATAACAAGCCTTTATAATAGCATTCTGTGCTGGGTTGCCAGGTCACATGATTGAGGTGAATGGGCTTAGACCAGGTCTCCCTTATTTCCTCTCCTCTCTGTCACATCTCTAGACTGCCCCTTTTGGGGAATGTACACTGGCCATGACTGAGATGAGGTGAGCAAATTACGTTTCTTTGGCTGAGCCAGGGTTCAGGATTTAATGCTAGCCAAGCCTTCGTGAGCCAGGGAGCTGCTGCATCTTGCCATAGGATTACCCACTAGGAATGTGCAGGAATATAGATTTTAAATCAACTGCGTGTCGCACAAGGCAGCAATCTGCACTGACATTTGAAGCTTCGGACACAGCTCATTCAGTTACTTGGCTGAGACACAGTGGAGCATGTGGGTGTATTATTCTGATTTTATTCTGTGAACTGCCCTAAGACCTGCGGGTTTAAGAAGGTATACAAATTGAATAAATCATAATCATAATCATGCACAGCAGCCAGCATATAATGTGGTGGGAATCATACACACAGTCTACCTTGTGCAATCCTTCCTTCACCATCCTCTCAAAAATGGGAGGAAGGTTCCTGCATAGCTACATGTCTCCACTGTGCTCAACATAATGCTATATGTTCACCAGAGGGGTGCATGTCTAGTAGTAACTTTGACTCCACACTGCATCATCATCATCATCATCATCATCATCATCCAGTGAGGGCAAAGAGGCTCTTATACTGTGAATATTGTTGTGGACTGTGATTCATTCCCAAGGCTATACGGCAGATTCCTTCACCCCAACCAACTTGTGTGAAGTCTCAAGTGTTCTGTTTCACATTCACATTCACTTAATTCTGCAACTCCCATGCAAGTTTAAGGAGATATTAGCTATTAGCTAACATCAGAGGCTAAATATAATTAATGTGTGGAATTTGCACAAATATGGAGGGAATTCTTCTACCTAATGCTTACAATTCATCCCATGGAAGGATATATTCATTTTTGAAGTCTAAAAAGGTGGGGATGTTGGGGGGTAGGGGGAGAGATACCAATGGGTGTTTTCTTTTGATTAACTTTTGGGGAAGGAATGCTTCGACTCATGTATATTAATATATACTAATTATGTTGAAGGTGCATTGTTTATTTATGAAACTTGATTCAGTGCAGATCGTTAAATCAGGAGCTACTTAGCTTACTCAAGCTGCCTTAGCAAAGTATATACATCTTTGGAAGAGTGGATATTTTGGAGATGAGAAAGAAAGGCAGATATACCTGAATATTATTGATATGGGGTTGATATACGCTAGTGACATTTTTAGGCACCCAGATCACATCACCTCATCCTCAATCATCATGATATTGTATGATATTATATACAGGTACCTGCTTAACCTTCCTTAGCTTTTTGCAAGCTAAGGGAACCCTTTTCAACAGAACAACCCTGTGAGGCAGCTTAGGCTAGGCTGATTAATGTGACTAGCCTAAGATTGCCCAATGAGCTTCAGCATTGAGTAGGGAATTGAGCCTGGCTCATGCCAGACTCAGTCCAATCCAATATTTTCTCAGTTCTGCTACTATGATCTGGCCACTGCCGCCTACATTTCAGCATCTTCATTTATTTAATAGGAGTTCTATACTGTTTAATCATCAAACCATCTACAATGACACACACATACACATATTCCTTCCATTTGGAGTCTTGAAGTCTACTTCATGTGTGGATATTCTTGAAGAATACTTGGAAACTATAGCCCCCACAGAACTCTACTTCAACTATTCATAAGGGCAGAAAGTCAATTACATTCTCCCTAGTTTAGCTTATTTATTAAATTTATATATCACCCTTCATCCCAAGACCAGTGGCGTCACAACGGGGGTGGGGGGGCTATTCGTTCCAGGTGCCATGTCTGGGGAGTGACAAGAAGGCACCCTGCGGGGGCTCATGGCAGTGTGAGCCGCCACCGCTCTACCACCGCCACATGTGGAGGATCCTCCGTTCATGGCTGGAGCGGTGACGGAGGGATCCTGGCACCATCCGTACGGCGCTGGAGCAGTGCCGCTGGCAAACTGCTATGTATAGCGCATGTGCATGCAGCGTCACTACGTACAGTGCATGCGTCGTATGTGGCGACGCCACACATGCGCTGTACATAGCAATGCCACACCCCAGGTGTCATGACACCTTCATTCGCCCCTGCCCGAGACCTCAGGGCAGTTCACAAGACAGCCTAATTGAACTGTCTCGCAGTGTAAGGTCAAGCCAAGCAGTTGGTTTTTGCCTTCGAAGCTCTAAAACAGATTGGAAACCAGGGGAACAAGGCCCAAATGTAGCCTCTCAGCCCTCAAGAATCTCATTACACCACTCATCCACCCTGCTTAGGGTCTTTCTGGATTGCTTTTGCCTGGCTGGCATGTGTCCTTGCACTTTGAGAATGCCTCTTGCTTTCCTGTAGGGGAATGAGATGTGAAAGCCACCAGTTTGTGCATGGCTGGTTACGAAGGTTAATGTTTACATCAATTGCTCAGCTCACTTTTGGTTCTGGCCCAACTCCAGTGGCCCTGCCCACCACCAACATTAACTTAGGAACATGGCCCACAGGCTGGAAAAGATTATCCAGCCTTGCTCTGAAAGAGCCAGGGCTATGTCTATGTGAGATTGCACCTCCTCCCACATGTACCTGCCCATAAAGATCAGCAGAGGAGGTTGTGCTCTGTGTCTCATCGTTTCCAAAAGGTGACAACCATGGGGCCATAGGGTCATCCTTTCTAGACCCCACCTTTAATCGACTTTTTGTTGAAACACTTTCCATTTTCAAAGCCTTTCCACAAAATGGAGGAGCTCAATTGTCACTCCTTTGTTTCCCCCCTTTTTTAAAACAACAACAACATTATTTCATTAGTGATCTCTTATTGTGGGGTGAACTATGGAGCATAGGTTCCAATTGTAGCAAGATGGATGAAGAAGAAGAATGCCTGGCTTCCAAAATAGCATACAGTGCTCTAGCCCCATGTTGTAGAAAGGAATATGGTGTGAAGAATGGTGAGCAACTTAATGGAATAGAGGGGGGGGGACCCAACAGCTAGGATTTATTTAACAAAGGAGGTGAGGGGCAGGAAGAAAGGAAAGGTGGTGGAACAACAGGAACAATACAGATACATCTGGTGGGTCTGGAGGCACCACACACTGTTTTGGGATCCTGCGATTGTTCCTCGCTTTCCAACTTTTTACAGCTTCAACCAATAGTTCCCACCCATAACAAGGGGATTCTGGCAGGAAAAGTGGGGTTATTTTAAAATATTAGCAAAAAAAAAAAGTTTCTATTTTTAAAATATTGTTTGTAGGGCATTAAGCATTTAGATAAAAGATAGAGGATGGGAAACACTAATAAATACATAAATAAATAAATACGCTGATAGAGAGAGGACTGAGGTCAAACAGAGATGCTTCTCACAAAGCCACCTAGACTATATTTGGCAGAGTAGAAACTGCACCCCACACCAAAACTGAACTGAGCATGCAACCCACTGGTTCACTGGATACGGGATCATTCTTTATACCAGGCATCGGCAAACTCGGCCCTCTAGATGTTTTGGGACTACAACTCCCATCATCGCTAGCTAACAAGACCAGTGGTCAGGGATGATGGGAGTTGTCGTCCCAAAACATCTGGAGGGCCGAGTTTGCCTATGCCTGCTTTATACCAGTGGTTTGTATGGCTGAATCCACACGCACATAGGGCATGTTCCCAACCTCATTAAGTGCTTGTAAGACTCATCAATTTCAATCTGAAATTGATGGCACATTTTATTTGCATTTCTCCCTTTGACTCCAACTACAAAACTGTAGTTTGTTGGTAGAGGAGATGCCTTGTATGAACAACATTCCAGGCACAATCCCTGGCATCTCCATGTAAAATGATCAGGTGGCAGATGATGTGAAAACAACTCTGTTCAAGACCCTGGAGAGCCACTACCAATCACAGAAGACCCTACTGGGCTTGTTGGACAAATAGTCTAAGCAACTTTCTTTGGTCCCTTTGCAACTTCAGCTGGATTGTGGATACACACCAGTCATTCCACATATTTCTCCACAATCTCTCTGTCCTGCTGTCATGCCACTATTGTGCCCCAGTACGGCAGATGGACAGTGCATTCATATGGCATTTTCCAATGCAGTTCTGCAACTGTGCTTAAGAGCGGCTCAAGTAAAAACTATGCACAAAGCATGTTCCACACAAGATGGCAGGGGGTGGATGGGAAATAACTATACTTCAGGTCCCAACTTCTCTCAAAAATTTTCTTAATAAAGAAAAAAAAGAGTTCCTAAAGAAAAAAAATGTGCATGAATATGAAATATGTTCATTAAGAATATGTGTGCCTTATGCAATAATAATATTGTATAGTATGTGGAATGTAGTATATCTGTGCTCTATAATGACTAAAAGTTTAAGCTACGAGCCAGGAAGTACTGTTTAAATAGCACGACAAACTCATAAGGTTATCTTGGGATGTGTGCACACCATACATGCAAAACACCTTTCCCCTCCCTCACACCAAAAACCCGGTACTTTATTAAGGATGCTGGGAACGATAGCTCAATGAGGGATAAACTACAGTTCCCAGGATTCTTTGGGTGTTCGTGTGTTTGATGTGCTTTAAACAAGCATATTTTTCCTCAAACCCTTCTTTACTTGAATGTCTGTCCACAATATGCTAATATGCAGGTATGTTTTAGAGGACAGCTGTAAAGATGACTAAAGTAATATGTGAAACATTCTGAAGACCTAATACACACTGCATAAACGTTATACATTAGCATTTTCGGTTCCATGCAAATAGTTAATGGTTTTAGCCAACTTTGGAAATCCACCAGCAGATAAAATGCCATTATTTATACTGCATGAGCTATATTTGCACTGACTTTACCAAACATTTTCTTTTGTTGCATGGCACACTCCAATGTTTTCTAACAAAAACGGAGTTTTAAAGGCATCAGAATGGTGACTATGGCATAGGCACTCTCACGTTTAGGCAAACTTTAAAACATTTTGCCACTTCTCTAATCCACAAATCTCTAAGCTCTTAGTTCAAACCAGAATGGGATGGACACATCTCTGGATTTGCCATTGTTGCAGCCACAATTCGGCTGGCTGCCCGGCAGCAGCCTCAGATGTGTGCATCTGAAGACTTTTACTTAAAAAGATTGTTAATCTTCCAGGACATGCTGGTTTCACCTGCCTGGCCCCCTTCTCAAATAAAACATCTCGACTGTCAGCAGAGTTCTCTCTCTTAACACGCCACCGTGCTTGCTTTGTTCTATCTCTTCCTGACCTTTTAATCAAAATGACTATTCATGTCACACTTTATTAGTGCTGACAACTATAGATTTCATTTCCCGACCGCATCAGAAGCAATTTCCACCCTCTACCTCCAATGCAATTCAGCTGCTAATCTTGCAAGGGGTGGGGGGAATATTAGGGAAGACGCTGTATGTTTCAACCTAAAATTCGTATCTACTTCTAGATGCCTTGAATATAAGTCATATATTCTTCATTTGCAACCCAGAACACTGTACAAACAGCCAGCCCCGGCATGCATTTGAATCCCTTCTGCCTGCCTCTGTTGCAAGACTTTGAAATCATAAGATCTTTATTGGGCTAGCGATGCTGTCTAATCAACATTTGAAAAGATAAGGTGTCTTTTACATGTCATATTCATGTGCCTGTAGATAGACATGTATCAAATCAGTTCCATGGGATTACTCAGATTGCCAGTGTCATCAAATATCTCCTGTAAGAGTTTGCACTTTTGCAGGTACAGGTAAGAAACAAAACAAAATCACCATACATTCTCCAGAGACAATAGTTCTATTCTGGGATGCTTTCTCTCGAAACTAAACCCCTGTATTCCTCCCCCTTTCCCCCTTCCTGACACAACAAGCTGAGCTGCTGCAGTGCAGAATGTCAGTTTACTCATTTAGAACTTTCAATGCAGAAAATTCAGAGTGATGCAGTCAACCAGATAACGCAGCACTTACCTTAATTGAAAACCCTCGCTTTTGACAAAGCTAACAGGAGGAAGCACTGGCTCAAAATCAGCAGTTATTTGGAGGACAATCTTTAAGTTTTCAATCAGCACCCTCCAGGTAGAGATGCATCCTAGGCTGTCTTTTGCTGTTGACGTTGAACTCCTCACTGTCTAGAAAAAGGAGAGAGAAGGAAAGATAAGCTGGAATCCTCGGGAGGGAGCCGAGTAAGTGAAAGAGTACAAAAGCTCCATTGCTTAAAAGGGGGGTGTTTGACAAAACGTGCTCAGGTCTGAAAGATCTTGTGGCAGCTACGATAGGTTTCTGTCATCTCCCTCGAGCCGTGGGATGATCGTTGACCTGATTAACACACAGCACACTCCTTACATGTGGAGAAAGCACCGGGAGGATAGTTGGGTCGCCGGGGAGTCGCGAAAGGCACCGAGGCCACTTGGGAATGTCATCTCTTCCAGATTAATAGATCTGCTGTTGCAGCTGAGGTTGTAATTTGCAAGGTGGGCTCTGCACTGTGCAAAACCCTCTAATGATTTCAAAAAGCAAAACACATTCCTGCAACGCTGCCTTTTCCAAGGTGCATCAGCCTTCCGAACAGGTTATGGCTGATTAATTGAGCCGACGGATGAAGCCTATTTCATTATGGGATGCTCACAGTATGCAACGCTGAGGGGACTTCACATGCTCTCCTATATAAGCACAGAGACGGACACTCAGGTTCCAGCCGAACAGAAATGAAAGTGATTCCGGTGGGCAAATCTCCCAGATGGCAATTAACTATTGTTGGGTGGGAGGGAGGCAGGTTCCGCCTGGCACATTTGTCAGCGGGAGTAAGCCATTAAGCATGCAAAGTTATTTTTCCAGAAGAGAAATGCTCCTTTCAAAAAACAGGGTTATCAAGTTGGCAGAGAGCAACAGGAATGAGCAGTCAATTTCACTGAAATGCTTCAAAACAAGTCCCACTGCCACCCAAACCCCTCCTGTAGTTGACATTTGACTGATCATTTTTTTAAATGGGGAGGGTGTCAATGAACCAGTTAAACAGTAAGTATTTAAAATATCAGTTAATTAGATTATTTATTTGTACTAGGGATGGGAGAGGGTTTCATTTCATTCCACAATCTGGAGTGAATCTTTCCAGTCTGATTTCAACAGATTGTGCTGATATTGGAACACAGACGCATGGACTAGGCTACATGTCTGGCCAGAGCATGGTTTGTTCCAACTTACATTTCTACAAGTTCCTTTCTTTCCTTTAAACATCTGTTTCTAGCTGCAACAGCCACAAAGTACTATGCTAGTTGCCACACTTGTTGGGGGGAAAATTAAGTAACTTTCGAGTAAACTATGCAGCACAAAATTAAACTATGGTATTTGCTCCCATAGGAGGCAAAGACAGTCACCAACTTGGGTGGCTTTAAAAGAGGATTGGACAAAATAGGGGGGAATAGAGTGTTTCAGATACAGTTAATATTGTAGGAAGACTCCTAGTTTGCAGAGTACATGCAATGGATTTTGTGAAAACCTTCAATGGTGACCCTGGAATTCGGTACGGTGAACTAACTCACCTTTGGTGGCAAATTTTTGGGTACCATTAAAGGGCACCCAAAATGTCAGTTGTTTATAGAAAATGCAGGTTTGGCTTTTAAACCATAACTGTTCCATCCAAATTTCATCTACTGAAAAATCAGCAAGAAAGTACTGATAATGAATGAAGGTGTGAGCCAGCCAAAGTTAAACACTTTCAATGGTATCATAAACCACACTTTGATCTTTAGATGAAGGGTGGTGAAGAAGGTGAAGAAGAAGAAGAAGAAGAAGAAGAAGAAGAAGAAGAAGAAGAAGAAGAAGAAGACGACGACTTGCCTGATTAACATTCTATGGCCTTTTAAATGTGTTTGTGGGAGAGGTTTTCTTTTCTTTTCTTTGGTTTGGTTTGTTATGTATTTGCGTTCTTGTTTTGTAATTTTATGTTGTGAACTGCCTTGTGATCTTCAGATGAAGAGCAGTATACAAACTTAATTGAAGAAGAAGACGATTCACTTAACTAGTGTCAGAGCTGCTTCACGATCCTAGCTCACAGAGGATCACGCTAGCCAGCGGTCATTAAGTAAAAGTCTTTATTGAATTACAGTTTCCATTCTCACGCTGCTGTCTGCAACTCTACGTCTACTAGCTAGATCGGCGAGGCTCCGTCTGAGTCTCCGCCCCGTGCGCACCAACTTAATATCCTAGCCTTGCTCCACCTTTTCCTCCTGACTGTCCTCCTCTGGGTCCCTCTACCCCCCGGGGCTTCTTCCTTCCGGGATTCTTCTGACGCTGACCCGGACCCTTCTGCCTCCTTGCGCCGGGCTTTAGGACCCGGCTCCCTTTCGGGGCTGCTCACTGCGCCGCCTTCCTCTGCATTTGAACTTGGCGCGCGCGCCCAACCTTCCACTTTCCTCTTAACCGTTTCCTCGCTCCCCGATGGAGGTGTGGCCACTCCTGACTCCTGCCCTCCCTCCTGTGGTGAGCTGCCAGCGCTTCCCTCCTGGCTCCTTTCCTCTTCCCTGCTTCCTGGCGGTGACGCTGGTCCCGATTTCCAGCTGCTCCCCCCTGAGTCTCCTCTGGCTCTATCTTCCTGGGGTGCCTCCCTAGACTCCCCCCTTGCCCTGGCCACTGGTGCTCCTTTCTGTGAATCCTCTGATTCACTGGAAAGACTGGGAGATCTCGGGTCGTCGTCATCACTCATCCTTTCCTCTGTCTCCTCCCCTTCGCTCTCTGTTTCCTCCCTTGCCCGTGCCTCTGCACCTAAACCCCTGACATCCATCCCCCCCTCGAAGCCCCCCAGTCCCCCCTCCCCTCCTTCCGGTGCCGGAGCTGGGGGCTGCTGTTGCAAAGGGACGAACGTCGGATATCGGTCGCTTCCCGTGGCAGGCCTCCAGCGGAACTCTTCCAGGTCTTCCTCTCTGCTCTCGTTGACGACAGTCACCTCCTCTTCCATCTCTGTGCCGCCGTGCTCGAAACCAGGGTCGTCCCCGAAAATGTCCATGTCCGTCTCTCCCGCACTTCCTCCAGGCGGCGTTGCTCTGCCGGAACAGTCCAGCCACTTCCTGCGGAACTGCTCCTCCGGCCTATCGTCCCACCAATACGAGGGTTCTGAGACCGATCCCGAGGGTGACCCCTCCGGGGAACGGACGTCTCGTGTTGGTTCCTCGTCCGAGTCGAACCCCCTGAACGTGCTGTCCGAAAGCGTGGGCGTGAAAAGCCAGTCGTCGAAAAAGTCTGCTGGCATAGGTCTATGTGGGAAGAGGGCATGAAACTCGTCTTTGAGCAGAGGTTCGTCTAAAGCGTAGCCCGGCACCCAGCTGTTCGCACTGGCCGGGGTGCCCTCCCTGGCGAGAAAGTATTCTACTCCCTCTTCCCCCCATCTGGAGTCCAAAATCTCCGTGACTTCGTTGATGCGCTCCTCCTGTGCCACTCCCGCGTGCCCCGTTCCTTCTCTGAGCGGACTCGGCGCCGTTCCGGGTTCCTGGAACCTGTGCGGTGCCTTGTAGGGAGTGAGCACCGATCTGTGGAACACCGGATGCATTCTGGAACCCTCCGGAAGCGCCAGCCTGAAAGCCACCGGGTTGACCTGCTCTTCGACTTGGTAGGGCCCCAGTTGTTTATGCCCTAGTTTCTTCTTGGCCAACGACCTGGCCGGCACTGCGTGGGCTGCTAACCAGACCCAGTCTCCCACATGGATCTCTTCGCCAACCCTTCTGTGTTTGTCCGCTTGTACCTTGTATGCGTGTTTAGCCAGCTCCAGGTGGCGCCGCAGCTGATCGTGGACTTCCTGCAGCTCCGACGCGAACGCATCTGCTGACTGCGGCTCCCCTTCTCCCCTGCATTCCAGTCCCGGAAAGGTTCTAGGGTGCCGCCCGTTGTTGGCGAAGAACGGCGTGACGCCCGTGGATACGTGCTTCGTGTTGTTGTAGGCAAACTCTGCAAGCGGCAGGTAATCTACCCACGTCGCAGGCTGTTGATTTGCATAACATCTCAGGTACTGCTGCATGATGGCATTGGCTCGCTCCGCTTGCCCGTTGGTCTGCGGGTGTCTCGCCGACGCCAGGTTGATCTTGACGTTTAGGAAGCCCATCAGTTTCTGCCAGAAATTCGAGATGAACTGCCGCCCCCGGTCGGACAGAATAGACCGTGGCAGACCGTGAACCTTGAACACGTGGTCTATGAACAGTTTGGCGGTTTGCTCCGCCGTGGCCACCTTAGCACACGGAATGAAATGCGCCATCTTGGAGAACAGGTCCACCACCACCAACACTGCCGTCTTGCCCCTTGAGCTGGGCAGATCCGTGACAAAGTCCAGAGCCACCCTTTCCCAAGGTTCGACCGGAGTTTGCAGCGGCTCCAACAGTCCAGCCGGCGGTTTGTGCACCGGCTTTGCCCTCTGGCAGGTGTCACACCTCGCTACGTAGTCTGCGACCTCCCCTCTCATTCCAGGCCACCAGAAATCCCTGGCTACTAATTCCACCGTCTTCTCCTTGCCAAAGTGCCCGGCCGTGGGTGCGTCGTGCAGCTGCTGTAGCACCTTGGCTCGAAGTTCGTCACCCGGCACGTAGATGGCCCCTTTACGGATGAGCAAGCCATCTCGTAGCTGGAAACCGTCGGCCGCTGCCTTGCCCTCTCGCACCTCTGCCATCTTCGTTCGTGCGAAGGAGTCCCCCTGCAACGCTCGCCGCACCGCCTCTAGGTCCACGGTCGCCGCGGCGCACGCCCACACTGTCGGTGCAAAGATGTGCATGGCGGCCGCTGGTGTTGCGTCCTCCAGATACTGTGGCTTGCGGGAGAGAGCGTCTGCCATGATGTTGGTGTCCCCCGGGACATACTCTATTCGGAAGTCGAAGTCCGCAAAGAACTCAGCCCAACGTATCTGCCTCTGGTTCAGGAACTGTGCCGTGCGCCAGTGTTCCAGATTCTTGTGGTCCGTGCAAACCTGCACCGTGTGCTTGGCGCCGATCAGAAAGTGCCTCCACGCCTTGAACGCTGCATGAATGGCCAGCAACTCCCTGTCCCATATGGTGTAGTTCTGCTCGGACTTGCTGAGCTTCCTGGAGTAAAACGCTCCCGGCCGCCACACGCCCTGCGGGTCCTTCTGCAGCAGGACCGCCCCCACTGCTCTGTCCGAAGCGTCTGTCTCCACCCTCATCGGCATGCTGGGGTTGACGTGAAGCAGCTGCTCTTCCGACGCGAAGAGACGCTTGAGGGCCTGAAAGGACTGCTCCGCCTGCTCTGTCCAGATGAACTTCTTCTTCTTGGAGCTAAGGGTGTCAGTGATGGCCGCCGTCTGCATCGCGAAGCCCTTGATAAACTTGCGATAGAAGTTCGCAAAGCCGACAAACCGTTGGACCTCCTTCCGGTTGCGTGGGCTCTTCCAATCCAACACCGCTCGAACCTTGGCGCTGTCCATGGCGAGCCCCTTGGCAGACAGCTTGTAGCCCAGGAAATCCACCTCCGGCACGTCAAATTGGCACTTCTCCAGCTTGGCGTAGAGCCTATGTTGCTTTAGCCTGCCCAGCACTTCCTTGACGTGCTTGTCATGTTCTTGCTGCGACTCCGAAAAGATCAGGATGTCATCCAAGAAACAGACGCACGTCTTGTAGAGAAGTCCCGCCAACACGTGATGCATAAATGCTTGAAAAACGTGAGCGCCATTTTGCAGTCCAAAAGGCATAACTCTGTATTCGTAGGTACCCAGTGGCGTGAACATGGCTGTCTTCCACTCATCACCTTCCCGCATGCGAATGAGGTTGTACGCCCCCCGCAGGTCCAACTTGGTGAACACCTTTCCCTTCCGTACCTTCGCCAGGAGGTCGTCGATGCGGGGCATGGGGAAGTCCGACGGCTTGGTCACACTGTTCAAAATCCTGTAATCCACTACGAGTCTTTTTTGGGGCGTGTCTCGCTTCTTAACAAAGAATACAGGACTGCCCCCCACTGCCTTAGACTCCCGGATGAAACCGCGCTCCAAATTATGATCGATGAAGTCTTTGAGTTCCTGCAGTTCGTCCTCAGACATGGAATACAGCTTCCCTTTAGGCAGCGCCGCCCCCGGCAGCAGGTCAATTTTGCAGTCATATGGTCTGTGAGGGGGTAGCCTGTCCGCCTCCTTCTCGCAGAAAACTTCCAGAAATTCTGCGTACTTGTGGGGAATCGCTTGCAGCGTGCCTAGCAGCAGCTGTGACTCCTCTTCCTCTCCTTCCTGCCTGGGTACGATGCAGTGTTCAGCACAAAAGGAAGAGCCGAAGACCAGCTGCCTCTGGAACCAAGCCATCGTTGGGCTGTGCTTGTCTAGCCAACTCATACCCAATACAATGGGCGTGTCAGACAGTTGAGTGACGTTGAAGCTGATGACTTCCCTGTGATTCCCAAGTCGCATCACCATTGGTGGCGTCTGCTTCACCACTTGCCCCCCTAGCAGCTCCCTGCCATCCACCGTGACAACCTGCAGGGGCAGTGTGGCCGGCAGCAACTGCACAGCGTGCCTGTCGACAAATTCCTGCCCTATAAAGTCCGCGTTGCTGCCGGAGTCGATGGTGATTGGCACGTCCATGGTGATTCCATTGGGCAGCTGGAGAGATGCTGTGAGCCTCACTACTGGTTTGGGCGGGAGGGGGTTCACTGGCTGCAAAATTTCTGGGGACTGCGTCACTAACACGTCTGGCTGGGCCCCAGTGCCTCTTCCTCCAGCCAGACATCGTCGTTTCCCTGCTGTGGTCCTCCCTGCTGCGTTGCTGCAGTCACCATTGCTGAGGCTGCAGTAAGCTTGTGGGGCCTCTGGGGACACTCTTTCGCCATATGCCCGGGCTGCTCACAGACGTAACACTTCCTGGTCCCTCTAGGAGGCTTCGCCTTCACTGCTGCCGGTGCTAGGGCTCTGGTTGCTGACTGAGCCCTTGCACCTCCAACCTCCATAGGTCCGGCTCCTCCTCCTGGCGGAGGCGTGGATTGCGTTCGCGCTGCTTCTCTGGGAAAGAAGGAGGGGCCCCCGGCTGGTTCGCGCCCTCCACGTCCTTCGTCCTTGCTCCACGGACGTCCTTCCAGCCTCACCCCCACGGCCAGTGCCCTCTGAACGACCTCCTGGGTGGTTCGGGGTCTCTCCCCCCTCGCTATCTCATCTTTAATCGAGTTGTGCAGTCCCTCCCAAAAGAGGTCTCTTACAGGAGCCGAATCTCTGTCCCATTCCAGGGCGCTGACCAAGGCGAAAAAGCGTGCATGATACTGTCTGACGCTGGCCCTCCCTTGTCTCAGCCCATGCACCTCCTTCCGTGCAAGATCAATGTCAATACTTGATAAGAAACACCCATCCATCGCTTTAATAAAGGCATCCGCATTCTGGAGCGCCGGATCGTTATCTCTCCATAAATTGCGCACCCATGCTTTCGCCTCCCCATGCAGATGGGACATGATGAACCCCACTCTCTCCTGTTCATCTCTAAAGTCTTTATGCAACAGTTGCAGTGCGCACAGTACGTCGGCTCTAAAGTTGGGATACTGTTGCAGGTTCCCATCGAAGTGAGAGAGCAGCCCGCCTGTCCGTCTCGCCAACCCAATTCCCTCCTGCCGGGGTGGTTGCTTTGCCAGTACGTCTAACCTGACCTGGAGATCCCTGCAGGCGGCAGCTGCCTCGTCCTCTCTCTTCCTGGATGCGAGAACCTCGGCGTTCAGTTGTGCCACTGCTTTTCTGAGGTCCTCTATCTGCTGCTCAGCCGTCATGTCTCTTGCCGTTCGTGAGCTCGCTAGTGGGCGCCTGTTTCTCTCCCCTCCTCGAGGCTGCAGATGCCCACAATGTAGAGACGGAGCCTACTGTCAGAGCTGCTTCACGATCCTAGCTCACAGAGGATCACGCTAGCCAGCGGTCATTAAGTAAAAGTCTTTATTGAATTACAGTTTCCATTCTCACGCTGCTGTCTGCAACTCTACGTCTACTAGCTAGATCGGCGAGGCTCCGTCTGAGTCTCCGCCCCGTGCGCACCAACTTAATATCCTAGCCTTGCTCCACCTTTTCCTCCTGACTGTCCTCCTCTGGGTCCCTCTACCCCCCGGGGCTTCTTCCTTCCGGGATTCTTCTGACGCTGACCCGGACCCTTCTGCCTCCTTGCGCCGGGCTTTAGGACCCGGCTCCCTTTCGGGGCTGCTCACTGCGCCGCCTTCCTCTGCATTTGAACTTGGCGCGCGCGCCCAACCTTCCACTTTCCTCTTAACCGTTTCCTCGCTCCCCGATGGAGGTGTGGCCACTCCTGACTCCTGCCCTCCCTCCTGTGGTGAGCTGCCAGCGCTTCCCTCCTGGCTCCTTTCCTCTTCCCTGCTTCCTGGCGGTGACGCTGGTCCCGATTTCCAGCTGCTCCCCCCTGAGTCTCCTCTGGCTCTATCTTCCTGGGGTGCCTCCCTAGACTCCCCCCTTGCCCTGGCCACTGGTGCTCCTTTCTGTGAATCCTCTGATTCACTGGAAAGACTGGGAGATCTCGGGTCGTCGTCATCACTCATCCTTTCCTCTGTCTCCTCCCCTTCGCTCTCTGTTTCCTCCCTTGCCCGTGCCTCTGCACCTAAACCCCTGACAACTAGTATAAAAGAAAATTCAGCATGTGCTTAAGTTTAGGAAAATAATCCTGCCACACATCCATAACTAGCAAATGATTTATTGTCCCAGTGACCATTGCAATTATTTTACTTATAGCATTGCATGTTGCTTCAGTGCATGAGATGACAGTGACCGTGATGTGACAGGCCTGTCACTGAAGTCTCCATCATGTGTCCAGTGTCTCAGAGGATCCATGCTAATCACATTACTTGTATCTGCGGCTGTCGTCTGAACTTCCTCATACGCATTGCTGGTTGATGGCCAATGGGACAAGTGAGGCAAAAGGCAGGGGGGCCAACAGTAAGGGGAGCTAGAGTCAAGGATAGGTGGAGTCCACGCTCCTCCCTCCTGAAGATGAGGGTGGAGGATTCCAACATGCAATGCCACCCCTTCCCTTGGACTCATAGGTGGGGGCTGGTTGAGGGCAGACCAAGGTTTGTGGGGCCAGCCTCCATATAATGAAAGCACGCATGAGTTTGTGGAGTACTCATGGCCACTTCACTCATCCCAGCAATGGTGTATAATGCACAACTCATGCTAGCTGCATGCATGATGCACAGCCCTATCTATGTGCCAATAGACACACATAAGACTCTTCTGCACAAGGAGGAATTCTTCTCCTTCTTCTTCTTCTTCTTCTTCTTCTTCTTCTTCTTCTTCTTCTTCTTCCCTTCATTTGAGGATCACAGGACTATTCACAACATAAAAATACAGTAGTCTCCCTGGGAAGAGCATTCCACAAACAGGGAATTCTCCACACATCTTTCAACATATGCGTGGATTGTCAGTTCTAGCAGAATCACATTACTGAGATGTTTATTTGATCAAATTTCAACCTCAATGTGACTTTTAGCCATTGCCACAGCACAGCACATTGCCACTGGTCCCATCAACTCCTGGCAAATGGAAGGGGATGAAATGGAGGCAGTGAGAGATTTTACTTTCTTGGGCTCCGTGATCACTGCAGATGGTGACAGCAGTCATGAAATTAAAAGACGCCTGCTTCTTGGGAGAAAAGAAATGACAAACCTAGACAGCATCTTAAAAAGCAGAGACATCACCTTGCCGACAAAGGTCTGTATAGTTAAAGCTATGGTTTTCCCAATAGTGATGTATGGAAGTGAGAGCTGGACCATAAAGAAGGTTGATCGCTGAAGAATTGATGCTTTTGAATTCTGGTGCTGGAGGAGACTCTTGAGAGTCCCATGGACTGCAAGAAGATCAAACCTCTCCATTCTTAAGGAAATCAACCCTGAGTGCTCACTGGAAGGACAGATCCTGAAGCTGAGGGTCCAATACTTTGGCCACTTCGCGAGAAGAGAAGACTCCCTGGAAAAGACCCTGATGTTGGGAAAGATGGAGAGCACAAGGAGAAGGGAATGAGAGAGGACGAGCTGGTTGGACAGTGTTCTCGAAGCTACCAGCATGAGTTTGACCAAACTGCGGGAGGCAGTGGAAGGCAGGAGTGCCTGGCGTGCTCTGGTCCGTGGGGTCACGAAGAGTCAGACACGACTAAACAACTAAACAACAACAACACAGCACAGAGATGCAGGGTAGATATCCTGATTCAGGCAACATGGAAATCCAGCACCACAAAATTTGTGGTGGACTCAGTGGGTAATGGGAATTGCTGCATGCTGACTCTTAAGGGCAGGTTGGGGACAGGAGATATACTTCTATTACCTTCCCAAAATGTAGGCAGACTTTAAACTTTTAAATTTAATGCTTTAGAGTAGGTGGAGGAATTGCAGCCTTCAAGTCACTGAATATCATGTTGCCTACCCATCCTATTGCTAGTGAAGCTCCTAAGGTTGCCAATTAACCGGTGGGAAGTATAGCTTGGCTTAAAAAAAAGGGGGGGAGAGATCCTTTTGTTTTGGGACCAGTTGCCATTAAAAAGTCCCCATGTTTGTTTTACTTAGCCATTTTTTACACCACCTCTCTATGCAATAAAAGCCCTCTCAATAAGTTTACATAAAAGACCATGGAAAAATTGAGAAGATAAAATACAATTCACTTTAGCAGTGTAAAAAAATTCACCAAATGAGCAATAAGTAGCAGTAACAGTTAAATTAACAGAATTATGCATGTGCAAAATAAAGAAGAGATCTTGAACGTAACAACAACAATTAGAACATATGCAAGAAACAAAATCTAGAGCATGGACAATAACAGCAATGTCGTACATATAAATGATTGGTGAATCGTTGGCTTCTGAGCCAGAATTGACCCACCAAGTCTTTTAAGTGTCTGCCAGCCTCCATACCATTTTTTCTCAGTGACACTGGCGGTGGTGTTGCTCTGGGTGATGGGTGGCAGGGAATGAATTCCTTCTGCACAGACTCTAGTAGAGTCAGGATCAGATTGCTTAGATGTGACCAAATGGGTCTTCTTCAGAGCAACGTTAGTGGCTATTAGGTGAGCCCAAAACGTTTCTGAAAGCTACAGCCTGTTACAGTACAGGGGGATCCCTGTACAGTGCAGAACTGCTTGTTCATTTCCGCAAGTGCTTTGTAGCCCCCTGCTTTAGAACAAGTTCTGGCCACTGCAGAAAATCCATAAAAATAACACTAATATGAAGAAGGCTCCATTTGGTTAAGGTTGCATGTGATCGTGTGCTATGTATGCCATTGCTATTATGGGAGGTTGGAAAAGGCAGAAGATTGAGAAAACAACTGCAGCTCTGTCCACTCTGGGATTTGTCCACACCCACCACTGACATGTGACTCCCAACAGGTTTCCGCTGAGGCAGTGTGGTTCTTGGGCCCAAAAAAAAGGTAGTTGAGGTCCCAGTCACGGTGCCACCCACCCCAGTAAGTGACCAGAGTGAGGTTTGATAGAGCAAACTCAGACACACAATGAATTGGATTAAAAATGGCTACAACTTGATTACAGGTGTAGGTGGAATTTTGGCTTAGGCATTGGGTGTATATCTGTTCCAGCCTCCTGGCAGAGGACTGAAACATTTTCACAGTCATGCCAAGGATTACGGCTTCCCCAAGCCCCTGATCTACTGAGGTGGCTGTCCAAAGACTGCTGCTAGAAGCTCTATAGCCCATCTGCCTCACACTTAGTTTCTGCACAAAGACTTCCACTGAGACCCTTCTAAGAGAGTACCCTGATTATGCTGCTGGTTCAGTCTATGGGTGATGCACCACTTCACCCAAAGACTGAAAACTAGGATGCTTTAACGGGCCAAAGTTGTGATGTTTTGCTATGAGGAAAGCAAAAACCCCAGACCAGCCAATTTATCTACAGGCAAATTCCTTTCTGGCAAGTCCCACTGGGATTAGAAGCTTTGGATAAAGTGGACCTCCAGCTCAGCCGGCTGATTCCTGGCTCATGCAGGCTCATTTGGCATTAATTCCAAATTCCAGCTCAGTGGAAGATACACTGGTGTACGTTACTCATTTTAACTCAGCCGGGGCTCAGCCAAAGTTGGTGTAAGACCCAAAAATAGGGGGTGGCAGAGGCAGGGCCAGCTTTAGGCTGGACCATATGCCCATTTAGCTTGATCACATGACATGGCAACCAGCCAAATATTACTATTTTGAAGGCTTGCTTTCATTCTTCCAAGGCTGACAAAACAACAGCCCCACTGCTGAATGGAGTATGGATCCGGTGTATTTTTGTGTCGGCTTAACTTACAGCAGTTTCCTTTATGTAGCTGCTTATTCATAGGGTTGCTCCTGAAGTAAGTTCATGACATTAACATTTGCTTCAGTCTTTCTTATGTTTTGTGACTGTCCGCCCTCCTAAATGCAACGCTTCCTCCAAGTTAAAAACAAACATGAACCCCCCCCACCAAAAACAACAACAACAACAACCAAGCAAAACACTCCCACTGTGTTCAAGACATTCCTGTACTATGGATGACTAAGTCAAGAAATAAGCCTGACAAAATGAGTTACTGAAATGAACTACTGGGAATGTAATTGAAGACTTACAGTATGATTACAGCCCCCCCCCCCCCGCAAAAAAAAGTATTTGTAAATCAGAATGTTTATGACAAATACGTTTCTGGTTATTGAGAAGGCTACAAATACTCCAAGTAAATAAAAGAAGAGATTGGACTGATATATTTAAAAATATTATTAGATTTTCAGCCCTGTCCTGATACTGTCCCTACCCATTCTTCCTGTTACCTGGTTTCTACTATTGCTGCACCACACGTTTGTGAAGTTCAGCTGTCAGTGTGAAAAGTGACATTTGAAAGGGTGCAAAAAGGTCCATCAAAAAAAGTCCTACCTTCCTCTCTTTCAAGATCCTTTTCACACCTGTTTTTTTGCCATGCCTCACTTCACCTGCTGCTGCTTCAGCACCATTTTTGACTTGAAAGGACATTGACTATATTCTTATTTTCAGCTCTATTGTTGTGAGCTGAAATGCATGCTAATGCACATTAAAGGTCTCTTCCTTAAATGAGCAAACAAGACACCTTGCTGTGTGGTGATTTTTTTTAAGCTTGATGTTCAGGAGCAACTCTGGGACAAAAAGATGTTCGATAAGTCTATTGCTATACTCCAATGAGAATTAAGGGCTGCATGGAAGGCTAGTCCCTACTCCGAGTTGACCCACTGAAATTATGAATTTGTACATTTAACTTAGGTCCACTAAATTCAAGCGTTTTCCTCTGAGCAAATTCAGCATGCTGATGTAATAATTAATGCAATGCAGGTCTTCCAATGACTTGTGATGGCCCACATTAATCAGGAGATCATGTTCTACAACATATGTCAATACAGATAACCTTTGTTCAATTCCCAAAGGGCTTCCCTGCTTTTTCTGAAGCACTTTAGCTCTCTTGGGAATTCAGAGTACTTCCCAATGCCTTATCCTGATGTGTCTGAAGGGCACAACACCAGTGCTGAAACATTTCTCCTGATGCTTTTGCATAACGTTTAGGCACTGGTTTTAATGTACAAAGTCTTAAATAATTTAAGCATGCATGCAACATGGCTCTTATCAAGAGAACCAGCACTTGCTCCATCACCAACTCAAGTGCAGGTACTACATCACATGTGAAATAACCCTTTAGGTCTTACTTGCCCAGATAGTCCCAAGGTCAGGACTTGGGCATGTGTGGTCCTCTAGAAGCTGCAAGACAGCATCAGAACCTAAGCAGAGCCTGATGAATCAGGGGAGTAGCCCATCTAGGTCCAGCATCCTGTTCACAAATATGTGCACTTTATCCTGGTAAACTGAATCAACCAACATGATGCTCGAACCATATATTCAGGGGCCCTTTGTTGGAGGTTTGGGAGAGATATAAGGAGATGTTAGAACCCAGAACACCCCAATGGTTATCGCCGTTAGAGGTAATGGCCATCAAAAAGATTAATATGGGAACCAAATGGGCAACCTACGAACAATTGCTTATGAAGGAGGAAGGAAAATGGAAAATGAGGCCGTACGATCAGGTTAAATCTCAAGTATATGATTGGCTACACTACCATCAAATAAATGATATGTTTAGGAAAGATGTAAAAGACAAAGGCTATGCCGACAAAAACTCTAGATTCCAAACTGAGATCCTGGGGAGCAACATAAAAATATTATCCAAACTGTACAAGTACTTACTGGACTGGAACTTAGCGGACGAAGAGGTTAAGGTGGTAATGACTCACTGGGCTAGAGATCTTGGCCGTAATATCTATTATGAAGAGTGGGAAAAACTCTGGAAACAACACTTAAAATTTACGGCCTGTGTGTCACTTAAGGAGAACCTAATGAAAATGTTTTATCGCTGGTACCTGACTCCGGTTAAGTTAGCCAAAATGTATGGATCCTGCAATAAATGCTGGAAATGTAAAGTAAGGGAAGGTACCTTCTACCATATGTGGTGGGAATGCCCAAAGGTTACAGGGTTCTGGGAGAGTATATATGACGAAATGAAAAAAATGTTAAGATACACCTTTAACAAAAGACCAGAGGCGTTCTTGCTAGGCTTGGTAGGAAAGGAAATTAAGAAGAAAGACTATAAATTGTTCCAGTACGCAACAACGGCAGCAAGGGTCCTAATAGCAAAAAATTGGAAGCAGGAGAGTATTCCAACAACGGAAGAATGGAGAAGCAAATTGTTGGAATATGTGGAGATGGACAGGATGACATGTAAAATTAGATATACAAAAGATCAGAGGTTTGTTGAAAATTGGGAAAGTCTTACGAAATATCTGGAAAGCTTAATTGATGAACAGATAACACTAGTAGGTTTCCAAGAAGCTCTGTAAGAGGTAAAGGGTAAAGCCAAAAGAAAATGGATGGATGAGAGTGACTCATGGCTCTACAAATATGGAAATGCGGACTTATTGTTAATGTTATTTTGGACGATTCGTGGAATGACTGAAGGAAGTCAACTTCTTTTCTATAAGTGTACAGATATGAGTTTCGATTAAGTTTGTTATGTATTTTGACTTTTGAAAATTAATAAAAAATTATGCATGAAAAAAACAACAACAACATGATGCTCATTGATCATTTGGCATTGATAACCAAGGTTAAGGATCACCCTATGGCTTACATCAAATCAGGGCGTTGGAGGTAACCACAATTTTGGGAGTGCTATTGCCTATCAGCCCCTGTCTGGGTATCCAGACAGAAGCACCTCCCCATGGATCCCTTTAAAGGGATACCCTTATTCCTTGGAGTGGGAGGTGGGCTCAATACCACCACCCCTGTCCAACTAGACTGATCAAATGCCTTATCTACCATTAAGTTGTAACAATTGCTGTGAGGGATGGGGAAAACCCCAGACAGCTCCAATTCACCTGAAAGCAAATTCCTCCCTGGCCCTGAATATGGCAACCAAAGACTTCCATAGCAAGGTTTTACACAGGGCCTGCCTGCTTGCCCTCCGGCAGTCCTTAGAACATAAAGGGTAGCTGTTATATATTCAGTGGTCTGCGTTTGCCTGAGCTTGAGTCTAGATTAAGGATTCTGAGCCCCTGTGTTCTGATTCGATACATGGTATCCAATCACAGAACTTTTCAGGATTTGAGCCTCTGCCATTGGCCCTTAAACTCTGAGTCATGATTCGTAGCTTGGAAGTTTAGACAACCAATCACGCTGAAAGTGGGAGTGGCCCAGGCCTTCAGAAATGTATATAAGCAGTTGCTTTGCCTCTGGTGTCCAGTTCTGTTAGTTCAATAAAAGTTCATCTTGTTATCACTGTGTCTTGCCTTGTGTGAACCCACCTACCCACCTACACCTCAGTAGTGAAGGCTGAGACCTGGGTGCACCTGGTTCTTATAACCAGGGAACAGACGAGAAGGAAAATATTTTTCCTCTGGTCCACTCCCCAAACTGCACCCCCTATCACACCCACAATTGGCTGCAATTGTGGACAATTCCCAGCAGGCAGCACAGCCTATGGAGGAGAAAAAGTGGTGCCTCCCCTATCTGAACCAAAGCCAGATGACTGCCTTGAACCATTGTGGCCATGCCAGACCCCAACCGCAGCTCCCCTCCAGCTGGTGGTAAGCAGACCTTGGCAAAGGCTGGAGTAGAAAATGCCAGTCTAGACAAACCAATGGCCTGACTCAGTACAAAGGTGCTTTATATATTCTCTATGTGCGCTGCAAGTTAGTTTCCATTTAGTAGTTATGTTTTACTGATTCTGAAGCAGAGGCAAATGAAGAAAAAAGGAAGAAAGAAAAGATAAAAAGAGGTTAAGAGTCTTCCTTGAGGCTAAAAGGGGAGCGGTAAAGGAAAACAGGCATATTACAAGAGAGCAATGCAAGCAGATGGGACAATTATGGAGATGCCGCAGAATATAATGACGCAGCGCTGGTGAAGAATTTAACACAATCATCGTAAAACAGGTACTGTCAGCAGTGCATTACCAAAAAATTGATCCTGAAAAACATAATGCATTGATTTTGTTTAAAGTGCACTTTTGCAATGTTTTCTACATTCGTCTTCGTCCTTAAACAAAAATAATAATCTATGCAAACAAATCTGATATCAGGAAGCTTGACATTTTCTTATAATGTATTTTCCCCCCTATCCTATTTTCAACTGAAGGCCTCTCAACTTAAGGTTCGATAAACTGCATGGGAAAGAAAAAAAGAATGTTTCCTTCCCCCGGCATCATTAATTGCAAAACATAATGGGGATTTCATCCCCCACCCCATTTCAAGAAGCGGATTCCTACAAAAGCACTAAAGCCCTCATAGACTCTTCTCAGCCAACAGAAACATTCCCATCTACATCAGTGAGTTTTTCAGTGCGTGACAACCTCAATATCTAGCTGTGAAAAAGGAAATATCCCACCAATAAATCATCTGTACTTCTTTTGTAGAGAGAGAGGGCGAGTCACAACTTGCTACCCTTTTATATAATTAAAGGCTGGTTCGTGCCAGCACCAGCACTTATTCCCTCTGCATGACTGTGCACTCGTGCATGCAGCCCCCTGAACGGACTTTAAGTTGAGGTCCTTACACATGGGAAGCGTCTTCCCAGCATGCCAGCAATCTGAAAGGGGGCAGCGACAATTGTGGTTTGTGGGCGTCCCCTCATGAACAGACTACAACAGACTCCTATTAGTGATATATTGAACCACTCAAATCAAATTTGCGCCACTAATTATGAAGAGGGGAGTGAGGTTGGATCTCCTGTGTTTTTCACACACAAGTAGGCTTGCAATGTTTTGAAATATTCAGTTTTTCAGCGCTGCTTGGAAACTGGAGGGCAGTGACATGTCACCTCAAAACAGCACTGTGCATCATGTTTGTAGTGCATCATGAGTCCTGCTGCTCTGGCTCATATGACTGGCTGTCAGAATGCAAAAGAGGCTTCAGTAGCCTCACATGTTGACAGAGGCCAGGCAGCAAAAAGGTGGCTATTCCAATGGGGCATATCTTCCAATCCCTACTCCTCCCAATGTGGAATTGGAATCTGATGCTGATTTGTGACCACATTGGATTCCTGGGAGAACTAAATATATATATATATCAGTGGGGGCAGGCAGTAGGGCTTGTTGGTTCAAATATTGAGATTGGATTCTTTTTCGTCATGTTTTTTATCTTATATACATTAATGTTGGATAAAAAAGACATTTGAAGTTTTGCATTTCTCTTAATAAATTCTAGTAAAATTTATTAAGAAATTAAATAAAACAAATATTGAGATTGGAAACACAGACATACACAATGTGGGAGGGTGATCTAAAATGGGTTGGAATGCAGCTATCAAGAAGGAAGGGCAGTTTTTACAGAGACCAAGTAAGAGGTTAAAGCAAGATCTGAGTGTGTATTATGGCTGCCAACCTCACCTGCCTGGTCTCCTGAATGCTGACTCTGCTGGTGCAGAAGTGGGTCATCAGCTCCAAAAACATGTTGTGTTATCAATTATGAATGGAGCAAGAGCTCCAGAATAAGAGGGCTAACTTGTAATGAAGAAAGTGCCCAGCTCATGAGTATTATGAGCCATGAAAATACAGATTGTGATATTCACCAACTTTTGTCAGCACCATTCCAGTAAAGTTTATCCACCTAGTCATGTACCTACAGATCATAAGCACACTGAGAAAATAAGTTGTTGTGGGCCACAGTACCATTAAACCCTGTGGAGGCCCCTAGGCAGTCAAAAACTTGGGGGGAGGGCAACCCTCATGCAAATGCTCTAGTGCAGCGGTTCTCAACCTGTGGGTCCCCAGATGTTGTTGGACTACAACTCCCATTATCCCTGAGCTTTGGCCTTGCTAGCTAGGGGTGATGGGAGTTGTAGTTCAACAACATCTGGGGACCCACAGGTTGAGAAAGGCTGCTCTAGTGGGATAACATTGAACTAAGAAACCTGGATTGTAATTTTCTTCCAAGATCAAATCAGTATTATTTTGATCCGTTGACACAGGGCCCCTAAAAGGCATGGGGCCTATAAGCCAGTGCCTACTCTGCCTGTTTGGTAATCTGGCACAGGTAGATGATCATAAAGTGATTAGGCCACCTAAATAATTTTTCCACCCTCAATGCTAGCTTTTATTTAAACTGAAAGAGTACTTTCTGATCTATATCTATAAGGATGTTTTCCCACCAACCAGAGATGTTGCTTCTCTATCAAAGGCTGCTCAATTTCCCCCAGTTTCTGGTCAGGAACCTCCGAATGGGCTTCAAATGTTGGTTGGACTGTCTCTGGATTTCACCTGAGGAACAGCAGCAGGTGTGTGGATGCACACACACACACACACACACACACACACACACACACACCCTTATCATTTTGGACAGTTTGGGCTTCTCTTCCAACTCTTCTAAATGTTTTATCAGAGCAGGAAGCCCCAAGTACACTTCAAATTCTCCTTTGGGAAAATGCTGGAGGCAGCAATGGTGCTCTGCTCTCCACTGAAGTGAAGAGGCAACCTGCTGTATGCACCAGTACACCATATTTTATAGAGGAGTGGCAGTGTATTTTATGGAGGAGAGGCAATCTAGTTTGTTAAGAATATTCCCAAACTCGGATCCACGGGAGACTCTGGGTCATTTCTCTAAGGTTGTCTATCTGAAAGTTTTTATGTGTTTAGATGCCTATCGCATTTTTAAACTTAAAATCCATTGTTGTATATTGTTTTAAATGTTTGTTTTGCTATTGGGATTGTAGTGCCATTTGTGTTTTGCAAGCTGGTCTCTGACCGTAATAAATTTCATGTTCATGTGAGTGGCAGTGTTAATCTGCTGCAGTGAAAGAAAGAAAGAAAGAAAGAAAGAAAGAAAGAAAGAAAGAAAGAAAGAAAGAAAGAAGTCTTGTAACATCTAAAAAGACTATTGCTGCATGTTACAGATAGGTAGCCGTGTTGGTCTGCCATAGTCAAAATAAAAAAAAATTCCTTCCAGTAGCACCTTAAAGACCAACTAAGTTAGTTCTTGGCATGAGCTTTCGTGTGCATGCACACTTCTTCAGATACACAGATATTGCTGCATGATTTCATTGTGTCGCAAATGTCAGCTGAGTAGCATACGTTGCCGGCGCCTGGCTCAGCAAGCTGCTGACACCATCAGAGTATACACACCCCAACCAGAGCCAAGTGGCTCCATGCTGCGTTGCCTGCCTACCCATGTAGGGGGGAACCCAGCCAACACAGCCCTTGAAGGGCGAATTTCCTGACACCCATAGAGAGGAGCACTGGGCTGTGCTGGGATCACCTCTTGTGTGCCTCCCTCCATTTTCTGCCGCCTGTGGTGGGGCGGGGATCCCCACGGAAGCCGGTGCCTGCGTTGGGATACCTGGTTGTACCCTCTCCAGATTTTGCGCCTGGGGTCATGGCCCCACTAGCCCCCCCTCCTCCAAATGCAAATGTGAATAAGCTACAGGGAACCAGGCAGAGGGCCTTCTTGGTAGTGGCACCCGCCCTGTGGAACACCCTCCCATCAGATGTCAAAGACATTACCTGACATTTAGAAAACATTTGAAGGCAGCCCTGTTCAGGGAAGTTTTAACATGTGACACTCTGATGTATTTTTAATCTTTATTGGAAGATGCCCAGAGTGGCTGGGGAAACACAGTCAGATGGGCGGGGTACAAATAATAAATTATTATTATTATTATTATAAGGGTCCTGGTCGGGTTGTTTCCCATTCTTTCTATGCCAGTCATTATGGAATGATTGCTTGGGTGTCGAAGACAATTCTGTCTCCTAGGTGGCAAAAGATGACTGTCAGAGTTCTGGAGGAGGGTGGTAATAGTTCATGCAAAATTTAAGCATTTTCTCAAATTATGCTTATATTAATTTTAAAACAGTTATATTCTGATTTAAAGTTCTTACAACATGGCTCAAAATGCAGCTGAACCACTTGCCAGACCATTTAAAAAAACAACGCTAACAGTTAGCGTCTGAATTGGAATCAAGCCAGAAAACTGAAACAAGTAATACTAAATAACCGAAAGCTGAACTGAACAAAGTGGGGAGGGGAATAGTTCAATTCCCCGATTGCCAGTGAGATTATTTTCAGGATTACCTTGTTTCCGGGTATAAGCATATGTAGAAATAGATTTTTTAAAATCATCTTGATAGTGCAAAGCTTTTTTTATGTCAGTATTATTTTAGGATATTGTCATATCATTGGATTGGAAACCAATCCTTTCCTCACTTTTTTTTTAAGGAAGAGTGAGGCTTTCTTCCATACTGGAAGTAGAGATGAACAAAACAGTCAATTTTGGTTTCTATGACTGCATTCAGATGTGAGGATTGTTTTGCTGGTTTTACTGGTTATAATGCCAGCACTTCTGTCCTGAAATGTAACATTCCTTTGACACTGCAGTACCTGCTGCATTGTGGAACTGCAGCTTTCTGATTTGTGTATCACCATTTTGCACTAAATTTGAAATGGCAGGAAGACCACGCAAAATTTAATCATGTGGAATTGCAATGGAAAGCGTCCACAATTTTCTGAATTAATTGTTTTGCAAATCATCTGTTTTGGGGAATAATCAACATGGAAATGAGCACTAGATTTCCAGACACTGTTTCTACATAAAATGTAGAAATTGTCAGGTAAGGAACCATCAGGAAAACAGAATAATGTCTGAATACAGCATTTTTCTCTTATTTTCCCAGTTTTGATTTCAATTCTCTACATTTCTGCACCTGTTTGCATTTCAGAAAAAAAGTCCTCCAGAAAATTTATCAAATTTTTACTACCAACTTTTCATCATATACACGTTTTATACGCAATTTTGCTTTGCAAGTAATTTCCTATAATATAATGCATTTTTGTATATTTCCACTAATATGTGGCTTTTGATGCACATTTTACCAGTGTATATGCACACTCTCTGGATGAATAAGCAGCAGATCATAGTGCAGTATGCATCTCCCAAAATTTTGCCCCAATGGTAGTAGAATGTCTGCTATCAACCTGAATTTCATTTCAGGCAGGAGATTGTAGCAGACCTAAGTCAGTCACGTCAAAACACAAACACACCGAACTGAGGAGGAGAAAACAGAAACAGAAGTGAATGTTGATCAGTCCACAGACATGATCCTTAAAGACCTGCATTCAAATCCTTCCTATGATACATATTCACTTGGGAAGTTGCTATCATTGATCCACAATCCCAATTCTATAAAAGCAGGAGTAACAGTAGTTTATAATATAAATCACAAGTGTTTGGGCTAAGCAAGCTCAATTCAGCTCCTAGTTTGGGGATAAGCATCCCAAACTGGCTGGCGTTTTCCCGAATCCCTTCATTCATTTGATTGCTTGGACGTGAATGGTCACACCAGAAGTGAAGCTGTGGAATACACCTGAGTTGCTTGCATGTGATAGATATCTATATTAGTCAATCTGATTACCGCTACCTGAGCATCTCTTAATTGCAAGAATGATGTGACCAGCCGTAGCAATGGCAGAATTTTTACAGCACTATTTGATGGTTTCCTGCTCTCTTCTACTGATAGCATGTGATAAATGCATCGAAATGGTAACTATGACAAGTCCACTTTTCTTCCCTATTCAGCAGTCATAATAGATAAAGAGATAGCGGAATGATGAATGCATGCATACCAACCACAGTGTAATGGCAACAGCAATCGGAGGCATGGAATAGGGGTGGTTTAGCAATGCAGGCTTCCAATGCAGAAAACAGCTCTGATTATTAGAGGCTTCTGTTTTGGATCTGGGGAATGCAGTATTCTAACTCCTGGGTAAATGTAACTTATTGGTTGTTTTCAAGAGGGATAAGGCATATAAAGAAGACATTCTAAGAGTTTTTCTTTTCTTTTTTTAAGAAAGCAGCAGCGGCAAACACTCAAGTGCTGTGTATGCGAATTTAATCCAAATGCAAGGAACGAGTTGCTATATAAAATCCCCCTGCCGTGGTGACGCCATTGCTGCAACAGGAAGAGTGGCTTAATTATTGATCTTTGTCATTGCTATAATCAACTCAAAATAGAACATCAACCTGTACTATTTTATATATAATAGTCTAAATATAGCTGCCATCATAGCTATTTTTAGACAGAGGACATTTATAGAAGGTGTCTGAAATGTTCTTTAGAGCAACACAGTCTGCCTCCGCTTGCCAATTCCACAGTCACCTTCTGGAATGCTGTTTGCTAGCCATGGTTTATCAAGGTATCCAACCTTTATTGTCTTGGTGTCTATTTTAAGATGCCGCATAATGCCTTGGTATTGTATTCTGTAACAATGGGGTGGAGTGGCTCCCTTCTGCCCGGAGAATTGTGCCACCCTTGGTTTTAAACAAGGACCATTTTAAAGGACAGATGGAGGCCCACATAATCCCACAAAACAGTCTGCAAACAAGTCCCATTGCCAATAGCCAACACTGCCCCTTCACACACTTCTTGCCCAGGGGGCAGCAGCCAAAGGACCAGCTGATGTTCCTCAAGAATCAATATTGCCTTTCAAACTACCAGTTTGCTCATCTTCACCACACAATCCAAACTCATCCTACTCTTTGGGAATTTCTGATACATCTGCTGCCTTCAAGAAACCGGAAGGTTATGAAATGGTCATCCCATGATCCTGGTAACTTTATTGACTTCTGTCAGATGACAAGTGGTTGATTCCAGCTTTGAGAGGTGTGCTTCATTATTATTAACTTTTTTTCTGGGGAGCCACGGGGATACGGATATCCCTAAACATTTTGTGAATATAAGTTTGGCCTCACTGAGGGGCAGTATTTCAATATGAATAGGAAAATGAGAGTACCAATAAATATTTTTTTAAGAAAGAGGAAAAAAAAACACTGATTGATTGCTGCTGACTTATGCCATGCAGATTTTTATTGTTGAAATGTATCATTGTTTTAATTTTGTTTTCTCTTACTTTTAATGTCTCCTCAAGAGGGAGTGGGTGGGGAATCTCAGCCCCAGTGCTGTATGTGCCGCAACCCCATCTACTCTATCTACTCCCCAGGACTCTCTCCAGGCGAACCATCCTCTGGTTTTCCACTGTAATTTCCCTGTGGCTTTCCTGCATCATGCCAATATGTGACAAAAGAACTGGCACACAGTTCTTTCCTGCCCTTTTCATTGGGTGAACCATGAGGGAACAGAAGTGTGTGTGCACAATGATGTTCACTGTTGTGTTATAATTGTGCCCCCTTGGTGTGAATTAACAGTTCACTGACACAACAGATAATGCAGTATAAAAGGAACATTAGAAACTGGGACCGAGACACTAGCTTTTTAACCAGGAAAACTAACACAATAATCCACATGTGTCTAAATGTATACTATGACTCAACAGGTAAGGGGTATGAGCAGTATACCGTAAGTCCCTTGTGGCTCTGTCAGTTCAATGTAAGCAATAAGAAAAAATTAACCTTGTGCAATAACAGACCCTCTAAGTGTTCCTATTTTCCAGGGACAACCCTGCATTTACAAAAAATTCTGATTTGCTCCCAGATTGTCCCACTTTTCCTTTCGATGTCCCTATTTTCATTAGAGAAATGTTGGAGGGTATGGTGTTATGTGCCCACTTAGCCAAGAAGATAAGTAATTATACAACCTTTAGAAGACAACTATACAACCTTCCAAGCCATCTGAAAGCAGCCATGTATAGGAAAAGTTTTGTTTTGTTTTTTTTAAGTTTAATATTTTATTATGTTTGTATATATGTTGGAAGCTGCCCAGAGTGGCTGGGGCAACCTAGTCAGATGGGTTGGGTATTATTATTATTATTATTATTATTATTATTATTATTATTATTATTCCTATTTCTATCAGAGAAATGTTGGAAGGTATGCAATAAGTTATTTTCTTCTCTCTCTCTCTTTCTCACACTCACATGTCTAAAAGGTAAAGGACTCCTGATAGTGAAGTCCAGTTGTGAACGACTCTGGGGTTGCGGCGCTCATCTCGCTTTACTGGCCAAGGGAGCCAACATTTGTCCGCAGACAGTTTTTCCAGGTCATGTGGCCAGCATGACTAAGCCGCTTCTGGCGTTACCAGGGCAGTGCACAGAAATGCCATTTATCTTCCCACTGGAGCGGTACCTATTTATCTACTTGCACTTTGACGTGCTTTTGAACTGCTAGGTTGGCAGGAGCTGGGACCGAGGAACGGGAGCTCACCCCACCACGGGGATTCGAACCACCAACCTTCAGATCGGCAAGCCCAAGGCTCAATGGTCTACGTCTAGATTCCTGCATTGCAAAGGGTTGGGCTAGATGACTCTTGGGGTCCGTTCTAGCTCTGAATGTGTTGGCCTAGTGTGGGGCTCCGAGGTGAGCTTGGCTGTCTGGCTGGTGTACCGGCCACCTAGCGCACCAGCAGCCACCCTGTCAGGCCTGCTGGAGGCGGTGGCCGGCTGGGCCTTGGAGTTCCCTAACCTATTGGTATTGGGGGACTTCAACATCCATGCCGATGCCACTCCCTCCTCACAGGCTCTGGACCTGGTGTCTTCCATGGCGACACTAGGGCTCTCCCAGTTTGTTTCGGGCCCCACACATCAAGCAGGCCACACGCTGGATCTGATCTTTGGCGTCGGTATAGATGTGATCATGTTTCCTTTGATGAAGGTGCCATGGTCTGATCACTACGCTCTGAAAGCCAGGATTGATGTTCCACCCCACCCTGCTTAGGTGGTGAGCCGATTTGGGCTCACCCACGGAGGCTGATGGACCCTGATAGATTCCGTCAAGCCTTGCGGGACCTTTCTCCCCCTGGCGACTCATTGACTGAGCTTGTTGAGGGCCGGAATACCCAGCTCCTGGCAGCCATCAATGAGATCGCACCTAAGCGCCCTCTGCGACCCCGCAGAAACCGGGCTCCCTGGTTTACTGAGGAGCTTCGGAAAATGAAGCGGGACCTCAGACGGCTAGAGCGAGTATGGCGGGGTGCCCGTGACGGAGCCTCAAGAACATCTTATAGGGTTTTTATGAAAACCTACGAGATGGCAGTGAAGGCCGCTAAGAAGTCCTACTTCTCGGCCTCCATTGCATCCGCTAGCTCTCGCCCGGCACAATTATTTAGTATAATTCGGTCTTTAACGTCCCTCGAAGGACAGCCAAATTTAAATAACAATTCGACACACAGCTGTGAGGCATTTGCGAGCTTTTTTGCGGAGAAGGTCCTGTCGCTCCGCCATGACCTCCCTGCCAATTTGGATACAATAAAGGAACTGGAGGCCCCTCGACTGTCCCCGGGTCCAGTATTGGACCACTTTGACCGGATATCCACAGCCGATGTGGAAGACTCCTCCGAGCTGGAAAGCCCACCACTTGTCCTCTCGACCCGTGCCCGTCTTGGCTGATTAGAGCGTGTCCAGACGAGGTGCGGGCCCCCCTGGGGGATATCATCAATTTGTCCCTTGGCATGGGGACATTCCCAGGGGAACTGAAGGAGGCAGTGGTGCGTCCGCTCTTAAAGAAAACATCATTAGATCCCTTAGATCTATCCAATTACCGCCCAGTTTCGAATCTTCCATTCCTGGGTAAGGTGATTGAGAGAGCGGTTGCTGAACAGCTTGGTAGGTTTCTGGATGAAACATCGGCTCTGGATCCATTCCAGTCCGGCTTCCGCGCTGGCCATGGGACCGAGACGGCTCTGGTCGCCCTAACAGATGATCTTCGTAGACAGCTGGATCGAGGCGGATGGGGCTGCTGATTCTTCTAGATCTGTCAGCAGCTTTCGACATGGTCGATCACGAACTTCTGGACCACCGCCTCGCCGACGTGGGGATTCAGGGCACAGTCCTTCAATGGCTGCACTCGTTTCTCTCTGGTCGGGGACAGAGGGTGGCGCTTGGGGGGGAACTGTCATCCCGCCACTCCTTGGTGTGTGGAGTGCCCCAGGGTGCGATTCTCTCCCCGATGCTTTTTAACATCTTTATGCGCCCCCTCGCCCAGCTTGTCCGGAGTTTTGGGCTGGGCTGCCATCAGTATGCTGATGACACCCAACTCTATCTGTTGATGGATGGCCATCCTGACTCGGCCCCAGACACACTGATCAGATGCTTGGAAGCTGTGGCTGGATGGTTACGTGGGAGCCGGTTGAAGTTAAATCCTTCGAAGACAGAGGTCCTCTGGCTGGGACGGGACGATATGGGATTGAGGGGGCAACAGAGGTTCCTCACCTCTGCTCTACATCTCTTGGAACTTAAAATCACCCTGGAGGCCAAAAATGGAAAGGGTGCATTTAGAGGTCTTCACGGTGAGGAGATTTCACCCCTCCCATACCCAAGAATCTCCTGATGATCTCCTGATGGTCTCTGCTGACTCTCCAGAGAGGAGGAGGCGTGTCCTGCCTATCTACTTATTCTGCCCAGCAACATATCTGTGTGTGAGTGAGAGAGTCAGTCAGTCAGTGTATCGGAGAAAGTGAGAGTGTAAGAGATCCTAGAGATAAGATTTCTGCTAAGTGCAGCTGCAGACTCTCAGTGTAGCATTGATTTATGCTTAGAATATTCAGCTCTGTATATAGTTTTGTATCATAGTTGTAGTTACAGAATAAAAGGAAGGTATTTTACAGAGCTGCTCTCCGAGTGGTTTATACTCTGCAAGACTCTGCAAAACTCTGCTGCGCAACGACTGTATTATTGAGACAGTGAATCCGGTGCTCTCAGCTCTAAGCTGTGAGTCCACAGCACTGTGACCTGTTCCTGTGAGAAAGGAGGTCTCTGGCGGTGCTACCCAGCTCGCCTAGCCCAGTCGGGGTTGAGGTGCATGAGTCCAGTTGGTGCACTGGCTCTAGGGCGATGCTGACACACGGAAGGTCATGGTATCTGTAGCCATGTTGGTGTAAGTATAGCAGACAATGACATGCCATGTTAACTACCTTAGATATGTAGTGGCCAGCAGAGGCTCTGTATAATAAAGACGTTAATAAAATGTCTCATTCTCTGGTATGCAAATTCAACAAAAGCTATTTTAAAAAGGGGGTGTGAGTCACACAGTTACAGAACTATTTTTCTATAGCTCAATACTGAACTGTCAATATACAGTGCTCACTGGTTCTTGGGCTCCAGCACCTGAAATAAAGCCCCTGCCTCAGCACATTTCGTAATTGAAGTTTGTTAAATACAATCGGAATGTTGCTGATGCCACCATTTCAAAGAATGCAAGTTTATTTCAGGCTCTCAAACATTTAAGTGTCATTCTTATCATCTGCCATATTTCCATATATTTCCCCTTTGGAATCTTCTTCAAGAATACAGTAAATAACAACGATTCTGAATGCTCTTTTATGGCTTAATTAAATGTACGCCAACAAAAAGTGGTGGACAGCAAACTGACTCATCACGGTGACATTTGCACAGGGCCCATGAGAAATCACCTGGATGCATGTATATCCGTCCCATATCATTAATGATACAAAAGACCCAAATTTACTTATTTATGATTAATACTACATATGAAATATTAATCCCTGCAATAAAAACCAGAGCATAAATAATATATACGCCTAGCCTCGTCCTGACCAGGATGAGATTTCTTTAAAACAGTTTAGAAAATAATTAAGCTGCCTTGTGATACAATAACTTGCCCCGGATTCCAAGGCTGTTTCCAAACAAACCTCTCAAAAACAATTTATTAAAATTATTAACTGCATAGAGCTGTAGTTTCACTCTGAATACCTCATTATCACTTTATAGCTAAGGTCATGATCCAGCCAGATCTTAGCTCATTCTTTCAGCAAAGTAAGCGGCTCACATATACGTCAAACAAAGCTTTAGCAATAAAGAAAACGGTAACAAGGTAACACACCATCCAAGAAAAACTCAAACAACATCATGAACTTAACCGAACACACAAAGGTAGGGGCCGATTCCAGAGTAGAACACCAGATGACAGACATTCTACTCTGCAAATTAGGCCCCAGTTTTTTTCTAACACTCTCACACCAAAATCAGTAGAACATGACAGTGTTTAGCTAGGCCATGCCCTATATTGCTAATAATACAAATTTACATTTTTAGATTAAACAGTAAAGCAATGATCTATAGCAGCTTGGGACACTTCTTAAAATTAATTCAAAAATGCTCCTACTTAGCGTTTCATTGTCCAAACTCTGTTCCAAATGTAAGGATTACTGGAGCAGGATAGGGAAACAGCAGTAAGGTTAGATGAATTATTTGCATTGGCCTTCACCATTGGATGATATCCATAAGATTATCCACCTCTGAACCATTACACCTTTGTTGAAGACATTAGAGGAACTAACTGACAAATCACAAATGGAACAACTCACTTTCAAAGGACTCAAGTGTGAAATTGATGTTGGGTTAACAAAACTACACAACTGTCATTGGTTCAGGTAGCAGAGGAAACTCACACGCATTTCCATCCATCTTCCCCTCATGATGGATATGGAGTGTCAAGGGTTAATTCTCTTTCAGGTTCTGCTTCCTCAGGTGTGCAATCCAAACATAAGATTCTCCCTGATCCCCTTGTTGTGGACTAATTCCCACTTCAATAGTAAGCCTCCCAAGGGGGCGAACACTGTATTTTTTTAACCTTGAATCCTCTGCCAAGGTGGATAAATATTCCATCTTTCTGGGGTCCTGCCGATTTTCCCGTGGATGTTTCTGACCTCACTTTCTATTTTACAATGATTTTCTCCAGCCAAGTAATTTGTGTAAAGATGCATATACTAAGGTAAAATTTACATAGAAATTAAAATATTAGTGAAAATTGCATACAAAAAATGCATTATTATTATTAATTACAGTGGTACCTCGCAAGACGAATGCCTCGCAAGACAAAAAACTCGCTAGACGAAAGGTTTTTCCGTTTTTGATTTGCCTCGCAAGACGAAATTTCCCTATGGGCTTGCTTCGCAAGACGAAAACGTCTCGCGGCTTTGTTTCCTTTGTCTAAAAACAAAGACATGTTTTGTTTATAAAGTTAATTTATTTTCCCTTCAGTTTTTGAACTGCTCTTTACAGTATGTGTGACTTTAAAGAGCAGTTAATAAACTGTTGTTGTACCAAATTTGGCTTTGTTTCGACTTTTTTTGACCATAGGAACGCATTAATTGATTTTCAATGCATTCCTATGGGATTTCGTGCTTCGCAAGACGAAAAATTCGCTAGACGACAAAAATTGCGGAACGAATTAATTTCGTCTTGCGGGGCACCACTGTATTATAAATATATTATCAGAAATGTGTATATTAAGAGAAATTTGCACTTACAAATTTGCACTTACAATTTTGAAGAAGTGCAAATTTCTGTGGGTGACTGTGTTCCAGTTTGCATATTTGTAAAGCACAAATTTGACTTTCAAGTCAACACTGCCCTCTTCAGAGTCACATCTCATATATAAATGTGTGTGTGTGTGTGTGTGTATCTCATCTGCCCTGTGGTATAAGGGTAGGATAAGACACAATTGCAAAATGGGACTGGTTCAATAACTGGCTATTGTAGAGTCTATAATGAGAACTTGAACAAAGTTTTTCTGGAGCATAGTGCTTGAAATCTCTTCTGCTCAGAAGAAGAAACTTCAAAACATCCAATGTTCAAGTTGCAATTGGCTAAGCATTTCTTATCTTTTCTTCTCGACTGTTTGTCCTTTGTTAAACCGTATCTTAAGGAAGTCTTGACATTTCTACAGATGGATAGCCCCAGATCTCTACAACAAAACTGTAAATATATCACATGCTGACCTATTTCACGATTCCCATCCCCCATTCTTTGTGGTTTACCTGAAAAATTGATAAGACAGTTGATGCTTTTCTTATCAAGCTGGTCAGGCAGAAACATCTTTATCTCTCTACTCCCCCCCCCCCAAATGAAATAGGTGTGCCTTTAAAATCTACATGGGCACGTTCAAATTCAAAAGGTATCATCTTTTATAATAACGAAAGAAGAAAAGCTTCACCTCTTCAGTTTCTGCCAATCCATTTGTTAAGAGACGTACAATACTGTCATACCCTGTCTCGATTTTCCCGGTACAAAATTACAAATTTACAAATTACAAAATTACAAATTACAAATTACAATCCAACTTCAGATTTGATCCTGGAATGTCCTATTCCCCTCATCCAGCACTATCACTGAGTTTGAGGAGGAAGATGTGCCCAACACTTGCAGCCAGTGCTCATATTTGCAGTGATGCTGTGCACTTGCACAGTAGCCCATCACCAAAATACACAGATCCTGATTTTCATCAGAAGAGTGTTAGAGGGTTATATCAGAGCAGGCACAGTGTTGCCCAAAGTCCTCTGTGTGTGTGTATGTGTGTGTGTGTGTGTGTGTGCAGCACCAGATTTAGGTTCCCCTGCACTGAGTGCCAGGGCAAGGGGACACAAAACAACAACAACAATTTCAAAAATCCTACATTTATACAGGTACCTACTGAGAAGATGGGACATGGGTGGCACTGTGAGTTAAACCACAGAGCCTAGGACCTGCCGATTAGAAGGTCGGCGGTTCGAATCCCTGTGATGGAGTGAGCTCCCGTTGCTCAGTCCCTGCTCCTGCCAACCTAGCAGTTCAAAAGCACGTTAAAGTGCAAGTAGACAAATAGGTACCGCTCCGGCGGGAAGGTAAACGGCGTTTCCGTGCGCTGCTCTGGTTCACCAGAAGCGGCTTAGTCATGCTGGCCACATGACCCAGAAGCTGTACGTCAGCTCCCTTGGCCAATAAAGTGAGATGAGAGCTGCAACCCCAGAGTCGGTCACGACTGGACCTAATGGTCAGGGGTCCCTTTACCTTTACTAAGAAGATCTATTTAAAAAGCAACTGTGCCAAAAGGAATGAACGAATTTACTTCTGTGATACACATGCCTGTTGCATTCATTGACACTTTGCACAGCCTCGTGTCTACTTAAAAATATTTTTAAAATCTTAAGTGTACACCTAAGAATATAATGTGTGAAGAGACATAGACAGGTGGCTCACAATGGCTTGCTTCCTAGATTGTAACAAGTCATAGGACTGGCTCCAGCCAACAGGCAAAATACCAAGAGTGGCCCACTCTGTCTATGATGGCAGACAGACTGCCACCGGGAAAGAGGGAGATATATATTCCTGTGACAAGAGTTGTAATGAGATGAGAATATGGATCAACATGAACCCACTCACACTGTAATGATAATGGGAAATTGTGCAAACACAACCCGTTCCATTACAATACAAAGATTTTAATCTCCTAGCCATTCCCAAATGCAATCTCCTCATTTTCAGACTAAATTAAAAGCATCCATACGCTATGTATAAATTAACAATAGAAAAGGAGCCATCTTATACCAGTGATTATCTAATGATTATATCTAATTTCCTTGCCTGCCCAAGTGTGTGCCTTGCCAAGAACCAGATAGGAAAAGAAAAAAATAAACATGTGAAATATTTTTAGTGCAAGGCAGTTGAGGTTGATTTGGTCGGTTGTTGTGAGCAACATTATAATGCGATCTAAAGCTTATGAAAGGGCAACCTTGCTTCTTTCCATTTAGCATCACCATTTAAAAAGAGACCTCTTAGTTTTTTTAATCTGTGCCTTGCCTATATTGTCACTACTTCTGAGAAAGTCATTTCAGGGCAGCAGTCTTTGTTTCCCTTCTTTCATTTAACGATTCCCCTTTGTGGAATCACATATGGTTAAATGCCTATTACATTTAATTTTAAAAAATGATACTGATAATTGTTATAAGGCCACACAGGAGATATAAAAGCGCACTGTGCCATTGTTACCTATGAAAAAAACCCTGTGAATTACCTTTCATCAATTGGCTTGAGGTGCATAACTGTATAATCACACACTTGTGTTAAATACATGTCAATGAATTACCAGTCTAGATGCACATATACAAACTGTTAGAGTAAGCTAGCATCAGTGGCTGCCACTTGTTCTACCAAAACCAAGATTTTTAAAGTTATAATTGGAAGCCTACCTTTTCCTGGGCCTTTCCCCTACACTTGTTCTGTTCTGTTTTTCAGGGTGTGTGAGAGAATAAGAGACCTGAATCTGTACTCCAAATACAATTGCACCATTGATTCGTGTAACAGCATTATGATATTGGCAGTTTTATTTTCCTGATGATCCCTGTCATGGTCACCAAAACCATCTATCTCAATCCCAATATCTCTTTACTGGTCAGTCCCTGACTTTTCACATCATTAAATGTTAAGTTGTGGGTGAACATATCAGACGATACAACAATTCTTCAAACAGCTCTTGTTTATTCACAGGCCAGAACAGAACTGAATTGAAGTGTTCAGCCAGCCTGCTTATATAGAGCTCCACTACAACGCAACAGTAACCACTTTCCGTAACTATCCAATCACTGAACGTCACTTTCAATCCCTTATTTGCATATGTGGACCTGAGTGAAAACTATGTACAGTATCCCCCTGCTGGCCCAGGGTGAGAACTTCAGTACATAACAGTGAACATATATGTGAAGCTAGGGATTTTATTTATCTATTTTTTTGCCTCAGTGTGCACCTAAACCACATTCACCATTTTAATGCACATTCATGCAACCTGGAGAGATCCCTCTGCAGTGCTTCACAATTCCCTTTTTGTTTTTATCATTGTTTGACTTCATCAGCAAACCTGGCTACCTCCCTGTTGACCCCTGCTTCAGATTATTTATGAACAAGTTATGAACAAGCACTATCTGTCATATCTAAGCTTCAGATATGAATGGATCACTTTATCGCTCCTGTGATCATGGCAGCATGATGTGATGCTGTGCCAGAACTCTATATCAGCAGAGGCAGAATATCAGTGTTTCACCAGTGGGTCCCTTTAAAGGGAGGTTATCCATGTTCTTACGTACTAAAAGGAAAGTGTTTTCAGGAGGAGGTTTTCTCCATTAAAAAAACTACTACAATACTTTACTTTAGCTATCAAATGCTTGGGGAAAATTGTCTAACACCCATGAGTGCAAATGAAGATAATACAAGATAAAAATATATGTTGATGAAGCACCAATAGTAACAAAATGGTCACTGAAAGCTGATTTCAGATCCATGCCTGGGTATATTTTTTGTCCTATGACATTAGTGAAAGTAGACAGGAATGGGCAGATAGAGGACATTCCTGCCTCATATTAAGGAGTACCAGCAAAACATTACTCATCAGAATTTTATGGTATATATGTATATATATAATATTTTGGGAGTGCTTGAAAAAGCCACAATTCACTTTCATCAGTGCCGATAGCCCAAAACGGCTTCAGAGAGGTTCAACACTTGATGTCTACAATATCCAGTGATGAATTAAATGTGTGTCACACTGTCAGTGCAAGCTTGAAATGTTTCAGTGGAGTGGCACCACCCATTTCTACTGACATCAGCTGGAGTTATGAGGGAAATTAAATGCATGAGGGAAATTAAACCTTTCGAATATCAGCATAGCTTCCATAGTGGTTCTGTACATCTCTAGAGTTAAACCTTTCTTATGAAATCCTCCCCACCACCATCTTTGCCTGAAACAGACATGGGGAAATCTATGGCCCACAATATTTTATTAAACTGAAACTCCAGTAATCTCTTACTGGACCAGACAGAAGTCCAACACCATCTGGGGGGATCATAGGTTCCCCATCCCTGTTCTAAAGTAGAATCTCCTTGCTGCCCCCCTCTAAATTCTCATTTTGGGTATAGTGACTATTTGGAGCATAGTGACTATTTTCTCTCTCATTTTATTTCACCGGGATAGACTATGTCTCATTTGTACTTTTGCTGGTGCGTATGTGTGTGGATTACACACACACACACACACACACACACACACACACACACAATCTCACTCTCTCTGTGTGTGTATTTGTAGACACACACACACACACATTCCAGATACCTAGAAAAGAAATCATTCTCATTCACACCCAGAAACACACACCCAGAAACACACACACACACACACACACACACACACACACACACACACACACACACACAGAGTATATTCTCTCTGTGTGTGTATATGAGAAAGGAAGATTTCCAGGCATTTGGAATATTTATGTTGCGAGTATTGCCTTTCTATTCTTTAAAAAAAAAAGAACAGAAAAGAAGACATGGCTCACCACGTATAAAAATAAATTCTGAAGTCGCAAAACTGCCCTGTAACTACAGTGTATTTAGAGGCAATAAAATTAAAATCAATTTCCTCAAATGGCTCAGTAGCTCTATTACATATGGTAATAAAGAACACAGTGCAACATTAAAAATGAGGAGCACAACATTAGAGAGGGAGGGCCTCATGCATAGGACACCCAGTGCTTATGTCCTTCAAATGTAGAAGGCTTGGAGAAATAAAACCAGCTGAATCCAGTCTTTATTGCTCACAGCCTTTTTACCTTTATCCTGCATGCTTGCAAGGGTGTTTCTGCAAATACTATATAGCCAATGCAGATTCACATCCCAATCTGTGTTCTAATGTCACCCAGGCCCCACTGACCTGCAATTCAGTATATGACCTGCAATTTGCATTGTTGTTGTTTAGTCATTTTGTCGTGTCCGACTCTTCGTGGTGACCTCATGGACCAGAGCATATACCCTGTCTTCCACTGCCTCCTGCATTTTGGTCAAATTCATGTTAGCTTTGACAACACTGTCCAACCATCTCGTCCTCTGTCTTCCCCTTCTCCTTGTACCCTCAATCTTTCCCAGCATCAGGGTCTTTTCCAGGGAGTCTTCTCTTCTCATGAGGTGGCCAAAGTATTGGAGTCTCAGCTTCAGGATCTGTCCTTCCAGTGAGCACTCAGGGCTGATTTCCTTAAGAATGGATAGGTTGGATCTTCTTGCAGTCCATGGGACTCTCAAGAGTCTCCTCCAGCACCATAATTCAAAAGCATAAATTCTTCGGCGATCAGCCTTCTTTATGGTCCAGCTCTCACTTCCATACATCCACCTGGAGAAGGAACCGGCAATCCACTCCAGTATCCCTGCCAAGAAAACTCCATGGACAGTTTGCATAGTAATGTGTATTTGTCCATCAGGGGATGTAACACACAATAGGCAGGCCATGACTGGCTGGACTGCGACCTCTCTCAGGAAGCTATGATACCCTCCAACATGAAAATAATAATATTCTACTACTGTTGTTTTTGTTACCCCGTCCATCTGGCTGGTGACGCAGTGAGCATTTATAACTCATCAGCACCCACTCTGGGTGGCTTCCAACACACATAAAAACATAATAAAACAGTAAACATTAAGCAACTTCCCTATACAGAGCTGCCTTCAGATGCCTTCTAAAGGTTGTATAGTTACTTATGGCTTAACTCCATACCTTCCAACAATTCTCGAATGAAAATAGGGACATCCTAAGGAAAAGCTGGACATTCCGGTATCAAATCTGAAACTGGGACGGCTTCTGAAAATCCAGGACTGTCTCTGGAAAATAGGGACAATTGGAAGGGCTGCTATTGCTACATTATCAATATTTTAAAGCTTATTTTTCTATCCCTGCTGTTGCATCTAAACTTTGGGGAACTGCTGAAGGTTGCCTCACATAACATACAGGCATGTGGGTGGGTACTAAATTCCTACCTTTCAAACCCAGATTCTGATGGGCTTATGGCACAGTGGTCATCTGCACACTCCACCAGGCATAAAATATGATTTAGCAGGCATTCATCAATCCATTCTGGCGTGGTTGGAGTTTTTGCCCATAATAGAATACTCTGACAACGCTTTCAGCAGCGCACAACAAAACCAAAATCTGGGCTGATATAACACATCAGTCTGAATTGAAAATAAGCACACATCTATGGACCATGCAATTTAGCCCCCGGGTAAATTGAATAAAACATCGTATTCAGAGTCAGGAAAATGATCACCTATATTCTCTCAGTTTTCTCCACGCACTGAGGAAATGCTGACAGCCAATCATCAAGCGCTGAAATGGAGATTCAGATCAGAAATCTATGCAGACTTCATACGTCTAACCCCTCGACAGTAAAGGCCTGTGTGCCCCCTTTTCTCTTCTCACATGTGAATTCCTCTTGCCTTTAAGCATGGCCAGTACAAACCAATTTTCATTTTTAAGCTGGGATTCAGAGCCAATTTTAGATCTTTAATTGAGAATAGGGCTTCACAGTTTTTTTCTCATCTTAATTTCAACTTGTGGTATGCATATATTAAAGAAATAATAATTAAGCACAACAGAAAATGGGGAGGGGGGAAGACTCTTCTCATCTTGCCGAACACTTAGCATGCTATAGCTGCCCGCTGCTCATTGGCTGGTGGCTGCTATTGTTGCTTGTCCCAACTTTCCACATCTGTGCCCCAAACACTTTCAGTTTCATTTCTGTTTAATTCCATTGATTGTGGGAGTCCATGTGGCATGCCATGGTGTCACTGGCAAAACCCATGTGAGTTGCCACAGTTGTTTAATGACATTAAATAGAAGTGTTTTAGCAGAGGAGGAAGGAAAGTGGTGCCAAATATTTGAATGTTATCGTCATTATAATTAACACCCACCGTTTACCATAAGACCCCAGGGTGTGCTACAGAATGAATGTGTTCACAACAAATGCTGCATTTATTCTTCAACTGCTTGTCATAATATAGCGATTGTGTTCGCCTTGTTGTGATTTTATTTTTTATTTAATAAGCAATTAATAGATGCATTATGTACACTGCTCTGTTTCAGTCAGAAGCAGTGTATGATTCAGGGCTGATTCATACACAAGTGGCCTTGGAGGTCAAGGTGTCAACAAGGTATCAACAAGGTGTGGGAGCAGGTCTCAGGTACAAAACACCTTCACACAGCACGCCTAGAATATTCAACGTGAACTGGGGCTAATGTGAGCAGACTTTTCAACGCAGAACATTTCAAAAGCTATACTTTCAAAGACTGATGTGAATTCAGACACACACAGAAGGGTCTCGGTCTCAGTTAGACTCAGCACACATCAGCTAGAGAGGACTGATGCTTTGTAACGTCGCAAAGGATGTGAGTGCCAGTTTATACCAGGATACTCCTGGGTCAGTGGCAGAAATTGGGCTCTCACATTTCTGTGGCACCCTATACGACACCAAAAAATGGCACTCCCTCCACCTCTCGTGCTTCATTTTACAGACCATAAGAAGGGAGAGCAGGGACCTTGAAGTTCCCAACAGCTGATAATCAAGGAAACAAGCACACAGGTCACCTTAGTCACAGTCAGGACACCTATGTCTTGGCCAGGCCTTTACCCAATCTTGTTTTTGTATAATCTTGTTTGTCCTCAGTAGCCAAAATTATATTATCAACATATACAAGCAGAAAAGTTCTTTTCCTTCATTTGCAAGGAATCATAGAACACAAAGTGCCACCAATAAAGAAAAGTTCCAGGGTGGCAACAGAAAGCAAACTAAAAATGCTTTTGCAGTTTCTCAAAACTATCCAGCAGTATCAAGTTATAGGAAAACTGGTGCTATTAACAGTAATCCTTCTAGTTGGTTAATTGGTTCAGCAACTTCCATGCACGTGACGTGTGATTCTAATTATTTCCCCCAAGAGTTAAATGATAACTAATCAGAGGCAGCTACAGTTGCACATGGCAACAAAATATCTAATTAGAATAGTAGAGTGCCTGGTATCTGGTGGGCAGACCAAAGCGCTCGTCAGGAGAGCTATGAGATTCAGGTGAGGGTCAGATGCCTTGTCAATCCCAGCAGGTATATAGGAGGATGCCCCAGCCTGCCCAGGCCTCTGGCCTGCCCAGCATTTGAAGACAACATGAATATGGCACAAAAACTCTGAGGAAGTCTGTGAATCACTATGGTTTAAAATATTACACCAGGGCAAATCAAAGAGCTGCTTGACAGTGGAACAGACTTCCTCCTGTCCAATTCTACAATTCTATGATTCTGTGTGGATGAAAACCTGTGCATGTGCCAATATTGCATAGAAGCAACTGCAGGGATAGCAGCAAGATCTTAGTGTATTTTTCAGGAATAGGTGAACATTTTTAACTTTTCTACTTAGTAAGAGCAATGAAGAAGTTGGTGTGTTTGGCTTCTGTTTACTCGGGCCAATTACTCAAGTCCCATTGGTTGCAAAGGGATAATTCAGCATAGTATTTAATTCTTTCCTGTTGCATCCAGTAGTGCTCAATTTTGTCTGCTTTGCACACTTACTCGTTATGAGAATTAGGAACAGCCATCAACATTTCATTTTACAACCATATAAATTCAAATAACATGACTTGCCCATCAGCATCAATTTTGTTCCACATGTGAAATATAGAACAGGGTGGCTTGTGCTACAGAAGTTAATCATACCCTTCAAATTTTAAAACTATCATGGCTAGCTAGCAAAATGTAAGGAGGAAAAAATACATTTAGCAATACTTCCACCCTCTCCCTTTATTTATTTATATTCATACAAAATTTGGGAAATGAGAGTTTCTTTTTGATTCAGCTTTAGCTGGTTGACAGAAATCTATGGCCAAATACAGCAAACTAACAGAAGTTCTGGCTCTGGAAAGAACATATGAGAAAAATCAGTATGAAACTATGCCTGCCCTTCCATTACTTCATGGAATGTATAAACAAAGTTTTGCCCTCCCTTACAGTCTGTCACTGTCAACTCAAAATGCAATTTCTCCTTTGGACTCCAGGGTTGGACTTTTTAAAACAACTCCCCTTTCAAGTTCACTGACTAGCAAAATAGCCAATTTTCTGTGAGAGAGAATATCAACGGCTTGTTGATTAGTTTGGGGAAATTCATGTAGGCATCAACTTAAACAATTTTTGTCTCTTTCCCTCCCCTGGACTCCCAAGATACAAGCAAAATTCACCTGTAAAACACTGCCTATCCTACTAATCGGACCATATTTTCTGACATATTCTTTCCCCTCACTTCACTTTTGGTCTCAGAACTAGGGTTGGGACAAAGATATACACTTGTGCAGTGATAACAACTGCTCCATCTTCCAAATGACTCTACAGTCTGTTTTCTTTATCTCCTGTCTCTTACACACACACACACACACACACACACACACACACACACACGCCTACCTGCAATGACACCATAATGCAGCCAATTCTAAAGGGCCCCAGAATCAAAACTGCACACCCCTAAGAGCCCTGCTTGATCAAGCCAAGGGCCCATGTAGTCCAACATCCTGTTCTTTCTCACATGGACAGTGAGATATCCATGTGAAGCCTTCAAGCAGAACACGAATACAACAGCACTCACCACAGCTATTTCCAACAACATGAATTCAGAAGCATACTTTGTCCAGCAGTGGAGGGACTAACAATTGCCCCTTGAGTCCCCTTGAGAAGTTTGTATCTTAGCTTCAATATCATTTCAAGAGCATTATGTATTAGAATTAGGAGTAAATAATATTTTGATTTGGGAGGGGAAGGATTGCTTTTACCAATTTTGAACTGTTAAGTGTCAAGTGTTCAAGATTCTCCCTCACACAACTTGTACACCAGGGCTGGCGAGGCTGTGGCCCTTCAGATGTTGCTGGGTTATATTGACCCTTGGCCATGTTGGTTTGGGCTGATGAGACTTGAAGTAAAACAACCTATGGAGTGCCATTGGTTCCCTGTCCCTGCAGTACACAAATCCATGTATATCCACAGTTGCGTGCATGCGCACACAATTAGGCCCATTTCACATAGCAGCTAGTGAACATAGCTGCACACTAAACAGCAGCAGTGTGTCAGGAGCTCGTCCTACACTCGATTAGGACCCTGGGAGAGACACATGCCTGACTGGCATGTTATCTTCCTCCTGGTCTTTCGTTCAGGAGCTTCAAAAGCTTTCTTCTGCCCGAACATCACAGTGACTGATGCCAACAGACATCGGCACACTTAGATCCGCAGTGTTCGCAGTTTGCGTAACAGACTTCAGCAACTCAGCATTTTGGCTAATCTACTTTATTTACATATAAACACACACAGAGCCCTGCAACATGGCTCCCTCTCTCTCTAGCATCAGACAGCAAAGGGGGGGGCAATAGTCCCACTTCATGGAATACAGTAACACAAACATCCCGCCTCCATCACTTCCCTCTTTGTGGAGTCAAAACATACACCACCATGTGTTAGACAAAAATCCCGTGACTTCAATCATGGAGCAGGAATTCTAACACAGTGTAGGGGTGGGTGGGAAGGGATTGCACCAAAGCCTATACAAGCAACATAGTTGCCCAGTTTTGATGGTTACTTACTTCTTAAGCTTAGCAAATGCAAAGTAAATAGCATGTTTCCATGCATAACCATCATCTTAGCATCATGCAAAATATCATGTCGACAGCTCTTTATCAGTTCAATAGATCTCATGTGCTAGATAACTGAGATGCATTATACAGGTACATAAATTGTCATTTTTGTGTGTGCGTGCATGCACACAGACAGAGGAAACTCATGTGAATAGAAGAAGAATAACTTACTTATTGAAACATAACATTTTTTTCTCCTAATTATCTTCAAATTATCTTCAAACAGCTTCAAGCATTTCTTTTCAAACATTTTGGTAGTTTGTTTAATTTTATACTCTATTGGAAACCAAATGAATATTCTAATGAATCTTTATTAATTCCACTACCATCCCTCGTTTCTTACAATCTATTATATTGTATACCAACACCCTTTTCCATATGCTTTCCCCCAGAGGGACAAGGGGATACACATACTCCTAAATATTTTGTCAATCTTTGTACTATTTATTTTTCCCAATTTGAACTATAAAATGGTGTGTATCTGAAGAAGTGTGCATGCACACGAAAGCTCATACCAAGAACTAACTTAGTTGGTCTTTAAGGTGCTACTGGAAGGAATTTTTTTTATAAAATGGTGGTTATATTGAGTCAAAATGAGAGTACACCTAAACTTTTTTTTTAGAAAAAAAACATTGCTTTTCCCCATTCCTCTTATAATGGAGATAGTCCCCCAAAAGAAAGAAAGAAAGAAAGAAAGATAACGTTTATTTGTATGTGAGTAGCAATTCATGCATTACCTACAATTAGCTTGTCTTATTAACTTGGGGCCTGCAACCTCCTTTAACATATCATTTACACCCATCCAAAATGTTTTCATGTTTTCTAAATTGCCTTTTGAAGTTAGGGGTGCAGTAAAAAGCTCAGTGACATTACACATGTTTTGCATGCACCATAAAGCCACCCATTCAATCCCTGGCATCTCCAGCCCAAAATATGTCAAACAGTTTGACAGGGAAAGACTTTGACAGTTATGACTGCAGAAAGCCATGACAAATCTAATGCTGAAATCACTGGGCTCGATCGGATTAAACAAGTGGCCACAGCTAAAAACATCAGCCACAAATTTCAATTCCCACCTCCTCATCAACAACATCTGGGAAATTTTGACTACATAAGTTGGGAAAGTACTTGTTTGGTCTGCTTTTGACAGTAAATCATTCTTAACCAAAGTTCCCTAACTTGATTATGGATCAGAGCAGAACTACAGTCCAATTGCACACTTCTCCAGATCTCACAATGTATTTTGGTGTCCAAAAAGCACACACACACACACACACATAATCTATCATCTATCTATCTGTCTATCATCTATCTATCTATCTATCTATCTATCTATCTATCTATCTATCTATCTACAGTGGTGCCTCGCAAGACGAAATTAATTCGTTCCGCAAGTTTTGTCGTCTTGCGATTTTTCCGTCTTGCGAAGCACGGTTTCCCATAGGAATGCATTGAAAATCAATTAATGCGTTCCTATGGAAACCGACTTCAGACCAGGTCCGGGGACAGTCTGTCCCCCGACCACTTCTGAAGGCTGGGGGGGGGACCAAGGGTTTTTCTTCCCACCCCCAGCATTTTAAAAAACCCCGGGACAGCGGGGGACTTCTCCGCTGTCCGGGGCGATCTTAAAATGCTGGCAGGCGGGAGCGAAGCCTCCGCTGTTGCCCGCCAGCATTTTAAAAAGCCTCAGGACAGCAGGGGACTTCTCCGCTGTCCGGGGCGATCTTAAAATGCTGGCGGGCGGGAGCGATGCCTCCGCTGTCGCCCGCCCCCAGCATTTTAAAAAGCCCCGGGACAGCGGGGGACTTCTCCGCTGTTCGGGGCGATCTTAAAATGCTGGCGGGCAGGAACGATGCCTCCGCTGTCGCCCGCCAGCATTTTAAAAAGCCCCGGGACAGCGGGGGACTTCTCCGCTGTCCGGGGCGATCTTAAAATGCTGGCGGGCGGGAGCGATGCCTCCGCTGTCGCCCGCCAGAATTTTAAAAAGCCCCGGGACAGCGGGGGACTTCTCTGCTGTCCGGGGCGATCTTAAAATGCTGGCGGGCGGGAGCGAAGCCTCCGCTGTCGCCCGCCAGCATTTTAAAAAGCCCCGGGACAGCGAGGGACTTCTCCGCTGTCCGGGGCGATCTTAAAATGCTGGCGGGCGGGAGCGAAGCCTCCGCTGCCACCCGCCAGCATTTTAAAAAGCCCCGGGACAGCAGGGGACTTCTCCGCTGTACCGGGGCGATTTAAAAGCCCCCGGGAAGGCAGGCAGGGGGGACAAAGACTTTTGCCCCCCGCTGGCCTTCAGAAGAGGTCCTGGACCTCTTCTGAAGGCGGGCGGGGGGCGAAAGTCTATGCTCCCCCCCGCCTGCCTTCAAAAGCCCTCCAGGACAGCGGAGAAAGGCGCTGCGTTTCTCCGCTCTCCCGGGAAGGCAGGCAGGGGGGAGCAAAGACTTTTGCCCCCGCCGGCCTTCAGAAGAGGTCCTGGACCTCTTCTGAAGGCGGGCGGGGGGCGAAAGTCTATGCTCCCCCCCGCCTGCCTTCAAAAGCCCTCCGGGACAGCGGAGAAAGGCGCTGCGTTTCTCCGCTCTCCCGTGAAGGTAGGCAGGGGGGAGCAAAGACTTTTGCCCCCGCCGGCCTTCAGAAGAGGTCCAGGACCTCTTCTGAAGGCGGGCGGGGGGTGAAAGTCTTTGCTCCCCCCCGCCTGCCATCAAAAGCCGTCTGGGATAGCGGAGAAACGAAGGCTGGCGGTGGGAGGAGGTCTCTCCGCCCGCCGCCAGCCTTTGGAGGAGGTCCGAGGACAGTGGGGAAGACGCGCTGCGCTTCCCCGCTGTCCCGGAGATTTCCCTATGGGCTTTCGTCTTGCGAAGGAAGCCCATAGGGAAATTCGTTTTGCGAAGCGCCTCCAAAACAGAAAAACCTTTCGTCTAGCGGGTTTTCCGTCTTGCAAGGCGTTCGTCTTGCGAGGTACCACTGTATCTATCTATCTATCTATCTATCATCTCTCAATCTGTCTATACATACTGTACTTTATGATTCTCCACATCCTTCTTTCCTTCTCTCTGCAGTCTTATTCTCCTAGGCATTTGGGCAGTGCTGGGTGTTCATTCTTTCTTGGAAGCAAGATACAAAGTAATAACAGCACAACTACACTGTGGTCAAAATGCTACTTTTAACAGAAGAGATTTGTCCTTTTTGTTGTTGACTATGTTACTCACTAAGGGACACGGGTGGCGCTTTGGGTTAAACCACAGAGCCTAGGACTTGCCGATCAGAAGGTCAGCGAATCCCCGCAACGGGGTGAGCTCCTGTTGCTCGGTCCCTGTTTCTGCCTGTTGGATAAAAGCAGCAATGCAAAAGCCAGCTGCAAGTGGCTGGAAAGCAAAACAGGATGTTGTTGTCTCGAACTGTACTGTTGGGAAAAAGGGGGAGTCTATTCTCTGTACTGAGCACCGGATGTTAGCTCAGAGTGTCATCTGACCTGTGCTGGAAGTACAGGGGCGGAGCTGTGACTCTTCTGTTGGAGTCTGGAGGGTGCAGTCACGTTTCTATGTACTGCTGAATGACAGGAATAAAAGACATGTAAATAGACTCCTGTCTGTCTCATTTCCCCTCCCTGGGGGGGGGGGAGCAGGGAGAGAGAAGCAGAGGGTGTGTTCTTCTCACGTCTGACGAGGAGAATCGCCGATTTACGACCTAGCCTGCCGGGAGATGCAGACGGAAGGTAAACAAGTATCTCACTCAGTTTGCCCCGGGGGAGGCCAGTTACCTCTGACTGTGAGCTGAGATACTGACACTGCCAACCTAGCAGTTCGAAAGCATGTCAAAGTGCAAGTAGATAAATAGGTACTGCTCCAGCGGGAAGGTAAACGGCGTTTCCGTGCGCTGTTCTGGTTCGCCAGAAGCAGCTTAGTCATGCTGGCCACATGACCCGGAAGCTGTACGCCGGCTCCCTTGGCCAATAAAGCGAGATGAGCGCCACAACCCCAGAGTCGGCCACGACTGGACCTAATGGTCAGGGGTCCCTTTACCTTTTATGTTACTCTCTAAGCAACAGTGATGACACCATATAAAGCTGTATAGCCAATGAAGCTCAAGGAAAGACCATAGCTCTGTGGTAGAGCAGATGAATTGGATGCAGAAGATTCAAACCCTGGAATCTCCAAGTAGGACCGGGAACACCCCTGTCTGAAACCCTGGAGAGCTGCTGCCAGTCCGTGTAGTCAATATGGAGTTGAATGGACCGTGGGTCTGACTTGGTAAAGGCAGCTTTGAATGTTCCTGAGCCTAAGATCCCAGGCAAGCTCTGGAACTAGAAGTAGCTAGTGGGCTATTGAAAGAAGAGTAAGTTGGTATAGGTGTTAGAACCCTGCATAAAAGACCATGAGCACAATCTGTGATTCTCTATGCTACCCTGAAAGGGTTTGTGCATGAGGAAGAAAGGTCCATTGACAATTTAGTGAGCTTTCACCATCGGTCATCAGCCAAGTGCATGGCAATAATGATTCCACACTACCTCTGCCAAATGCCAATGGGAGACCCTTCTAAGGGTTAAGTTAAATAGCAGACATGCGCCCCTCCCATCTAGATCTGGACCATAGCATGTGGGACTCTACCCTTTGTACTACCTGCACATATTATCGGAATTCCATTGGCATGAATGGGAGCTTTCCTTCCAATTCAAATAGGGTTGTGATCTGTACCTGCTACTGAATATTAAAAACCATTCATGCAATTGCTACTTGTATGAATTTCAGCAGGGGTCAGCAAACTTTTTCAGCAGGGGGCTGGTCCACTGCCCCTTAGACCTTGTGGGGGGTTGGACTATATTTTGAAAAATAATAATGAATGAATTCCTATGCCCCACAAATAACCCAGAGGTGCATTTTAAATAAAAGCACACATTCTACTCATGTAAAAACACCAGGCAGGACCCACAAATAACCCAGAGATGCATTTTAAATAAAAGGACACATTCTACTCATGTAAAAACACGCTGATTCCCGGACCGCCCGTGGGCCGGATTTAGAAGGCAATTGGGCCAGATCTGGCCCCCGGGCCTTAGTTTGCCTACCCATGGTTTAGGGATTATCCACAGTTGCTCTGGTCCCACTACATCCCCCCCCCCCAGGGAAAACCACTCTTTAACAATGAATTGGAGCAAATGGCAATTGGGTTTTCCTCAGATTACCATTTGTTCCCTGGGAAAGGCAAGGGGAAAACCACTCAGACTCATGGATTCTAATGATTGGATAAGCAGAAATGTGGATGAGCCCTTAGACTATTTCAGTTCTTAACTGTACATAAAGTATTGGGCAACCTGTCCTACTTCTTTTCAGGCTTCAATGAATTATGCCCTTTTCGTTTGGATATTTTGGATCCAATTCAAGTGTCTATTCAGCATGGAATATCATTCTGTAAAAGACAAGGTACACTAATTTTACTACCTTTCCAAACCACTCCCCTTTTGTTTCACTTTAGGTGACTCAGTTACTCTTCCTTCCAAACCGAGGCCCAAAGGAACAATCCTTTTCTTCCTCTTTTCATAGACGGTTATGGACTTAAAAATTCAATACTCTTTGTCCCAGCAGTAATAAAAGTAATGACAACTATATAGGTCATCACTCTGTTTCCCTCCTTTCCCAGCTGAACACTGCATTAGTGAAGCCTAAGCAAACTTCAGTGAGTTGGATTAGATTAAAAATGGTCACCTTTAAAGACCTCAGTGTTTGCAAATATTTTATGGGATATGAAATACGCAATCAGAGGGAGATGTTAGGTCCACGTGAGCCACACGGAGAACATTCAAAAACAAAAATTGGGCAACAAATCATAGATTGCTGCCAAGTATAAATAATTGTCATGCCCAACTCAATTGTTGCAAGGCTCAGGAGGTCAGCCTTCATTAAAGTGATATCCTCAAGCAGCCGCTTTCTGGAATAAACACAACACCTATCAATATACATTTGCAAACATAGCTTTGGTCTACGCAAATAGATATGACCTATGCTAGATCTATAAAATAATGAGTCCCCAATAGAGCAAATACAAAGTATTATATTTCCATAGGTAGTTGCGGGTGGGAAGACCCAAGTGTAAATGAAATAAAATAATATTTGACACATTCCACATCTCATGTCCACAAAAATTGCTATTACCAGCTACATCCAAGGGCTGGTTTAATGTAATGGCTAAGGACAGGCTTGGCACTGTTGGTTAGTCTTATGTAGCAAATGCTACACTGCATAGGAAGATACCTTCTACCACCTCAAACTATTCATCATTCTAGGCTGGCACTGTCTCCTTTTGCCTGGCAGCTGTTGTCCAGAGTCCAGAGTTGTCCTATTATACAGGGCTTTTTATATACAGAAAAAGAAGTGTTGGAACCAAAGTTATTGAGCTTTTTTTCCGGGGGAGCAACAACCAAAGTTGTTGAGCCCGCCTCCCCTAACACACAGCCCAGTGAGTTCCAGCTGGGAAAAAAGCACTGCTTATTACCAATTAATTCCTCCCAAATGTATTTCCTCATCACTTTCCTAACTGGGGGTTGTGCTTTAATCTACTGAACCACACCTAAAATTCCAGCATACACTTGAATTCCCCCTGGGGGGGAAAAAAACATTGACTGTGTGGAGGAAACCGAACAGTGCAATCATATACATGCTTACTCCATTAAGTTCAATGGGGCCTATTTCCTAAGAAGTGGAGACAGTACTGTAGCCTAAATCTTCCCTATAAAAACAAAAGAGGGGGGGGGGCTGCAATCAAAGAATCACACACTCTTTATTTCTTACCTGTAAAGAAATTGTTACTACGTTTCTTTTCTGACCACATACCTGCCCCTTTTAAGGTTAAGAAGCATACAGAAGGAGAGAAATTTAATCTAGAAATAAATATAGCTGACAAGTAAAATGACTTTTGGAGAGACTCCCACAAGGTATCCGGATTTAACGGATACAAATCCCAACTGTTTATGTCATATCAACAGGAGCTCCACATTTAAATGGCTTATTTGTGGAAAATCTTACATGTGCTTTAAATAAGGTAGATATAATCAGAGCCCCCACTGCAAAAATGCTGTGTGTACTGCTGACTCCTCTATATTCTTTGCTGCAACTTCTCAAATAGTAAAAACAGCCTGGGGATGTAGTTGTCCTCTAAGCTGCTCCAAATATCCCTGTTACTGCGGGTGGTTTTTTAAAAAAATGAAACTTTGTTGTGAGATTGTTTAGTTGGGCTTCCTCGTACATAAAGAAAGGAACTTCACTGAGTACCAGCCCTGACACTATGATGGAGTACCCAGAATTTATTTCACCAGTTAAAAAGGAGAAGCTTCTATTATTAATGCAAGTTTCTGACATAAATTATTTTATCTACCTGCCTGTCAAGGCTGACCCTTGTCCACTTTGAAAAGTTGAATCGATGGTTCATTTCCCCTCATGTTATGTTTGAACCATGGTCCACACTACAGACATCATGTTGCCAGATATAAGCCGGTGTTAAGAGGCATTGCTGATCTGAACGGAAAAGCTTTAAAGCAAAAGTGTAACTCTCATTGAAAACAGTGGGTCTTACAAGCTGAATTAGCTTATACAGTGGTACCTTGGGTTAAGAACCTGAGGTACCACTTTAGCTAATGGGGCCTCCTGCTGCTGCAGTGCCGCCACTGTGCGATTTCTGTTCTCATCCTGAAGCAAAGTTCTTAACCCAAGGTACTATTTCTGGGTTAGCGGAGTCTGTAACCTGAAGCGTCTGTAACCCAAGGTATCACTGTATTAGATTGCTCACATATAGGTTTAACATATCCCCCCCCCCAAAAAAAAATCCTCTCTCCATCCCATCTGGTTTACATGTTTGAACGGAGAATTCCCATAATCTTATTTTCCATTCCATACCCTCCAACATTCCTCAGATGAAAATGGGGGGGGGATTTCTCACTCCTCCCCAACTAACCCTCCCCCCCCCATTTTTGTACCTCCCCGCTGAGCATTTCCTATCAGAAGAAGGGCAAGTGCCACCACCACACCAATGGGACGCAGAACACACACCCTCCACCATCCCAAGAAATCTCTCAATCCGTATTTTATTTTATATTATTCTTTGGTAGATTTACCAGAAGAAAAGCACACACGAATAAATAAATTTTAGAAAGAGGCAAGATTAGACGTGGATGCACAAAATATTATTATTATTATTATTATCATCATCATCATCATCATCATCATCATCATTATATAAAATCAAGAGTCTTTGCACTCCATTCTGCTTCCCACTTCTTCCCACTCAGGGCAGCCCTGTCCTCTACCTGCCCCTCAGAGCTGTCA